>NC_079210.1:47441555-48088622 GCF_026745355.1 Beta vulgaris subsp. vulgaris
TAATGAGAGTTTCTCAAACCCTGTTATGGGGTTTTTAGTTTCTATTTTGGAAATCTCCTTCTCCCCTATGGGAGTTGTGAGTATGGTTCTTTTGTTTTTAGGTATGAGATATTATTTTCATTGGTTGAAGTTCGAGACTCAACATGAAGGTATTGGAATCTCGGATGCGGTCAACCTGACTCGATCAAGAATGTTCTTCCCAAAATATATCAGAATGATAGACTTCCTCATCAATAGCTGCTTGATTCAGCAAATACAAGAGCGTTGTGCTGTATTGTTCAATCTGGTTCATTGTAGTTTATTCGAAGACGAATTTGATTTAGTCTTGTTTAATTGTATCTTGTTTTACTTTAATACCTATTGTAGATGCCGTTTGACCTTCAATTAATGAAATTTTCTCTTTCACAAAAAAAAAAATGGGATAAAGTTATTAGTCGATGAATAGCGATTACCGTATAAATGCATATTATATGTATTTAGAAACGGATCAAGTATATTGTATTGCTTGTATTCCTCATACTATATGTACATCTGAGATTTTGATTTGTTATAATAATGGTCCGAGCTAGTCATTAATAATAATTTGTAGCTTGTTCCAACAAAGAAACTAAGCTTAGTTTTAAAGGAGTATCTTACTTAATTTATCCGTAAACACATTCACAAAGTGACAATATAACCTTCACTAATCATCACATAGTTGAAAACGAAGCACGCAATAAACCATTAATGGATAATAATAGAAGTTCCACCCACCATCACATTGTATGAATAAAAAAAAATGCCTAATTTTATTGACAAACCACAAAATTTTCTATTACTAGCAAAATCGGATTATACTCACATGGTAAAACAAAACACAATAATGTTAGTGCTTCACTTTTAATTCCCTTTGACGACAATCCGTTATCATGTGCTCGCTTCTCCCCTTTCAAAACACAATAATTTTCTATTACTTGTATAAATTGATCTTCCACTTTTTGAACTTTTTCATATAATGGCGAGGAAAAATACATCTTAGGCAATTACCTTTAGTTCTTACTTTTTTATGTTTTTTTTTTCCGATATAAAGCCGTTAAACTGACTGAACTGAAATGAATAGTGATATGTGAGAGTAAAAAATATTGTCAAAAACTGAACCGAATTGAACTGTATCGAATTGAACTGAACTTAACTGAAAATAAATTGGAGAGAACATGCCCTAAAATATTCAAAGATATCACATTCTATTCTGTATTCTTGTGTGCTCAAAGGATTTGAAATCATATTCATGGGTATATACTAAAGATATCATTAAGAATTAATCCGACAATATTTTCACGGTTTTGATTTGAGTATATTCTTAAGTGTTTGTCTTGTAAGAGACCGTCTATTTTTAAATTAAAATTAGGCAATGGTAAGCCTAATATTAAAAAAAAAATTAGCCCAATAGTGACTAGGATAATTTCTTTCAGTGACTAGTTTAATTTATTTAGTGACTAGTTCTACTTTTATATTAAAATTAGACCGTCTCTTTTAATAATTTTTGTATTCTTAATATTATTTTTTAAAACAAAAAATTCTCAAATAGTGCAACTTTATGTGTGTTTTTTTGCCAACCATACAACTTTATGATAATGTTTTTCATTTATACCTTTTAAAAAAGAACTATAGATAGATATCTCGAGCAATAAGAACAAGTTTTAGGTAAGAGTTTGGGGTGTAAATGATGCGACTCGAGTTCGACTTGTTAGCATTTCGAGTTGAGTCGAACTCACCCAAGTCGAGTTACAATCGAGCTTTTACTGAGTCGAGTCTTGATCAGATATATCTTAAGTAGCTTGCAAGTGCCTCAGTTAAAAGTAACCCTAAGGTAGAAAATATGTTAAAATTAGGTATTTTAATATAAATAATTGAATATTCGAGCTTTTTACACGTTTTCAAGTCGAGTATCGAGTTGCTCAACTTGACTCGCAAACATCTCGAGTTAAGCTCACTCGAGTTGAGTTTTGACCGAGTCATCGAGTCCACTCGACTCGTCTCACTTTACACCCCTAGTGAGAATAAGTATAGATACACAACAACTTGCTGTAAGATATTCAAAGATAACACTAATAATAGTTAGAATCATCTTTTGATCTTTTAATATAAAATAACTAAAGTGATTTTACAATAAATTATTGTAAGTTTGCCTTATGTAATATTTTGTGAAATTTTAGATAACTAAATAAGGCCTCACTTAAATTGAAGTTACAAAAATTAAATTTCTAACAATTCTATGCTTTTTTTTTTGTGTTAGCCAAAAACTCATAAATTTTTTATTTTCAAAAAAAGAAAAACAAGGGTTAATATTTATTTATTTATTTTTAAAAAATATTTCCAAAATTGCTCCAATTTCAATGTCATAACTCATACGTGTGCGCAATTGGCTGATTGATTTCAAGCCGCCGCAAATGGAAACTTAATAAAAAAGAAATTAATGGAGGAGAAAATTAAAGAGTTAAGGAATGGATAGAATAAAATTCCAAGTTTGAGATATTTAGGGCAAGGGAAGAAAACATTACCGCGTTAAATTTGCCGCCATTATAGGCTGTTACGCATTATTCTAAATTCCAGAATATGGCAGCTTTCTTTTTCTTATTCCAAATAGAATTAGTAGTAGTACTAATAAACAGCCTAGCAGGACAGGCATGGGTGATCGGACTGCCCAACAAGCAACATGGGAAGAATCGAATTCCTCGAATGTCTTGACCTAGTGGTTAAGATTAAGGCGTTGTAAACGACGGGTTATAAGTTCGAATTTGTACGATTTCTTTACCTTAAAAAATTAGATGATTATGTTTAATTAAATTGAATTAAGTATAAATATAAGGTAAAATTAAAGTTGATTAGCGTCAATGAAGACTAATAAATTCAATTGAGATAAATTCATCCTTTAGCCACTTTCTTATTTTTCCTCTTATTTTTTATGAAATTAGAAAAAATGTAACGGTCGTCATCTTATAGAAATTTATATTATGGATAAATCCATATATATTAACTGCGTGTTTTTCTAATTTGACACGTATTTTGTTACTTTCCCCTAATTTTCGCATTAGAGATATAATATATGTCTAATGTTATTTCACTTCTAGTTGAGTTCTCATTCTTTCAAGTTTCGATAACATCTTTGTGCGACGTCTTAATTAGGCCTTAAACCAAAAAGAAATTTAATTTCAAAGGAGAAGAATAGATTTTGTTAGCAAAAAACAGTTCGAGAGTGTGTTCTTTTTAATTTACTATCACTTTTTTTAAGAAAAATAAAAGAAATTTTAAAAGTTCATAATAGTTAGGACTAAATAACAAAAGTTCGTAGAACAATTTTTTTTTGTCTTTTGTAAAATTTAACAAAAAATGGAGAGTAGTTTTGAAAAGCAAGAAAAAGGTAGGATTAATTCAAAAAGTTTAGAAAAATTAAGAAATTAAAAAAAAAATCAAGAAAAAATATTAAAGTGAATAAAGGGTTGCTTACTTGAATATAGAAGGTCAATATATCTTATGAAGTGATTATCTCATGTTGTAGCGTTTTATAGGAAGTGCGAACTTTTGTTTGGTCGATATTGGAAATATGAAGTATGTGAAGTAGCACCTATCTAAATGGATCTCATATCACCTAGCCACCTAAGTAAACAATTGCTTCCATTATTTTTTTTAGAATAGAGAGGGCCACAAGAACAAATGATGTAGACAAGATTTGATCTCAGGTTTTAGACACCATCTCACACGACTCTAACCAACTTAGCCAATTGACATCTACATAACTACAATGTTTCTATTTTCTAAGAAATGCAATATCTTATGAAGTCTCATTCCTATATTGTAAACCAAACAACTACACATTCATTTACTTTCTTAAAACTAACATGTTCGAGTTTTAGCCTTTTGCTTAGTTGGACACCTTAAATTCCTTTGCCGAAGTTATAAAGAGACTTAGTAAATATGATTATAATATTAATTTTTAACTACATTTTAGTTTGAACAAGTGAACGATTACTTCATGACAATGGAAGCACAACCTTGAGATTTGAACACAAAGGTGAGGGGTTAAGAATGTAGGAAAAGGTCATTTTCAATCCAAAATGTGGTTACATGTCTAGGAGTTTCGTTAATAAATTAAGATATCAGCAATACCTTTATATAAATTTGCCGACGGTTGGACGAGAGGGAGACTATATGAAACATATTGAATTGAAATGTCAGGTCGTATGCACGACTAACTTAAGTGACAACTTACCCATAACGACATTGCTTTTCGTCCGAATAAAATCTATCACTAAATTTAGTAGACTATATCACTCCTTTTCTCTCTCTTTCCTTTTCTTTCTTTAATCTATTTCTCTGTTGCTTGGTCTCCTAATTTCATTAGGCTTGAAATGTAAATGCAGTATAGGTTTTTTGTCATATCAGGCGCTAAATTTTCCACTTAAAAAGAAGGGTGGATGAGATTTGAACTCGTAATCTTTATGTCACGTTGGCTCTTATACCATGTCGAAGGACCAACTCAATCAAAAGTTCAAGTTGATGGTTAGAGTCCCATGAATAATTTTATTACTCTATCATAGGGCTCGAGACTAGGCCATGCATGGCTACCTTATCTTAGGATCTAACCTAATTTATCGATTCATAACCCACCCTTATTCCCCTCCTAAGTTATGAAATGGTTGGCATGAGAACCGAACCCTCTTCGAATATCAAAAGTCGAGTTTGAGAGCCATCACTCCCCCACCACTTACTCGTATGGTTTCATCATGATCATAGATTACATGAGAAAACTTCTTATATGAAAAATATGAGAACAATGAAATCCATTTTAGTGAAAAACTAATCCACTTTTAAGATGTCACATGATAGTCCTTTTTCCTAAAATGTAATCGTTTTGGAAGATTGACCATGCAAGGAGAAAATTGAAAATTTATACTATGATTTAGCCAAAATTGATTACACATTATATTGATGAAACCAACCATATACAAGGATTCATCAGATTTTTGCACGATTCTATGTAAGTCACTAGCCTGTTTTTCCATCTTACGACTGAAATCGTGCAAAAAGGATCCATCAGATTTTTGCACGATTCTATGTAAGTCACTAGCCTGTTTTTCCATCTCACGACTGCTAGCAAACTGTAAATTAAAAATATTAATCAATTGAGCAAAGGAAGAGATAGTGTCGTTGCCAAGGTGGATGAACCACTGCAGGGCTGGTCCAGTCAACGTCGATTCGAATCCTTTACACATGCATGCCTCGCGCATGCTACGAGGAACTGAGATGGTGATCATTCGTTGTTTGTATTGGGCGACGTGGTCATTTGGATCTGTAGTGCCGTCGTACATCTTCATGGTTGGGACGGAGAACCGCTTTGGAACCTCGACCATGGCAATAAATTCAGCAAAAGGTGAGTCCGCATAGCTGTTAAGCGTCGCTTTCTCCATAGGGTGAGGGACGCCGGGAATTCTGGCGATCATGTTTTCTAGTCGCTGAAGACGCTGCTCGATGTCGGCGTCATGCTCGATGTCGCCTATGTTGCGGCGCTTAGAGCCTTTGGACTTTTGAGCAGATTTCAGGCTTTGATTCTCCATACATGATGCGACATAGCTATTCTGCAATTCCGCCATAGCAGCCTTGACGCGGTTGAGTTCATCTATGACTTCTTGAGTGGTTACCCAATCTCCTGCCATTGCAAACACAAAAAAAAGAGAAGGTACAAACGAAATAGTAGACAAAAAGAAAGTGATGAACGATGTATAAAGATCTTGCTGAAGGCCCCACGGTGGACGCCAAATTGTTTATGCCGATTTTGTACCAAGTACGCAAAAGGAACAAAGGGAACCAACAACGAGATCTTTATACTATGGCAAACAATATTAACGAATAAATGAAATACGTAAAGGAAATAAAACAATAAAAAGACAAACGAATTGTTGACGCGGAAAACCCAAATGATGGGAAAAACTGCGGGTGACACTCTTGATCACCAATCCACTAGTAGGCCAACGCCGTCAATTACAATGAGGAATTATATTACAATGGTAGTGTTTTCTTCCCTTCGTAACAATGAATAATAATGAGAGAGGAAAAAATGGCTTAGAGAGTGAGAGAGTTAATGTGAGCTAAAGAGAGAATATTAGTTAATGGTCACTAATCCCCTTAAAATAAACTACTTATCTCCTATTTATACTTGACCGAGAGAAAGTCTTGATTGTTGTTGTAGTGCTTCCTTCAAAATAGGGGGCAGCTCTATCTCCTTATCTGCCTCCTTATTTCTCTCTTAATTTGTTAAAGATTGAGTCAACTCCTCCCACCATATGCTCGCTTGTGATAACTGATTCCTTGTACTTGAAATCTAACACGTAAATTCTAGGGCCCAACAATTATTGTGTTTTATCCCAAATTAACTCCATTAGTGATAACCGATGACTTAGAGTAACTCAAGCGATACTCGTTTCCTTATTAGTTTAGGACTCTAATATAATATATTGACCATAACTCTAATATGGTCCAATTAACATGTCTAGTTGCAATACATAATACTACCTCCGTTCTCTTTTAGTTGCAACGTTTGACAAATTGCACTATTCATGTTCTCTTATTTGACCACATTTATTGATTTATATGTTAAACAAAATATAGTCATGTGGGTCTTGTTTGATTCGTTTCGATGTAAGCTTTCATAATATCAAATTTTTATAATTTTTACTTACATACAATTAGAGATAAAACGATTTGAAATTGTACATTGGCAAGCGTGAAAGTCAAAATGTTGCAACTAAATAAAAACAGAGGTAGTATATGATAATATCATAAGTAATGTTTATTTAAAGTGGCAGATTTTCAAATGGATCTAACCGATTTGAAGAATAATGGAACTCAAAATTTCTTTAATATAACTACTTGCATGTTGTTTGTTTGCTAATGTCTGAGTTCATTTGGTTTTTTGTATGACTAATTGGTTTCTTTGATGAGTTGATATATATTGATCATTCAAAATTATTTGTATTAATTGTTATGACATGCTTATTAAATTTAGCAATACATTTTTATTTATGTGTCGAATGATAAAGTCTTTCCAGATTAACTAAAAGGCATGTGAGAAATTACTTAGCTTCCGTCAATTTTTTTTGTTACTTACCTAAAAAAATCGATCAAAGTTGGCAAAATTTTACATTACTACCAAACAAGGCCTAACTTTAATCATCAATTATCATACACTTTTTACTTTTATAACATGTCTTACCCTAAATTTGGGTATACTTTTATATAAATCAAAATAATACGTAAGAGTTCTGCCGCCTAATTACAATTAGACCACAAATCAAGTCATATAGCATGATTTATTAAGTATATATACTCAAATGTGAGTCAAGAACATCACAAGTGTGTGAGGTTACCATCACTTATCAGTGCATGAGCTTGGCAAGTGTCGGTCACATTGTTTAATCCAATCAAATGAAAATTATTTGATAAGCACTGCTACCCAATTTTGAAGTGCATCCACGAGTTGACAAATCGGTTTTCTTTGGTTGTTTAACCACCAAACAACAACATTATTAATAGAGTATAAATTTAGTTTTAGGACTCTAATAACCATCCGTTTAAGTTTTTGGTCGAGTTGATCATTTGACATGGTATTAGAGCCAGCGTGAGGCGTGACATAAACGTCACGGGTTCAAATCTCATCCACCCCTCATTTAGCCGCCAGACATGAGGAATGCACAATGGGCTCTCGTGCGAAGGGGCGTGATAAAGTATGAATCTCGCTCTATGGTGTCCTCTTTTGAATTGTCTATTTTGCCCTCCTTCCCATTCTAAATTACAAATTCACTTACAAATCAAAGGGGGCTTCAAACAAAAATACCAAAAATATAATTATAACAATCACTCACAAGTCAACTAAAATCATAAAATTACATAATTCACGTTATGCAAATCACTAAAATGAGGAAACTTTACAAAAACTTAAAAATTCACTTACAAACTACAACCTATGAAAAAAATTGACTTGAAATCAAAGTGTACACTTTCTTTACAATTTATGAATTATTGTACTTAATTCAAAAATCAACTAAAAAATTATAATATCAGAAATCATAAATAAATTCAATGAAATTTCTATTTTGTTCATAGAATTTAACTTTGAAAAGTAAAAAAAAAAAAAGAATGGTGAGAGACTTAAGTGAAAGAAACTGAACCAATCAATTTTTGCAACTAAAAACAATTATACTTTGTATGTCTATTGTTTAAAATTTGACTCTTATGCTACAGAAAATCGAGTTTCTGTTTCGAAAAAAATTCAAGCACGCATCGCGTGCAAAAAATTCTAGTTTATTCTTGGGACTCCAACCATCAATTTAAACTTTTGATTGAGTTAATTCTTTGACAATTATATTTATTTCATGTATGTGTTTGGAAACAAACTTTAGAATAAATTTTATACTAATGTTTTAATTTGGTTCAGATCAAGAAGTTTAAATACCCTTATACCCCCAATCTCTCTTTTTCTTTTGGGTCTTTTAGTTGATAGTAACACTATAACGAATACTCCATGCAGTAATTAACACTCCAAATCTTCAATGTTTCTATCATGCTAGCTAGTTGCATGTGCAAATTATTAAGTATGATTGCCCTAAAGAAAGAAAAAAGAAAGTTTAGAAAGAGAGAAAGGACTTATGAGTCACGATTCATGTAAATTTCTCTATCAGTTTTTTGAATAGTTTAATTTTGAGAGCTATTCTCTATTTTCTACAACTCATTCATATGAAGTACTGAATACAAGCTATATATTTTTAATTGATAAAGTGTATGTTGGACATGATATTTAAAGATGTAGAATCGAATTAAATTTCGTCTATTTTATTACTCTTTCGGACTCTTTGATGAGTAATTCGTCCAAAAAAAAGTCTAGAATATACTATAGTATAATATAAGAAGATCTCATAGCATATTAAGTTATTATTACAAATTTATACTTTATTTTCTAAATATATACAACATCTCCATAGTAACCAGTATTCATCTATCAACCATATCCCATATTCTCTCGTAAATGTATAAGAAATTATATAGTCAAATGGGATCTTATTTGATTATTTTAATGCATATATTCGTATTATCTTTATTATTTACTTATACATAATTAAATATTTGTATTGAACAATGTATAGACACAAAATGTTGCATTTAACTAAGAAACTATTAGAATTTGAAAAATAAGAAAGTTATTAAGGAAATATGGACAATATGAGATGAATAGGTGATGATTCTAAAAAGGAAAACAAAATTTCAAGTTTTAAAACAAAACGCAACCTTAATCTTTTAGTCCCAACTCCCAAGATAAAGTAGTATTGGCCCTCGAATCTCCCTTTATCATATCTAATTGGCCTTGAACCCCCAAACCTTCGAAATGGAAGTAGTCTATTAATGCTATGGACTAGAGAGGAAGTGTTGGTGTTTTATCATTTGGTCAAAATGGTTTCTCACACGAGGTACTAAAGTTTGAAAGGGCAAAAATTTGTTATTTGGAGGTACCAATGTAAGAGTTACTTTGCTATTACCGGTACCAAAACTCATAGTTGATATCAAATGTTAACAAAGTAAGTATATATAATTAGTAGTTTGGTACCAAAACTCAAAGTTGATACAAAGTTCACTTTTAGTATTGATACCACTTTTACTGAACATTATTAATAGAAGTTGGATACCAAATTTCAGGATCAGTTTTTTTTTATCTTTTACGCTAGATGTAAAAAATGCCCTTATGAGAAGCCAAAATGCTATGCCAGCAACTTTCTTCGTTATTAAAGTACTGAAGCTTTAGGTCTAATTGTATATTTGCACATGGTGTTGCATAAAACATGTTAACTTATATTCATCTTAACTTGTTCCATTAGTAAAGTGAAAGTATTGGGTCAGACCGTCTGACCAATATTTACTGTCGGACGGGCTGAGCCCAAAACAAGTTCTCGTCACTGATGCTGCCAATCCTACCCTAAAATCAAGTGAAACTCTTCGTCGTCGACAGTACTACAGGTGATATACGATACGACGATAAAAATCAAGTAGTAGATATATATTTCATTGATAAAATTTCACAACCCTGAAGCCGACAACTAGCATAGTATCTCAAAACTAACAAGTTCAACATAGGCCACAAAAAGTAGAAATCTGATTCATTTCATCTACACACCTAGTTTCAAGAACTGACAATCCAAAGAGATTGACGCGTTAGTAGCAGTGTAAACCAATGTCTTACACCGCAGCAACACCGATTGTGCAAGCAACTTGATCAAGATCACGCTGGCCACTTAATGTGATTTTCCTTCCCCTGTCAGATGTATAAAGAAACTTCAGTTAATTCTCAATGAGCAAGTGTGCACATATCATTATCTCCTCTTTGTTTTCCTCAATTGAGAAAATTCTAACCACAAGCACCAAGGAGAAAGAGAGAATAAGAAGCTCCCTTCACCAGCCATGGTTGACCATCAATTCCCACTTCTGCAGATGGTTTTGATTCATCAGGTCAGTTCGTTATTGTTTTCAGTTGGTTTTTTTTGTTTCAGTTGGTTATTGTTTTGTTTCAGTTGGTTATTGTTTTGTTTCAGTTGGACTTTGTTTTGTTTCAGTTGGTTATTGTTTTTGTTTCAGTTAGTTATTGTTTTGTTTCAGTTGGACTTTGTTTTGTTTCAGTTGGTTATTGTTTTTCTTTCAGTTGGACTTTCTTTTCTTTCAGTTAGACTTTCTTTTCTTTCAGTTGGACCAACTGAAAGAAATAATGGGCCAACTGAAAGAAATAATGGACTAACTGAAACAAAATGAAGACTACCTGAAGAAAAATGTAGACTACCTGAAAAAGAATAAAGACCAACTGAAACCCAAGTAAGTCTAACTGAAGCACAAAAACCAACTGAAAAATAAAGAAGACTAACTGAAAACAAAATGAAGACTACCTGAAAAAAATTTGGAACCACCTGAAAAAAATGAAGACTACCTGAAAAAAAATTGGAACCACCTGAAAGTCGTCCGACCAAGATTATGGTCGGACGAGTCCGACACAATACGTTCTCATTAGTAAATTGTACTATTCTACAAGTTACTAGGAAAAAGAGTCCTCACAAAATCCATTGCTAATATAATTTGTTTTCTTTTTTGGTGGGCTAGTACTTTTCTTCTTCTTGGGACAGTGGTTCACTAGCCTTATCACCTCAACAACCTTGTTTGGCTGCATGTATAGTGCGACGATATAAAGGTGTACATAATGCAAATGAACGTTGTTACGTGGCGCTCTTCTCAATATTCTAATACACATGCTTATAATGTCAATCAAAAATATTAACAATGTGTGGTTACTAGGATTTGAATACACAACTATTGAAATGAAATGTGAGAGTTTAACCACTAATCTAATACAATTTCAATGCTTAAAGTTTCAAAGTAAAACATAATAATGTCTCGTAATTATATGTAATTATAAAATCATGTAGACAAGTTTTTTGATCTTTAACCCTTTTATTAATATTCAATAACATTTGTTTACGCGAATCACATGGAAATTGTTATTTTTATCCCCAAATCCTCATAATTTTTTTTTTGAACAACTTATTATGCCATAATGTCTATTTTTCAATCTCGTACCAGACAGAATATTACGAAAAACTGATATAATCAAATATGAAATTTATGAATAATATATTTAATAATTATAACTAACTCGGGGTACGCCCAGGGTAAAATACTAGTTAACCACACTAAATACAGTTCAAGGTTACTTATTAGGCTTTGCTCATTTCAACTTAAAAAATACAATAATTTATTAATACAATTTTAATGAGTACGATTTAGTTACAATTAGCAAAGTTTCAATTAGTAAGTATAATTTAGTAACTATATTGTTCAATAAATTTTTTATTTCCAAAAATGGCAAATAAGGTATGATTGGTTACAATTAGTTAAAAGTAAATTTGAATAACTTACGATAATATTATACTACAGTAAGTCAAATTAAATACAAGACACACTTATATAATTAGTTAAAATTTAATCTAGTGCATAAGAAAAATAGACTAAAGGATTAGCAATAGTGGTTTTAATGAATAACAATGATTTACGATCAACAAAAACCAATTCGAATGCTCAAGCATGTTATTGAGAAGGGTTTTGCCAAACAAATAATAATTCATTCTCAAAAGTTACAATTAGTTCTCTAAATCATGATAAACATTTAAACAAAATCACATACAATTGAACATAAATAAAATGTTTTTAACAATTTGTAAGCTTTACATCAGTATAGTATGCTATGATAGTCCACAATTAAGCTTGACAACGTGGTATGCCACCTCAAGTTCTCAAACTTCTATTTGAAATTTCTAATTAAGATCCATTATTGAAAAAAACAATGAGTAACATCAAAATTGTGGAAGTTGAGACACCTTCATGCCATGTACTTTGATTTAGCATTTACTTGAACAGATATATGGGAAGTTGGGAAAATTAACATCGTCATTTGGAAAATTGTCAATATGTTATACTTCCTCGGCTTCTTTTCACTTGCAACGATTAGACTTTTACACTTATAGTAAAGAGAAACAGAGGAAATACGTAATAAGAGTTCCGCTCCAAATCCATTATGCTTCAGTATAGAACTCTTCAATACCAGTCCTACCAACCAATGGTATTCTGACTGAATGCAGACCATCTTCCCAATATAAATATCCAAAAGAATATCTACCCTGTACTCTCAGTTGAGAAGTGAAAATGGCCTTGAAGTTGAGCTTCTTTACTGTAGAATTGAAAGCCAAAACTGAGGGCTTAACTCTAACACTAACACCAGCAGGAGCTTCAACTCTTACTGTATACACAGATAGTGCAGGACCAACATTTGTTACTCTTCTTCCGACCACTAAGCTAGTTTTGAGCTCGGGAACCGAAACGGAAGGCACATTTAGATTCACAAGGGATTCTTTCATATTTCGGCAGTTTATTTTAGCTCCCATCATGGACTTGATAGCGAAATTCCTATAGCCCATGAAGCAAAGAAAAGTGATATAATCTGAAGTTCTTATGTCATATATGTGACCTGGATCAAGAGCCTTGTTAGGTTCAATGTGTCCACCTCCATAGTCAATGCATCAGCTACCTTGCGGGGATAGCCTTCGGCCACTATATGTTGCCCAAACGTATCTTTTGTAGAAGGTGCGTAGAAGACGGGGAAGAAGAAATGAAACGTATGACCAAATGTATAGAATGCATAGGATAGAATAATTAATAAGGGTGCACTCTCTTAACCTTAAGAGAATAAATTTTAGGGCTCAGCAGGTCTAATTAGGCTAATGAGGTCTAATTAGGTCTCATAAGTGTACTTCACATAAGTTCAGATGACGAGAATGCACTCTAAATTGGATATGTAAATAGAATTGTACATTATTAGGACTCGTCATTTCATCTCGAGTATCCATGTTGGTTACCCGACAGTTTGATATGGGTTTGGTCATCTTGACCCTTCGTTATAACCAAAAAAGCGCACAAAATTTATATAATAAAGTCTGAGTTTAACATTAGAATGCATACCTGTACTATTCTTACAATAGTAGTAAAGTCCGAGTAAGGGGGTTTGTGTTTTCTAACCTGTGGTGATGATTGCAGACTTAATTGCAGCAGGACTCATGTTGGATGGACAGATTTAAGAAGATCTACAATTCCTGATACATGGATGTCCCCGATGCAATTCTGAAGTCTCCTCCTGATAGTAGCTCAAGCTTAGAAATGGGAGACCATGATGCCAAGATATTGACCCCTGGAGCAGCAATGCCAGGCTGCATTTTAAAGTACTAACAAAAATAAGCAAGAGCAGGATTACAAGGGCTTTATATTTTTTTTCGTGCAGAGAAGTGAACATTAAAGGGGTTGACAAATGATTCGGGGAGAGTGACTCCACAAACCTTCAAGAGTTGGGGAGAAAGGGAACTGGGAGCACGAGATGAAAATGCTGCAACTTCTGGAGAAATTGTCGCCCTACTACAGTTTCAGCGGGCTCTAAACTTCACTTTAGGGCGTCTGTTGAGAGCAGGAGCATCCAGTTATTGTCATTTTGAGGGTGTGGACCATCATTTCCTGCTGCATAGACCACGGTAATTCCTTTCGCCACAGCATGGAAAGAGCCAATTGCTATAGGATCACTAACATAAGAATCAAGGGGCGGAGGAAAATTCAGAGATACAGAAAGGACATCCAACCCATCAGGGATGGCATCATCAAAAGCAGCCAAGATATCAGCTGAGATACACGTCCCATCAACCCAACAAGCTTTGTAGACAGCAAGATGAGCTAAAGGAGCTCCACCTCTTGCCAATCCTTCTGCTAGTGTTGCAAAATTTGCATTTTACACAAAGACCCCAGCAGCTATTGACACAGTGTGAGTACCATGGCCGACTGCATCACGAGGAGATAATAATTCAGGCAGAACATTCCGGTTCAGAGTTCCAACGACAGCCTCATATCCTTTACGTGCACCAATTATTTTCCTGCTGATGGTATATCCTTAAGGAAAAAAATGCCGATTTTCAACTAAATTGAAAGTATATCTATATATATATTGACATGAATTTAAGAGGATTTCAAATGGCTATATTTTTCCTTGCGTATAAATCACCAAAGATTGTCAAAGTCAAGTATGTAAATAGTGTAGATGTCAAACTGATGCAATTAACAAAGAACGGGATACCGTATAGGATTCCAGCCATAGACCTTTCTTATCCACAGAATTAAATAACAAATAAGCACAATGTTGGTCACTAATTAAGTTTAATAATGGTAAAGGAAATATCTAGATTAATTAGCAAAGAAACTCAGATAAAATTAGAACGAAGCTCAACTTATTGCAATGGGAATGGTTGAAATGTTCACCTCCCTGACATATACCATGCCAATGCGATGGAACACTCTGCATGCCATCATCTCCAAAGCTCTTTGCCTCGGGCCATATGCCTGCACGATAAAATTTAAAAGATAATGTATATATCCTGTATTGTTGAATATAAATCGCATTGTGAACCTAAACATGTACCAGTGTCGATGATTCCGATCACAGTTCCAGCTCCAATATGGGCCCTTGGCAGAATTCCATCAGTGAGTTGGGGTTTTACATGGAGGAAATCCCAACTTCTAGTTGTTTGCACATTAAAAATCTTATTTACGACTATGGCAACAACTTCAGGATGATCTGCAGGATTTTACATAGTACAAATAATTTAGTGAATAAGATAAAGAGACAGTGAAGCTGCAATATAATTATTTCATCTATAGATGATGACCTGCAATAACTTCAGCTTGGGATTTGGTTAAGATGGCAGCAAATCCTGAAAACCCATGCTTATAGCTGTACTGAATAGACTGCTCTGCACTTCTTTGCTTCAACCACAGAAAAAAATGGTATCAACTTTAAAACCACAATGGCATCTTATGAAAGCAATTTGTATGGGCAAAATTAATACAAAATTAATAACAATCCATCATCAATCAGCGGAGAAACACTGTGTATTTATTAGGGTGCCCGTGTACTACTAATGATCACCGAAGACAAATTTAGTGGCCAGCTAAAACAGCATATAGTACCCCCACGGACAACCAACCATGTAATCCTTCATGCAGCAGTAGAGAGCAATCAGACATCTCCCCTAAAATTTTTCGATAACTGAAATAAGTTCCAAAAGTTTAAAACTTAACATGAAAGATGCACAAGACAAACAAAAAACACTTAGCCTTTGGCTTTGGTTAGTGCTATTTGTGAAACTACACAATGAGAAGGCCTTTCACATAACAGAAACGAGAAAACCTACTCCAAATGAAACGAATTAAACTACCAACTCAATGCAGGGCTGGAAGAATATTAAACCAAGTACAATTGTGGATTCAAGGTCCACACACACCATTTTTTCTCTTCAAAATACCCACTTACGTAGCCAGTGAAATAGCCATCCTAATATGAAAAAGTTGCCCCTTTGCATGAATGGTTATTTCCATTGTCATGAATTAAATGAGAGTGTATCATACCTTGCCTACCATAGACTTTAGATTCAGATCACTTGCATTTACGTAGTAGCTTAACCCATGGCATAAAAAAGTGACTATCTTTTGAAGATTCCACATAATAAAATCAATCACAACATGCTACATCAAAATGAAACAATTCTACAATAAACAGTTTATTTGCAAATTTTGGAACATAAAAATCATAATCAAAAAGGAAAATTTGGAAAATAATTTTTTGTACCTTGGGGTCGCGGGTTCCCTTGGATTGCATGAAAAGTTAACTATCAGGGTCAATAAACTCAACATCACTTGTTACAAGGTTACTTGATAGCATCTAATTAAGGAGATAGCTATGTCTACACATTAGCTAGATTACCATTCCTGATAGACAATTAAAAAGTAATTGTTGATATTAAGTTGGGTGTCACCATCTCTTAAATCCTATTAATAGTGGGTAAACTACCCACTGGACCAAGTTTTATCCTTGATTTAAGTATCTTAAACAAAGCTCTTTCGAGTCCTTCCTAGAACAATAGCATTTACTAATCATATAGGTACAAATTGTGTATGAGTAGTCATTTGAAATTTACCCAACAAAACTGCCCTGTAGAACACACACACATATAGATCGAATACCTTCCAAGAAGATGTGCCAGAATCCAGTGATGAGAATCCTGAACTTGTTGGTGTTCCTCATGTTTCCTATCTCCCATATACACAATGTGAACCTGACAAAAACACCCAAACAACTAAAAATCTCAAATGACAATCAAATTGATAGATACATCATACATAGCACATATTAAAATAGGATAGAAAAATCCTCAACAAAATCAGCAATGAATTACCTCGGTCGACCCATAAGCCAAGAACCATAAGATTGCCTGTTGAAGCACCAAAACAAACAGACGACAACGCCAATAAGCTAATGTCATTACTTCTAAGCATAAACTGTAATTCTGGCAAACCTTGTGCTATACATACTTAATATAACAACAAAATGGTGCCTTCTTTACTTCACTTAGAAATAAAGTCAATGAACAAACTAATCAGTCACATGCAATTATAAATCAATAGAAGTAAGCATACAATTCACACAGAATAAACATATAGATTATGACATAATATTGGCAGCTATATTTCTTATCTTGAAAAGTGTGTTTTTGTCCAGTTTTTACAATAAAGACTACTCTCGTTTTTTACCATAAACATGAAATTTGAGAGCCCTAATTTCTGGAAAAATGTCATATATATTTCTAAGTATAAATTGATTTTTCTTTCATTCTAAATATTACCTTTCATTTGGAACAAATATTATTGAGCTGGGTTGATCACAAACGCACAATTGAATGAACAAACAGGTGAATCATGCATGTAACAAAGAACTAAGAGCACAATTTCTTCTACGTTTTACTTTCCAAGATAGAAACAATTGATCACATAGTATATGAAACTTGAAAGCTTTAAATTCTGGTTTTTTAAAAAAAAAAGAGTGAGAGATGTGAATAGAATCTTACTTTACTTAGGCTATGTTTAGTTTATCTCAAATTTTCTGATCTGAATTTTTTTTTTTTGATCTGAACTGATTTGATTTGATTTGATTACAAGATCTTATTTTTTAGATTTTTCTCAATATATAAGAAAAAGTATAGTTATGTGGGGTCTTGTTTGATTTGTCTCAACGAGTACTTTATTAATATTTAATTATTATAATTTTTACTAATATGTAATGAAAGATATTTAATAGTATAGTGATTTTTAAATATAAGCATGATCTGATCTGAACTTATTTTTTCTGATCTGATTTGATCTAATCTGATTAGATCTGAAATAAGCAAAAATAAGGTGAACTGAACATAGCCTTAGAAGCGAGTAATAATCTTAGCAAAATTTGGGTTTGGTAAGAGAGTTTCATCATATTTTTGGGATATTCCATTTGGTACCATTGAATTTTTAGCTTTTCCATTTGGTACCACTGTTATTTTAAAATTCCACAAGATACCACTCTAATTTAATATTAATCTTTATCATACCATTTTTTTAAGCAAAATGTTAGTTAATGGTTGAACAAGAAACGGTTTTGTTTGGGTTTGCATGTTTCTATTTATAGTTGCAAAAATTTAATAAATTAAGATTTTAGGGTGTCGTTTTAACCCTTAAATCTCTATTTTTCAGTCAAAATTTTCATAAAAATGATCATAATATTCTATGTCTTTTTATTGTCAAATATGACTTCAACTTTGACCTTAACGACTAAAACGATTACTAAAACCTTAACGCAAATTAAAACATGTAAATCAAAGTAAAACTCTAGCCTATTCTAACTTAAATTAACACTTTACTTAGTTGCATGCTACAATAGAGAATAAAATCAAATTATAGTGGTACCATGTAGAATATCTGAAAAATAGTAGTACCAAATGGAAAAGCCAAAAGCACAATGGTACCAAATGGAATATCCCTATATAATATTAAAACAAGAAAAAATTGTCCTACGTGGCAAGACCTCAACCTTCCTCTGTTCTCCTTCACCCTCAACTTTTCGACCTAATGCTTGCTTATGCCACGTGGCATTGCTAAAAATAATTTTAACAATAATCAATTAATTCCTCCGATTGTGTAACAATGAAGGAAATAATATCAACTACAATAACTAAAGGAATCAATCAACCAATTATCAATTAAGGAAACAAATCAAATATTATTATTTTTTTAAAACGAAAATCATATATTATCTTAGCGGTTATTCTTATTATTTTCACAAAAACCAGTTATGGAATTATTTTCAAGCTAAATACCAATTTAGAGGAGAGAGAAAATATACAATGAAAAAGATGAATTGATATAACAACTTTAAGTTTTTCACTAATACAAGATACTCAAAAAGTCAAAATATGAAATTTCAAATATAAAACAAATATTAGCTAAGTACAAGCCAATGGGTGCTTGGTATAAAAACTTTAAGTTTTTCATCACACCTATCAAACTTATATAATATAATTAATTTAAAAATTACCTAATTTCAAGCCAATGGGTACATTGGTCTAATAAGTTTTTTTTTTTAATATTATTCACTTTTGGTAATGAATACCACACCATTATCATGAGATGCTAGCCCCTTCAAGAAAATATGCAAATGTAATAATAATAGTAATGCAAGTTTATTTTATTACCAAACAAGAAATAAAAAGATGATTTTGTTAAAAAAAATATAACACACCATGATTATGACTAGAGATTACATATAACAAAAACAATAACAACTCAAATATTCAATTTTTAGTCCCAAAGTGGTTTAGGTAAGCTAATATGATAATCATAAAAAAATCATATCCATGACCAATACATATAAAAGTATTTTTTTAAAAAAAACAAAGTTAAAGTGAGAGAGGTAAAATAAGAGTTCATCTATATATATGTTCAAGAAATTGAATTAGGTAAAAAAAAATGAAAACCAATATATAAGCATCTGTCTACTTTAACTAATTTTGACATAACTATGATAATATAAGTTTGGAAAATTTAGATAAGATTAAACAAATTTAGATATAATAATTAAGTGTTTTTCAGACAACTTAAGGGAGAATTAAGAAAATGTCAGACAAGATAAGTTGTTTAAAGATAAAAATGGATATTCTTCTCACTACTAAAAAGTTAAGGTCAAGAGTACATTAAAACATTAATCTATGGCAATTCTCTCTCCAATTTATTGGATATATATTAATATATTATTTATTATTGCGACTAAGAAGGTTGACAACCTTAGGCTTAGGGACTAGGGTCACTCAAATATTTTCCCACATTCTTACATTCAAATGAAACAAACGATATAAGTACATACACTTATGAACTTACGCTTGATACTAATATCATTTTTAAAGAAAATTCACACACTTTGAATTTGGCCCATTCTATAAAAATTATAAAATAAAAGAGTAGGAGAGAGAGTGAAAACATGACACATGTGCTTAAATAATACTCATTCAGTTAGATGAAATGGGGAATGATGTAAGATAAAATATATCATCAAAATTGTGGTCATTTTAGGGAACTACAAGTAAAATAATTATCTTATAATTTTATATAAAAGTAATGTTACAATTTTTAAACCATAAATCGTGTGGACGATATTAGACTGGAAAGAGAGATATCTAATGAGCATTGCGACACTAATTTAGAAGGTGAATCAACAAGATGAGTTAATTGTCAAGCTTATATGTTAAAAAAAAGGGGGATTTATAAGTATTCAAGTTTAATTGGTTTATAATAGAGTGAAACTGTTTTGAAAAGATCAAATAAAGTTATTGAATTGGAAAAGTTGTTAATTTATTTAACTTTGTTTTGGTTTTTTTTTTCTTTGATGTAGAAGATAATATTGAAATGTACATCTTATAAAGAACCTATAAAACACACATATATTATACAAGTAGTGCGTATTTATATTTGTTTACATTTTCTAAATTAGTCTTAATGAATATTAAAACTTTAGTTCGTTTAATATATTCGAAAATTGGTTTTAGGAAGAAATTAATGAATAAGGGTTAATTGTGGACCATTGAAGTCACTTGAGGTAGTCTTTGGGAGGTGAAAAGTAAATTGAGAAACCCAATTATACTCATTCCGTCAGATGGAATGGGAAATAAGGTATGATACAATATATCATCGAAATTGTGATCATTTCAAGTAGCAACGGGGATAAGGTATTTAGGAAAAAAGTAGAGTGGGGAAACCCTGTATGATACTCATTCCACCAGATGAAATGGGGAATAAAGTATGATACAATATATCATCGAAATTGTGGTCATTTTAGGTAGCAACGTGAAATAAGGTATTTATACCCCGTATGGTACTCATTCCGTCAGATGGAACAAATTTCCTCCGAGGTTTCAAAAAAGGCAATTTTAGTTGGTCGTGTGTCAAAAGTCAAGGACAATCCCTATCGCATGGTGGGTTTGTATCTCCCGAGACCAGTTCTCAGTCATGGCCAATTTTATGTAGCCATTTCTCAGTCATTGGTAAAAATTGCCTAATAGTACTCCTATATCAGAAAGATAATGGGAAGTCTAATACTTTAAGGCCATTTCGAGGAAAAAATGAAGATGTAATGTAGAGAGAGTTTTGAGACGATTGACCCCCCACTGGTTACTGGGATGAAAACCAAGTTCGTGCAAATTTTCTCCCTGTTGAGGCGGTTGAAATCCTTAACCTTTACCATCTCAACCCTAGACGGCTTTCTATGGGGCTACACCAAAATTGGTATGTTCTACTAAATAAGACCATCACTTTATTAATTTTTTTAAGAATTCCCATACAGTTGTTGGCGATTCTATTGTATCGGAAGTGTGGAAGAAAATTTGGAATTCCAATAATCTTCCTCCTAAGGTGTTGTTGGCTTTACTTATGATGATATAATTGCTTCTGACTATATTATACTTCCTCCGTTCTTTTTCTACTGCAGCAATTGGGTTTTCACGCTTGCCAATGCTCAATTTTTACTATTAATATCTTTATTTACTATTTAGTAAAATTATACACATTTGATATTTTGAAAGTATATATCAAGACGAATCTAACAATACCCCACATGACTATATTTGTCTTTACATAAAAATAACAATATATAGTGAAAGGGTATGATAGTGAATGAATAGTGTAAAAATCTCATTGTTATATTAGACTACAAACGGATGAAGTAGCTTCTTAAAACATTTTGTTTTGCTCTAAAAAGAATCTTCCAAAACATATGAATATCATGTATCTGTTAAACAACTTTATAATTAATATAAATGTGTATTTCTCTTAAACACAAAGTTTTTAAGTAGACGTAAATAATCGTTTATATGTTTTCAATGTAGCGGATATATAAACATTTTTATTGTATTAAAGTTCCCGTGCATTATGCACGGGTCCAAAACCTAGTAGTGTAACAAACAATGAAGAAACCTTGCTTATAACTCTCCGTCTTCACTGTCATAAAATTTATGGGTTTTTCAATCTTAATTAGCTTGTTTTGCTTCTTCAGTTTTAAGCCTCTTACAGTGAATTTGTCCTGCTTTGCTTTTATATCCTGATGCTGTGTGCGGGGGGTGGCACTGGCTTGTGGGCCATTGTGGCTGTTAGCGAGGAGTGATGTATTTCTATCTGTTATAACTCGATTTTGGGAACAAAATTGGGGAATGTAGGTATTTTGCAATCCGTAGATGGAGCACACGTTTATATTGTGAGTAAGGTATGTACATGTATATGGCTAATAATTTAAATGTATATGGTTAATGAGTCAAATTTACATGACTACCAAGTCAAATTTACATGAATAACAAGTCAAATGAATTATTGTATATGACTAACAAGCCAAATGAACATATATTATGTACATCTCTGTTAGTATATGTACATTGGTATTGGTCTTGATGTTCACCGTGCGCATCTTTCTCACTATATGCACGTGTGCACTTACTAATTTGCACGTATTTCGAGATGAGTATAAGAAAGATAAAGTGCTGGGAGTAGGTCTTTATTTATTTATTTTCAGTTCACTTCAGTTTCTCGCAGTTCAGTTCATTTTAGACACTCTCTCATGTTCAACTTTCTCGCAGTATACTTCGGTTCAGTTCGGTTTCTCCCAACCCAAAAGAACGAAGCATATACTACATAGAGATTGTTGAGTTTTACTGGTTAGAGTTTTTCTATTTCTGACTTATTTATGAGTTTATTTTTAGCTCTCTTTAGTTGAGTTATGATCAGCCAAATTATATCCGAAAGAATAAGGTTTATGATGCGAAAAATAGAGATAGATACGTAAATTTAAGGCTTGATAAGTAAAACTTTGTAGGTTAGACCTTTTGACATCGAAAAATAAGATATATCACTACCCCTCGAAAATTAAATGTGGTAAAGTTTGAACAAGTGACTCTCAATTATGTTAATATATAGATTAAGTACAATTTTTGCTGCATAATTTGAACTTTTATACCTTGAAAGATACTCAATATTCCATTTAAAATAAAATCCTATGTAACATATAAAATTATATTATTAAATTTGTTTAAAAACGCTTATAAATACTTACTCTTTCACCCATTTTAAAATACCAATATTTGTATCTTAAAACCATTTATCTATCAACTTTATTCCATATTATCTCACAAATGTATGAAAGGAAATATTGTCAAGTAGTATGATCTTATGAAATAACATTTTGGCCTGGGCTAAATTAGGCCATATTGTGAAGTAGTGCACTAGACAACATTTAGGCATAAAAATGTTCCATGTATTTATAAGGAGTAGTTGATTTTTTTTCTTTTTCTATATAACTTCCATCAACAAAATATTGAGAGTTTTTAGCGGTCAAAGTTAAAATGGTATTAAACAACCTTTAATCAGTTAGAAATTCTCTGCTCTTTTGGACTGAATTTATAAAAAGTCAATTCAATTCAATTCAATTCAGTTCAGACACATTCATTTCAATTCAGTTCAGACACATCCATTTTATTTTAGTTCAGTTCAATTCCGTTTATTTTAGTTCAGTTTAGTTCAATTCCGTTTATTTTAGTTCAGTTTGATTTATTTCATTTCAGTATAGTTTAATTCAGACAAAATTCAATTCAGTCCAAATGAACAGAGCCGAAATCAGTCTCCAAATTGTCCCTTAAATCATCATCAAACCACCAAAATACCACATTATAGCCCTCTCTTCACTTCTTCTTTCTCTCTCCTAAGTCCTGAGTTCTGAGTTCTGAGTTCTGACCCCCATCAAAATTCACTCCCACGTCTCCATTACTAAGACCTTCTTCAATCAAGATCTGCGCTTTCTCTCTAGTTTCTACCTCTCACTTCATGCACATCAACGACGCTTAATTGACGGCGTTGCGGTGGTTTTCATGGCGGTCATATAAAGCATAAATTATTCCACCAATCAAATTAATTTCAAGCTTTCTTCAATGGCGGAAGAAACCTTGTCCGAGGTTCTCTATGAAACTCTTCATCACGCTTCTCGTCCTTGTTTCCCTAATTATCCTCCTCGACAGGTCTGCATTTTTAACTTTTCCGATTTTTTAAAGCAAGAATTTTGATTTTGGTAAAAATTGATTAATTTTGTTAATTTTTCAGGTGAGTGATAATTCCAATTCAGGAGTATTATCATTGCTATCGTCTCGAGGTATGTGTTTTCTTTGTCGAAGTTGATTTTTGTATAGCAAATTTGCACTTTGCAGTATCTGTTTAGTTTTTTTACAGCAATTGTGATTAGATGATGTTGTGTACTTGTGGACTATGTGTTTTTATGATACTCAAGTAAAATTGTGCAGTATGATTTGATTATGTGGACATTATATATTGATTTCGTTTCGGAGTACTGATTGGATTAATAAAGCGAAAATATCTTGGGGATGTTGTCGAATTTGGATACAGTTTGATTTGGTTTTGATGTGATGAATGTCAGCAATATCAATGTGTGAAGCTCTGTTTGATCCTTTCTGTAGGTGCATAGTTCCATTAGTTGTTACAGTTGCTAGGTTGCTTGCTATTGCAAAACTATATGCGAGAGTCATTTGTATGAGTTTCTTTAGTTGTCTATGTTCAGTTTTTTCTTCTTCTCGGGGGATTGGTGCTAGATAATTACTTTGTTTCTGAATTATCCTACTGTAGTGGTAGTGGCGGATCTGGGGATATTAACACTATAACTTTTGGCCAAGTAATATCTAAATCACTAACCCATTCCACCATCCTATTAGTCTTTGTGCGTACATACTCTCTTGGCATTTGGCAACGATGTCCCCTAGGCTGTGCAAAGGAAAATAATGTTACTTTTAATCATGTAATCAACCAAATTGTTAAAATTAGATTCAGTTAATCATATTGCTGAAATAAGGTAATCAACAGTTACACTTTTTACAAAAAAAGTTTACCGTTTTTAATGAGGTTGATGATTGCTCTTTCTCTAATATACACTACTTTGACTACTAAGTAGTACACGGAGTACCTATGAATATAATAATAATAATACTATTTTAATGTACATGATGAAAATTTAAATTATGGAAATACAATTAATATTTAATTTTAAAAGTACATTGATAAACATACCTTATTAAGAATCAAAGGATTTGAATATTCTTATCATATATATTTTTAAATTATTAGGTAACCCTAAAAGTTTAGAAATTTAACCATTAACATTGAGTAGAAGCTCTCTCGGGGACATAAAATGAAATTGGAACATTTAGTCACATACATATGGACATATATATGTATGTATAATTGTATATATACATATATGGTGAGATGTTATGAGAATCGCCCTATGGTGTGAACCTTCCAACAATCACTGATCATGTAAATTGAATGGCCATACTAATCCCTAATTGGGCTAACAATTTTATTCCGTGTCACGTGCCGATCTCATTCTCAACCCTTGATTTATATGATCCAATGGTGACTTTTGTAATTTGCACCATAAGGTGACTCTCACGGGAATCTTATACTACTCAAGTCTACCAGAAGGGAATAAGGTAGTCAAATAACAAACTGTTGGTAACATGTCTCAAACCGAGAATCCTCTCTTTTTCACTTCGGTTACCATTAAGTCAGCTTTTGCTTCATAAATGTACTACGCTGAGTTTTTCTTTTATACTATTTAAATGTTAACACATATTATGGAGGTGAAGTGGTCCACCATAATCTGTATTGAATTCAGATCTGCCGTCCTACAGTGGCAAGTTCTCCCAACCCTGTCCTTTGGACCCGTCTCGTTAAGCAAATGAACTATGTTTCTACTTCCTTTTTTTTAAAAAAAAAAGTAAAAGTGGGGGAGGGGGAAGTGAGGTTCATGACTTCAGGAGTGTGAATGTCATCTGCGGTGAGGGGGTAAATCCAATGTGCTTGTGTTTGTGCTGAAGTAGAAAATGTATCCTTGCAGTTATTTATGTAAGCTAGTAGTACAGTTTTTTTAATACCCTCTATTTTCCGTGTTTCTTAAAGGTTTGGCTCAACTTAAAGAGAAATGGTCTGCATACAAAGAACCTAAGAAATTGAAGAGGTTGGTGTCGTTGTTTGTTTCTCCTAAAGGTGAACGAGTAGCAGTTGCTGTTGGAAATCATATAACCATTTTACGGAAGGATGAGGACTATCAACAACCATATGGGACTTTTATTAGTAAGATTTACTAAATAATGAGTAGTTGAGAAATGAATGTATTTGATGCGGTGTTTTGTTTACTACTAGCTGGAGTTTTTATTTATATTCATTCAAATAAATGTTCTTTGTTGATATTTGTTTTGAATTTCACAACATCATTAAAATATCCGAATGCCTCTTAAAAGCTTCCGCTTCGGGCAGAGTTAGGGAAATTGGATGTATGTAAGTATGCAACCTTACTCCTTTTCGGGAATCAAGAGAGTTTTTTCAAGTAACTCATTATATAACAATTGCAAAGCTTAGTGAACCATTTTGATTTAATTATATATTTATAATATAGAAGTCAAAGAATATTAAGTGTCACCCCCATTATGTTCTGAATTGAACTATGGAGCTATATTCTCGTGTTAACATGGTGCTAACTGATATACAAGTGTCACACTCAATCACATAGACAAAGATCCAAAAGCTTCATTGGAATTTTTTTGACTTGAAGATATAGGATAGTTACAAGGTTTTATTTAAAGTTACATTATGGACACGAAGACAAGGATACTATTTTATATACAGAGTATGATTATTTCATTTGTGGCTATAATGAAGTGTCCATTATATATATCTCATGAGAGGTCTTCGTACCATACTATATTATTATTGCAAGTACTAAGTAGCTTACAATCTTTGAAGTAATAGGATGAAAAACCAAAGAACACAGGGTGTCCTAGACATAATGATAGGTTTGTTACCACATCTTTACCAGAAAAAGAAAGTTCGAAAATCTTCTTGTTTTTTTCAGGTCATAATATTAATGCATTCACTCTTGGAGTATGGTCAGAATCACATGATGTTCTCGGAATTGTTGATGACATGGACACATTATACTTCATCAAATCAAATGGCGAAGAACTAATGAAAGTCGAGCGCAGGCAATTTAAAGTGACATTGCCAATTGTGGGCCTTTTTGTGCCTGATGTTACAGAGACAGTGGGATCTTTCCTGTAAGTTTTCATTCATTTTTTCAATTTCATTCCCAGCTTTCCCTGTTGTGGGTTCATTATGGGAAAACCTGATTAATCATGTGAATTTTATAGGTGCAACTTCAATTTTCTTACTTCAGATGGAACCCTACATCAAATTGAGATCAGTCAGGATCTCAATGCATCTCTTTCCTCAATACGGTTATGGAGTGATATAAAGAGACATTCATCATTGAATTTATTCTGTTTAGACTACGATGTAGAACATTCCTTGCTTGTTCTGGTTGCTGGCCCTCCAAATTTTTCTCGGTCTACAAACAGCAGTACTGGTATACTGATTTGTATCCTTTACCACATTCAATATATACTTGTCTCTCAAAGAAATTATGCAAGAGTGGGATTTTTTAGAATTTTGTAAAAGAGCTTTTATTTGGGGTAGTTCTTAACTTTTTACAATTGTCAATTGTCCAACTGCAGGGTCTTGTACACTCTCTGTATGGAGCTGGAGTCAAAATTCAGATTTGCTACAAGTCAGCAGTTTGCAATTCGAAGGTGTTTATAGCAAACCAAAAGGCTTTAGAGGCCTCGTTGTATCTCCAAAGGTGTTGATCTCACCTCATGGGAAATTTATTGGCACCCTAGATATGAGAGCACGCTTGAGCATTTTTAAGCTCAATGCTGACTGCCCATCTCTTTCTCCTTTTGCTTGTGGGGAGACAAAGAGTGATTTTTTTGAAGATGTTGTTGATTTCACTTGGTGGTCTGCTCATGTGTGCATTATTATCAAGAATGGAGGTGCTACAACCTTTTTTGATGTTATAACTGGTAAAAAGCTGCTAGATGATGATCCAATGTTTTCTATGCCGGTTTTGGAGAACACTAAATGTTTCTTGGGCAAGGTGTTTGTTCTGGATATTCCATTGCCTAAAGACAGAGAAAGCTCTGATCATTTAAAAATAAATTTCATTCATGACATAGAGCAGTATACTGGAGGAAACATTGATGAAGTGGAGATATCAAGACTCTCATGGAGGTTGTTGTCACTTTCAAAGAAAACAGTTCCTGAAATGTATGATGTCCTTATCAAGAGTCACAGTTATCAGTCTGCTTTAGACTTTGCTGATCGTTATAATTTAGATAAGGATCAAGTATTTAAGTCTCAATGGCTGCACTCTGGACAGGGGAGTGATGAGGTGCATATGTTTCTAGCTAATGTCAAGGATGAAGCTTTTGTGCTTGGTGAATGTGCAGAGACAATTGGGCGTACTGAGGATGCATTGAGGGCTTTGCTTGCATATGGGCTTAACTTGACTAATAGCTACAAGTTTTCTGATTCTGCATATGAAACATCTGAGCATGTATGGAACTTTCGTCTGACAAGACTTCAATTGTTGCAATTTAGGGATAGGCTGGAGACATTTCTTGGAATAAACATGGGCAGGTACTATTCGATAGAATACATTGACAACACACTTTTACTCAATATTTTATTGTTCTTTTCAATGGCAAGTGTGAATTATCGACCAAGGGGGACATATGTGTTTGGAAAGAAGGATTTGAAGGGAAGGGGAGGTGAGGAAGGGCTGGAGAAATCCATTTTTCATATCTAGGTGCCCATCGGGCTTGGCTAAGGATAGGGAGGGATAGAAATACAGTATACTAGTTTGATTATCTAGACACGGAAAATACAGTATAAACTTTGTACAAAGTCTTTTGTGTTACATATGGAACCTTCTTTGGCCACATTTCCTTTCTTATTTCTTAAGTAATGGGACACCTTTGATTTTGTAGCAATCTTTGACATGAAATTTACTATGCTGTGTTTTGAAAATTGTTATGAAAATTGATTTATGAAATTATTATTTGTTTTGACTAATATATGGTCAATTTGCCCAAAGAGTTGAGTATGGCCTACTAGTTTGCAGTAAAGGTAGTAATACTTCTGAGAATAGTTTACAATATTTATTTAATGGGTGATGCAGTTGTGTGGAAACTTGAAAAGGGATGAGTGGTTGATGTTATTACACTAAAGTTATAATCACAACTTCCCTCAAAAAAAAAAAGGTTATAAGCACAAGACTGCATTTTGTGGCTGTCTGTATAAACCAAAAATTTACTTATATTCTCCTTTCGCAGGATGTATACAGAAACCATTTTCTATACGTCCAATCATTTATGCTTTTTAGTTAATTCTAATGCTATCATCAAGTTCGGATGCCATGTCACAAACAAGAAGCTTGGATGCCTTTTATTTAGGTTTATCTTTACCCAAAGGTACCACTGACTCATTGCTTAATGACGTAGTGTTGTGCAGGTTTTCTGTGCAGGAATACAGCAAATTCCGCATAATGCCTATTAATGAATCTGCTGTGAAGCTTGCTGAAAATGGTAAAATTGGAGCTTTGAACCTTTTATTGAAGCGCCATCCTTTCTCCGTGTCTCCTTTTATTTTGAAAATACTTTCTGCTATACCTGAAACGATCCAAGTTCAAACATACAGTCAACTCCTTCCTGGAAGGTCTCCTCCTTCAATTACTGCTCTTCGTGAGAGAGATTGGGTTGAATGTGAAGATATGCTGGAATATATCAGAAATATGCCTGATAATGATGGAAGATCTGTGCTTATTAGAACTGAACCAGTTATCAAGCAATTATCAGGGATTTCGTGGCCGTCTACGGATGAGATGTTGATATGGTACAAGGAAAGGGCTCAAGAAATTGATACATTTAGTGGACAGTTAGAAAACAGTATCTGCTTAATTGAGTATGGTTGTCGTAGGGGTATGTATGAGTTACAGCAGTTTCTGGATGACATCTCATACTTGCAACAGCTTGTTTATTCTGAAGGCAATGATGATGAGATGCATAGCCCTATTAGTCTTATTGAATGGGAGCATCTGTCCGATTACGAGAAATTCAAAACCATGCTGAAGGGTGTGAAAGAAGATAATATTGTTGAAAAATTACGTGTCCGTGCAATCCCATTTATGAAAAATAAGCTTCATTTGAGGGGAGATCACCAGAGGGGGGATTCATTTTTGTTTCAGTGGTTGAAGGAGATGGCTGCTCAGAACAGTATTGAATTTTGCTCCGTAGTCATTGATGAATGGTGTCGGGATGTACAAAGTGGTTTTTTTGTGGATGAGACGGAAGCAGCTGGCTGTGCGTTGCAGTGCATATACTTATGCAATGCTACGGATAGGTGGAATACAATGGCATCAATTCTATCAAAGTTTCCAAATGCAAGAGGTGAGGTTTGCCCTACTGCAACATTTATCTGTATTAGAAATACAGTTTACTGTTTATCGGATGCATGTTGTTGCACTTGTTTTTTCAGTGTGAACGCCCAACTATCAATGTGACATCAATGATAAATGAAAAAATTGATCTCCAAGACTCCAACAGTGTAGTTTTCTGAAACCTTTTATTTTTAATTTGCTTTTATTATTCTTCGTATTTTTGTGTCAAATAAAATGGCTTCCCGAATCATCATTTAGAAATGTGTTGAGCTATCTATGATATTTTTCATGCATATGTATCAAAAGCGAGATGTCCTCTTTGAATCAAAGAAAATCTGAAGTGGCTTCGATGAATCTGTTGGCGAATATGATTGTATGCATATGTACATGCAGGTAGTGATATTCGTTCAGAGGGCCTAGAGAAAACACTCAAATCAGCAGAGGGCCATGTTGAAGCAGGCCGACTCTTGGCTCTTTATCAGGTTTGCATTTTATCATATCGTGCTCAAGAATTCCTCTGATTTGTTCAAAATTCTAGTTTAGGTGTGGAAGAAACTTCGTAGCAGATGTACCTTGCTTTATGATTGTGTTGCACATTTGAAATGCTAATTTGAATTCTTAAGCGAGTCACTATATAGCAGGCTGTTTTAAGCTTTCCCTGGTGCTGCTAAATTTATGAAAACTTGCACATCACCGTCATAGAATATTTACACTGATATACTAAATACAATTCACACGATACATTTAGCTTGATTGGAAGTTGGAACTGCTTATTTTGTTGTATATTTTAATTTCCGCACTTTGGTGGTATTTGTGAATGGTTTGAATGATCTCAAAATCTTGGAATTAGGATGTTATACCGTGTAGGATGGTGACAGGCTGACAGCAGCCAGTATGGATTCCAACAACTGGTCTAAGTTGTACAAGGAAGAGTGTTTTGAGTTTCAGCCACTGATAAGTTGGTTCTATTTCCTTCCAAAAATTGATTTGCCTCTGTGTTTTAAGCATTTTAAGTTGTCTTGTGATTTGCATGTGCTTTAATCTTAAAGCAAGATAGTTGGAAAAGGGCGGAAATTGAAAGTACAATGGGAAAGTACATAGTAAAGTGATGAGCATACATTTGAAATACTGTTATTTCCACTCTTACTTCCTTACACTAAAAAAGAATACGAGAAGGAAATGTATATATGTTAGATTGGTTATATATATTATGCTCAACTATGATAGGCTAGAATGAAATCTAAACCCCTAAGGCTTTTACCAATCTATCCCTCTTTTGCTTCTCATCTTCAGTGGCGAGCTGCAGTTATTACACCCGTTTTACAGTGTGGGCTCTCCCGTCCTTCTTCCTTCCTCTCTTTCCTCCATATATGAACCCTCTGTTCATCCCTCCTTAGTTCTCCCCTCTCATGATTCAAGAGCTGGATGGTATATGTCTATTGTCTCTTCATGACCACCCATAAGCCTATTCTATGTCTTGTCATTTGGCAACCCCTCGCCTTACCTGTAGAATTCTTTTGGGGGTGGGAACGCATATACAGTTGGATCAAATTAATAAATTGTGTAGGCTCGACTTTTCTTTTGATCTGCTTTTTATAATATATTAACTGCCCTATTGATTAGATGTATCTGAATAGGAAAATTGTACTTGGACTGGGGATCTCATATCAGACGTAGTTTGAGTTTTGATTCATACCTTCTCCTCTCATCTTCGTCAACTCTTTTTCTCTCCTCTGTTTCCTTTCTTCATCATGTTCCTTGACTTAATTAAAGATTCCATCATTTACAAGGTGTTCGTTTTGATCGCTAACCTCAAGCATCGGAATGTTGGCCTCTTAAGACTCTAGCCATTGGCAAAGATTCAGGCTCAATGTTTATGTATTGCCTTATAGTTTTAGAGGTCTGTTTGGAGGGGAATGTGAGATGATTTGGTGTCACTGTAATAGTGGTTGATTTATATTAAGAGATTCCGTTTCTTCCTTAAAGAACTTACCCATGGATTTCCTCTGCTTTTGATATATGCTTGACAAAAGCTACTCCTAAAGCTTGTTTTTCCGCTTTGCTGCTGTTCATTAAGAAGCTTTCAATTATGATTAAGAGGAGAGGTGGCAATGAGTCAACTCTGGACCAGATGCAGATTCGAATCCGAAATCTTATACCTGAATTCGGAGGATTGGATCTAGACCCAATGGATCCACAAAAAATCAGATCGATATCCATCGGGTCGACAGATCTAGATCTGGATCCTCGTGGATGTTTTTTTTAAACTTCAAAGGAAAAGCACCAATGATATTTATTTTAGTACATGAAATTAGTTATGATATATTACCTATCAAACAATTTTGCTTACCCAACAAGAAGATTGACAAGACTAACTTTAATTTATCAACAAAGTATACAATCATTTAACTTTAGTTTACATTTACTAAACAGATCTTCGAGTGGGATCGGGCGCGAATCTAGATCTCAAAACAAGATCCAAATTCAAATCCAAATTCAACCCATTGGACCTATAAATTGGATCCAATATCCATGCCATGCTTGGTTATGAGTAGGAACTTCATCATAACTAATCATTGTAGTTTGTGTCTTAGGGAAGAGGAATTTGTAAATCATCTTTTTCGCTTTTGTCCTTGGTTTCTTTCTCTTAGGCACTTATCTTCTACCTTGGTTGGATTGGGATGGGTCCAATCTTGTTTTAAAGGCTATGTTCTGTTGCTCGGAAAAGATGAATGGGAAAAGGTTGGCTTGCTCAGATTTGGAAGATGATTCCTTTGGCAATTTGGTGGTGTACTTGGACAGAAAGAAGGCAACATATTTTTGAGGGTATAGCTTCTATTAGTGAAGGTTTCATTTCTTGAGACTTTGTATAGCTGGAGATTAGTATTAGTCATTGAACGCACTTGAATTGTTCTGATAGCTGGAGGGGTCGAGGCTTTCGTTGTTAGTCCTTTTGTACATGGGTGACATCCCCTGGTATCTGCTTCATCTTATTCTTTATTACTTGTATAATTAAAGGGTGACCTTAAATAACAAATTAGTTATATACCAGGAAAAAACAGAAAATAAATGAAATATGTCTACTATCACAAAATTTTCTTCCCTCATTTTTTGTCAGCTGCAAGCCTGCAACGGCAGGGAAACTATAGGTCTATACCACATCACATCAAAATCATTGAACGGATGCTATTGGTTCTCAGCTTTCGTTAGAATTGATATGGATGGATTTAGCGAAGACTGCCCCATTTTTTAGAGAGAAGCTCTTCTGTCTCTAGACCTAAAACCCTAAGATAAATCGTAAGGCCAACCACTGTCTCATACTGAAGTAACTGAGATCTAACCAAGTTTTTTCGTCAATCTCCTTGGTTATTCTTGAAAATTTTGGCTTCTCAGTTCGTTAGTTAGCCTAAATTGCTGAGAATTTTGCCACTCAAGATATTGTTGCTTGAGTTCCACATCTGGATCACTGTTGGCTTATGTCCACGTCCTAGTGACGTGTCTGCTGGCTATCGCTGCCTCCTTAATCCCTTCTTTTGGCAGTTATGCTCTCCTGCTTCTATCATTATTAGACATCTTCAATGCTCCTCAGCTCACAAAAAATTCGGCTGTTAGTTGACCTCCTCGTTGGCATCAGTCGTTGATGGGACCAGTGTTTTCCATTAAGCTGGTGCTGCTCCTGTTTTTTTGTCACCTCCTTCAGCTGGCCCCCACTCCAAGTTGGCCTAGATTTCTTTCATTTTGTTAGTTTTCCTTGTTTTTTAGATAACATTTTAGATTTATAAGGTTCTTTTGGCTGTTTAGTTTACTGCTTTTTTGCTCCTGAGGTCTTATTGCCTTGCTTTGGTTTCTAGACATGCAAGTTCTATTATATGTAACGTAATCTTCTGTCCCAGAAGACTACTTTTGGCTGGGTTTAATCAGTTTTTGTTGTGGTGGCCGGTGGGGATAAGGCTAGGGTTTTCTGCTGCTTCTATTTCTTACTTTATCCGTACGTCGGAAATCGGTCTCTGGTTTTAAGTTTTCACAGACACGCCTATGTGCAGTGCACATTTCTCACCCCAAGATTGGAGATTATTTTTGCAAAGTATGGTACGGGAACCACTTATTAACTCTTAGCTGGTCTTTTTGTCCGATGCTAACTACTCCCTCCCTTCCCCCCTTTATTTTTTAAACTACAGGTTCCAAAGCCAGTGAATTTCTTTCTGGAGGCTCATAATGATGACAAGGCTGTTAAACAAATTCTTCGTCTTATACTCTCAAAATTTGCAAGACGCCAACCTGCCCGATTGGACAATGATTGGGCAAATATGTGGCGTGATATGCAGTGTTTGCAGGAAAAAGCTTTTCCATTTATAGACCAGGAATACATGTTGATGGAATTTTGCAGAGGTCTGCTTAAAGCTGGGAGATTTTCTCTTGCAAGGAACTACTTAAAGGGTACAGGTACAATCAGTTTGCCAATTGAGAAGGCAGAAAGCCTTGTGATTCAAACAGCGAAGGAGTTTTTTTTCTCAGCATCAAGTCTATCTTCCTCTGAGGTAGGTCTAGACGCCTAGTAGCCTGCTAAGTTTTTGGTCATTTGAATTTTTCTTCATACTTTCGGTCTTCTGAGTGCAGTCAATGAGGCGTTATATTTTGAGAATCATACCCCTTCGCCCACTTTGTTAGAAAATTATGAGAAGAAAAATGGGTTTTATTTTGATGGTAACCTTTACTTTCCAATTTTTAATTCATTATCAGAAATATGATTGCTTATAACTGTGGGTTATGCATTGGGTATAGGGAAGGGGTAAAATTGGAAGTACAACATACATATTCTAGCTTGGAGAGAAAGTGATTGAGTTAGCTCTATTAAACAAGAGATCAGTGCGAGAAGAGGCAGGAATATTATTATGGAGTGTTTCATTTATTTGTAGTTGTATTTGGGAGAAAATCTGGCCTCTTGAAAGCTTGAATATCTTTTACATTTTCTGTAATTTTCATTTTATGAATCAAATGCCTATTCCATTGCTTCATCTTCTTCACCAAAATATCAGTTCACTACACTGTGGTGTGTGCCACATCAACCAACACTACATTAAAAGCACACATGACCTGAAGGGAAGCAGCTACCTGTATGAAGGGCTTCCTCTTGGGGCCCCCTAGATGTACAATCCAGAACCTTTCTGGTATTAATTAGAACCACTCTTTCTCTTCCTTTAGCGTTATTGTGGATTACTCATGAGAATTTTCCTCTAACTTCAGTTTTTCAACATGAAATTACATCAGACCAGAATATTTTATGCTCCCAAGAAGTTGTGTTATTGCTTCCTGTTTGAGGTATACCAGTTGACAGCCATGACAACCTCACATTGAGCTTGTTCTTCTGATGTTTTCTGTACAGTTCTTTTATTCCCATAGAATGATATGCCCCTCTCCTTAGGCTGCACCGCTGAAGCCATCTGTACACAAAAGTAGCACATTTCTGGCTTGAATCACATTCAAAGAAGAGTTCATATAAACAAGCTGCCACATATTACGCATACATCGTTTTCTTTAGTATTATCTGTCATGCAAACTACCAGCGTAGGATTCTATTCTTAGAAATATACCGCTAAGATACCTTTGGATCTAGCATTAGTTGGACCCAAGAATCAACCTGTTTCTAAATCTTAAGAAGTCAGAACCAATCTGACTTAGCAGTACATACTTCTTCCAGTGTAACTTTTGATCTGTCTGAATCCGGTTGTAGTCCCACCAACTACATACGTCTTGAAACGTGGTGGACTCACCAGGTCTACAAATTATTACCTTTTATGGCACTTGGTGGTTCACCGATGCAATTTACGAATGCAAATATTAACTCCCAACTGGGACCCATTCAGACCAAATCCTAGATGGGAGGGGGGTGTAATATGCCAAACGTGACCTATGAAATTATATTTAACCATGGAATAATTCTTTTATATTAATAAGTTTAGCACTATATTCGGAACTCATATCTGACCATAAATTTTAGGAAAGTTTGTCATAAACAACCTTTTAAATACAAGTTGTTGCGAGAAATAACCTGTTAAAAAATTCTGGCAAAAGAAGACCTTAAAAAAAACCGAGGAGCAACCTTGACCTGTTTTTGACATTTAAAAAAATTTATGGAGTGAGGTTGAAACATAAGAGATGCAAGGCACTGCACATGTTTGGTCTTTATGAGTTAACGGTGGAAAGAACTTGGGCAATGCCGGTAAATGGGTCAGGTTGTTCCTTGCAATTTTTTTTAAGGTTTTCTTTTGCTTAGCTTTTTTTTGAAAGGTTGTTTGAATTTATTATCATAAAAGAATTATCTTATGGTTAAATATAATTTTATAGGTAAAAGTTGAGATATTACAGAGTGGGTTAGAATAATTATGAATGCTCATTAGCACTAAGTTAGACAAATGCCTAAGCCTCAAGTTTTGACGTAAAGTCTTCTCCATACATGACAAATAAAAATGGATAGCCTCTTAGCAGAACTAAGGACCCCCCCAACACTTGATTGGTTGTTTTTTGTGAGAAAATGTTGAAAGGCTGAGAATTTTCTCCTGGATAGAAAGGTGAAGATTATCAAAGTATACGGCTGACATGCGAATATGAGCTGAAAGCATAGGAGAAGGTAGTGAGATCTGAAATTTTCTAACATCAAGACAATAGAAGGCAAATGGCCTTTACTAAAGACTAAAGAGAAATAAAACATTAACAAACCACATATAATGAAATGAGAAGGCACTTATAGGCCCAACGATTATATTCTAGTTAAGTGGTTCATAATATTGACAAATGACAAAGGAGATGAAGGATCATCTTATGTAAGACACTAAGACCCTTTTTAGGGATAGAAATTGTGGATTCCTTCTGTTATTAAAGTTGAATATGTAGAGAATTTTGAGTCCTGTGAGCCTACAGACAGGATCCTGAGTCATTTGTGGATTATTACATAGGTATATCTCCACAGTTTTTACTAGTATACTGCCGTAGAAGCTAGATGTTCATTTGGAATTTACAATTCTTCATTTCTGCATACATAATATTATCCGAGTGATGATTTGGTGATACCGTGATAGTGTGACACAAAAGGGTTAACGTTTTAGCATGCCTCCAGTCTGTTGTTTGGATGTTAACATTCTACATTTCTACCTTATTGAATACAACCATTTGCTGATATCAATATACATTCAACATGTTACCTGAACTTGTTTCAGATCTGGAAGGCTAGGGACTGTCTGGATCTCTTTCCTAACAGCCCAAATGTTCGATTGGAAGCTGATGTCATCGATGCATTAACAGTCAAATTGCCAAACCTCGGTGTAAATGTTTTGCCCATACAGTATAAGCAAATAAAGGATCCTATGGAAATTGTCAAGATGGCAATTACTAGCCAGGCTGGAGCGTATCTAAATGTTGATGAAATTATTGAAGTTGCCAAGCTTCTTGGGTTGGGTTCTCAGGAAGATATATCTTCTGTTCAAGAAGCTATAGCACGAGAAGCTGCTGTTGCTGGTGATATGCAGTTGGCTTATGATCTATGCCTTGTTTTGTCTAAGAAAGGCCATGGTCCTGTTTGGGATCTTTGTGCTGCATTAGCTAGGGGTCCTGCTATTGAGTACATGGATCTAAGCTCCCGGAAGAAGCTTTTGGGCTTCGCTTTGTGCAATTGTGATGATGAATCTATTGGCGACCTGCTACATGCATGGAAAGATCTGGATATGCAAGCCCAATATGAGTCACTAATAGGTACCCATGACTTTGCTGATAAAGGTTCCTCATTTATTTCAGCTCCTGGTCGCGCTGCTCAATCTGTAATGGTTGGTGACCTTTCTGAGGACGAAGAAACTTATTTGAGTAGAATTAAGGCAATAATTTCTAAGGTAGCCAAAGACCTTCCTGTGGCAAATGGGACCAGTTGGGATGATTTTCTAAGAGATAATGGGAAAGTTTCATCTTTTGCTAATTTGCAGCTGCCATGGTTAGTTGAACTAAGCTGTGAACCTGAACTGGTAAAAAACATCTATCCTGCTTCGGTGCCAGGAAAGCAATATGTTTCAGTGAGAACCCAGGCCGTAATAACAATTTTGTCCTGGTTGGCAAGGAATGGGTTTGCTCCCAAGGATGATTTGATTTCCTCTCTGGCTGAATCCATCATGGAACCACCTGTTACGGAGGAAGATGATATTGTGGGTTGCTCTTTCCTTCTAAACCTCATCGACGCTTTTCATGGGGTAGAAGTTATCGAACAGCAGCTGAAGGGACGGGAAGATTACCAGGATATCTGTAGCATTATGAATGTTGGGATGGTATATAGCTTATTACACAATTCTGGAGCTGCATGCAAAGATCCACCCCAGAGGAGAGAGCTATTACGGAGAAAGTTCCAGGAGAAGATTAATTCAGGTAAATAAAACCTCTCTTATTAAATGTAAATCATGTAATTACTTAAAACTGTAGTCTGGTGTTGACTTTCTCATTTACAATATACTGCCGAGTTACGTAACCATCTTTCTTGATCATATGTCTCTTTGCTAGATGATCTGGATAAAATTGAAAAGGCACAGTCCACATTTTGGAGAGGCTGGAAATTGAAACTAGAGGAGCAAAAGCGGATGGCAGATCGTACAAAGGTGTTGGAAGAACTAATCCCTGAGGTTGATACTGCACGCTTCTTGTCTGGGGATTTGCAGTACATGAATAGGAGTGTCATGTCCTTCATTGAGTCAGTGAAACTGCAAAAGAAAACTATCTTGAAAGACGTGTTGAAGTTGGCAGACACCTATAGCTTGAATCGCACAGAGGTAAAAGCTGCAGTATCTCTCTATATTGAGTGGGCTCTCTCTACAATTTCATCAGTTATCCTTTCATACTTCTCCATTTGTTAAACCTGGGTTACAAATCTTAATTTTTTTTTTTCTGACTCAAGATGTCATCTGATGCTTTTTTATTGGCTCTTTCTCTAGGTCTTGTTGAAGTTTCTTGCTTGTGTCCTAGTTTCAGAAGCTTGGAGCAATGACGATATAGATGCTGAAATCTCAGATTTCAAAGGAGAAATTCTTGATTCTGCTATAAAGACTATTGATATCATGACCTCTATTGTGTATCCCGTGATTGATGGGTGCAACAAGGCTCGTCTTGGTTATCTTTTTGCGCAGCTTTCACACTGTCACCTGCATTTGGTGGAAACAAAGGGCTTGCACTCCTCAAAAATTGATGACCTAACAGATTCATTTCTAAAGTTGGGGCATTTTTACCGGGTCCTCGAACAGGAATGCTTTCATGTCTCCTCCATAACAGATCTCAACTTCAAAAACATTGTAGATATAAGCATGGGCAGTCTGAACTTTGATCGTTTCAATGATGAAGTTTACCGACATGTTAATGAATCTACCGTGGAAGCATTGGGCAAAATGGTACAAACACTTCATAATACCATTCCTAGTGCAACCCTAGAGGATATTATATCCTGGCAAGATGTTTATAAGCATCATGTTCAAACTTTGCTGCAGAATTTGGAGTACAGAGTTAAAAAAATTCATATCAAAAATCCTGAGAGCCTACAGAGCATACTAAGTGAACTTGAGCAGACCTATGATGTTTGTAGAAAGCATTTTAGAAACTTAGAGCATCAGTCTGCTTTGGTCATCATGAAGCAGTACTTCAGTGGAGTTGTCCCTTTGCATGTTCTTAAAGAAAGTGTGCATAGTGATCTTTCTCTGAAGGATTGCCTTATTGTGCTTCTTAACTTCTGGGTGAGATTAAATGCTGATATGGTGGAAATTGCCGAAAGTTCAGATGAGAAGCTAACTGCAGTTTCTTTGATGATTTGCCTCAAGGTTTTCATGAGGTTAGTCATGGAGGGAAAAGTTACACCAAGTCAGGGATGGGGCACTATGTATTACTTTGCCAATTATGGCTTCTCAACTAGTCCGGTAGAACATTGTTCTTTCTGTAAAGCCATGGTCTTATCTGGATGTGAGTTTGGCTCAGTGGATGCCGTATTCTCTGACGCTCTTTCAGAATGCTCAAATTACCAGACTGTGAGCTCTGACACAAAGGACATTGTTAGTTGCTCCCTAGATGTTTGCAGTTTATACCTCAACATACTAGAAAGTATCTTGTCAAACTTAGTTCATGACAATAGTGAACGCCAGAGCTTGCACAACTTGTTATCTTCTATTAGCAGACTGGGAGGTGACTTGGAAGTTTTAAAGAGGGTCCGATCTGCAGTTTGGGAAAGAATAGCCAAGTTCTCTGATGATCTGCACCTGCCCAGTCATATTCGAGTATATGTTCTGGAGGTATTGCAGTTTATTTTAGGGAGAAAAGAGAAGCTTTCGACAGAGGGGGACTGGAGTATCCTTCCTTGGGAAGAGTGGGATGAATGGACTTCCACAAGTAAGAATGCTGAACTTACAGCAGAAAGAACTTTTTCTAATCAATCAGAAGCATCTAACAGGTTTAAGAATACATTGGTTGCCCTGAAAACAACTGAGCTTGCAGGATCAATTTCTTCCCATTTGGAAATTAACGATGATGATCTACTGACAGTTGATTCAGCAGTTTCTTGCTTTGCAAAATTGTGTGAAGCAGCTGATATGCATGCTCATTTTGACTCCCTTTTGGCCATATTGAGGGAGTGGGAAACCCTCTTTCTGGTGGAGAAAAGAAAAGAAGCTTCTGTAGAAGTGTCGGGAGCATCTGATTCAGGCATTAACTGGAGTGACAATTGGGATGAGGGCTGGGAAAGCTTTCAAGATGAAGACCCTGTTGAGGAAAAGAAAACTGAACCTTCTGTCTCTGTCCATCCTTTACACACATGCTGGATGGAGATCCTAAGGAAACTCATAATACTTTCAAGATTCAATGAGGTGATGAAATTGATCGATCGATCCTTGGAAAGACCTGATATAGTCGTAATCAATGAAGACGATGCAAGTAACCTGAGCAACATGTTAATTGATTCTGATTGCTTCATGGCGTTAAAAGTAGTGTTATTGCTCCCATATAAAACATCACATTTGCGCTCCTTAGATGCAGTTGAAAACAAGCTTAAACAAGGAGGTATTCCAGAGAAGAGCGATAAGGATTTCTTAACTCTTATTTTATCTTCTGGAATAATTTCCACTATCATATCTAAACCAGCATTCGGAGCTACTTTCTCTTACATTTGTTACCTGGTGGGCCAATTTTCACACCAATCTCAGAATTCCCTCGTGTCATGGACAAATCAGAATATGAGCGAAGATGAAGGCTTTTACTGCCTTACTTTTAGACAAATTCTGTTTCCTTGTTTTGTGTCGGAGCTGATAAAGGCAAATCAGCAGATTCTAGCTGGATTTCTTGTTACTAAAGTAATGCACACAAATCCTTCTCTTTGCTTGGTTAATGTTGCCGAGGCTGGCCTCAGCCGGTATTTGCAAAGCCATATCAAGCTACTAGAATGTCGTCATGACTTCGATGTTGAAGCAAGAAAACCTGAGATACTACGAAAGACACTTTCTAACTTGGAAGTCAAATTAAAGGACTTGATCCGATCTGCGTTATCGTTGCTTCCAAATAGTTAGTTCATAGTTGTTATAGCAACCCATTGGTGTTGGGTTTATACTGCTGATCTTTGTCTTTTCAGCTAGAAGATTTTTCTTTTTGGATAAGCATTTTTATTTAGCAGGATATATGTAGGGGTCTTGTACATGTCTTGTGTTGTTGAATTGTACATTTCAAGAGTAGGCTGGTTTGCTTAAATATAGTAAGTAACTTTGGTGCAATACTTCTGATGGCAGAATTTATCTGGAACTCAATCCCATTTTTGAAGTTTCTTAAGGGCGTAATCATATTGATGTGCTCTTTTCTTTCATTATGTCTTAGTTTGCTGAAAGTTGACACAGGAAGTTGACAAGTTTTATTGCCAAATTCATAAAATTTCAGATCATAACATATTGCAACGCAAAAGTATTAAATTATGCAAGTTTTCTTATATAAATTAGGATTAAAAATAGCATTTTTTGTCGATATTGGAGTGTAAGATGACACCCAAGATTTGCATATGCCTAGTGTCACCTTGTTTGAAAATTTTAGCAGCTCTCCTACTACGAAAATGACAGGATGGAGACTTAATTATCTTCAGACTTTATAAGGACAGCTCTGTTACATAATGAGAATCATAAGATGAAATGAAAAATGTATTACTTAACATCACTGTAACTAGCACTTTTGAGAGACAATTATCAAGTTTATTAGGAAGAAATGAAAAATGTATTACTTATTACATCACTGTAATTAGCACTTTTGAGAGACAATTATCAAGTTTATTAGGAAAAAAAACAAAGCGAATATGCTAGTAATTTCGAATGCATTTTAGTTAATTTGTAATTTTTCTGGAACTTTGCGTGTGTAGAATATAATTAGTGATTTTTCTGATATGCTAAATAGAGCTATCAAAAGCTGATCTACCATCCGCTAACTCGGTTCTATTAGAATGAATATATAACTTCGTCTATAACTATTATTGTATACGCATGAGCATATATTGAAAAAAAAATCATTCAAAACAACATCCAAACGTCATATTGTCCTATCTTAAATAAATCTCTCGTGCTAAGTTTACGAATGTAGTAATATTATGTACTACAAAATTATCTTATTTTCTGTTTTCTTTACTTACTATCTTCATATTATGGCATGAAGTACTTCTAACATAACAATCAATATATATAAAAAATCCAAATCAAGATAGATAAGCAACACTTTCTTTTTTCTTCAAATTATGGCATGAAGTACTTCTAACATACTCCCTCCGGTCTTTATTAATTTACCCGTTTTTTTTGCACAAAATTTTCAAGAAAAAAAAAAGTTGTGCGACACAGAAAGAAATATTTTATATTAAAGTTGAATGTATGTGTGATGGAAAGTTAGTAGTCTCATTCTAAAAAAAAAATATGAATAAACTAATAAGGGATATCTAAAAAAAAATACGGGTAAACTAATAAAGACCGGAGGTAGTAACACCTAGGGGCCAGGATTAGTTGGATGAATGATGATTGTATCAGGTGGAAAGTATACATCCCTAATTTTTAAATTTCTCTTCCATATAACATCCATAATAGTATTAAACTCCTACTTCGAACCTCCGATTCTACAAAACTCCTTGTGAGAAACTAAGTTTCAAAAATCAAAAGTGTTCGGAAAAAAAAAAAAAAACAAGGGAAAAAGTTTGTCATTTCAAAACTGTCATCGTCTTCCTTCTTTCTCTCTCTTCAACGTTCCTTTTTCTCTCTCCTACCTTCGAACTTGTAATTCACAGAGTTTTATTGGTGAAAGAGGAGAGAGAAAGCTTGAATTTGTGAATGGAAGCAATCAGAAAGCAAGCTACTAGGCTTCGTGAACAAGTTGCTAAACAACAACAGGTCCTTTTTTTTCTCTATTCCTCTTTTAATTTACTTCCGATTAAACCCTAATTTTGTAATAATCATCTTTATTTTTATCGGATTAGCTCAATTTATCGATCTTTGAGCTTAATTTTAACTATCTATGTTGAATTTTGATTTGTTTTGTTGTTATTTTGTTTTTGTTTTGGAATTAGAAGATCGGAAATTTTGATTGTTTTGGCGAATTTTGGGGGTAGTCGAGTGATTTGATCGATCTGTATAGGTATTTTGATGTTTGTAATGCATCTAATTTAGGTTTAAAGAAATGATGGATTATTTCATGGTGTTGAAAATGGATCAAATTTGAGCAAGTACGTGGTAATGGATCAAATTAGAGTATTAAAGTCTGGAATCTGGATTCATTTGATTAATGTTGATTTCTTAATATGAATGATTGAGTATGCTGTATATTTGGAGAAATGGAGGAACTTTTTGTAGGAATTGGGATCTTGATCTGAAATAGTACCAGTCTTGACTCTGGAAGACATTTAGAGTTGGCTTATATTGCATTAGTTGTGTTATGAAGGTGAATTCGATAAGCGGGCTTGACTGCTTTTGCTAAGACTGATTAGTGACTAAAATTCCAGGACTTTGGTTTAGCCTTTTTATATTCGAGGTGAAAAGATATGTAATTTTTTAGCAAGGCTACTCTGAAGCTGTAAATTGTATAGAAATGATTATTAGTTTTATAAGTTTTTTCGCTTCCCAGTGGTGTTTGGATTGTCCGCATTACCAAATTCTACAAGCTGAAGCTTTTTGGTTGAAGAGCAACTTTCATTTAGACCATCATCCATACTTGTGTCTTGTTTTCTGAGATATAAACAGGGTCTAGATAGACTATCGTTAGGGGCATTGATGAGCCAAATAAGTCGAAGTTCAACTCTTAAAGAACATGACTTTTGCAAATTAGTTCGTTGATTTATTAAGTAATGCTCGAGCTTGGTTAGCAATATATAGCAAATATATTGAACACAACAGATATTAGGTATTTGAGAAATTATTCAAACACTTGAGGGAGAATTCGTGGTTAATTACGTCTCATGAAATTTATAGTTAACTTATAAATTCCACTTGTTGAACTATTAAAGAGTGTTAGTTTTGAGGAATATTATTCTTTTATGTACACTAGTATGAGTTACATTATTAAGGCTTTGTTCTGTTCACATTAAAAGAAATTATATCTAAAATAATAAGTTGAGATAAATTCCAATAAGGTTTATGCAAGTGATTTCACAACTATAATTAGCTCTAAGTCCAGATTAGTATAGATAAATTTGATATAGTTTGAATAGATCAAATTCAGGTAAGAGAACCACGTCTTACGTTGTGCACCTGTGTTAATGAGTGAACGGTGAGCCATCATCATGCTCAAGTTGGGCCCACTTCTGAGAGTTTCAAAAGAACAAAGTAGTCATTCGTTTTCATGGGAGAGTTTCGGCGAGCTTGGTTATTCACAAGAATATTGACTCATAAACAACCCTATGCATATCTCATATCATGCTTGTTGCAGGAGATTACTTATTTCCTGCTTTCAAATTACGTTTTTGTTTGTAAGACTCAACAACGACAATAAGAGCCTCCTATCCTCTTTGTCTACAGTGGTGTTAAATGATGTGATCAAGTAGTATTATGATCAGATTTCTTTATGCAAGATTTGCATTCATTCATTCATGTTGGCCTTGTGCCTCCGTGGGCACCGAAAAGAATAAAATTTACTAGTTATAAGTTATAACTCTGACTATCTGCGTAATTGTGAATGTTTCTCCTTTACATGTCCTTATCAATATGAGCGCATACCTAGCATCTTAGGCTTCTTTCTTTTCACCTAATCACCCCTTTCTGACTTTGTTGGCCCTGATAAAATATTTCAGAAAGGTCGTGAACTTAGATAAACTATTTTGAACCTTATTTATTTTAGTTGTATAATGAACTTAGTAACCTACATCGGAAGTCATCCTTATGGCCTATCTGACCTTTTTTCTGGTGACTTGTTTTTAAGGCTGAAGCGAAGTCTACTGAAAAAATTCATCCCCCTCTTTGCTAACCCTTGACGTTGTTACCCTGCATAGATATTAAAAGGAAAATTTTCCTGCTTACTTTCTGGCAAGGTGCTGCTACCTGTCTTCACTTGTGTTGCTGAAGCTGAATAGATGTCTTCTCCATGACATACTTGTGTATTTTAATCATCTGTATCTCTAGTGCAGGCTGTTCTCAAGCAATTTGGTGCAGGAGGATATGGCTCAGATAATATGGTCACAGATGAGGCGGAGCTTCATCAGCATCAAAAACTTGAGAAGCTTTACATATCAACGCGAGCTGCTAAGGTTGCTTGAATTTCATGCAGTTATCTTAACTTTTTTCTTGTTGAATTTCATACTAATTAGTGTTTTCTTGTTTCAGCATTTTCAAAGAGATATAGTACGTGGAGTTGAAGGTTATATTGTTACCGGATCGAAGCAAGTTGAAATTGGTAATGTCCCACCTCTATGGTTGGTTCAAAATTTCGCCTTTGCTTAGAATTTAAAATAGTTGAATCCTCATGCTGTTTACTCGTCGTGGTACTAGGAACAAAGCTGTCTGAAGATAGCAGAAAGTATGGTGGTGAAAATACATGCACTAGTGGCAGCACATTGTCCAAAGCAGCAGTCAGTTTTTCCCGAGCTCGAGCGCAGATGGAAAAGGAGCGTGGAAATTTGTTAAAAGCTCTGGGTACACAGGTCTGACCATCTCTGTATAATGATATATGTTACTCTTTGCCTAGCAATTTTATGCTTGGTGCTGTTTACTAATACTACTTCTTTGTGCTTCGTTGTGGGGGAGAATTCCAACAATGGTTTACTGATAAGAATAGGCTATTTTCAAAAGTGTTTGCTAGTTTAGGCTACACTTTACCTTGATTGTTGTATATAGTTGTGAGAAAGGTGACAGTGAATGCAAGAGGTTACTATTGTTCCTCTTGAGAAGTGGTACCCACTTTAGTCTGGAGGTTAGCAACTTCTCATAATGAAATTGAGATAAAACTGAATCTTATGTTGACAATGCCCAATACATGGACTCTAAACGAATAAACAAAAGCACAAACTATACAAGCCTAGACTCTAATTTTCAAAGTGCATATGCCAATATGTTAAAAACTTATAGATCGCTCTATTTTGCCTTGATGTCTAAGACTGAAGACGTAGTTTTCTATTTAAATTGGTTATATTGTTGAACCTGAATATTGCTCCATGATTTTTCTATAGTTCTTGAAAGTTACCCCAGTAATGTTGACAAAGGGTTGTTGCTATAGCCATTAACAGCCTTTTCCCTAAATTCTTCCCTTTTGAGGAAGTGTTACTTAGCATACTATAATTGCCTGGTTGTTAGTCAAAAAGTTGATCGTTGTCCTCCAAAAATACCGTAGACCAAATTTTCACAAGATTCTTCTGAAGATCTTCTGATTACCAGGTAGCAGAACCCTTAAGAGCAATGGTTATGGGAGCTCCCTTGGAGGACGCTCGACATCTTGCTCAACGCTATGACAGAATGCGACAAGAAGCTGAAGCTCAGGTATAATATAATATGATTTGGAGCTTTCGGAGATAATGCTGTCTTTCTTGAATCCTGAATTTTAGAAACCTTCCTGCACACCTTGTGGTTTTCATTTTCATCTAACTTGAACCTAGACAGGCAATTGAAGTTTCCAAACGCCAAGCTAGAGTTCGAGAAACGTCAGGAAATCCTGATATTGTTATGAAATTAGAAGCTGCCGAGTCTAAGCTTCAAGACCTGAAATCTAATATGGGGATATTGGGAAAGGAAGCTGCATCTGCAATGGCTGCTGTTGAAGTGCAACAGCAGAGATTGACTCTCCAACGACTCCTCGCCATGGTGATGCAGAATTTTAGTTTCGGCTGGACTTCAATTTTATATACGTACGTCTTAAAGCTAAACTGTTTGTTTCTTCTCCTTCTCTGTTCTCTATAATCAAGGTGGAAGCAGAACGTGCCTACCATCAAAGAGCACTCCAGATTCTTGAACAGCTTGAAGGCGAGGTATCTTCATTTCCTCCTAACTTTCTTATATTGTTTGTGTTTGGTTGAACCTGCAATTTGGTTTCATCAACTTTTATCGAAGTGTGAAATTTATATTATGTGGTATTTTACAGATGATTTCCGAGCGACAACGTATAGAAGCTGCTCCCAGTCCAAGTATGGAGAACCATGCACCACCACCCCCAGCGTATGAAGATGTTAATGGCGTATTTGCATCTCAGACTCAGAATGGTTCAAGTGACAGCATGGGCTACTTCCTAGGAGAGGTTAGTGACTATGCGCCTTTTTGCTGAATCATATCATGTAAATGTGTAGTTAATTTATGCTGCATCAATTTTTTGCACAGCAAGGGCCAGTTGGAGGGTAGTTGTGGAGGAAGTAAAATATAGTAAAAGCCTATACGGCTATACTAAACAGAATATATTATTGTACTAAGGCCTAAGCGCTTAGTTGCTAAAAAATGGCTAAGATATAGCCTTATGTATTAGAGGCTGGACCGCTGGATTGCAAAATTCTAGTATTAAGAATTGATGGACATGATCTAGGAGGAAACAGCAAGACATGATATACCAATCCACAGAATTAGTGTATATCAATTTGGATCATTATGGTGCTTGCGGTGATCATGGTTATGGGGATGGTAAATGGGTCATGCTGATAGCATTTTCAATCTGTTGTGAGATGGTGAAGATCGGAGATTATGCAATTTTAGTGAAAGCTATTAGTGGTTGTGTGTTTCTTTTTTTGTTGTCATCTTCTGATTCTAATTTTTCACGAAATGGTGTCTGTTAGAGGTGGTGAATGCTGGATATGGAAGTTCTTGTGCAGCTGTTATTGTGGACAAATTATGTGACTAAGGATGTTCAGTACAACAAGATTAGTGTTTGAAGTTTATGGAAAAGGATCCTAAGTTTGATATTCTATTTACTCTAATAGGTCATCTGACAAAAATGTTTGAACCGCATATGATATCCCTCTAATGCACTGATGAGCACATGTTGGTGAATTTTTTTATAGTATGTATATGCTATAGTAAGATGCTAAATGAATAGCAACTTGAGACACTTCTTTGTCATAATGATTGCTAAACTATGCAGCTGAGCTAATTTGATGTCCTTTCAGCATTTTTTTTCAAGAGAAGGAAAAATAGACAGCAGATTTTCGTCTAATTATGTTTTTTTATTTTTATTTTGCAGGTCACGTGCCCATATCAAGGAGAATCTGACATTGAATTGAGTTTGTCAGTCGGGGATTATGTTGTCGTCCGAAAGGTTTTACAACCTATATCTTTACCTCTTATTTTGACTCTTTGGTTGCTCTGGTGGTTTATCATATTGTCACAAGCACCATAAGTTATGTGCTAGAATCATTCCTATGATTTTTTTGAAAGATCATTCCTATGTTTGATAGTTATGGGTTTGTCTACTGATTTATGTTTTTAAAAAATTAAATCATTCCACAACTCAAAAGTAAGCTTAGGGATTTTCAGGTGAAAACAGTGAAACCTTTGAGCTCTAGTGGAGCAGGCATTCCGAATATCACATTTCTGTCATTTTGTAGTGATGTACAAAGGATTAAGTTGTTTTCTACTATTTGTTTGGTAGATATCTTATCAACATTTCCATGCTATTGACAGGTATCCAACAATGGTTGGGCTGAAGGTGAATGCAAAGGCAAAGCCGGTTGGTTCCCATATGGATACATTGAGAGACGAGAGCGTGTTCTAGCAAGCAAAATCGCGGAAGTTTTCTGAAGTCTACATCTGGGTGACTAAAATCAAGAAAGTTTTTGTTTGTGATGTTCCAACTCTCCAGTAAAGCCCACAATTCATTGTTTTGTTGAAAATATAAATGGAACTATTGCCTTAGGTTTACTGTAGTGTATGATGTAGCTATCATTTTTGTTTTCCCTCTTCTAGTCTTCCCCTTGTTTTTCTTTTTTGTGCAATCTTATATAGTAATATTATTTTTCCTTTACATTGGAAGTGGGAGGGGGAAATCGATGGAAGGATGTCATGAAAGTGTGACTAAAGACTTCAAAACTTTCATATGCTATTTTTTTGACTTTATGTTGATCCATTACCTACTTATACGTAGTGCTTTTGTTTTCTTTGATTTTGCGTGTTGGTTTAATACCAACTGATTCTTAATATGATTATCCTCTTTGTTGGTTCATCTGTTATCTATTATCCTGTTTGTTGGTTCATTTTCCTTGCACTTAACTTCTATTGTATTATGTGCCATCTTCTCAACTCTGGCCTTCCTAAAGTCTTGAGAATATCATGTTCTAAGACCTAAGTTATTGGGAAGTGGAAATATGTGGAAGTGGAATTTGTGCTCGGATCTTCGCGGTGAAACTTTGTTCAATCAAACGTCTTTTTTTTCTTCTAAGGTACACATTAGGCCTCAGCCTTGGGTCCTTCTATCTCAGAAATGCTTGGGGATAATGCTTGGGGAAGAGCCGATGTAAGATGTGATTTTAAGCGTTGGCGTGGAAGACGGCCTCCTTACCGCCAAAAGTTGCATAGCTTATGTCTCAAAGGTTAACTTTCTATTCCGCACCTTCGACTTTCATCATTCATATTATGAATTACTAGATAATTCATTTATTGGATTCAATCTGATAAAACATTCATATAGAAGGAATTCTACTACTTAATTAGATATATTCGATTTATAAAATTTAGTTTAGTATAGAATATCTGTTCAATTTCGACCATAATAGCAATGACAATTGGTACTCAATTCATCTCACGAATCATATTAATCAATCATTGTTTTGTTCATTGATGACAATGGATTGCTCCATGGATTGACCTCCTTGAAAATAATCTCTCCATATGGAGTTGAAAATTGGCCTGATGTAATTAACTTTACATTAACTCAAAAAGAAGAGCACCTAAGATTGCACCGTTTGTAACCAAACACTTAGAATTATACTCTATCAAAATTGATCTTCCAAACAATTTTTTTTTAAATAAACCCTTGATTTAGATAGGTAAAGGAAGAAAAACCCTCTTCTCAAACACACGATTCGAGCCAAAAAAGGAGGAAAACTCCCAACTTGCATATTACACAACTAATAAGTTGCTTCAATAAATCTGCAGCAAGCATGAGCAATTTTTCTTGCAACTCTCCTGTGCCAATTTATAAGCCCTCTAATCAAGGGAAATTAGTTTTCCAATAAGTCACTCTTTTAGACGTCTACGGGACTCCAATGTCGTAGGATGGCTCTAGGGGACATGGGATGGTATCTTAAGAACTCCCAGGGATTTGAACAAGCATAGGAAAATCTTTTACGACCGTTTCAGCGCTATTCTATGGCCACACCACAAATGGGAGATTTGATGGCATTCTGGGGAAATTCAAATGGTGTGAAACACCCGGGATGCATTAAAAGTCGTTCGCACTCCATAGAAAGGTTTTTGGCGAAAAATATGACATGTCCCAAAGGAGCCCTAAAACGGTCAAAATTGAAGGCTATAAGTCACGTTTTTAGATGTCCCCGGGACATGTGCACCGAATGTCATGGGATGACTCGAGAGGACATGGGATGGTATATTAAGGACTCTCACGACTTTGAACGGGCATAAGAACAACTTGTACAACAGTTTCGGGGTCATTCCGTGCCTGCACGACAAAACAATAAATTGGTGGTTTGGTGGCATTCTGGGGCAATTCAGATGGTGTGAAGCACGCGGGATGCATTATAAGTCGTGTCGCACCCCATAGGAAAGTTTTCAGTGAAAAATATGAGAGGGCCCGGAAGAGCCCTAAAACGATCAAAATAGAAGGCTATAAGTCACGCTTTTAGACATCCCCGGGACTTGTGCACCGAATGTCGTGGAATGCCTTGAGGGGACATTCGATGGTATATTATGGACTTCCACGGCTTTGAACGGACATAAGAACAAATTCTACGGCCGTTTCGGGGCCATTCCGTCGCTGCACCACTGTAACAGCCCGCTCTTCCGAGCTGCTAACGAAAACACACTCAGCATCCATAACCAATAATTAACTCTTAATTAAATAAAATCGCAGCGGAAAAACATCCTTAAATACACCAATAACTGAACTAAAATTCCCAAATATTATACAACGAAATATCATAAACTATTCTCCAATCAACTAACTAGATACAAACTCAATCCTTAATCTAGGACGACACCATCATAATCTTGCTTCACTTCCATTCTCGAGCTCTTGATACAAACCTGCAAATTCAGGGAGAAAATACAAAACAAACACAATTCCAAAATGAGTAGAAAACTCGTAACCTTTACTTCAGCCCTTTATAAACATTTTATTTCTCAAATCATTTTCAATTCGTTACAACGCTGGCATAGCTCACTCTCTTAAACAATCAGTGGCAAGTACAGGCTTTGGACAAAGGACAAACACTGCCTCCAAGGTTCTTTATGGAGCCCAGCAATACTACCCCCAAGGTTCACAGTCCATGGAGCGTAGCCGACCGTATCAGGTCAAAAAGTAACCATCCTCCACCCATACCTTGCCCACTTTCTATTTTCAGTTCATAAACTAAGCCAGCAAAATAGTTGCGTATTCATATTCATCGAATAACATTTTCAGAATCAACTCATAACATCACATTCATAACTATGGCCATAGTACGAACTTAAGTATCAAAAACAGAATAAAGATCCACACACACATGGGCATGAGTAAATGATTTTACTGAACATAAAAGTTACCTGAAATACAATCCAGATCCTTAATAACAAGCCGCCAAGACCATTGGCAATTTGATCACCAACTCCGAATCACAATCCACCTTACAACAACGACAATAGTTGATAAATTGCTCGATAAATGAGAAGCTCATCTAACTAACCCTTTTCTAACTGAACTAAATACTTTTTGCTTCATCCTTATCAACAATAATGTTTGACAATTATTCTCAAAATAATTCCAACTATGAAATGGAACCATAAACAATTACCAATATGAAAATCCTTCACGTTCATAATACTGAATTCCCTAAACTAATTCTACACAACCCACCACAAGGCATCGTCAACAACAGCACAACAACAACCACCCATCACCACCACCAACTCCTCCACAACTAAAACAATAAACAACAACAGCCCAACAACAACAAAAAAACAACAACAACAACTTAACAACATCCACCACCAACAATAACACTAACAATAATATCAAACAATAACAACAAACAATAACAGTACAAGAGGAGAGGGAAAGCAAGAACACCACCTCTGCTTCAAGAGCAGGGAAGACACGTCAAGGGGAGGGGCTGGCTCCGACAGCAACAACAACCGGCACCACCAACAACACCAGCAACACACGACAGGGAGAGCAGCAGCGAGCCAGAATAGGGGAGGGAAAAACCACGGCAGCAGCAGCAACAAGAAGGAAAAGAGAAAGAAAACAACCATGACAGCAACGACGATGATTCACCGGCAAGGTAGCACCGGCAGATCAGCGGCGCATCACCGCGAGTGAACGGCAACAATAGGACCCGCAGCACAGCACGAGCAGAGGAGAGAGAGTGTTTCAAGGGAGGAGAGAGAAAACGAGAACAACAACGGCGCTGGTTCGCAGCGGCGAGATAAGCCGAGGCTCCGGCGAGCTGCAAGGGGGTGGGGAAATTCCGGTGAACTGAAACAGGGGAGATGCGAGAGAGAGAGAGATGATTGATTGGGGTTTTGGGTTTTCACGAGTTGGGGTTTAGAAGACACGGGAGAGAGAAAGAAGTAATAAGGGTCAGCTTGGGGTTTCATTAAACCGACAACAAGGGATGAGAGCCAATTTTGGTTTCCTAATCGGATAAATACAAATCCACAAATTGCTAACTAAACACGATATATAAAATAATATAATAATAACTCCATAAAAAAATTAATATAACGAATATATTACAACAAGACAAATAAAAATAATACTCCACAACTCAAATAATATAAGAATTTCCGAAACATAATGAACTTAATAAATATAATTAACTTCTAAATAAACGTCTTTAAAACAGGGCTATTACAACCACATAACCATAAATGGTTGGTTATGGCATTCTAGGGCAATTCAGATGGCGCGAAGCACCCGGGATGCATTATAAGTCGTGTCGCACCCTATAGGAAGGTTTTAGACGAAAAATATGACCAGCCCTGCAGGAGCCTTAAAACAGTCAAAATTGAAGGCTACAAGTCACGCTTTTAGACGTCCATGGGACCCGTGCACCGAAGTCGTGGGATGTCTCGAGGGGATATGAGATGGTATATTTAGGACTCCCATGACTTGGAACAGACATAAGAACAACTTTTACGACTGTTTCGGGGCCATTTTGTGGCTTTGCGACAAAAAAATAAATGGGTGGTTTAGGGGTATTCTGGGGAAATTCAAATGGTGCGAAACACTCGAGATACATTATAAGTCGTTCCACGCCCCATAGAAAGGTTTTCGATGAAAAACAGAATCGCGCTCGGAGGAGCTCTAAAACGGTCAAAAGTAAAGGCTATAAGTCATGCTTTTAGACGTCCCTGGGACTGGTGCACCGAATGTTGTGGAATGCCTCGAAGAGACATTGAATGGTATAGTAACAAAATCCACGGCTTTGAACGAGCATAAGAACAACTTCTACAACCGTTTCGAGGCCATTCTGTGGCTGCACCACAAAATCATAAATGGGTGGTTAGATGACATTCTTGGGCAATTCAAATGGTGTGAATTAATCGGGATGCATTATAAGTTGTACCGCACCCCATAAGAAGGGTTTTGGTGAAAAATATGATCGGGCCCGGATGAGCCCTAAACAGTCAAAATTGAAGGCTATAAGTCACGCTTTTAGAAGTCCAAGAGACCCTGCACCGAATGTCGTGGGATGCCTCGCGGTGACATGGGATGGTATATTAAGGACTCCCACGACTTTAAACAGCCATAAAAACAGCTTTTACGACTGTTTCGTGGTCATTCCGTGACTGGACCACAAAATCATAAATGGGAGGTGTGATGGCATTCTGAGGCAATTCAAATGGTGTGAAGCACCCGGGAATCATTATAAGCCGTGTCGCACCCCTTAGGAAGCTTTTCAGCGAAAAATTTGACCGAGCCCGGAGTAGCCCCAAAACGGTCAAAATTGAAGGCTATAAGTCATGATTTTAGACGTCCCCTGGACTTGTGCACCAAATGTTGTGGGATGTCTCGAGGGGTAATTGGATGGTATATTAAGGACTCCCACGACTTTGAACCGGCACAAGGACTACTTTTACGATCGTTTCGGGGTCATTCCGTGGCTGCACGACAAAATCATAAATGGGTCGTTTGGTAGCATTCTGGGGCGATTCAGGTGGTGCGAATCATCTGGGATGCATTATAAGTCGTGTCGTGCCTCACCACATATGAAGATTTTGGGTGAAAAATATAACCGAGCCCGGAGGAGCCCTAAAACGGTCAAAATTGAAGGCTATAAGTCATGATTTTAGACGTCCCCTGGACTTGTGCACCAAATGTCATGAGATGCCTCGAGGTGACATGAGATGGTATATTAAGGACTCCCACGACTTTGAACGGGCATAAGGACAGCTTGTATGATCGTTCCAGGGTCATTCTATGGCTGCACGACAAAATAATAAATGGGTCGTTTGGTGGCATTCTGGGCAATTCAGATGGTGTGAAGTACCCAGGAGCCATTATAAGTCGTGTCGCGCCCGGGGGAGCCTTAAAACGGACAAAATTGAAGGCTATAAGTCACGATTTTAGACGTCCCCGGGACTTGTGCAACAAATGTCATGGGATGCCTCGACGGGACATGGGATGGTATGTTAAGGACTCCCACGACTTTCAACGAACATAAGAACAGCTGTTGTGACCGTTTCGAGGTCATTCCGTGGGTGCACCACAAAATCATAAATGGGAGGTTTGAAGACATTTTAGGGCAATTCAGATGGTGCGAAGCACCCTAGATGCATTATAAGTTGTGCCGCGCCCCAGAGAAAATTTTTGGGTGAAAAATATGACCGGAGCCGTAGGAACCCTAAAACGGTCAAAATTGAAGGCTACAAGTCACGCTTTTAGACGTCGACGGGACCCGATCACCGAATATCGTGGGATGTCTCGAGGGGATATGGGATGATATATTAAGAACTCTCACGACTTGAACGGGCATAAGAACAACTTTTAAGACCTTTTCGGGGCAATTCCTTGTCCGCACCACAAAATCATAAATGGGTGATTTTATGGCATTCGGGGGCAATTTATAGGGTGCGAAACACTCGGGATGCATTATGAGTTGTGCCGCACCCCATAGGATGGTTTTGGGTGAAAGATATGACCGGGTCCGGAGGAGGCCTAAAACAGTCAAAATTGAAGGCTATAAGTCACAGTTTTAGACGTCCCCGGGACTTGTATAGCGATTGCCGTGGGACGCGTCGAGGGGACATTGGATGGTCTATTAAGGACTTCCATGACTTTGAACGGGCATAAGAACAACTTTTACAACCATTTCGGGTCTATTCCGTGACTGCACGACAAAATAATAAATGTGTTGTTTGGTGGTTTTTTGGGGCAATTCAGATGGTGCGAAGCACCTGGGATGCATTATAAGTCGTGTCGCACCCCATATGAAAGTTTTGGGTGAAAAATATGGCCGGGCCAGGGGGAGCCCTAAAATGGTCAAAATTGAAGGCTATAAGTCACGATTTTAGACGTCCCTGGGACTTGTGCACCAAATGTTGTGAGATGTCTCGAGGGGACATTGGATGGTATATAAGGACTCCCACTACTTTGAACGAGCATAAGGACAACTTTTACGATTGCTTTGGGGTCATTTAGTGGCTGCACAACAAAATCATAAATGGGTCATTTGGTGTCATTCTAGGGCAATTTAGATGGTGTGAAGCATCCGGGATGCATTATAAGTCGTGTCGCACTCCATAGAAAGGTTTTGAGTGAAAAATATAACCGAACCCAGAGGAGCCTTAAAACGGTCAAAATTGAAGGCTATAAGTCACAATTTTAGGCGTCCCTGGGACTTGTGCACCAAATGTCGTGAGATACCTGGAGGGGACATGGGATGATATATTAAGGACTCCCACGACTTTTAACGGGCATAATAACAACTTTTACGACCATTTCGGGGTCATTTCGTCATTTTCGTGGTTGCACAACAAAATAATAAATGGGTTAGTTGGGGGCATTCTGGGGCAATTTAGATGGTGCGAAGCAACCGAGATGCATTATAAGTTGTACTGCACCCCATAGGATGGTTTTGGGTGAAAAATATAATCGAGCCCGAAGGAGTTCTAAAACGATCAAAATTGAAGGCTATAAGTCACAATTTTAGACCTTTTTGGAACCCGTGCACCGAATGTCGTTGGATGGCTCGAGGAGACATTGGATGGTATATTAAGGACTTCCATGACTTTGAACGGGCATAAGAACAACTTTTACGACCGTTTCGGGGACACTCCGTGGCTGCACCACAAAATCATAAATGGATGAATTGATAGCATTTTGGGACAATTCAGATGGTGCGAAGCACTTGGGATGCATTATAAGTTGTCTCACATCACATAAGAAGGTTTTCGGCAAAAAATATAACCGGGCCCAAGTAGCCATAAAATGGTCAAAATTGAAAGCTTTAATTCTGAAAACTAAACAATATAAAACATGATCTTCGAGTCAATCAAAAGCCACACAAAAATCTTCCTTTACATTCATCTTTGAAGTCTCAAGTGATTCATGTGCTACAATAAATAGTAGCATATAGAATAGAATTACAAGGTACAACATATAAGAAGTCATGGGTTTACGCCTTAAAAAAAACATAAGCATCCCTATATATGATAATTTATGATACAACAATATACCATAGAAGCCACACCTGCAAAAACCAGACCCAAAACTGTTGGCAGGTAGCTCTAGCTTATATTACATACAAATCGAGTTTGGCTATACGTTAATGTGCCCTTCGTAATAATTAAGGATTTTGTCGATTGGCAGATAAACGAGCAAATATGATTGCCACTATGATGAGGAGCACCATCATCTGCATAGAAGACTATGGTCAGTATCTATACTTGAACGAAAGCTGTGACTAAACAATATTTCATAATTTCTCACCATTATTGGAGTGTAAGCTGACTTGGTATGCACAATGTGCAGCTTCCTGAGAAAAATGTATATGGAAATTAATCATAAGATGTGAAAAAGAAATTCTTTTTCCTAAAGATGGCAATGAATTCCGTATTCGACCTGAGTCCAACTTGATCCAGAGAAATAATTTGATCTGAATTCGATAGGAGTTGAACCTAAACTAAATTCGATCCAAATACGAGAACTATTGCCAACTGAATAACTGTAACATTAATATTATATTCCAACAAGATAATAAAGTTTGCATCCTTGAAAATCAGATAAATATGGTATAATTGTTTCCTTTAACTTATTTTTTGTGATGTTCAATGACAATATAGTTGGAATCCGGCTCATATCCGACATCGATCCAAGGATCAAAATTCTGATACAAAACCGGGAAACCTGAAATGAGGTACAGGTGGACTGGATATGGATTTTAATAAAGTTTTGATCCGGATCAGACCCATTGTATGTCTTAACTGTTTACCCAAAAGCAGGAATTTCAGAATCACCTTTTGTTTAGAGTTCCAGAGTCCCTACAAATCTTTTGGATTGCTTCAATTCTACTTAGTGTTTTGGTGGCATTTGGATCCCTCTTGTCAACCTACATAAGTAGATTTGCATAGAGATATTATTATGTAGTGTTCACACTTTTCCAAAATACACATATAAGTAAAGCTTTACATCATTCTTTGGGGTATTACCTTTAGTTTCATCATACAGGCGAAATCATAAAAGGCGCCATAAACATCTGGCATTGTGTTTGTCTGATCAATAACTACAGCAGTGAGACCTAATACATGAATACGAACATAATCATGAGTCATGACAAGCCTTGGAAGAATTAATAAAATGACAAGTGTGAGAAAAATAAAACAGTACTTGCCAAACATGGCAAATACAGTTCAGGAAGACAATGGTCTAATGGCAACTGCTATACAAACAACACGCTCTAATTGTATCATTGTATGGCAGTCAATTAATTTTTTCGAAACATAATAACAATATATAAATAAGTGCAAGTGCGGGAAACATGTCCCAAGTAAAAGTGAATTAATGTCCAAAGGACCAAAACATGTCCAAAGCAAAAGTTAAAGTGGACAAAAATTATAGAAGTAATAAGGAAAAGAAAAAAGACAGATTCTGGATCCTACCTCCATCGAACTAATATAATTTGCGAACCTAGTGGAAGCAGCAAGAACTCGAAAGGCTACTAACTACCTCATAATACAGGATATTCCAAATTATGAATCACACAAAAGATGGCAGCAGCACATCAGAAACATCATAAGGGCACATACTGCTCGCAAGTATATGTAAAAAGATGATTACAACAGATATTACTTACCACGTCTCATTTTCACCACACCCCTGAACACTTGAACGTTGTTGTAGCATAAAGCGTAGGTTCCAATGGACATGATCTAGAATGCGTACAGAGGGATAACATGAGATTATAATGCTAAAGAAACAGTACGGCATCTGCGTTGACTAAGACACATCGGCCTAGCAGATAAAACAGGCCTCGAGTGCATAAGAAGAAAGCGATATGCATTTTGAAGATTATGGCTATATCAGTAAAGTTTCTTTAATTAACATAGTATAAAATGCCCTTTCCCAGCACAATTGCAGACAACAGAATTATTTTAAAACCATTATCAGACACACTTTTATATAGCTCCGCTTAACTTGTTAGATTCTCAACATCATTTTACAGTCAAAACTCAGACTGTCACTTCGTCTCTAGTTACAATGAATTTCACACCATGCTGAAATTAGGAAAAAAAAAAAAAAACAGGGTTGGAGAACCCGACCTCCACCCTACTTTTATTATTTTTGTTTCTACCCTGGACCATTCGTTTGCTCTGAAAATGATTTTTTTCTTGATTCATCTAATGCAGTTCACGCAGTTGTACTTGTACATTTAACCTGTACTTCTATTTCTTACTATTCATAGCTTTAACTAGTGGAACCAATTGATAGTAAGGATACTTTAGGTTAAATATTCTTTCTACATAAGTTGGATATGTAAATGTAGTTCTTCGAATGCAAGTTACTTTTTTAACGGGACAGTCATAGAGTTAAACGAGGGGATGTAAGATGCTGATGTAGAAGAGCTCATACTTGTGGAATAGCACAAAATCGGAATATAGCATGATCCTGCAAAGCTGACATGTACTTAAAGCAATCTTCCACATGCAGTAAGGCATTAGTCAACATTTCATTTAAACATTGAACTGCCTTCTCTGAATTCTCCTCATCTTTCAAATCCTGCATTTCCAATATTAAAGCAAGTGAAACGATTATTCAAGGGCAGGTTCTTCATAATATATATCTGGACATTGCATCCATCTAATCAATCAAACTATTAATGGACAAAAACAAAGAGGTAAATAGATGACAGGAGCTGAAATCTACCCGGTTAAATTTGATATGGAAGGACTGACCTCAAGTTTGTTAACATATTTACTCCAAATCTCTCGAGGCCAAAACATGTGACGTTTTGGGATCTCATTTATATCTTCAAGATAATCACGAATGACGTTTACTTTCTGCATAATACGGACAGACAGAACACTTTGTAACATCATATAAAATACAAAATCACAGAGCAGAAAAGTTGCAACTCCAGTTCCCAATCAAAAGGGAATACCTGAAGAAATAAACCCATGTTATTGGAAAGATATTCTGGAGCTAGATCCTCCAAACCAGCGTTATGGAAAAGCTTTGATAGCCCTAAACCAACAAGTCCTGCTACATAGTGGCAATATTCATCATAGTCAACAATTGTTTCTACCTGCCAAATAAGGAAAACCTTTGATAGATATACACCTGATTTGGAAGATTAACTCTTACCAAAGTTGGATCCAATAATCAGAAACTTGTACAATCAAAAGCAAATATAAAAATTATGGCCATATAGTGTGCATATTGCTGCCCTGAGGCCAAAACGAGAATGCATCCTGACCCATATCATTCTCAAGGCCAAAATGTAGTTCTAAAAGTACAAGCTTTAAGAACATATGACAATTTGCACAGTGAATCTCCATCAGATCTAGGGCAGCATATAGAAAGATAATGAAGGTAAAAGAGTGTCAGACAGATTTGACAAAGAAAAACAGGTAAATCATTGTCAAAAAAGAGAGTTTTGGGGGGGGGGGGTTCAAATGTTGCCTACCAAGATATTTGGGAGGGGTCAAGCAAATTGATCTTAAAGTACTTTTTATGTATATAAAGGCTTTCTGTAACACATTTGCACGAACCTCCTTGCAGACAAATTTTGCCATTCCTGCACCCATCCTTTTGGTGATATCCTCTATTGCTACCTGGTAACTGCAGATGCCACCGTGAATTCACACATCATTTGATTATACCATAGAGAGTAGATAAACTTGGATAAGTAGGAGCATGTGACCAATCTATAACAATGAAACACAGCCTAGGACTTTAATTCCTCAATTAACACCTGGTAAACTGCAGATGCCACCAATAATTGGACATGATGACAAAAATGGAAATTGTAAGCAGTTCTTAATTTCAGCAGTCCTATATGTTTGCCGTGTAAATATCTTTCAAAACGATGTTCACATTGCAAGAGTCACAAGGTTAAGCTACATGCCAAATTGCCTTATCCTTAGGATTAAAATTCTTTCTTTGGCCCTTATCTGTTTTGGTATTTTGCAGTATCATGACTCGTGAGACAAAGATATGAATTTTTAGACACAAACTTGGTATGTTGGCTTGAAAAGTATTGCCAAAATTCGTCTTGAACCATTTGACTTGAGAAAATGCTTAAGCATATCTTCAAGATTGAGCAATTTAACAGCCAGGGTAATCAGAATATCAAGCAGAGAAGGGAAGATCTTTAATTGATAGTATAGAACATTACTAGGATAACAATATTGCTCATTAATGTATAATGATGGTGGTTACCAATCACCACTCCTGCCCAATTCTCTATCTCCTATCCTCCTTACACCTCATGTTTCACTATCTTTCCCCAACACTTGCCTAGACCTTCCTTTTTTTTTTCCCAATGGTTAGGTCAGTTCACTTCATTTTCTCTCCTACTTCTACTACACCCCACCATATATTTCACCCTCAATCCCCTCATACCCAATAATTTTATATTTTAATTAAGTTCACAAAGTTAAATTCACAAAGACCAATGGTGGGGTTGGTCTAGCATCTTGCCCCAACCTCACCTCCCCCACACATGGTCCTAGTCTCTACAATGGTAGAAAATGGGTGCGCTTAGTCTTTACCAACTTTCCCCAACTATATAATAGCTATTGTACATGCTTGTTTTGAGGTAAGGATAATGAAAGCTGCCAAACAAAATATAAGGACCATATATTTCCAGCAAAAACTAGTGGAAATTTAAAAATCAAGGAAATTATTATAAATCTTGCTTGAATCAAAATTCTGCCAGTAACACTGCTAATACATGGCAATAACTGATTGCAGAATATCGTCAAAGCAATTTAGTATCACTGCAAGATCAGCCAAATCCTTACACATCAAGAACATGACCAGAGTTTAAGCTGTGAAACATGGATATCGTAAGCAGTTCTTAAACATTGATGTATGGAACTTCCCTAAAGGAGAAACAATCAGCAACAGTTTATGTGTTCATGTTAACAAGACATACAATATTGAGATAACTGCATAAATTGCAAAATGCTACTCTCATGCAGATACAAGAGATAAGAAGGTACCCTCTATCGAGTTCCAGAAAAGCAGTTCTGACGTAATTGAACTCATCCATCAGAACTTTGTAGTGCTTTGTACCGCCTGATTACAGAAACAATAATCACAGTGAGAACTGTTTCTTTTAAGGAAAGATCTAGGAAAAGCAGAGAAAAAGAATCAGATATCTTCAGTTAAAATACATGAAATTGCCAATAAATGGGATATGACATTGAGCTAATGGTTTCTAGCATAATATAATTAAACAGTAGCCACCAGTAACTTCATGACTCAAACCTGATCGTAGGCATGACATGGCTCTTAGTAAGTAGATAAGATAACATCATCATCAAGCTAAGAGGCAAAGATAATACAAGTACATACTAATAATAATAACAATATAAACATAAATATATATAAGTAGCTTTTGCCCTAGAATAACTTCATGACACAAATGATACTCAAAAGTATAGTTAGGTAATTCATATATTACAAAATAAAGTTGAACAGCAAAAGTGAATCTGATCAAAATTCAGTTTACTCACAAGAAAAATGCCAGTCACGATCATATATGTGCTCATGAAAAGCTCTCAGGATAGGTATTTTGACATCATCGGCTAGGCTTGTATCATCCTCTGTACGTCAGTGCCATACCAAAAACCAATAAGAGACATAATACTTACAGTAAGTTTACAACCCAACCTTCGACATATAATGTTTATCATTATGGAGCACAATATAAACATTTCCACAGTGACTTGCACGTAACTTTTATTATGCTACTGACTATTCTATGAAGAGTATAGTTGGTAAAAGGACGGAGACAATAGTGTATCGTCCAGGAGGATTACTCCCACCCCTAACACCGCTCTAAGAAAGTGCTAATCATTTCATTCTAAGATGAAGGAGAACTGGTCCAGGATCATGCAAAAATAACTCCCAAGGATGGGTGTCAACTGTCAACTGTCAAGCGTCATCACGTCCAAAGGATCAAGCAAAAGTCAAGAATATTACAAAAGACTAGAAGATAAAACACATTTGAAGAGGGAAAAGACAAGAGATACGATATGAATCTCATTAACCCTGTGAAATCCTCTATGCATCCCTACAAATATTCTTTTTCCCTCCTTATATAACAGTGAACAACATACTCACTTATGAGTCTAGCTGACTTTGAAGTTTAACTTTAGACTGAGCAAAAAATCCCTAATTTCATGTTGTCAATAGGACATGTAACCATAGCAACACTTAGGGACTCATCATAACTACTTATATGAAAAAATAGTCACCACAATACTCAGCTAATATAGCACACATGGTTTCTATTGTTGAGCTTGAAGAAACAAACCTACAGTGTCAAGGGCTCGAAGGACCAAGTAAAAGACACATACCTGTCATACGAAAAATTAAATTAATAAGCAAAAATAGGTACCCACGTAAGCAATAATAAAATCTTGAAACAACATTTTGTAAACTAAAGATAGGTACGCACGCACGCACACAACCAACCACGTTTATTGGCCACCTAGATGGAGGTATTTAGAAATTGGTCAGGCTACTATAGAATGAACTGTCTGAGTGTTTCCTCAAAAAAAAAAACTTTCGCACAACTTGGTTTCAGTATCCATCAGGGACAGAGCAACCCCACTTAAATTCTGATTTTTGGTAATTTTTGTTATAATACATGTGAATTTGTGGTTATTTCTATAAATATATGATCATTTGCACCATTAAAAAAATAATTTTTTTTTTGCACCCACTATTATACTACTCTAGATCAGCCACTCTATCCATCACTCTAGCCAAGATCACAAATGTTGATTATCCAACAAATCATGCAACATTTTCGAGATCATAAACTGTGCTGCTACAAGATATAACACATTGTCATTAACAGATATGCTAACTGAGGTCTAAGGAGCAATCATCTAAGCCAACTTACTAAAAACTGAAAAAAAAGTTATAGTTATGACTGAATGTTATTCAGCTATTTAGCATATAATATAATTGATGCTTCGCAGTAGAACAGCATGCAAATATCATTTTTATTAAGCGTGTAAGTAAAAACTGTGTAACTCCTGTCTCTGCCTCTCCGGAGGAAGGCTTCATAAACTTTTCAGACACATGCATGCAGATACATACGCAAAAATAAGGCCACAAAAAAGTACTTCAAAGGAATCAGTTAGGAAAAGAATAAAAATTCCACTCATTCACTTCAAGGTCACCATAGGACATAGCCAACAACAAACACATCTTTCACACTTCGTGTTCTAATAAGACATACCCAACTAAAACATCCAACAACCATTGACCATTCTTCATAAGAAAAACTGTTTTAGCTTATATTTTTTCCCCTGTTCCCAAAATTGATATCAGTTCAAATAGATTGTCAACTTCAAATAATAATCCAACATCAAACATCAATCTCTGTCATAACAACATTAACTAATCACAAGTGATAAATGTATGTATATTTCTTCATAATGAATAATTAGTTGTAAAAAAACACATGAGATCCTCTTATTCTTCACGTATCCCCACAAAAAACATGAGGCAAAATTGACCTCAACACTGGACTATAACGCGGGTGCACCCAATACCACCAACCAAGTCAAAACACCACCCAGTACGAACTTGAGTGAAGTCCGTACCATTAACGAGTCTAGAGACTAGAATTCTCACCTCAAAAATAACTCATATAATAAAATAAATGAGGCCAGAGACCTGGGGAAATGGAAAATGCTAATATAATATTAAGATTCTCCCGCTGCCCGTGAGAATTCCGGTCTCTGACCTCATTTATAGTACGGGGTGCACCTAGATCCGTACATGATGGTGTTCAGGCTAAAAGTCATAGTTGGTGGTGTTCAATTTTTCCGAAATAGGAAAGATTAGATCTTTTCACAATACAAAAAAAAAAAAAATGGGTACTTGAGAACTCACAGCATTGCGAAGATCAGTGCCAAGTTGTTGAATAACAAGTGCAAAACTTCTTGAAACTTTGTGAAGCATAGAGTAGCAAAAACCCCAGTGAGCTTCAGAAGGGATCTGCTTCTCCGCTTTATTTACCGCCATTTTCAACTTCAAAAGAGGGTAAAATTCATCTGGGTGTTTCATAATCGCCCCTAAACTAACCATTTTTTTGTATCAAAATCTGAACTTTACAATGTAACTTGTACTGTACAGTATGAATACTCTAAGTTTATGCTGATATTTTTGTTTGTGTTTCTTTTGAGCAAGGAGAATCCAAGATGATCAGTTGATCACTATAATGTTGGCACTTGGCAATACTTATTACTATAAGCATCTCCCTGACAGGGACTGGAACTACACGTTGTTGAATCAAAGTTTGTCGTCCCACCCGACTTGTGTATTGCTTTATTTTATTGGTTGTCATTATTGCTTATAATATAAACAAAAATTAGATATTGGGAGTTGTTGAAGCCGAATTTGAGTGTATCGTCACCAATTGAGATAGGATACCAAATAAATTTACTCTTGTTATCTTGCGAAGGTAAATGTACGAGTAAAATTTGCGAATACGAATAGGGATTGTTTGGAGAGTTTTACCCTCCTATTGAGACTATCCTGGCTCGAATTCGGATCCTTGTTATCTTGCGTAAGCAAATGTTTGAGTAAAATTTGCGTATACGAATCTGGGATTGTTTGGAGAGCTTTGCCCTCCAATTGAGACTATCCTAGCTCGAATTCGAATTAGTTGAGTGCTTGAATCTATTAAGCTTCGACCCAGATTTGATACATTTCTCCCATCGATGATATAATCAAAACTAATATACTAAAGAGAGTCGGTGATTATGCTATACCATTGATATAAAACAATAACACTTGGATTATATGATATCAAAATTATAAAATAAAGTTCTCAATTCGAGTTAAGAGGTAACGCTTAAAATTCTTGGAACAAATAGTACTATATCACAGCGGCTATCCTAATGAAAGAAGGTTGGTAATCAGCAATTCTGGTAACACTGCACTTTGTGCTAACACAATAAATAAAATGGACCCTTCAAATAGATCAGAAGACAGAAGAAATGTGCCATTACATTCATAAGCTACATACCTACTAGCAAATACTAGTATATTACAAATGAATCAAATTAAACAAGCCACGGATTCGCGCCTAGAGAAAGTAGAGCATCCCCATATATGATGATATAACAACATACGACACGAGAAGCCATACCTGCAAATAACAGTTACAAATGTTCAAAATCGTCGGTGCATGCTCCAGCTTATATATCACATACAAGTCAAGTTGGTCTTTTACGTTAACGTACCCCTGCTTAATAATTAATGATTTTGCCGCGAGCCAAAATGATTGCCAATACAATGAAGAACACCATCATCTGCATAGAAGATTATGGTCAGCATCTAAACTTAACAGCAGCTTGAAATTATAAATTTCACGAGTTCTCACCATGATTGGAGTGTATGTTGACTTGTTACGTACGTACAATTTCCTGAGGGAAAGAAACATAAGAAATTATCATTAGATTGGAACATTAATACTGTTTTGTGGGAATAGGAATTCGGAATTACCTTTGATTAAGAGTTCCAGAGTCCCTACAGATTTTCTGGATTGCTTCAATCCTATTTAGTGTTTTTATGGCATTTGGATCCTTTTTGTCGACCTGCATAAGTGGATTTGCAAAACAATTTTTATTATGTAGTGTCACGATTTTCCAATATACTTAAATAAAATAAGGTATGATTCGTTCATCGGGAGCATTACCTTTGGTTTCATCATACAAGCGAAATCGTAGAAGGCACCATAAACATCAGGCATTGTGTTCGTCTGATCGATAACTATAGCAGTGAGACCTAATATACACAATTATGAATAAGATCATGACAAGTCTTGGAAAAGTTAACAAAAGGACAAATGTTAGGACAGTACTTGCCGAACTTGTGTGGCACAGGCACCAAAGTTGAATTGGACATGAATTATAGAAGATACAAGAACAAAAAAGACTAGGTCCGTTCTCGATCTCATTGCCAAATCTAGGCTCTGCTTGGTTGGATAGAAAATATTTTTCATCCGAATATATAAATCATTTTCCTACGGAACACAATTGTTATCTAGTTTTCTTAAGGTTTGGTCACTTATAAATTATAATATTGCTAAAAGAGAAGGGAAAAATAAATAGGTATTGTGGATTCATTTCAAAAGATCTTCCTCCTACGAGTGAGAGTCATTCTAGGCTAGGTCGTCCGGTTAAGGCAATGGATGGGAAACATGTAAGCGAAAGGAAAAGGTGGCATTTCTTCCTTTAGAAAGGAAATGTTTTACATCCTTAGAAAACTATATTCCAGTCTTAGAAAAACTACCCTTTACATACCAAAGAGAAGGGAAAACTACTTCTCTTGGAAAATGATTTCCTCCCAACTATACACTCTCCTAGTGTGAAGGAGTCACAACTGGAAGGCTTCTATACAGAAATTTCCAAAGTATGAAACTCACAAAAGATGAGGGCAGAACATCAGAAACATCACAAACTGATTGCACAAAGAAGAAATCGCAGCAGATGTTACTTACCACGTCTCATTTTCACCACACCTCTGAACACTTGAATGTTGTTGTAGCATAAAGCTAAGGTTCCAATGGACATGATCTAAAATGTGCAGAGACAACATAAGATTATAATGCTAAAGAAACAATAGAACATCTGTCTAGCAGATAAAATCAGGCATCTAATTCATAAGAAAAAGTGGTATCCACTAATATAATAACAATAACAAATAAATTAAAAAGCTAATCAGCAAAAAGAATTATTTAACAGATGTCATAATGCTGCCTTCAAGCATAATTGCAGACAACAGAGAAAAAAAATTAACCAATATCAGTGACACATATCTGAAGAGCTTGGTTTCACTCTTCCAGTTCTCAGCATCGCATTATAATCAAAAGTCAGACCATGTCACATTGTCTATGAGACCAAAAATGAGAAGGGGGAGAAAAGGCGACCTCCAACCTACTCTGACTGTTTCTTTATCTATCATGGACCCTCCATTTGCTCAGAATGATTGTTCTTGATTCATTCAATGCAGGTCAAACAGTGAGAATAAATTTATACTCCTTACTCCTAACTATTAATTAAAACAACTAGTGGGTAACAATTGATAATAAGGGGAATTCAGGCTTAGATATTCTTTTAACATATGTTGGATAAGTAACGATTGTGATTCTTCGGATGCAGTTCTTCTAGGAACAGTACAGTCAAACAGAGAAAAGGAGAGGATGTACGATGCTGATTCAAAAGATCTCATACTTGTGGTATAGCACAGAACCGGAATATAGCATGATCCTTTAAAGCAGACATGTACTTTAGGCAATCTTCCACATGCAATAAGGAATTTGTCACCATTTCATTTAAACATTGAACTGCCTTCTCTGAGTTCTCCTCATACTTTAAGTCCTGCATAACAAATTTTATAGCAACATAAGTGAAACAATTTTTGAAGGCAAGTACTTCATAAAACATCTGGATATCACATTAATTTGATCCAATCTACTACCCGCAGACAAAAGCAAGAGGCAAAAGGATATGAGCTGATACCCAACCAGGTAAAATTAAAAAGGAACGAGTAACCTCAAGTTTGTTGACATATTTGCTCCAAATTTCTCGAGGCCAAAACATACGACATTTTGGAATCTCATTTATATCTTCAAGGTAATCACGAATAATGTTTATTTTCTGCACAATATTGATAGACAGAACACTATGTAACATCATATCTAAGTTTGATATATCGGAATACAGAAGTATGCAACTCCATGTCCCAACCAAAAGGGAATAATACCTGAAGAAATAAACCCATGGAATTGGAAAGATCATCTGAAGCTAGATCCTCTAAGCCTGCATTATGAAAAAGCTTTGATAACCCTAAACCAACAAGTCCTGCTACATAGTGGCAATACTCATCATAGTCACTAACTGTTTCTACCTGCCAAATTAAGGAAAACATTTAAGATAAATATACACCTGATCTTGAAGATCACAACTAAGTTGGATCAACATATTCAAATGTTTGTAAAACCAAAAGCTGAAAATCACTTAATTGCTGAACATTTAAAATCACTTATGGCCATATTGGTGCAATGATGCCTTGGCCCTTGAGGCCATAACAAGAACGATTCCTGATCTATATCATTCATAGGGCCTAATTTCGTTCTAAAATACAGGTATTGAGAGCATATGACAGTTTGCACAACGACTCTCCAGCATATTTAGGCTGAACATCAACAAATGTTTCAGTATCTAGAAACATTATTACGGTACAAGGACGAGGAGACAGATTTGAAAGAGAAAAGCAGGTAAAGATTCTAAGTATATAGAGGCTTTCTGTAACGCATTTGCACAAACCTCCTTGCAGATAAATTTTGCCATTCCTGCACCCATCCTTTTGGTGATATCCTCAATAGCCAACTGGTAACTGCAGATGCCACGGTTAAAATCACACATCATTGACCATACCATGGGGGTAGATAAACTTGGATGAGGAGGAGCATATGAGCGTTTCAAAACAATGAAACACACCTTAGGATTTATAAACTTAAAATTATCACAAATGAGTAATTGGACACGTCTAAAATAATGGAAAATGTAAGCTCTGCATTGATTCAATAGTCCTATATGTTTATATTCGCATATCTACCAAAAATGTTGAAGGTATTTTCCCATGAAATGTTTGTTTTTAAAGATACTTCTTCAGAATAAATCCTAAAATGAAAGATATGAATACTTACGTTTCTTACCACAAAAAATAAGCAAGCAGTGAACAGTCAGCGGAGAAGGGAAGATCAGTTTTTATACTACAGTACATTACAACAGGATAACAAAATTTCTCATAAGGATTGATAAGGTAGGGATTATCAAAACTGCAAAAAATTGTGAGGACCAGGGATTTGCAGCAAAAACTAATGGAAGTCTAGCACTTGAGAAACCATAACGAATCTTGACTTAGATCAAAGTTCTTCCAGTACTACTGTTCGCAAAAATCAATGATATTTAGATAATCTAAGTACTTTTACATCAAGGGTATAAATGAGTTTACGGTTGAAAACCATGGATATTTTCGAGTGATTAGCTATTGATGTATAGGCCTACCCTGGACGAAAAGTAAAGTGAAGTACAGCATAAACTCATGCGTTCAAATTGACAAGACTATAAAGTATCGGAATACCTGCACACAAAATGCTATTCTATAAAGGCAACGTAGAATCAAGAGATTAGATAGTTACCCTCTATCAAGCTCCAGAAAAGCAGTTGAGACATGATGAAACTCATCCATCAGAACTTTGTAGTGCTTCGTACCACCTGAGTACAGAAAAGGATAATCACAGTGACAACTGTTGCTTCTAAGGAAAGAGCAGAACAAAAAATAATAGATATCTTCTTTTTTTCACAAATTAAAAAATTAAAAAAGAAAAGATGGCAACAAAGTATGATATTATGTTAATGGTTTCTAGCATGTTGTGTAATTAATATAAACATTAACCACCAGAGCTTCATGACTCAAACCTGAGGGCAGGCATGAATGAAATGACTCTTAATCTTAGTAACTAGATAAGATAACATTGTCATCAAGCGAAGAGGGAAAGAACATTCAAATTAATAATTATAAAATAAACATTATGAATGTATAACAGTTTTTTATCAAACAGGAAAGGAGAGAATCTGCTGTTCAAGTAAATTGATTTTGCACTCGATATAACTCAATGTTCAGCAAACAATATCAAATAATATAGCTAGTTCATCTCTATTATATAAGGCAATACATGGGGGACACCAAAAAATAAGAAAAGGGAAAAAAAAGACAAAAAGAGAATGGTAACTGCCAACCATATTTCCAAAAAAACAAAAACAAATTATAAACCCTAATTTATCTCTAACTCCCACAAACAAGCTACATGCAACATCTTCTTCTTCATCATTATATTGTCTTCTTGATCACTTGCAAACAAAAAACACAGAACAGTGACAACTACAATTCCCTTTCTCAATTTTTGTAAACAACTTTGGACGAAAATTATTACTAAAATTAATTAAAGAATATATGATTTCGCACGCATTGCGTGCATATAAGGCTAGCCATATATAACAGAACAAAAAATTGAACAGCAGAAGAGAATCAAAGTGATTCAGTTTACTCACAAGAAAAATGCCAGTCACGATCATATATGTGCTGATGAAAATTTCTCAGAATAGGCAATTTGACGTCGTTATCTATGCTTGTATCATCCTCTGTAGATCAGTGTCAAACCCAAAAGCAATGAGACATAAGATACATACTCAATACATACAGTAATGTTGATCAAACTGACCTTCGACATAAAATGATGATCATTACTCATTAGAAAACAATACACACATTTCCTCACTGGCTCGCATATAACCCTGTTTTCATGCTACGCTATTAAGATAAAGGAGCATAGTAGGTGCAAGGATGAAAGCATTAGTGTATCATCCTCGAGAGTTGCTCCCACCCTTAACTACACTCCTAAGAAACGGTAACCACTCGATTGTGAAGAAAAATGAATCATGCAATAATGACCCCCAATGATGGGTGTCAAGTACCACAAGATGTCCAAAAGATCAAGAAAAATCCAAGAGTTGTACAAAAGACTACTAAACAGAACACATCTGAAAAGGGCAAGAGAAGAGATGAGATGTGACGTCTCATTAACCCTGTGACATCCTTAAAGCATTCGTTAAATTTTTTTTCCCTCCACATATAACACAATCAAGAATCAACCACATACTGGGTCTAGCTAAGCCAATAGTGCTTCTCGTAAAAGAACAAAGCAACTTTATAATCACTTGGAGACTGAGCTAAACATTCCTAATAACATCTTGTCAATAGGATATGTAGCCGGAGCAACACTTGCAAACCCATCAAAAAATCGAAACTGCATATATATAATCAATTAAAACAATATTCAGCTGATATAGTGATATGGCATGCATGGTTTCAATTGTTGAGCTTGAAGAGACAAACCTACAGTGTCGAGGGCTCGAAGGACCAAGTAAAAGATACATACCTGTGATGCAAATAGTAGAAATGATAAGCAAATATACGAACCCACATAAGGAGAAATAAAATCTGAAACATTGTTTTGAAAACTAAGATTTTCCTACCAGTAAGAAAGCATAACAGAAAATCCAGGTTTTAAATAAGCTTATACTTCGTTCATTTCCCGTGTCAAATGAGGTAAGAATTCAGTGCAATTCTCATGTATCTTAATTCTTAATAACACCATAATCACCACCACCCCACCCCACCACCAAGAAAATCGAAGGCCTACAACATACGTTGGCCAACTAGATGGAGATATTGAGTGATTGATGATGACTACCATAACATAGAGGCCCATAAAACAAGGAAAACAATGAAACGGAGCAAACAAAAGGTGGCGGAGGGAGTAAGCTTGTCCCCTGAGTCTAAAGAAGCATTTTCATAGTATTCTTTGGAAAATGAATTCGTTTTTTTACGCTTTTCCAATGGTAGATATTTCTCATGCCATGGAGTGTAAACAAACTCATGCTTGAATTGAAATTGAGATACTGAAGCAAGTTCTTCCTTTCTGAATCACATGTCCAATCTCTTACACTTTGTTTGGATAACAATATAGAAGGAAAATGAAGGGAGGTAAAAGAAAAGGGAAGGGGAAGATGGAACTCCATTTTCCCTTCAACAATCTCCAATTTAGGAGGAATGATATTTATTAAAGAGGGAGAGAAAATGGATCCTTCCCTTCCATCCCCTAATCCCTTATTCAACAAGGGAACTTGTTCCCCTTCCCTTCCCGTTCCTTCCCTTTATCTCCATTTCCTCTTATCCAAACAAAGTGTTACTTAGCTAACTACTCTTCCATCCCAATTTAGTTGCCACAAACACTTTTGTGACAAGTTCTAATGGTAATAAAAAGGAGTAGAGAGCAAAGAAGTGGGAGGATGGATATGAGGAATGAGAGCAAAATAGTAGATGAAAAAAATGAATAGACAAAAGTGGGGCCCAATTTTAGAGAATAAATAGAGAGAAAAAACCTGCCAAAAGACATACTTCCTGCGTTCTTTTGCTATTGCAACAATTGAGTTCATGCTTGCCAACTCACCAACTTCAACTATTAATATCTTTAATTACTTTCTAGTAAAAATTATACAAATTTAATATTTTGAAAGTACATATCGAGACGAATTTGACAATACCCCACATGACCATATATTTTTTTACGTAAAAATCACAATAGATGGTAAAAAAGTGGTGAGTAGATAGTATAATAATCTCATTGTTGCAATTGAAAAAGAACAGACGAATTATATTCCAACATACGGAGTAGAGAAAAAAGCAATACGTGACAACTAACCTGGGACGAAGGGAGTAAAATTTAGCTACATGAAGTTTTTCCAAAAATAAGGCCACTAAAAAGAGACCCTCATATAGAGAAATAATTTTCTTTTTCCACTAAAAGTTCCACATAGACACAACAATAGCAATCACATTTTTCAAACTTCACCTCCTAAAAAGGCATAATACTTGTTAAAACATCCAACAGACATTATCTTCATAAATTTATTTCCACGTTCCCTATATTCATATCATTTGACTCGATTGTCAGCTTCAAATAACTCAACATCAAATTTACAATCAGAACCAAGAATCTATGTAACTATTCATCAACCTACTTTAACAATCTTCCCCTCACAATTATGTAAGAAAAAACATAGTTTAGTAAGATCTTGTTAGATTCGTCAATGCGAAAATTCCAATATCAACTTTTCATATTTCCACTTATATGCAACTAAAGATATTAATGTCATGTCCAAAGAAAGTGTTGGAGTGTGTGGAAAGCGAATAGTGCATGTATATGTATTGTGTATCTCCTTCTTCATAAAGGTGGCAAGTATGGTTTTTTTTTTTTATTAATTTCAAAAAAAAAAAAAAAAAAAAAAAACCCACATGAGATCCTCAATTCCTCATAACAATTCTAAGTCAAACTCAAACATTTCCTCAATTTCATCGACCCCCCAAAAAAAATCACAAAACTTTATACTACCTCCATTTCATATTATTTGCAACGATTTGACATAAAGGTGAATAGAAAATGTCTAATCGTTGAAAACAATATGAAACAGAGGTAGTAATAAAAAAAAGATGAATACTGAAAAACTTACAGCATTGCGAAGATCAGTGCCAAGTTGTTGAATAACAAGGGCAAAACTTCTGGAAACTTTATGAAGCATAGAGTAACAAAAACCCCAGTGAGCTTCAGGAGGGATCTGTTTCTCTGCCTCTTTTACTGCCATTTTCAACTTCAAAAGAGGGTAAAATTCATCTGGGTGTTTCAAAATCGCTCCTAAACTCCCCATTTTGATGAATTTTGAATTATGGGTATTGCTCAAAATCTCAACTTTAGATGAAATTTATACAATTTTACAAGTATAATATGAAGTTCAGGTTGATTTTGACAAAAAATTGGAGTTATAATTTTGTGGCGTAGGGAGAATCCAAGGGAATCATTCGATGTATTCTATAATCTGATGAAAAATGGACTATTATATGAAGTGGGGTTGTAATCTGACTTGTAATGGATATAAATCTATTTGTTAATTGAATGGAGATGTGAAATTTATGGGAACGAAAGTTGGATGTATTTGAAGCCTTTTATACTATATACTTGGTGTTGGTGGGAAGGAACGTGACGTCTTATTTTCCTTAAAAATGAAATTTTTTGGGGTTGTTATTGTAGGTTTCGCCAGAATTTGTTTGTTTGGTAGGAGAACGTGGAACGCGAGCTCGGGCCTCGGGGGAGGAGTGGAGATATACCATGTGTGATGTGTGAATCTTTATTGACCTTGACATGATATATCTACGTGTGATCTGATTAGATTCGTCTCATTTTCTTGTTGTAAATTAGTCTTTAAGTTCTTAGATAATTATAATTTGAGCTTGTCTTGTAAGAGACAGCCTACTTTTAAATTAAAATTAGGCAATGGTAAGAGCGTCACGTAGCACCGTTCCTGATTTACGCACGCCTTTTAATATTTATACTAAAATTTGTCCATCTCTTTTAATAATTTTTTTTTTATAATTTTTATCTATTATATCTTACTTTGTAATTATGACCTAATGGTTAAGACATTAATATAGTAAATTAAAGTCATCGACAAAGCTACATAGGGATGGGGGACTGGCACTTTGGCATGGGCTTGATCCTGTAAGCTGCAGCCACCCACGTGTTTATATTTTATTACTTAGACCTTTGCAGATATTTTGTTTATATATTAGATGAGAGCTTTATAGATTAGAAGGAGACAATTGGCTTTGTGGTAAATAACTTTATTTAAAGTTTGAGTAGTTAGTAGATCGAGCCCTCTTAGCAACAAAAATTCGGGGGTGTTCACCGGAATTGGCTTAATCGGTGGACCAAAATATTAAAAAAAAAAAGGACCTGGACCGGACCAGAATTTTTCTGGTCCGTCCAGTACGGTTTTTGATCTGTTGGACCATAATCTATATTTTTGTTAAAAAAAAAATTTTGTTTGATTTAAACATATTTATAAATTAGATAAAATTTAATAATTTTAATAACAATATTCCAAAAGGGAATAAATAGTAGGTTTTTAAGTTTGTAACTTTCCACCTTTTAAACTTTTTTAATATAAAAACTTTTTAATTTTCTTTTTAAAAATCAAAAATTTTGGCCTACCGGTCCAGACAGAAATCTTCATAATTGAACGGGACCAGACCGGAAATCCGAAATCGAGATTTTCTCTGGACCGAGGACCGGACCGGAATTTTTGGACCGGTCCAGTCCAGATTCAGGTCCGACCATGATCTTTGCACAACCCTACTCGCGACTACAAATCTTATAACATGCATTTTTTAATTTTTTATTATATGTGTTTTATATGGAGTAAAAACTCTAAGGGATAGTGTTATGTGGCAAAGTCTATTATTAGAACCGCCTTTTAATAATTTTTGTTTAATATATTAATAAAGATTTTTTTGGATAAAAATTACAGAGTATTTATTTCCTAAATAAGTGTTACATGTTTGATACTATTAACCAACTAACTTTGACTATATTTTCTTGTAAATAAGACAAAGTTAATTAGGATCATGGTAAATTTTTCTCAATGTATACTTTAAAAATATCACGTTTTATAATTTTTTCTTGTGCGCAATTAAAAATATTAATAATCAAAGAAGCGCATTGAATTAAAGTAAAAAGTGAACTACACTTATTTAGGAACGGATAAAGTATATAGTAATAAGTACTTAATGATAAGAAGGTGTGGTCAAATCTAGTTCGAATCATTCTGATTTGATTTGATCTAATTCTAAGAATAACTAATAGTCTATGAAATCATGTGAAAGAACATAGCATAACTTTATGACCCTTTTATATAATGTAATTTCTGTATAAATCTACAAATATGTACATATAAATGCTATTGAACTTATCTCAATGTATATACATACTACCTCCGTTTCTTAATAAGTGCAACATTTCCCTTATTTGGAATAGTTACAATAGTGCAACCAAACTCAAAATGGTAAAAAAAGTTCAACATCATTATAAATATGCCACAAAAAAGCAAGAGGGGATCACAACTTTTTTGTTTCATCACTTGAACTACTCTACTTTATTGTGGTCCCAACTTTCTCTCTCTACATTCCTTGGTATTCGCCCACTTTCTCTATGTTGCACTTATTAAGAAATGGAGGAAGTATATAATAGTGGTATCAACTTTTATAAAAAATTTACAAAGAATATATTAAAGGTTAAATTATATTAGAGGTGATCAAATTAGCCCGGTCTAGTCCGACGTGAATTTTTCCCGGGTTTGGGGATAATTTTTGGCCCGATTTGGGGGCCGTCTCAGTTTTTGTCTTTGAGACCGACTTTGGGCAAGCCGAAAGTGACTTTTTAGTCTAAATTTTGATCATATATGATTTTGGCATGAAAAGCACGCTATTTGGCCTGAAATAGCAGGCTTTGGGCACAAAATTTTGGGCCGAAATTCGGTACAGTCCGGCTCAACCAATGCACAATTTTTTTAGGAACGATCCAATCTGAACCTGGTCAAGCCAAGCCCATGATCACTTTTAAATTATATACTAGCAAAGGTGAAGGTTGAAACTAAGGGGAACACTTAAAAAGACTAAGATAGATTTTTATTAAGCTTATCACCTTATATTTTACCATGTTTTACCTTGTCTTGTAAGAACATTTCTTCAACCCCCTTAACAATTTACACCATTATACCTATTCCCCAAACCCTTGTGTTGCCCTTTTCCCTTCACTGTAAATTCTTTCCTTTTATACACGCAAATTCCTTGAAATCCCCATTTACCATTCCATTTTACATGTCAAAAAATCGACCACTACCACCAAGTCACCAACTCTCCAAGAATTCCCCTAATATTACATACACAGTATTGATTTTAGTAAGTTGTTAAAGCACCTAAACCTCTATCAAACAAAAAATATAATTCTACACATGCATTTACTGCACAGGTTATTAATTTAGGGCAAAAAGGGTATGCAGAAATTAGGACTAGTTGAAACTTAGTTAGCTAAAAGCCTAAAACTAATTGGACAGGGTACTTTTTAGAGGTGGGGGGATCGAATGATATGAATTTAAACTAAGGAAATTAAAATAGACAACTAAGGGCCTGTTCGGCATCATTGTAAGTTTCAGTTTTCAGTTTTATGAATATAAAAGTCATATGATATATGGGGGATAATGAACTTAAAATTAGTCATACTTATACTAAACATGTCAATTTTGAAAACTGACAACTAAAAACTGAAAACTACTTTTTCTGGTTTCCATATTTTTGTTTTTGGTTTTCAAAAAAAACTAAAAACTATAAACAAAAAACGATAACGAACAAGCCCTAAGGGACTTGAGATGAGACTAAGTTCGACAATAAGAAGTACTAGCGAATTAGGCTACTAATATGAAAGCAATGGGATGTTAACACAACAACGCGATATGAAAGAGAAAATAATGTTCATGTGGTGAAATGATGAAATCACTCTTTTTTAAAGTCCTTAGTGGGTGTTTGGTTTATGAAGGGGAAAGGGTAAGGGTTTAAGAAAGAGAAATAAGAAGAAAGGAAAAGAAAACCCTTTTGATTAAGAATGTTGTTTGGTTGAGAATAATCAGAACTCATCTCACTATTTTCCCCCCTCTCTCTCCTGAGTATCACCTCTCCCACCGCCCTCTCACTGTCGCCCATCAACTCGGCCTCTCAATGCCGCCCCTCACTACAGCCCCTCACCAACGCCACCCTCCGTCGCCACCTCACCGACTCCACCTCAGCAGTCCCGCTTCCTTCTTAACCTTCTTTACCACCATTAAAAGCCACATTTGAGATTTTAAAGGTCAAATTCGACCATACAAAACTTCAGATCTGAAATTTTTATTGCTAAATTTGACCATCTAAAGCCATAACCATTGGGGTTTTTAGTTGGTTGGGATTTTTTTTCTTGTGGGTGGATTTGGCTCGAGTGGTGGTTTCAGCCATGGGTACGTGATTTTCGGTGCGTGGATTGGTGGTTTCGACCATGGGTTGGTGGTTTTGACCTTATGTTGGTGGTTTTCGGTGCATGGGGTGGTAGTTTTGGTGGCATATGGTAATTTTAGGTGGCGGTCATGGTGGTTTCAGTGGGGTCAAGGTGGTTAGGGGGCTTGGAGTGGTGGTTCGGTTGTTGGGGTGGTGGGTTTGGTGGTTGATGTGGTGGTTGTGTGGCTGGGTTGGTGGTTGGGGGGTAGTGGTCAATGATTGGTCAAGGCCACTATGGGGTAGAAGAAAGAAAAGGTAAGTGAAACTTTGGGGGGGGGGGGTGAAAGTAGAGGAGTTTGGGGGAAAGGAGAGGGTAAAGGGAATGATTGATATGCCTTAACAAACAACAAGTAAGGGAATTGAGCTAGTTGATTCTCTTACCCTTTCCTAAAAACCCCAAACCTAACGACCCCTTAATTCCTCTCTCAAATGGTAAATTGAGGTAATTATATGAATAGCAATACAAATACTCTCCTGAATTGTCTTTGTCAAGCAAATTAGATGAACATATACAACTAAAGAGTTTTCTATATAGATGGAATATCCCCTAAATCACTAGTCAATATCTTTGATCGTGGTTGTATAGTGAAGGGGATGAAATGAATAATATTTGGTATAAAAGACCGAGTAATTAAGGGGGGGAAACTCAAATGTCCCATAATCATAAGAAAGTAATTAACGTTTGTCTCATGTGATGGACATGTCGAGAAAGTATGTACATATTTATTTAAATACTGGAAAGAAAAATAGATAAGGAAGATAGTGAAGATTTGTCAATGATGAAGAACATAATTTCAAAGAGAAGAGCAAGTGGCTAGGTTAACATGGGAAGAAAAGTAGAAGACGATCCATGATGGACACTAGTAACAATATTAAGCGGCTCGTTAATGAGTTGAAAATAAAAGATGTAATCAAACAAATGACGGTCGATTTTTTTTAGAGCAACCATTGTGCATGCTCTAAATAAATCTAGTGGGCCAAGCCCAACTAATCTGTTACCCCGAGTCAGTAGGACATCACCAGCCGGAGGCTCGCTTCAGCTCAACTATAGTTCTACTTTAGGGTAACCAAGGCTGCAATTCACAAATTTGAGTCCGACCCACAAAAGCCCACCTACCAAACCTGAACCACATGACCCTCGATAAACAAATGCCTACAACCCTTCAAACCCCAATTTTTTTAACTGGGTTGATCCTAATCTAATTTGCCAAGGTTCGTTCTGACACATGAGCTAGTGATCACGTACTAATAATTTGCCCAAAATCAGATGGCCTGCAATTGATCCCGCCTATATATGACATAGACCGATTCAGGTTTGACTTTTTCAACCCAGCCCATTTTCACCCGACCAGTCCATTGACCACTCTAAAACTCAATTGGTCAACCCAAACTTGTGCATAGAGGTGGGCATGGGCCGAAGCAAGAAATTTTATTTCAGGCCCGGCCTGACACGAGCCCGCTTATATAACCCGTGGGCCGAACGCTACATCTCTTTCTTTTTTAATTTAAAACTGTTAAGAATACACTAAAACAACATAGATACGTGTCAGGTCCACAAGAGGCACGAGCCCGGCCCGTGGGCCATGGTCCCGAACCGACAGTGGGCAAAATCTAGAAAATTTCATGTCGAACCCGGCACAACTCGTCATTGTTCCAAGGGCGAGGATATCCCGTAAACAGGTCCGGTCCGGTCTATGTCCAAGTCTACCCATGCATATGGTGCAACTTGCAACTTATACTCTCTCATCTCCACAAATTTTGATTTCTAGCACCCAAAAAACACCACATCTAGATTTCTTTCAGGGGCGTGGGCCGTGGAGTATATCTGTCGTTGGTAATTTTAGTTTGGACCATTCAAAAGTTTTTCCAAGCTCTTCTACACCACTTTCCTTCTTGTTGTTGCTTCTTCCTTTCTCTACTTTTCTACTTTTCTACTTTCTGCAACCACCAACATTCCACAATGCAATTCAAAGCCATAACTTCCACTTCCTCTCACATTCAATTGAAAACCTCCATTATCAAACAAACCATTCCTTGTAACTCTCTCAATTTCAACCCCTCTTTTTCCTCCCATTTTTGGCGCCCTAAAACCTCTCAAAAACCCCTTAATTCACCCATTTTAAAACTCTACCCAACTCCTAAAAATCTGCAAAAACTTGGTTGCATTAGTCCAAGCCAACAACTTTTGGGTGAAAATTATGAAACCCATCAACCAGAATTTGAAAACAATGGTGGTGGAATTGACCCAGAAAATGAAAAGCTTGAAATTTTGGAACCCACAAATGAGGTTGAGGAATTGGGTAATCAAAGTATGTGGGATCAAATGGTTGACATTGTTAAGTTTTCCGGGCCGGCTACCGGGCTCTGGATTTGTGGGCCTTTGATGAGTCTCATTGATACTGCTGTTATTGGTCAGGGTAGCTCTCTTGAGCTTGCTGCTTTAGGTAATTACTAATCCTTAATTAGGGGAAAAAAGGTTTTGAATTTTATGGGGTATATAGTTTTTGTTTGTTTTGGTTATGATGATGATGATGATGATGATAATGGTGATGGTGATGATGATGATGATGTTGATGATTATAATGGTGTTAATGCAAATGTTGAATGAACAGGTCCAGGAACTGTGCTTTGTGATTATGTGGGCTATGTGTTTATGTTTCTTTCAATTGCTACTTCCAATTTGGTAGCTACTTCACTAGCTCAAAAGGTTATGTGCTTCACCATCTTATAATAGTTTCTTTTAGTACTATTTACTAGACTGTATTTGGCTTTGGTAATTAAAGATTGAACTTAAGAAGTAATTAATTTTTCTGCTGAATTGAGAGATGGAAAATTGAGTATTGCATTGTTGCAGAATCAAGGGATTGAGATACACTTTTCAAGGTCTCTAAATTATTGTATTATGTGTCTTCTTTATAATTTTACATTAGTTTGAGTTCTTTGCAAATGGAAATTATCCTTTGAGACTGTGTATGGAGATTGATCGTCGCATTGATATTAGGCGATAGAACAACTACTATGAGATATATGGTGAGACCAGCTAGACCTGGTGTTACTTGCTATCGTATGGATGACTTATAATATTATCAAGGGAAGTGGTCTCGTCCAAGAGCTGCTCCAAGTTGATTGAGCGCAAAAATCTTCAATTGATGGTTACTACAGCAAACATAAACAAAATACACTTTTCTTACTCATATGATATCATCAATGATAATGGAATCTCAAACTTACCTATTTGCAACTTATAATTTGTATATGATCCGACTCCTAATTGTTTTCAAATTTTGCATACTTAAGGTCAGAATCTTTGTGCATGTACTTGATGCAGGATGAGAATCAAGTGCAGCATCAGATATCAATTTTACTATGTATGGGACTGGCTAGTGGAGTGTTGATGCTGTTGTTGACAATATGCTTTGGTGAATGGGCTCTAACTGGTAAATAAAACCGGTACAGGAACTTAGCTGCTACCACATGTCCACTAAATTCTCATAAAATTGCCTTGTTATCTTCTATCTTGATTGTGATATTCCTTGCTGAGAAGTTTTGCTATGTTTCTGTCTTTTCTTTCAGCTTTCGTGGGATTGAAGAACATCCATCTTGTGTCTGCTGCAAATTCATATGTACAGGTTTGTTTATCTGTGGTGTATGCTCTAAGCTCTATCTATTAGGTCTTTTATTTTGTACTCTGCTTAGGGATGAGGCAAATTGCTGTCCTTTTGAACTCTTGCTCTCAAATTAAATGTTATTCTGTTGGTCTTTACTTACAGATAACTACGAGCATATATTTTATACTTTTAATTTCCAGGTGCATGTATTCCCTTCAGCTTTATATGCTAGCTAATTTTGGTTTTTGTTTATGTTTCTAGATTCGTGCCTTAGCATGGCCTGCTATTCTTGTCGGGTCTGTTGCTCAGAGTGCCAGGTAAATGAACTGCCATATAATCTGCCTCAGATAAATTTGAGTGCAAGTGGTCGTTTGCTTTTACCACTTTCTCTTCCAACATACACAATTGCTAATTGTTGTATAATGTATGTCAGTGTTGTCTCTTGGGGTGGCTGGGCGGGGATTCTCTTAAACTTCCCCCTACTCCCCCAAGGGGTCTGACTCAGTAAAGGATGGATTTAAGGACCTGTGAGGGATAAGGTCCAACTGGGTCATACATGTTATGTACCAAAAATGTATGTCAGTTCAGCAATTAGCCTCAATCAAATATGGGTTGCTGTGCTGATGTCCTGAATGCTGTCTCTGCTTTCCAGTCTAGGCATGAAAGATTCCTTAGGACCATTGAAGGCCTTGTTGATTGCCAGTGCTCTCAACGGAATTGGTGATGTAGTCCTCTGTACTTTCTTAGGTTATGGGATAGCTGGTGCAGCATGGGCAACTGCAGCTTCACAAGTAAGTTAACCGCATTTATATAATCCTCTTTTTTACCCCTCAATGTCAGCCAAATTAATGCATGATCTCATCATTTCATTAAATATAAGTACTACATGTTTATATTTCAGGTAGTGGCAGCTTATGCGATGATTGGTGCCTTGAATAAGAAAGGATACAATGGGTTTTCTTTTGTGTTTCCATCACTTTCTGAACTGCAAATAATATTTGAGATCGCTGCCCCAGTTTTCATAACCATGGTTTCAAAGGTTTACCATTGTAGTAGTTTCACATCTGAACATATTTTATTGTTTTATATCTTTTTCTTGTTAGTTCACACAATTTATGTGGAAGCTAATAGCTACGTATTCTGATTCATATATGTCATTATCAGGTGGCATTCTACGTTCTTATTATTTATATAGCTACCTCAATGGGTACACATGTAGTTGCTGCTCATCAGGTCCGCTAAACCTACCCTATTATGTTCCGTGATCTTCAATCTAATTGCATACTCCAATCAAATCAATTAGGCTATGTTTTCTCACTTTACTGCTGTAATGTACAGGTCCTGCTTAATATATACAGCATGTGTTCAGTATGGGGTGAGCCCCTTTCTCAAACTTCACAGTCATTTATGCCTGAACTACTTTTTGGAGCAAAGCGAAGTTTAGTAAAGGTAGGTGTTATCTTTATCGTTGTCATTACACTTCAACTTCAACCAAACTGCACCCTAGCCGAGTCTTAAGCCTTTTGGAGCTCAAAAGATTTAAGTTCAGACCCAACTTTTGCTGATATATAAATAAGAAAGCATTTTTCACCAAAAAGGGCGAAGAGGGTGCAACCAAAAAAAAGAAAGTAAAGAAAAGAGGGAGTATGTAAAAATGTAATAGTTAATATCATTCCCAGCTTGTTCACGAGCTTATCAAGTCGAGAGTGGGTATGTTCAGCTCCTGAAAATAGGGAGCTGAACTAGAGACTAGGTAGGCTCATTTTGACCCCTATGTCAAGTCAACATTATACTAGGCACTAGGTATCGTCAAAGACATTTCTTGTTTTCTTTTAGAGCATGTACAATAGGGTTTTTGGGAGGCTCTCCAACTAGCTCTCGAAGGAGAGAAAATGGAGAGCTACTTCTTACCAAACAATGGGGATCTTGGGTGTGTCTTGAGTGTATATCCCTGGAGAAACTTTGAGAAGTGTCTCTTGGAGCCTGGAGGAGATACCGTTTGGAAGGAATGGGAAATGACTCTCCATTTCCCCCCAATCAATTGGTGACACATGGCACAAAGGAATGAGTTTTATTAATTGACATGGGGACCATTACATACTGAAAAATAAAAGGAGAGCTCTTTAAAAATCTTTATTTTTTTTGGGTGTTTTTTAGATATAGTTTTTGATAGTAGTTTGAAGATAGAGAATAGTGGTCACTCGAAAACTCATTGGACAGACCTTAACATTGTACATGCTCTTATAGATGTTATATGATCCTAACTACATGAAGTTTATTTTTACTAACAGGCGAGATCTCTATTGAAGTCCCTTTTGATAATCGGAATGTTTATTGGGCTTCTTCTAGGAGCTGTGGCAACTGCCATCCCTTTGTTTGTTCCCAATATCTTCACATCTGATCCAGCAGTGATAGGAGAGGTTAGTTACTAAAGCTTGTTATGCATTCTACAAGTTTTTTGGATCTCGGTGTCATAAGTCTTGAACTACATATTATACCTTCTGAATGACGGCATTTATCTCTATATGCAGATGCGCAAAGTTTGGATTTTTTTCTTCTTTGCTGTAAGTGTGACTCCTTGTATACTCCCGTGCGAGGGTACATTGCTGGTATGTCCATCTAGATTCTACTATTTTATGGTTATAGATATAAATTTCTATTTGTCGAGCTAAATCTAGAAGTATCACACTTATTTTGTTGGCTGCTTTATTGCCGCATGATACACATGGCAAAATCAACTCTTCTCCAATTACCAGGATTGAAGTGTATGACCCATTTCCTGAATTGATATAGACTTACTTGGAATATGAGTATGACCCTAACTACCCAGAACCAAACTACATGTCTTGTCACCCAAATATAATTTTAATTGAATTGACCTGGTACGAATCTGAACGACATTTTTGCCACCTTTACTATGGAGTAGTTAACTTTTGTTACGATCATTAGATGATGAAAATGAGATGCTCTTCTTTTCCGTGTGCAGGCTGGCAGGGATCTCAAATTCATAAGTACATCAATGGGTGCATGTTTCACTTTTGGTGCACTTGTATTGCTGGTATTCTTGCTGATCTTCCATAATTGCGCTTAGTATGATTTTCTAGATCCATGTATATTTGGTCTTTATATACTTCACTATTGTTCCATCATTGACAGATTGTGAAAAGTCAAGGGTTAGGCTTGGTAGGCTGTTGGAGTGCCCTTGTTGGATTTCAATGGGTAACTTTCTTTTGTTCATGTTTTGCAACTTATTTTTCTGCAAGTGGTTTGACATCTCCTGACATCTCTTTTTCACATTTGGTACCTAGGCACGCTTCTTGATCTCTCTAAGACGCATTCTTTCTCCTAGCGGTGTACTATACTCGGAAGATCTTGATCTTTCTAGATTGGTCGAGCTGAAAGCAGCCTAATTGTAACATCTTCAATCATCATATTGAACTTTTTCAACCCGTACTACAATTTTGAAGCCTAAAGGAGGCTTAAAAGCATAGCAATTTGTGTATAATCATACACTAAACTCTGAACACTTTATAGTAGTTGATAACATTTCTTATGCAACTGTATTTTATGATATCAGAAACACATATAATTAACTTTGAATTGTAATTATTATCAATCAGATTTCAGATGTTTGGCAACTGTCCAGAAGCCAGAAACCTCTGTAGACTGTCCTCTTCTCTTCTTGTCAATTCACCCACTAGAAATATATAATGAAGTTCTAATAATCGGTGGAATTCAACTCCGCTGTTTAGATTTTTATTATCTACTTCTAGTAAGCGAAGAAGCGAACTAATACTAGCGAGTAAACGTATTAACGTCGGAAAAAATCATTCGCCGCTCCCGATGCTCTAATGCATGAATGACTGAATGTGAATTACTCTAATAATGAGTGGAACCTACTGGACTTTGTTCTCTATTGTTTGATAGCCTTTTCTGGGCCTTTTGCATTGTTGGCAATTGTGGTGGGAAAATAAAAAGGTCCCAAAGTCGTTGGAGAGTCTTGGTTGCAATTTGCCAATTTGCAAACAAGTTTTGTTGTTGCTGTCTGCCCTGCGCCTCTACTTCCAACAGTGTCGCTGTTGGTAAAAATATAGTACGTATGTATTACACGACATCAAAATCAAATCTTTTATCTCATCTTTCTAACTATCTTGCAACATGTTATTTGAATGTTATATATTGCGCAAGAATATATACTAGAAAGTATCAAGATGAAGAATGTAATGTTGACAAAAGGCTAAATGAAATCCCAAAACGATACTTGATCTAAGCAACAATGTCATCACTGTTAAAATATATTTATATTTCTACAGTTGCGATCTTTTTTTCTACCAGATCATAACCTTTTTGTAACCAATATCATCATAACGGAGTGATTATAATTGTTCATTGTCCTATTTGATTTGACGTGTGAGGTCGTCTATTATAACTTATACTGCCGAGTCAAACCTTTATATATATAGAGAGGCATTGATATATCTTTTTAAGAACATAACAATTACGTATTTACGTTAATTATGAATATCCCCAATATTATTATATCAGAATTGTCCTTCTTAATTGCCAAAAAAAACTTTAGGGTGAGGATATTTCTTATTAGCATTTCAAAAAAAAAAAGTACTCCTCATTAGCATCAAATTATTGCAGTTTCGAAAGGAGGCCCCAACCTCCTCCCCACAACACTCAATTTGCTTCCATCAAGATTCGAACTTTGATTTGTCATGTGGGAAATAGGAAGTTGTAACCTTGAAACCAAGGATCTTTGATAGAAAGCAGTCTATTATTATAACTTATAAGTAACACTATGGTCAATTAGTAGATCCTGGACCAAGGTGTAGGATGAGCATCCTACACCAGCTCCAAAACGCAAGGCAAGAAGAATGAAACGCACCATTCAACATGCAAAAAAGTAATTGATTTGACAGTTAATGTACATTCCCATTACATCCAGCGTACATGTCGAAAATACAAAAAGTAATTGATTTGACAGTTACCGTTCACCATTTAATAATTGATTTGATGTCAACCGCCATCATTTCCCCCATATACTGTTCACCACTTCTCTCTTTTCCACACTCAACCTCCTTGTACATTCTTGACTTCGTGGTTGTTCATTAACAAAATCAGAATGTACAATGACAGCCCACAGCTGAAAGTAACTCAATTCCTGAAGCTGATGTCAAGTGAGTAATTTGCAATCTTTGTACACTGGGTGTTATGTTTGTTCACTAATGAAATTCAATATGTACAATTACAGTCTCATACCGAAATTCACCACTTCTCTCTTTTCCACACTCAACCTCCTTGTACATTCTTGGCTTCGTGGTTGTTCATTAATAAAATCAAAATGTACAATGACAACCCTCAAGCTGAAAGTAACCCAATTCATGAAGCAGATGTCAAGTGAGTAATTTGCAATCTTTGTATACTGGGTGTGTTGATATTTGTTCACTAATGAAATTCAATATGTACAATTACAGTCGCATACCGAAATATGTCAAGTGAGTAATTTCTAATCTTTGTACACTGGTGTGTTTGATGTTTGTTCACTAATAAAATTCAATATGTACAATTACAGTCTCATACCGAAATTCAATAAAATCACAATGTACACTGATGGTCATTGCTTTGATCACTGAAAATCCCCAAATGTACACTCGTATATTATTGTACACCAAACCATATGCATTTGTACATTAAAAAAATTATTTCACGTGATAAGAGAGAAAGAGCTGACCCACTTTCAAAAATACTGCCAAAAGCCAGCCACATGGGCAAGGTGTATGATGCTCATCTTACACATCGGTATAGGGTCTAAATTACGCACTATGGTTAGAGGACAAAAAAAAAAGGGTACAAACGAAGAAAAGAAAAAAAAAAATACCTGGCTCTTTCTATCATTCTTCATTCTTGGATCTTTCAACTTTCAAAGCCCTTTTCAACTTTAGTCTTCTACAACAAGTACAAAGAGAAACTCCCCTCTTCCAAAATCAAACTCTTCTTACCTTTCCCTATCTTCTTACTTTCTTCTTTCTTCCTTCTTCATCTTGTCATATTTATTTCTCTGTTTCTTAAACAAACTATAAACAATGCAACTCAAAGCCATAACTCCCATTTCTTCATTCATTCAAATCAAACCCATAACAGTAAAAAAACCCACCTCATTTTTCCACCTAAAACCCTCTCAAAATCCTCTAAAGTTACTAACTTTTAGTCACCCAACAAAACTTCACATTTCCCAAAAACTTCACTGTATTTCTCCTGGCCAAGAACTATCAAGTGAAACCCATTTCCCAGTATCTGAAATTAGGGGTGATAATGATGAAAGTGACAGCTCAGTTACACCAAAGAAGCTTGATTTGGTGGACCCCACAAGTGGGAAACCAACCAATCAGAGCTTATGGGAACAAATGATGGAGATCATCAAGTTTTCTGGGCCTGCTACTGGGCTTTGGATTTGTGGGCCTTTGATGAGTCTCATTGATACTGCTGTTATTGGCCAAGGCAGCTCCATTGAACTTGCTGCTTTAGGTATATTTTTTATTTTCTGGGATTTTGAATGATTTTATAGTGTGACTATGATTTGTTTAACTGGGATTGATGTAATTTTTGATGTGCAGGTCCTGGAACAGTTCTTTGTGATTATATGAGCTATGTGTTTATGTTTCTTTCAATTGCTACTTCTAACATGGTTGCTACTTCACTTGCTAGACAGGTACATTATTCTGCTTGCAAACTTTTAATATAATGTTCCCTTTATTTTATGATATATCGGCCGCATTCAATTAGACATATGATTTCTCAATAAGGGGTCACATTTGCTTAATGTAATTGAGTTTGTAATGGTACTCTGATAGAGTATAAAACTATTCATGGGACTCCAATGGTATAAGAACCAGCGTGACATAAAGGTCACGGGTTCAAATCTCATCCACCCCTCCTTTTTAAGTGGAATATTTAGCGCCAGGTATGAGTAAGACTCGTGCCGCATTCCTCCATCCACACTTCAAGCCCAATGGGCTTTCGTGTGAGGGGGGCGTGATAGAGTATAAAACTATTCCTAGGACTCCAACCATCAGTTTAAGCTTTTGGTTGAGTTGGTCGTTTGACTCTCTCTTTTCGTACATAAGGCATGTAAATTTAAGTTGTTTTTATGTTTATAATAAGAATTGACCTTGAATACTATATTGGTAAGTATATATAGGAAAAAATGTATGCACTGAAATTGAAGATTGTAGAATGCCTTATAATTCGAAGCAGATTTTCTTTTGACTAAAATGCCTTATAGTTAGATCAGAGGGAGTAATAACATTACCAATCCAACATCATTTAGTATTTGAACTCTTACATCTTGGCCATGCCACAAATTGGTTTTTGTTTGGAGTTTATTGATTAAGGGTAATGTTAAAGGTGATATGGGGAATTTGATTACAAACTTACTATCTTTATAGATTGTTCTTCTATTTTTATGACATCCCAAAATAAAGATGTGGCATGTTATATAGGGATGTAAGGACAACCTTGTTTTTTGTATGATTTTGTTTATAGAGACTAATATGAAGTCTAATTTGTGTGACTATTGCAGGATGAGAAGCAAGTGCAACATCAGATATCAATCTTGTTATTTGTGGGTGTGGCTTGTGGAGTATCGATGCTTGGTTTTACAAAATTTTTTGGTGAATGGGCTTTAACTGGTAAATAAAACTGGTATACGAACATAATCTGTTCCTACATGTTGGACTTCAATTAAATGCTTGATCACTTTTTGTTTCCTTCGAAAAAGCATCATATTTCTGATGGCAAAGCGTTTATGCCCTATGATTGCAGCTTTTGCTGGAGCAAATAATGTGCACCTTGTGCCTGCTGCAAATACTTATGTTCAGGTTTATCTACTTACATTTTGATCAGTCTTTCAGCATTGGGGTATATAAATGCATGTGGTGCTGAAGAGTTCTTAGATTGTTTTTAATATAGAGGGAAAAATAATAATTTAGGAATTTGGATTACTTGGTATGAATATTGGCATTTTCTTCAATAGCTATCATAATTTTGGAATGTGATGTTTGAATGTGTACTTTGTTCATAGATGCTAAATAGAGTGAGATAAGATTGATGAAGTTGACATAAGTGTATACACTCTCCATTAAAATGTTGTAACAATCCTAATATATTTTCCCCTTGGATAGTGAAAATTAGGATGTCCCCCTTTAATATGGAACATCTAAATGATGTTCAATGGACGCATGCTGTGCTCCAACTCTCCACCTTGAAGGTGGTCAGTGCTTTGCCTTCCTAATATGCTTGCAGTTTAGGTTCTTCATTGAGCTAGGTGCACTTTATATATCTTGATGAACTCTTTCTTAATGAATACAAACTCATACTCATGAGACCCTATTAAGATGTGGGCGCTGCGAACTCATACTCATGAGACCATTTAAGACATGGATGCTAGTTCCGTGCATAATACCAGACCAACGATTTTTTGTTCCTTGCATTACGCCATTCCCCAGAAGATCCATCCGTAGAGCGATGGAATCTCTAGAATGAATTATTATAGACTTTTCTCGGCTTCTTGGTCTCTTGGGTCTTCCATAGATCCCTCTGAAGTCTGTGATCATGTGAAGCATATGTCTTTGAGATCCTTTCAAGGTCCATTGGGAAGTATTGACAAAAATTTGGGGTAAATCCTCTTGGGGTCATCCAGTGGCTGTCAGATCCATGTACGATATATAGCAGACTGAGATTTAAAATTTGTTTGCCCCCAGGAAAGCCCATGAGTCATGCGCAAAAGACCTCTTGTGACTACCGGTGAAAAGTCTAGAAAAAGAATTTTAGGGTCTCATCTCATGCATGTGATTTATATTCTTCAGAAATCAGAATAGGATCTTCTGAGCCAATATGTGTTCGGCCTCAATCGATGGTCTGCATGTTCACAAATTTATTTTATCTGAAAGGTGCTTTCATGTGTCTTCTTAATAATGCTCTTTGTTGAAATTTAAATATTCCTACACTATCTACCTTCGAATTTTTTTGGTTCAAATCTGATCTATTGAGGCTTATCTGCATTCACTTCATCTTGCTCCTATAATTTTCAAGATCGTTTTTGTTTTCCTTTGACTTGCTAGATTCGAGCTTTAGCATGGCCTGCTATTCTTGTGGGATGGGTTGCTCAGAGCGCAAGGTAATACCTGCATATAATTTTTCTTGTACATAAGTACATAAATTTGATTACTAGGTTATTACTGTTTTACTTTGTAAACGCACTTACTAGTTGCTATTGGTGTTAAGCATAGTTTTATTGCTATAACCATCTAGATCTTTAACTTAAAATAAGTTTTATTTGGTCTCCACTTTTATCTATATGTTTATAAATTGATGTTTCTATCTGTTATTAGTCTGGGCATGAAAGATTCCTTGGGACCTTTGAAGGCCTTGGTAGTTGCAAGTGTTATAAATGGCATTGGTGATATAGTACTCTGTATATTCCTAGGCTATGGGATTGCTGGTGCAGCATGGGCAACTGCAGCATCACAAGTTTGTTCTTTGCCTTTATCTTTTAAACTCTCTTTCAGAATACTACATTTATGTTTGTTATTGTGTTTCTCTCAACTCTTGGAGTTCTTTTTTTCCAGATTGTTGCAGCCTACACTATGATCGATGCTTTAAACAAGAAAGGATACAACGGGTTTTCCATTGAAATTCCATCACTCATTGAACTTAAAGAAATATTTGCAATCGCGGCCCCAATATTTATAACTATAGTATCAAAGGTTTGTTGCGAACTTTAGTTTATATTCTTTATGAAGCGAAAATCATCTGATATACAAGATTTACTAATTTTGTTTTAGGTGGGTTTCTATTCTATGATAATTTATTTTGCTACATCTATGGGAACACATACAGTTGCAGCTCATCAGGTTAGTTAAATTTGTTAAAAGGCATTCCGGTGATGTTTGGTTCTTTCTTTTTTATTTTATTCATAATTTCTCATGTATTTTCAACTGAATACTGTCTAGGTCCTGTCTCAATTATTCCACATGTGCGCTGTATGGGGTGAACCCCTGTCTCAGACTGCACAGTCATTTATGCCAGAGCTGCTATATGGAGTAAACCGAAGTTTAGTAAAGGTATTTGAGCAGTAAACTTGTTCTAATTGTCATATGTACACAACACTAGCCACTTTATCAGAGTGGTTTGATCTGTTCACTCATTGGTTGGTGCCTGTAATTGTCATCCTAGATTATCATCATACTCATTTGATGGATTCAACTTTTTGAATAATTCTAAAGAATTTGGATGGTACTTTACTAACATAAGTTCAATAAGTGTTTGCGGAATATTTTTTTTGTTTCTTCCCCCCCAGTTGTACTAATGCTTCAAGTGTTAATGTTACAAACAGGCTCGAGATCTGCTGAAGTCTCTTTTAATTATAGGGGCCTCAGTCGGACTTGTTCTAGGGGTTGTTGCAACATCCATTCCTTTCTTGGTTCCTCAACTGTTCACCCCTGATCCTGCAGTTATATCAGAGGTTTATTTTCTTCATTCTCTATTAACATCCAGGATTTACCCATGGAAATACTGTCTACTCATGTTAATAGACCATCTTATCATTGTTCCATTGTTTTCTTCTCAATCTTTGCCATACCTAATTTGTCCTTTGGAATTTTTAGGTGAATAGTATAATTAACGCCTGTTTGGTGGGTGGTAGTAAATGGCTCTCGTGGTAATGAAATCATTGATTTGTAAGGAAATTTCCATACTCATTTGCGTGGTAATGAAGTACCACCCCCAAACATGTGGTTTTTTCAGAAATGAGGAAAATGCAAGCCCCATGGACACTGACACGGGAATTTCCATGCAAAATTACATATCAATTTATGGCCATTACTAGCATTTATCATCAATTATCTCTGAGCAAGATGTAACTCATATCGTAATATCAAAAAGAAGTTCAAATCATAACACCAAATTTAGAAAGGAGTCTATTAATTTGAGATGGCTTTGGAGATATGATTATTTAAGGACGGAAGGGGACACTATTTCGGTCGAAGTTGATTCATCAGCTGCCAGCTCCCTATTTGTAAAACTAGTGACTGAAAATTCTTGTTTGCTTTACTTTTACAGATTTACTCCTGCGAAAATACCTTCTCTTTTTTGCGAAATAACTACAATTTTCTATAATTGCAGATGCACAAAGTTTGGGTTCCATTTTTTCTTTCTTTATGTGTGACCCCTTGTATACTCAGCTGTGAGGGCACGTTGCTGGTAAGAGCTGGAGCCTGTATTCCAATCTTTTCCTTGTTTAATTCATCTTGTAATTCAGTCTTTACCATATGAATGGACTGCACATTTGAGTTATGATTAAATAATTATTATCATTCTCAATAGCTTAACGAGTGTCTAACAGATCTTTTTTGGTAGAGAAAATTCATTAAGTCGCGTTGGAATGGTTTTTTCATGTGCAGGCTGGAAGGGATCTTAAATTTATTAGCTCATCAATGAGTGGATGTTTTGTCTTGGGCGCCCTTGTATTACTGGTATTACTTTGCTGAACTTCCTTAATAATTTTATCAGCTTCTTGCTGAAATCTTTCTGTTTTTCCTTCTTTATTCCATCCATTTACATTTCCTTAACAGCAAGCTGTTTCCCTCGAGAAAATTTGACCCGTATTTTCATTTTGTTCTACGACAGCTTGTGAAAAGTCAAGGATTAGGTTTGATTGGCTGTTGGACTGCCCTTGTTGGATTTCAATGGGTAACTTCTCTCTTTTGGATGTTTGGCATTCCTTTTGAACTTTTATTCATGTGTTTTGTATACAACAGGGTTAGTTATAAAAGGTTAAGTTTTACACAACTTGGAGTGATTAAGCCTGTTGTATAGTATTACACCCGGTTTACACAAGATGTATTATAGTAACATTGCCTTGACTGCTTTCCTTGCTGCGTTCTATAACCAGGCACGATTCTTTCTCGCTCTACAACGCCTTCTTTCTCCAAGCGGGGTACTTTTTTCAGAGGATCTTCTTCGTTTTAGATTGGCTGAGCTAAAAGCTGCTTAAGTGCTGATCAAAACCACCATTCTCAAGGTGCTTGGGGTGTTTTTTAAACCACAATGTGCAATAGTTGTGTTCACCATAATTTTCTGAAGCCTAAAAAATGCTCAGAAGATTGATAACCTACTTGGTGACGTGATACAATTATACAGCAAGTGATAGGAAATTTAGTAAGTACTTCAGTATACTAGTTAAAATTCTTCAACTAGGTTCTGTGTAAGTTAGCTCATTTTTATGCTGCACACTGGAACTCAGCAAATTTGTATTACTACTACAATTAATATTCCAAAATGAATGAGAAACCCTAAAAATTGTACTTCTCTTCTTACTTCATCTTAAATGCTTCAAATCTAGTCCACCAACATACTCCCCCTGTTTTTTTATTGCTACATTGTTGTATGCGCAATAATTTATGCAATATCACTTTCAAGCTTTTTGGAGTGCATTTATTTACCCATTTAATGTAAAATAATGAGAAAAAGTGAAAAGGAAAAAAACAAACATAAAAAAATTATTTTATAGTGGGTCAAGTACCCCAAATAAGGAATATGTAGCAATTAAAAAGAAACAATTATTTAAGAAAAATATAACAATTAAAAAAATCGAAGAAGGGTATATGTATGTGTAGTTCAGGTGGGTCAATCACAGGCTTACCTAAAGAACAATAATAAGAATATAGTACTTGGAAACAACCAAATTTTATTGAGGGCAATTGCTGAATTCAAAGCCAAAAGGATTTCAAGGGAAGAAAGCACTGGAGAATAGAGCATTTGGTTGGTGAGTAGTGATGCATCAATTTCATAGACAGACAATTTGTCCATCTAACTCTTTCAATTACTATATGAAGTATTATGCAACACACTAAATTTTGACATTGTTATTATATATATATATATATATATATATATATTATATAATTATATATATATATATATATATATATATATATATATATATATATATATAATTACGCTACTCTTTTTTTTTACAAAAAAGAATTATGTTGCTCTTAGGTGAGAGCGATAGAGTAAAAACTTTTATCTCTGAAGTGGAGTTATCATCATTAGTCGAACGAGAATACTTTCTTCCCTTTAAATTACTCGCAACATTTCCATTTTTACAGGAATTTTTTGTTGGTCAATAAACAATCTTACCTATCAAAACCAATAGTAAGAATCAGGTCTTACCTTAAAGTTACTTTGAAAGAGTACCTAATTCAATGCATTTTTATACTCAAAATGCATGATTAGTTAATTAATGTCATGCTTTAGTTTAATCCCATACAGCTTTCCTCCTAATTCTGATCCTCTCTGTTCTGAAGGGACATAGGGTGGTTGGTTTACTATACTAATCTATACCCATTAGTTAATTAATTATGTCAAATAGTGATATCATTCTTTTGACTAACAACACTTTATAATTATTATATTATCTCAGTGCTTGACCATAGCTTTGCCAAGGTATATTTTGGATATCTTTATGTTAACTTTTTCCAACAACCCAATCAAGTAACTCCATAGCTGAGGAAGGACTTATACTTCATACTTCTTCCGTTTCGTTTTAAATGCAACAAATGAATATTTTATATCTTACAAATAATATCCATTTGTTGCATTTAAAACGAAACAAAGGAAGTATTATGATAAAAAAAACCTACTGTATATAACAAAGTTTCATATCATTTCATACAACTTGTGTTAAGATAGAATGAATCATTAAGAAGAGATTAGGTGCCCTTCAAAAGGAGAAATGCAAAATATTCACAACTTTTGGCATCTCCTGGGAGAAACATATCATTTTTCCACCAATTGAGCTTTTATCATATGATATTGAATGATAATAACTGTCAACCAAATCTTCATGACTTCTAATTTTTATTGACTATAATCCTCACCAAACAAGGGAGGAAGCCTTAAACAAAACATATCTTGAATTCGCAAAATATTCCGATTTCTAATTCAGAATTCTCTTGATTCATCCTCGTGAGAAATTGCCTAAACATTTGACTCTTAACGCATACCCATATAAGGGATAACTCGATCAAATAATCTACGATGGTACATTAAAAACACCTATTTTTATTACGAAAATACTACTTAATTTGCATATTTTATTTATCAACAAGACTAACTGCAAATTCCACCAATCAAGCACCCAAAATTTATTTTTTAAAAAAGGCAATTGTATCTCAATGAGAAAATTTTTAGTATCAAGTGTTGAAAGAATCAATCCAACAACAAAGAGAAGAACAAAAAAAAAAAAAAAATCCTCCTATAAAAAGAATCTGTTCATTGATTAAGTTACCATAGCATTGAAAATCCAGAATTGAATCACTTCTTCATTGAAAAATCTTGAACTTTTGTTACCAATGCACTTCTAACAACACAACCATCATTATCAATCTCCTCCATTTTAAAACTATCCCTTTGAATTCTCCCATGATCATCAACCATATAATCTTCTACTTGATCACACAACCCTGAATAATCCTCTCTTAAAATCAATGCATTATGAAGTATAGAACAAGCACCAACATAAGCAACAACATTCCTAACTTCCTCCTCAATTGGCCTACTCAAAACACCCCAATTCTTCAAACTAGCAACAGTTTTCGCCATCGAAATTCGCATAAACTCAAGCTTAGCATTGAAAATTTCCTCATTTGATCCAAACTTAGGATCTTCAAAAGGGATAATCAACCAAGGAAGTAAAGGGTATCCATCATTTACACCAACCAAATATTGAGGCACACTAATTTCACCTACATAAACAGGTGGTGCATTTAACAATTTCCCACATTGTTTATCCTTAAACAAAGTTGTTGATTCTAACACTCTTTTGTTACTCTTATCACCATGGAATCCAGCAACAATGCTTAATATTCGACACGACGAATCGACGACGATTTGAGCAGCTATACTACTCTCATTCTTCACGTTAAACCTCGTACAACCGATCACACCGCAGCAATTCGGCAAACCTGTAATCTCCTCGAATTTTTCTGACACTGAGTCCAACTCGGCCGAGTTAGGAAACCCAACCCAGAATCTGAAATTAGTACACAACACCCTACAAAGCTGTTTACAGCAGAATTTCGCAACTCGGTCGGTGACTCGGAAACGAGTTGAGATCTCCGAGTAGTCTGACCCGGTGCACAACCTATACAACCCGATACCGAGTCGCAACTCGGCCGGTAGATTGAGTGGTGAACCGGCCGGGTCACGGCACTCGAGTAGCGGTTCGAGTAAACCGGATAGCCACTCGAAGGTTGAAGGTGACATCTTGAAGGTGAGTTGAAATGAGTTTGGGTTCTTAACGAGGACTGAGTTGACTCGGGCGAGTTTGGAGGACCCGGAAAGGGAATCGGGTTCGGAATCGGATTCCCGGAGGTGGGTCCGTCTTCGTTTGCGGAGGAGAGAGATGGAGGAGGAGATTTCGGAGTGGTGGAGGAGAGAGAAAAGGGAATGGGAATGATGGGAATTGGGGGGAATGGGAATGGGAATGGGGGAGGAAGGGTATAGGAGTAAGATGAGGAGAGTGAGTTGAGAGATTAGAGAAGAGAGAAAAGCTGATAATTGGCGAGAATCCATTTGTCAGAGTTTTCTGTTTGTTTTCTGAGTTTTTGTGTGTTTGTTTGTTATCTGACTTCTGTATGAAGTCTGAAATAGAATCTAATATACTTGTTTCAGGTAATGGGAATAAAGAAAGTTTGTAGTGGAGCTTACCGGGAAAGTCTACCGACTAAAATACTCGCTCCGATTTTTATTAGTTTACCCGTTTTTTTTTTTTCACAAAATTTTTAGAAGAAATAATGTTGTGGGACATAAAAAGAAAAATGAACTATTATTTTATAATTGATGTCAAAGTTGAATGTATGTGTGATAGAAAGTTAATGGACGTCCCAAAATGGAATACGGTAAACTAATAAAGAGCGGAGATAGTATATCTCAAATCACGATGATGTTGTTGCTGACTCGCTTGTGTTGGTTGGAGGCTCTCTTTTCACCATTGTGATAAGGGTTCAATTCCTCCACCATCAACTCGTACAAGGGTTATTCATCTTACTTTAAAAAAATTAAATTCTATAACGTGATATAAATTATAGAACGACATATTATTTTAATGCACATATTTTGTACGTCTCGGAGATATATTGGCAATCAGCATTTATGGGCCGGATTCGTGGGCTAGTAATGGGTCTCATCCATTTTGTTGCAGAGTCTAGTAGCTTAGTAAGATGAATGCACGAAGCAACTAACAGCAGCCATGATAATAATCTCCAACTTCTATAATGGAGTTAGATGATAGTGGTTGGTGCAATGTCTAATAAGCGAAGTTCTAGAATGGGGAGGTAGAAGTGTGAGAGAGACAGATGATATAAGGAATGGAAGAAGCTTTACCTAGAATCTTCCTAAGACATAGGTGTGTTGTCTCTTTATGTTGTCAAGGTTATCGTTTGCGACCAGCTGCACAATAAGCACAGTGCACCCGAATGCGCCTTCTGATTTGCTACAATAACCCATTCTCTATCAATATTCAACGGATAATATGAACATCGATGTGGCAATTTTCGAACATATAATACTTGCAAAAACTCCTAATTCATATCTGATATGCGCAAATAGAGCATAAATCAATGTCATTCTAATAACTTTTGTGAAAATAACTTCTCCAAACTCTACTGATGAGTTATACACTATTTGCATATATCAAATATAAATCAAGACAACCACTACAGTGAGAAACTCTTAATTCATATCTGAGAAGTGAGAAGTTTAATATATTTTCACTTCCTAATAAGGGTTTCAAGTATACAAAAGCATTAAAGTACTCAAAATTTTACAGAATTGCAGCTCTAATTAGGAAAAACATGAATCTACACTATGATGAAGTGAGATGCTATTGCTCCCAAGATTTAAAAGCTAAGCTATGAAGCAATATTCTCAGATCTTCGACTTCCATACTGACCTCGTCCTGGCCGTCTTGGTAATTGTTCTCTTTTCTGCATCATTTTACATACAAGTAAAAAAAATCAGATACTAATATGTAAAAAAGTTGCTCTATCACATATATCAGATGTACTATATGTTACCATGAAAGCAGCCTGCGCCTTCTCCCTCCTCTGAGCAAATACTTTACGAGAATGTTCTCTCTTCTTCTCAGCCTCTAACTTTGTAATGCTTGGGCGATAGAAAATGACAGTTCGGCCAATCTGGCCAACCACAACAGATCCAGTAGCAAGTTCTAGCTGCTTAACAACATCTTCCATCTCACCTGGACAGGTTCTGTGTATCTTAAGCTGTTTTAACATCCACACAGCAACAAAGCTCAGCATAACATACAAATATTCGATACATTTTTTTTTCCATTCAAGTACATGAGAAAGTAATTTGCTGAAATAATTGCAGTTTTCACCATCACAAAAAAAAAAAAAAGAATTACGGTTGTAACGACATTCACCGAGTTGGTAAAAAGGTTGCCGAATGGCTTTACCAGCTACAATATGGAATTTCAACCACGGAGGGAGGAGAGTATCTAGGATTTCAGGATACTTGCACTAACATGAGATTCAATTGGCAGAAAATACAAGATTTCTCTATCCTGTTTATCCGACACTTCCTAAGCACATAAAGAATTGGCCATTTGCTTTTTTGTTTTACATGATCTCCAAGGTGCAACTGAGTGCTTTAGACCATTGTTAGCTTTAATTACAATATACTTTAATAAACAATACTACAAAAAGGATGATATTTTGGGACTACATGACAATAATTTTTAATTAAATGTTCGTTAGATTTCAAGGTCATTTTGTGCAGTATTATGTTACTCAAGACACAAGAATGAATGTCGCATACAGACACATATTTCAAGGTTATAAGAGGTTATAAGTTCCACGCACTCCATGTCTGGAGTTGCAGCTTTTCTAGAGCCGGAAGGGGGGAGGGTCCTGGGGAGCCATATGCAAACTTGGCTGAGAAGTGAGAACACAGCATCATGACCTTGCAATGCAGAATATTTTACAACAATTTTCAGAATTGAAAAGGAAACCAAACATCAAGCGCAGCAGTACATCATCCCATGAGATTGACAAGCCTTGAAACTGTGCAACCCCTGACTTTCACAAACCAATACACTAGAGAGTAGAGACAATCTCAATTGAACCAAAGACCTCACACATTCTACTTCAAGTCTTGAACCTCAATCGTATAGGCAATGGACCATATAAACCTAATGCATTATCATAAACCAAAACAAATATACCATTCAAAAGAATAGAGAAAAAACGTTCAGACATCCTTCGAGTGAGGGTAATCGATATAAAGCTAAGATGTGAATCAAACGATAGTGTAAACTAGTTAAGGAAAATGATTACATGTAAATGGGAGTATTACTCCCTCCTAGTGTGATAAATTACTCCTAAGCAGGGTTATATGGTTTCTTGAGCAAATACTAGTAATAGGTAATGACAGAGATTTGCGAACAGTTAAAGCTAGTATACATCAATCCCCCAAGGCTCCAAAATGTCCACACTTTCCTTGCAAATGGGAATATTACTCCCTCTCAGAGTGAGATATTACTAGTCAGAGGGGGTAATAGGTTCCTTGAGCAAGCACTAGGTACTAGATGGTAGATAATCACTAAGATATGTGTGCTTACACTAGTTTCTAGTTTTATCAAGATATTACACAATCTACAAATCTTATTAATTGGCTGAGCATCTCTCCAGGTTTGTCCATCCAAGTCCTAAAATCCTCCTCCATCCCGTCCATCTCCTCTTTATTTTAGCCTCTATTCGATTCCATTTACCATCCTATCCATTCCTCATATGCCAACTATGGAATTAAATCGGCCACATCACAACATCAAGACCGCATTGCCAAGGTTTTTGAGCTTACCAAGATCGATACTTAAGGCTGTCACAGCCGAAAACTACCCGCATTGCCCTCAAAAGAGATTCCACAACCGTTATCGCGGTTAACTGCATCCGAAATGTACAACCATGATTCTATACCTAGTCTAAACTGTAAATCCCTTGCATTAAAATCTACTCCATATAGAACTAAACTCAATAATTCAACTGGTCTCCCTAGATTTGACAAGCAATTCCATCAAAAGTTCATTAGCCTAGCATCAATTCATAATATCAAATTTACCAAAATCCTTCTTCAAAACTTCAAAAAACCCAATCTACCAAAAATTCCACCAATCCCAACATTCAGAACAAAACTACTACCAGCAAATATTAAACCCTAAACCCCTAAAACTCAATATACAAATTTCAAAAACCCAGACACAAACTACAATCAAACCAACTCAAAACTCCCACAAATTTCCATATCAAATGTATTACATTAATTAAAAATCAACCCAGAAACAAAAAAAAAAAAAAAAAAAAAAAACCACAAAACAGAATTTCACAATGTCAAAAAACAAACATAAACCCAAATTCAATCAATCAATATAAAAACATAAAACTTACCTTAAGAAGTTCATTAGCTTCAAGAGTTTCAGACAAAGCAAAAACAACATTATCAGTAACACCAGATTTCCCCACTTGTTGAGATTTAAGCTTATCTCCCAAACTGTTTGCAAAAGAACAAAGATCCTTTTTTTCCTTAACTGTCAAATTAGGCAATTCTTTATATTCCTTAATTTCATGAATTTTAACAACTGGATTTTCTTCTTGAATTTTAGTAACTGGGTTTTCTTCATTATCCTTAAAATCGTCGAAATTAAGGTTTTTGTTTTCTTCAAGGGTGCAAAAAAGTGGGGGTAAAAATGGGTGTTTTTGAGGTTTTAGGAGAGAGAAAGATAGTTTTTTTGGTCGGTGGAGGAGAGAGAAAGGAACTGCGCATAGTGGGCGGAAGATATGCCGGTGGAGGAAGAATTGAGCTACTGTTGCGGTGGTTGCCATTTTTTTTTTATCCAAAATGCCTGAAAAATTGGTGGTTTTATATGTTTTTATCTATTGTTATAAAATTGATAAAATTCTTAAAGTGAAAAGATATTAACACCAAAGGGCGTTTGGTCTAGTGGTATGATTCTCGCTTCGGGTGCGAGAGGTCCCGAGTTCGATTCCCGGAACGCCCCATTTTTTTCCTTCCTCATTTTTCCTTCCTCATTTTTTGATAATGTGACATTTATCCTACACTTATTACATTAAGGGTGCGTTCTATTCAACTTATTAGACCTGAACTTATTTGAACTTATTGAACCTGAATTGAACTTATTGGAACTTATTAAACCTGATTGGACCTGATTCAACTTATTGGACCTGATTGAACCTGATTGGAACTTATTGGACCTGATTGAACCTGATTGACCTTATTGGAACTTATTGACCCTGATTGAAACTTATTAGACCTTATTGGACCTGATTGAAATTATTAGACCTTATTGAACCTGATTGAAACTTAGGGTGCGTTCTATTCAACTTATTGGACCTGAACTTATTGGAACTTATCTGAACTGAACTTATTGAACCTGAACTGAACTTATTGGAACTTATTAAACCTGATTGGCCTGATTGGACCTGATTCAACTTATTGGACCTGATTGAACCTGATTGGAACTTATTAGACCTGATTGAACCTGATTGACCTTATTAGACCTTATTGAAACTTATTGACCCTGATTGAAACTTATTAGACCTTATTGGACCTGATTGAAATTTATTAGACCTTATGGACCTGATTGAAATTTATTTGACCTTATTAGACAAAAATTGACCATGAATAATATAAATATTACCACTAATGTAAATACTACCCTCAAAATTTTTTATGGAATAATTATTATTATAATTCGTCCTTTAAAAAATAATGATTATTAATTATCTCTTATGATAATTAATTTAACAAAAAAATTACTATTTATATATTTGCCTATACATAACTTTCATCCTAATATATCTAATAGTGTTGTTTTAATTTTATAAAACACTAGTAGAAAATCAAAAAATTTAATTATTTATTATTATTATTATTATTGTTAACCTTAATTATTTGACCATGATTATAATATTATTCAATAGCAATATGAATAATCAAATAATAGACAATAATACAAGTATAATACTATACATTGTGGTACTTTAATAAAAAATTCTAATAATAACATAATCAGCTAATAGTAATATGAATAATAAAATAATAGACATAATACAAATAAATTATAAAATAATAGACATAATACAAATAAATAATAAAATAATGACATAATACAAATAAATAATAAAATAAGACACTAATACAAGTATAATACTATATGATCATTGTGGTACTTTAATTGAAATTCTAATAATAACATAATCCGCTAATAGTGATATGAAATTATGAATAACAAAATAGTGGACAATAATACAAATGTTTATTAAACATTGACTATTTGGACCTTATTGGACCTTATTAGACCTGATTGGAACTTATTTGACCTTATTAGACCTGATTGGAACTTATTGCACCTGATTGGAACTTATTGCACCTGATTGGAACTTATTAGAACTTATTAGACCTTATTGAAACTTATTGCACTTATTAGACCTTATTGCAACTTATCTGAACTTATCTGAACTTATTGGACCTGAAACTTGATTTTTTAAGTTGAACAGAACGCACCCTTATTTGACCTTATTAGACAAAAACATTATTATTATTATTATTATTATTATTATTATTATTATTATTATTATTATTATTATTATTATTATTGTTAACCTGATTGATAACATTTATATCTTTCATAGTTATTAGTAACGAAAACATGTTATCTCTAGTTATTTAAAGACGAATTGCAAAATATTGTAATTATAATAATAATAATAATTATTATTATTATTATTGTTAACCTTAATTATTTGACCATGATTATAATATTATTCAATAGCAATATGAATAATCAAATAATAGACAATAATACAAGTATAATACTATACATTGTGGTACTTTAATAAAAAAATTCTAATAATAACATAATCAGCTAATAGTAATATGAATAATAAATAATAGACATAATACAAATAAATAATAAAATAATAGACATAATACAAATAAATAATAAAATAATATACACTAATACAAGTATAATACTATATAATCATTGTGGTACTTTAATTAAAACTCTAATAATAACATAATCCGCTAATAGTGATATGAAATTATGAATAACAAAATAGTGGACAATAATACAAATGTTTATTAAACATTGACTATTTGGACCTTATTGGACCTTATTAGACCTGATTGGAACTTATTGGACCTTATTAGACCTGATTGGAACTTATTGCACCTGATTGGAACTTATTGCACCTGATTGGAACTTATTGGACCTTATTAGACCTTATTGGAACTTATTGCACTTATTAGACCTTATTGCAACTTATCTGAACTTATCTGAACTTATTGGACCTGAAACTTAATTTTTTAAGTTGAACAGAACGCACCCTAATTTTATCTATATTCTAACATGCAGTTTATGGTAGCCTTCATTTACTTTTTTTTATTTGTTAATTTTATTTTGACATTGAACAATTATATTTAAAAAAAAAGTTCACTTTGGTGCCAAATTATATGTGAAGTTGTGAACTTTACTTCGGTTTTTTTGGGTGAATTGAAAAAAAGTTACGAGCCAACTCTGATAAATCTTAAAGCAAACATGAAGTAGTTAAGAGGCTCAAACATAGGATTACTACTTTAAAAAGTGAGACTCTCTACGAACAGTACACAATTAAAGCACATTCTTATTCACATATAGAATTAATAAATTAAATCAACTTTGAACATTTTCTAAACTTGATTATTAGATAAATGATTTTGGACACAAACTAGAATGTAACTTTCCTCCCCCTCAAAAAAAAAAAAAAGAATGTATTTTTCCTTATGTTGTTGTCTTGTTGAGCAACTTGTTTATATATGTTCATGAGCAACTTTTATTTACTTTCATAAGACAAAAAAAAGCAATAAAACTCATAAACATATTGCAAAATAAGTTGCAGAATTCTAGATTCACATTACAAATCCCATCACAAGAATAGTACAACATAAACCTCCTAGAATCAAGACCTTGAAGGTGCATAAAACCAATTAACAACATGCCCTATGCCTTTAGTTGGACATAAAACAGAAAATAAACCTTCTAACTTGGTTTATTTTCTGAGCTATATCCAATAATGTTTCCTTCCTTCAGAAAAATTAGACATAGACCAAGTGCCACAAGTCTCAAAAACAACTACATACATATGTTAGATAGTTAGTATCGTCTTTCCTAGCTAATTCATCGAACGATCAGTTTCTGACCGAATTGGGTTCGATGAGTTCCTGGCCAAATAGGAGGATGAGGAGAAGCGTTTTCCGATTGTAGTTTCGGCCACTGAATCACCACTACCATCTCTCGGAGGGTTGAAGCAAAGTGGCAGATAGTCTTCATGGTTACATACAAACCTGCTCCTACCAAAGTGCTCTACTAGTTTCTCATATCCCTGAAAATATTAATTCAAAATCAGTTTTACAATAAAGTTTGCTGAGATTGTAACTCTAAACAAGCTGCAAATGTCAATTTATCACAGTAATTAAGCAACCATATATGATTCCCCTTAAAAACAAAGCCAGTACATAAGGGAGTTAGTCTTGCGTGGACCTGATCCACGCTAATATTATATTATTGTAGACCAAAGCCACTTATTTAACATAGTGATTATTTTTTTCCATATAGTAACCTTTTAAAAATTTTAAGTTATACTATACGATTACTTTCTAACATAGTGACTTTATATTGACCTTTTTTTTTAGGATAATGTTATATGTAACCCTTAAATACATTTCTTTAAATGGAAACAATTTAAGAATTCAAGACACATTTTCACATCAATTAAGATAATAAATGCTTGATTCAATATTTTATTTCCATTTTAAGCACCTTATTCATAGCTCTAAAGGCTATGTATATCATTTTCCTCTTTTTTAATATTGTCATTTTTTCTTACATTAATTTATCATGATGAAATTTTTAGTTTATGACACAGTAACCATTTTTTTCACATAGTAAAACTTTAGAATCTACATCTACTCATTTTTTATATAATGACCCTTTTTTTTCTATAATCTCTCAATTAAATTGCTTGTAATAATATACGAATGAAAATATTAGGATCAATATTAACTATAATGTTTGGAGGTCTATTTATACTTACACAAACCTAAGTTGTCTAAACTCCTTAACACATACCAATACAAAATAAGAAACTACAGACATAGAATCCTAATCACACAATAGAACTAACATATATTCTTTGGATAAATTTTGATACAAAATGAACCTAAATAGAAGCAAACAATCAACTTTTCTACGGCTAATAAGGGTTAACAGTTCTAAGTATATGTTCTAACATTTTTTTTTGATAATTAGTATATGTTCTTACATTATTCTATTCAGCAGAAATAAACTTCCTATTAGACACTATATGTCTCAAAAAACTCTTTCTTTCTTCTCACTAGCAAAACAGTAATTTGTGAAACATACAATAGATTTACTTGAATAACATGCTGATGAAGACTAACTCAAAACATTATTCATTGTAAATCTATAATATATATGGTACAAATCAATCAATCTCAAGTCTCAACCAATCAAAAAACTTATTAAAAATCTATATTCTTCGTATACTTAGTCGAAAATTAAGAGTGTTGCACCACAATAGGTCTCAAACATAATTTTAAGTTGCTTTTTTGGATCATAATTTACAAAAAAGATATTCAAAATGCAGAATTTAATGTCAAAGTAACCTATTCAAAGTGCGGCAAGTGACAAATAATCCGTTGTTTATATATGAAAAACTATTCGGGTTATTTACCTAAATGTGGATATCGTACATATTATGTCTTATCTACTAAAGCGAAGTTTTTAACAATACATATACCTGAATAGAAGCATAATTGATTCTGCAGATCTTAGGAGACTTGCAATGCTCCCAACGTTGATTACTACAAGCAAGATGAAGCTTCCACACCGCGATTGGATGGGTGAAATTGACAAAGGCATACCCTTTGTTAGCATCTCTCCTATTGTATCAATGAAATTCACATTCATCAAAATCAAATCAAATAAATAACCCAAAAAAAATCACAAGAATCAATTTAGTCAATTTTATTAAAGCCAACATAGAAATGTATATAATTCAAATTGAGAAGTGTAGCGAGTAATATATAGATCGGAAGAAGTAGATATTATGAAACGATAATTAATTGGTTACTTGAAATCCATAGGCAAGTAGACGAAATCAAATGCAAATGGTTGGTGATCATCATTTGGCTCCATATTTTGGTTCTCTCTTTGGCAGAATTCATCTAAAAACTTGATCAACATATCACGTCTGAAACAAGTAATTAAATGTCATTATTACATCTATAATATAAGTAATAATGCTACTAGCTAAGCTATAGTACTCTGAAAATGGGTAAAAACGAATTAATCAATCAATCAAACCAATCTAATAGAAAGCCACATAAAAGCAAGCATGCTTTAAGTTGTTTTTATCAAGGCATTAATTAATGCCATTTAACTTCCAAATTGAAGGGAGGCAACAAATTTTTTTCCAAAAATGATCAAACAATCAAAATTTCCATTGAGTATAAATATCTATTTTCTGTATTTTTTCCGTTTCATTTTAAATGCAATAAATAGGTATTATTTGTGAGATATAAAATATTCATCTGTTGTATTTAAAACGAAAAACGAAACAAAGTAAGTATTAAATTATAAAAAAAAGTTCTGATAGTCAAAATTATTTTCATAGAACACACCCTAACTAATAAATTAAATAAACTACATAAACAAATAGGCAATAAATGGAAGTAAATACTATTATAATATTATTGCCAATAATTAACCAAAAAAAAAATCCAGAAATAAATCCATAAAAAGAAACATTTTTGGCAATAAAATGCTACTCAATTTCTATATGTTTTGGGTGATCATTTTTATATAAAAAAAAATTATCATAAAAAACAAACACATGCATGAATTTCATGATTTCCAACTTCAAAGTTTATATTTTTAATACTGTGTTCCATGATATCAATAAAAAAAACATTTTGAGTACTTGCAAACTTGCTAAAAAATTTAAAGGATTGTAATAAAAATTACTAATGACCCATTAATAATGAAAACAAATTACTAATGACCCATTAATAACGAAAACAAATTACTAATGACATATTAATAATGAAAACAAATTACTAATGATCCATTAATAATGAAAAAAAAATTACTAAAAAAGGAAGAAAAAATTACGTATATTGATTAGGGATGTTCCTAATCATAGCAGTAGTCTTAGTTCCATTAGGCTTCACATTCATGAAAATTTGCTTCTGAAATTTTCTCTCTCCTCCAAATGAACTTCTAACATTACAAGCATACCCTTCTTTCTTCTCATAATTCACACTACTACTACTACTACCAGCAGAATCAACCAATCTTCTTGTTCTTGCACCATCTTCTGGGCCGGAAGATTGGGTTTTGGGCCTTACTTGTGATGGGTTTGGGCTCAAATGGGCCGGGAGAGGAGGTGCAGTTGAATGGCCCAACTGTGATTGTGGTTGCATGATTAGGTTAACTTGATGATGATGATGATGATCAACATTAGGGAAGAAGAAACTATCATAGGGGTAGTTTTGGTAATTGACAGTAGTAGTATGAGGATGATGATGATGAGAATGATAATAGTTTTGATGATAATTAATAGTAAAATTATGATTAGTAGTAAAAATAGAAGTGTGATATATTGGATGAAATTCAGGTGCATTAGGGTTTAAGTAGCTACTTCCTTGGTTGCTACTGTAATAGTAGTAGTATGAAGCCATTTTATCTCTCTCTTGTGTTTTTTCTTTTGGTGGTCGTATGAAGTACTGTATGAACTACTAGTTATGAAAGGAACTATATACTCTTTTTGTTTCATTTAAAATGTAACAAAGCAGTATTATTTGTGAGATAAATATTTATTTATTGTATTTAAAATAAAATGAAGGAAATAAGAATTTTGAGTGAAATATAGTTTTTAGGGTTTATGGTAGAGAGAAAGTGAAGAAATATGGGGTATTTTGTGTGTTTGTTTTTGTTAGGAGGGGAAGACTGAAGAGGCAAAGAAGAGGGATTTTTACTACTATACGTCACAATGTCGGTAATAATTAGGATTTGGGAGTATCTTATTCTTATCTCTTTCTTCGATCTTTTCCTGTTGATGAGGATTTACCAATTCTGCAGAAGGTAGCCTCAATCTAGGGAGTAATTTTGTTTCAATCTATTAATTCAGGTGTACTAGATTTTTAAGATATTCTTTCTGTATTTTTTTGGAAAAGCTAAATGCAGCTTTAAGAGTTGCATATAAGAAGCTAAAAATGGAAAAAACAAACATTAATTGATTATTTATTACATAGATTTGATGTAAATTTTTGTCATATATTTACAACTAAATTCCATTTTAAGCAATGTATTTATGTCTTATATGCAGCCATAAGGGCTGCATATAGCATAACCCTTTTTTTTTTTTATCTTACATTATTTATAAGGCAAAATAGAAAAGAATAATCTCACCTTTTCACAATCTTCTTATAATAATTCCTCATTAACTTAATTTCAGAATAATCTTAATTTTATGCCCCATTTTCTAAAAATAGGTCTTTTTACCTCCAACTTGTTTAACAAGTTAGATTTTTATTTTATTTTCGGGTTTTTGTCCCAAACCACCTTAACTTTGTACCACTTTGCGAGAAACTACCTTAAGTAAACGAAATTGTCCAAAACTACCTTAAATAGTAAAAACAATTGTTGACAACTACCTAAATGGTTTATAGGGGAGTTGACTATGGTTTTAAGTTCAATAATAACGACGTGTTGGGAACGTGATCCGATTTTTTTGCCATTTTTCATCCACTTCCCTCACTTAATTCCCTCCATTCCCTCACTTAATTCCCTCCATTCCCTCGTTTTGGTGCTAATGGTGGTGGTATGATGTGGGTGGGGTAATTGTTGGTTGTGGGTTTTCGATTCGAGATCTGGGTTTTCGAGTAGTGACAACTAGGTTGGTGGTTTGTGAGTTGCGGTGGGTGGTCGTACAGGTTGTGGCAAATACGATTGGTGGTTGTATATGGATGTGGCTTGTGATGGTGCTCGTATTGGTGGTTGTGGGTCGCAGTGGGTGGTTGTAGTTGTTGTGTCAAGTGCTTGTGTTGGGTGCTCGTATTGGTGGTTATGGGTTGCACTAGGTGGCTTTGGGTTGCAATGGATGGTTCTAGTGGTTGTGGCGAGCAACGGTAGGTGCTTTTATTAGTGGTTGTGGCTAGGCAAAGGTGACGCCATTCGGTGGTGAGTGGTGGCCACACAGGATAGAAACAAAAAATGGCAAAAATTCGAGTCACGTGCTTGGCACGTGACTATTATTGACCAAAAAACCACGGTCAATTTGTTGGAAAACCATTTGGGTATGATCCGGCAGGGGATGGGGGCAGGGGAGGAAAGGGGAAAGTTTTTTTTTCCATAAATTCCTTTATTTTTAAAAAATTTAAAAAAACCAATCACAATGTGATACGTGGCAAGTCACCTTCTAATAGAAGTTACCAATTTTATAAGTCGGTAAAAGGTTCATTTTGAGAAGATGGAGCATAAAAGTAGGATTATTCTGAAATTAAGTTAATGAGGAATTATTATGTGAAGACCGCCAAGAGATGGGATTATTCTTTTTCATTTTTCCTCACATAAATGAAATCTATGTGTTAGCACCGCATATTCCAAAGTCAATTTCTTGTTAGATTGACAAGTATATCTTCATTATCCCATATACATAGACAACCTTAACCCTAGTAGATGTTACTCTGTAAACATCTCTAGATTGCAAATTAATTATATCTTCTTCCAAGTGGGTAAATTAGAGAAAATATTGTCTTCTCAGCGGATGATCCATCCATTAAAATAGATATATTACATCCGTTTATTTATAATTGTTACACTTTGACATTTCATATTACTCATAAATCGCACTTTGACCTTTGTTTGTGATTTATACGTGAATAAAAACATACTCATGTGAGATCTGTTAGATTTGTATTATTATACTGTTAATTAATATATTTATTTATAATTTTTACAAATACAAAAATAGAGATATATATACTCAAAATTTTACATTGATATGTATGTAAATGTAACAATAAAAAAGAAAAGGAGTAATAATTAGTAAATGTAACTTAGAAGAATTAATTTTATTTAATGGTCTATCTCACAAAATCATTTCCTTTTCTTACCCATTTCCGACAATGTTGCTATTTCACAAAGAAGACTAGAAGAGGGTATAGCTGCTCCGTGCACGTAGTGACGCAGAAGTAGGTAGTAATCATTCTTTGTACTTTAACAGGTATCTCTTCGTTTCTTTTATTTCACAATTACTGTCAAATCCGTTTCTCTAAACAAAAATAAACTTTTTTTAAAAAAAAAATACTGTCAAATCTTGAGAAGTCATAATAACTACTCACCAACTTGATGGCTGATGCGCTCCTTTAATCATTATTATCTTATTACATGTGTTCAAATAAAAATTATCAAAAAATATTAAAAATTATAAACAAATAATATTTCAAGACTATGCATTGAAATGAATCTAACAAGATTTCAGTCCACTATATTTCTATATAAAATAGCTAGAACATGGAATCAAAATCAGTTGATAAACAGTGTCAACAACTCAACGTAACACTTATTTAGAATAAGGGAGAGTATTTCTGACGTAGGAAGGTTAGCGGATAAGTTCGATAACGAAGTTCGACAAAAAAGCCTGAAATAATTTCTACTAATCGGGCTTACGCAATCCGATTGCTTATTATGATACCTTTCTGGAAGCGGAATGGGCCAACGAGTCAAACTTACCGCTATGCCGTGACCTATAGGCTTTTTAAGCCATTCGAGTTCGTTTAAGGCACGAAATCAGCATTTTAATTATTTTCGAAATTTATTATTTCCTTAATTTCGTATTAGGGTGTTGTGTTAAGTATTTAAACGTTATTAGGTCATTGTTTGGAGGCAGTTTTTGTCTTTTAACTAGTTATTAGGCCCGGGCCATGCCCCGGGTAAGAAAATTTTCATTTATTAATATTGTACTTTGATATAATAGCACTAAATAGTACTTGGTCTAGTGGTTAAAACTTTAGTGCATGAACTTGAGGTCATGGGATCAAAACCTATACTATGCAATTTCTATTTTTTTTTTTATTGTACATGGATTACATGATCTAAAACTCCCTAGGGAGAGCACCACGTGGCACCGTTCTTGGTTTACGCACGCCTTTTAATATATTAGTATAGATAATATCACAGAGTTCCTACTCTTTTATGGTAGATTCCGAAGTTTTTACAGATTTATTGTTTGTAAGTCTGTTTGTTCTTGATCGAGATTAGCGCTTGCTTTTCTCCATATTTTCCGACTGCGTCAATTTCTTTTCTCCATGACTTACAAGTTAAAACTATAACCAAATCTCAAAAGGTCATGTTATTTCTAGCTCATGGTTTTCCAAATTGAAAGAGGCCTCAATCTACCAAAATTATTAACTTTTTCAGTTTTCCCCAATGTTTTCTAGATGGAGTGGTTGGATCGGCAAAGGTTCTTAATTTATACCCAATGTTTGCAAAAACTATCATACAAATACAACTGCATATATAGTTACATTTCTGGTAGGAATTGAAGTTGGCTCAAATTGTGAATTTTTCTTTAGCAAGGATTCAATTCTCTCTCGCAAGCATTTGTTTGGAATTTGAGAAGAGGGAAGGTTTTGGGGTGTATGAATTGTAATGGACCTTTAGTTTGGAAGCCCTGTGTAAGAACGGTTCATAATATTTCTTCCTACCTTAAATTTTGTTTTACATTTCTGGTAATTTTGCAAAAAAAAAACAAGAGTATTCAGTGAACTTTTTCAAAAACAAAAACAGAATATGGAGTTGCTCCATAATCCATGTATGCATATACTATTACATAGTAGACTTTGTATATCAGTGATGTTTTAGTTTTTTTTCTTCTTTTGATTAGGAAATATAATTGATCACAAGACCAACCCCTGCTAGGCTACTAACCTACAACGCACACCAGCTCAAAAGCTGGATACAAGGCTAAACAATTCAAAATTAAATGCCCAACATATTGTTGGGATGAGAATTTGAACCCCGGGAATGCCCTGAAATCCAGGATGGTACTCCAGTAATATTTAGTGATCATGCAAAAACAAATATTTTCGAAAATATAGATGTTTTGGTACGTCTGTCTTTATCAAAATTATCAAAAATGTCAATGATATATGTATCTTTTATTTGCATATATCTATATATTAGGGGTTTCTTCTCCATCAGTTCCTCAACTTGATTGTTCAGAATTTCCTCGTGGTTCTACGTTATGAGCAATGTTAATTTTCAAGACTTCATAGCACCTGAAATCCCCAATGCATAGAATCACAAGGAAACACCTTAACAATCAATAAAGACATCCACATTATATTAGCCAAAATTTAGAGGGAAAAGAGGAATTCGTTTTCCATTTCTGGATACAATATAGGGAAAGAGGAGAATCACAAAAATTTATTTTACTTTTCCTTTTAACGAAGCAAATTCCTTCCAATGACAGATATATTTGAATGTAGATTCGCTCTTATACTCCCCCTTCTCCTTCCGTTTCCCTTTCCCTCTCTCCTTCCTTCCATCGACTCCATGACAGCAAAATAGAGGGAAACAAAAGGGAATAAAAGAGGAAAGGGAGAAAGAAAGGGAGAGAAAGATGAAGATGAAACTCCATCTTTCCGCCAATTGTGAAGACATGGTGCATGTTAAATGGAGGAAAAATGATACCACACCTTCCTTCCCCGAACCCTTTATCCAAACAAGGAAATTTGTTATCCTCTTTTCTCCCTTTCCTCCCTTTGTCGTATTTCCTCTTATCCGAACATAGTGTAAGAGAAGCTAACTAATGGCTAGCTCAAGCGTTCTCAACATGTGCACGTTAGTAGCTGCACCACACGTGGAGGCCGCTATAACCTGTTGCCGGTAACCTCATGTAGTTACCTTGTGAGAGCCAAGAGCCAATCGATCGTGATGGAGTATGAGCCAAAAGCCAATCGATCATGATAGAGTGTGAGCCAAAAGCCAATAGATCGCGATAGAGCGTAAAATTCAAGTAGGTAAGTGTGATATTGCATAAAAATAATTTTTGCGGCAAAATGGAAGGGGAATCTATACAAATATATTAAAAGGTGTGTGTAACAATGTATACACGTTACATGGCACCTCTGTTACTCCATTGGAATTGTCCTAAGTCATGTTAATTAACAAAAGTAAAATTAGCTTGCAACAAGATTAGAACCCGTGACCTCTTGCTATTATACATGACACAATTACCATCTCAACCAACTTTTAATCATGCTTTAAGTGTCTACATTATTATATTTGTACCTTTTAAATGTTGAATTCTCCTTAATATATTTTTAACGGGAATGGAAAAAAATATATCAAATTTGGAAAACAATACCAACCCGGGACAATGCTCGGACCAAAATACTAGTTTATTTAATCAAATCAGTTCCACCAAAGTCATGAACATAAAAGAGTTACTATTATGCTAGGAAACTATCATTAAAGATCACAAGATTACAGTGAAGATATTAACATAAAATGAGAATGAAACAATATCCTAATCGTTTACATTCTATCTGAGCATTTGCCAGTTGCTTCTTCTACCCTCTAGTTCACCTGATTAAGAAATCGAGAATATGATACCATTTGACTATAAACTGTTATTGAAGCATACAAACTTACATCATGTATGATACCAATAGTTAGAGCCAAATGTGCACATAATCTTCAAAAGTTGATGGATGATAGAGGGAATAGTACTTTTGAGTTTTGTCTAAATTGTCAAAGGTGATGGAGATGAACATGAAGTACATCATATATTTCCAGGCTCTTCAAATGATGACAACTTATAGTATTTATTTTTGTATGGATTTCCTTTAGCACACTAATTCCTCTCCTCTCTTCTTGTATTGCTACTGTATGTCTGTAGCTACGTTTTAAAACGTACAAAATGCACACCCGTATAAATCACAGAACAAATGGACTATTGTTGTTATTACTACTATGATGTAATCTGGGGCATATTTCGTGTAATAACGTGCTCTCTTCTCATATTTTTGCTACTGTATGTCTGTAGCTACATATTAAGAAGTATGAAATGCACACTGACAAACCATTTCCAACACCCAATAGCATTTTTTGGAGTCCGACAGTTCTATCATTTCATTTATAGATGATTAAATTTCTCATACACTGACCCTTAGCTATAAGGTTTTACAGAACAAATGGAGTAATGTTGTTGGTACTACTCCTATGATGTAATCTGAAACATATTTCATGTAATGAGCGTGCTTTTATTTACGATAGGATAACTCTGTATTGCAAATTGCAATCTTCAAGTCACGACAAATTGATTAGTTTCAACAATTTGGTCTGAGATCTAATCCACAAACATGTAGAATGAAGCTGGCATCTTCTAGTTAAACTCTTAAAATCAAACCAATGTGGCAAACTAGCTAGCAAAATAAGTTAAGGAAAATCAGTTTTCACATGTACAGCAACATGATAGTTATACTATACAGAGCGCTATATCGATCAAACCATAAACAGGTAGCAGTCCTAAAGTTATGTCTAGAAAATTTCAGCTCTAACAATGCCAGGCTCCCACACAAATGTCGCTAATTCAACCAATTCTACTGTAAAGTATTGGTGTTCATCAAAGAAGGAAAACAGGGTAACATATACCAGAACTTCACATAATAATGACCGAAAAAATAGTCATGATTCATGAAGCCACTAAGAATTGACAGTCAGCCATTACACTGTCCAACTATGAACAATATGAAGCATAGGTACATTCAGGAAACTATCGCACAAAAAAGAAGCTCTGAAGCATCAAAATAGCAGCTCCCACAAGTGATACAATGAAAAATCATCAAGACCAGTCAGCAGCTTTTTTTTTCTTTTTCCATCATTAGCAGCTAGTTGAAATTACTGATTTCAACAAATTAAATGTTGCATCCAAAATTGTAAACCTACCTAGCAACAAGAGACATTGGAATTTGGTTTCGACGATCCTAGAGTTAGCATCTCCAAACTAATACCTGCATATTTGGAATAAACTTCATGGACTTCCTTATATGGTAACACAAACCTCTTCAAAAACTGAGACTCAGTCATGGATAAAGCACTATAAAGAAGGTAATCCATCCTCAACAAACCTTTCTCCTTCAAGACTAAGAGAAGCTTATGTCTAGGCAGTACTCTCTTCTCCAAGCTAGATGTTATCATCATGCACCTCTTTGCCAAGTAATTCGGCTCGTAACCCATCTCATTCATAAGAAAATCCAACTTCTTCTCGATCATAGCTTCAGAAAGTGCCAAAACAAAAGGAGTTGATATTGAAAGAGTTACAATATCAGAGTCAGTCCACCCAAAGCTCTTAAATACTCGTCTTTTCGACTCGATAGTCTTCTCCCTAAAAGAGGTCAGTAACACAACACCTAACAAGAACCGTGGAGAGTGTCGAGGGATCCCCAACTTCCCTTCAACACTAATCACTGCATTCTGAAAAAAATCAGTTTTCCGAAGAAAGGAGAACAAATTCCTAAGTATGTGTTTCCGGATTAATTCAATGGGAATCCCATAATTACGCAATAAATCTACATTAGGCAGGAAAAGTTTGGGAATGCACGAAAGCCGCATTCGAGGCGATTTCTTCAAAATTGAGATCACATGATTATAACAACCCATAATTTCCTTCAAAGCTTGAATTGCCGGTATAATATTAGTATTCAAACCCATTAGACATATTGAAGGATTCACCTCAATAACTTTAGCAATATCAGATTCAGAAAAACCCAATTTCTGGAAAAGTTCTGTCTTAGGTATTAGGGTTTTGTCAACATTGCACGACAAAATTAAGGGATTACGAAATATGGCATTTCGAATTTGAGATTGTTCAAGCCCAATTTGTTTGAAAAATGTAATCACGGAATGATAATTATGAACGAAATTGAATTCACTGACCTTTTTCGCACCTCGTCTCATCCGATAGTGGACCAATTTAGTAGAAGTGATAAGAGCTTTTTTTCTGGAGAACCCTAATTTATCAACCAAGTAATTTACGAAATCAGGTTTTCCTTTTGTTGAGGTTGAAGTTGAATAGAGTAGAAAATGGCGGAAATTATGGATGAAGTAGAGGTTTTGGACGCCATTGAAGTTGCTGCGAAATTTGAGCATATTCTAACTATGTGCTTTGTTCATCTGTTGGATAGACAAACACGACGACTGTTTTTCTTTGTGGTAACTTGTAAGAGGAAAAAGAGTAAATCTTAAGACGATTTTATTTTAACATAAAATCAGACAAATTCAAGCTTATTTTCTCTTACAAATCATTTTTGTCTCGGGATAATTTAATACTACTCCCTCCGTCTCAAAATATAGTTCCCATTTCCCTTTTTTTACGGTAATTTATGCAAGTTGGGATAGTAAAGGTTTTTTGTTTATTTAAATAAAAGTTGTATGGGAAAAAATGATTTTAGGAGAGAGAATGGAGATAATTGGTGAAAGAGCATTAATTGTAACATTTTGGTTGAATAAACTAAGGAAAAAAAAAATTCAAGAAGCAAATAAATGATGGGACACGGTTTTTCTAGACAAATTACGGAAAAATGTGGAACTAAATATGGAAATGGGAACTATATTTTGGGACACCCAAAATGGAAATGGGAACTATATTTTGGGACGGAGGGAGTATCTATTTATCTTTAGATATCTTACACCAACTTAGTCATCATTTCTCTTTTCCTTCACCAACTTAGTCATTCCTTCTCTTTTTCTTTTCCTTCATTCGTTCTCCATTGAATCTCGAACTACAATACATGATTATAAAGCCATTCAACAACAAAAAAACATAGACTAAAATAAAATCCGAAGTCTTACCGAATGGATTAAACTCACTAAATGGATCAAACTACTCATTAAATGAGCTAAAGAATATGATTACTAAATGAATTAAATTGGTCACTAAATAGATTAAATTAATCACTGAATAGATTAAACTAGTTCCTAAATAGATTAAACTAGTCATTGTATTCAGAATGGTGTCATGTTCTTTTCTTAATATTGAGCTTGGACGGTGTCTAATTTTAAATTAAAAATAGGTCATCTTTTACAAGACCTATTGAAAAAAAAGTTGAAGAATCAAAACATCCAAAAAAAACTAAAAGTTTATAGATGTTCAGAAAGTCCAAGAAAAAAAGGCGGAGAGAGTAAATTGCACTAGAATTTAGGCATGTTTAAATCAAAAAAGTGTTTGATTGAATTAAACTGAAATGAAATTAAATTTTAAAAAATAAGGCTTAAAAATAAAAATAAAAACCTATCTTATAAAACTAAAAAGTTAAAATAACACTACCACTCAGCAGAAAGACACTATTTGTGATTGTTTATCATTAATAGGGTCATAAAGTTAACTTCTTAGCTCACTACAACCATCTTTAACTCGTTTTTCAAATAATACGTAGTTGAGTTTATTGCAACTTATCAATTTTTTTTTTTACTTTCCTCCCTAATAAAAGAATAAAGTTAGAACTTCTAAACGAAATTCGCTTTCCCCTAGCATTCATAAGCATCATTTTCTAATTTTTAGGATGATTGATGATAAAACCTCATAATTGGGTCTTTTAATATTAGGGTTTTTATCAAATGGACTTTATAGAATTAACAACTAAAAGTAGGGTTTATTATTAGATACCTATTTCTTGTCTCGGGTCATATGTTCCGGATTATTTACTGATTTTAAAGTCTTCAAAAACAGAAATATTTGTCTTTAAATAATTTTTCCCCAACAAAGATCAACATTAGCATTATAATTGGTTAGTGCATTAGCATATCAAACAAGAGGTCATGAGTTCGTGTCTTGAAACACACATTTTTATTATTTGACGTCTCATTTGATTGTGTGGGACAAAAAACTGAACTTATATTGTTGATTAAAGTTATGCGTTTTAATTTGCTGACATCTATCGATTTTGGTTTAAACTTAAATTTGCCAGAAGACACTATGCTGGTATATATCATTTAATTTATAAATGTGCATATTTATTGGGTAGTTCTCCAAATAAAAATGTTAATAATTCCAAAAATCTGATTATATTGCTCATCTGAAACTTGGAACCACAAGGCTCCTGATTAATTAGATATATGAATAAAGCTGCTTGGTAACAATATAGATTATGATTGGCTAAATGTTCAACTCGAGTTGAATAATTTGCAAATGAGTAAAGTTCGAATTCGATATTACAATTCAAATAAGTTGAAATCAACTTGTGGAGCATGTACTCGTTTATTTATATGCATATTTTTCAAAGTTTGATGAAATTTGTTATATGGCCCTAAACTTCCAATTTGCTTACAAAGAGAAAATATTCTATGCACAACTTGCTCAGATCAAATGCTACTATAGAGCCTACTGCTTGAGCAAGTGAACAAACATATCAACTCCTAACTTCATCGCATGAGTCATAACCCTACTGCCCCTCTGCCACATGTGACCTTAGCCATGGAACCATCGTCCATCGCCGCCACCACGATCAACTAACAGCTCTACCCCTCAATTAAGCCATAGAACTCACTCACTCAGTATTAGTCAGCAAGAAGCAAACAACAACTCGAGCATCGCTTGCTCTGGCTTCATTGAAAAACTTGTTAACTTTAGTTAGGTTTTCATGCAGCATGTTTCAAAAAACACCATATATAAAAAATATGAGAAGGATTCTCATCTTCATTCTGAAACCAAATGCAAATTTGCTATTCAACCAAAACTGGAATTTCGAAAAGTGAATGTGGTTTCATACATGTATTTATGCATCGAGCAGCTCATTTGCCGGGGCATTGGCAATGCTCATGAGATCCATTTCCGCTACACCTATACTATGCTTACTACTATCTAACTTACACATACAAGTGATCACTCTCAAGTACTTGTTCCCTCCAACCGAGTAGTACTTGGTCACTTGGCAAGACTCCTATCTTAGATCCTTATGGTCTTCGTTTCGAATCTTGCCTAGTTTTTTTTTCTTTTGAGAGTATGGATCCCCTTATGGCCTTATCTCCCCACTACTCTCAAGCACTTGACAGGAATGCCAAACCAGTAAACTATGAGAGCTAAGGTCTGCACATGGTCCTTCTCCTCACCCATTTACTAAAAAGAAGTATTTGTTCCCTCTCACCAAAACCATTCCTATTTCTTTTCGGCACAAGTATTAAAGAAATTTTGTGCTTGATCCTTGTCGAAGAAACTATATGAGCAATATAATCAGGAAGAGCAATAAGACACTGATACCCTTTCCAAGTAAAAGAAAAGGTAATTGATGGACCCCGTCCATAAAAGGAAGAGCCAATGTAAATTCTTTTTGAAGGAAAATAGGCAACATAATTAGGAAAACTATAGCTTCCAGTACTTCCTCAACCACATACTTTAAAAGGTAAGCACTACTGGCCATCCTCATTCTAAATATTTTTTGAACAAAACTGTTTGGACACCAAGGGAGGAGGAAAGGGAAGAAGCACGAATAACATGACCAACACTTGTCTTCCAGAATTTCCAGCAATGAAGAGATATGGTTCATAAAAGTAGCAAGAAGAATGTATACCTCCCTCCAATTTTCTCCCCTTTGATCCATCTCATATCCAGAAAAGCTCATTTGCTCTCCCCTCGCTTCCCCTCCCAAATTCCTCTTCTAAGCACAATGCTAATAGAGATAAAGTCTAAAGAGGATTGCAGTTGCCCCCTTACGTTGCTTTTCCGGCACCATAAAAGTAATTGTAGGTTAAGTTACCTGTCCTCCACGGCTTCTTTGCCTTTCCCATTGAATTGTTGCTGTTTTCGTAAGCTTCAGATTCATCTCATATGCCTACAAATTAATATGAGTTTTTCCCTTGGTACTTTATGGAGATGTTGCTTCCATGTTTGTGTGCATTGGACATCTTTGGCAGCATCTTCCAGTCAATCTGTATAAATAACAAAGTGACAGAACCATACTTTCATATTCTCCCTCAGTTTGAACTCTGGCAAAAGTTAGATCACAACTGGTCAGTGACACATGCAAGAAATAAAAGAGAGTCCTGACATCACTAAGCATCAACATCAAAACGAAATCAAGAGGGAAAAAAGTTTATAAAATCAGAAGTGCAGAAGAAGCTATATTCACAAACATTATTAGGTAGCAGGACCACTGACTACAACATAAAACTTGAAAAGATGAAGTTTAGCAGTGTCCTAATAGTCCAGCTTGCTTTGATCCCTCCATATATTTATCAGAATTCAGCAACAACCACCCAAAATCTAGACAGAACCTACAAGCTCTCGTAAGTTGTAAACAGATATTCTACACATTTAGCGAGTGATAACAAATAGACATCCAGCTAGTTTTGCTGGAGACGAGTCCCGATTTTTCATATACCTAATTCTAGATTAAATTTCCAATAGGAGCAAATAACGATTCGATCAAAATTTCCCCATCATTTAGTAAGGCTTACGATTCTTTTTCTTGATTCTTGACTATCAAATTAATTGCAAGCTAGGTTATTTAACTCAAATATATACCCTTTCCAAGTAAAAGACTGGGCTAAAAAGCACTCTCTTTCTGAGAGCAATAGGATACTGATACCATTCGGAAAAGAAAAAAGCAGGAAGAGCCCCAGAAGGACAGCAGTGATAGATCATAAGCCGTAAAAGGCTGCCATACAAATGTAGTAGAAGAAAATTTTAGTCATTCTAAACAAAGAACAGCCACAAAAGATTGACATTAGAATGTTCATGTCTAAGTACGAGTAGCAACATAGTAAAAAGCAGTTACAGGCCAGAAAGAAATCAATTAATTACATCTGCATTATGCACTTACCTATCAAGTATCAACTAACAGCAATAGGTAACTAAACACATCTCTAGAGTCTGTCTTTGTCCCCCGCTCCTCCTTCAGTTAGAGGCTGCACAGGAGAACGACCTGCGTGTTTAGCGTAAATTTCATGGACTTCCTCAAATGGGAGCACATACTTCTTCAAAAAACGCAGCTCACTCAACACTAAAGTAGTATATAAAGTGTGATCCATCTTGATCAAACCTTTCTCTTTCAAAGCCAACAAAACTCTATTTCTTGGCACTATTCTCTTCTCCAAGCTATAATTTAACATTGCATTATGCGACACTATGTAAGCAGGCTCATAACCCAAATCATTCATCAGAAACTCCAATGACTTCTTAATCCTTGCTTCCGACAACGCCAAGCAAAACGGATTCGACCTAATAAGATCTATAACATCAGACCTCATCCACCCAAAATCCTCAAACATTTTAATCTTTGATTCAATATTCTCCTCACTAATGCTAGATAGCACATGAAGGCCATACAAGAACCTCGACGAATCACGAGGAATACCCAACTTCTCAACTCTAACCAGCAAATCCTTAAAAATCACAGTCTTCCTCAAAAAAGGTTGCGGGTGCATAAGCAAACGACCACGTATTAAGTCAATTGAAATCCCATAATCCCGCAATAAAGCAACATTAGGTATCAAATTATAAGATAAACTACTAGTTGTATTCCAACTTGATTTCTTCATAATTGTAATTACATCATTATCACATCCCATAACATCTTTCAAAGCTTCAATCGCGCGAAAAAACTGAGCATTGAGCAATGCATAAGGATTAACCGATACAACTTGTGCGAAATCAGACTTAGAAAACCCAAAATTCAGAATATAATCAACTTTAGGTTTTAGGGTTTTTTCAACTTTAGAAAGCAAAATATTGGGGAGAGAAGAAACGACAATTCTAATATGGGAATTGTTTAATCCATTTTGTCTGAGAAATGCAAGAACTGATTCGGCATTAGCGACGAATTTTGATCTACTCACCTGCTTTGTTCCTTGTGATCGAAGGACTTGGTTGAATTTGGTGGAAGTGGAACGAGCAATATGTTTTGAAAATCCAAGATTTTCGACCAAGTAATTTTCGAAATACGGATTTAGTTCGATTGAAGTTAAGGTAGAGGTTGAATAGAAGATAAAATGATGGATGGAATCAATGAATTTGAGGGGTTTGACGCCATTGTTGTAGTAACTAAGCTTTAGCATATTGCCCAAGAGTTGGTTGTCTGGAGAAGGGTTTCAGTGTGGAGTAAACCCAATTTCTCAACATGAAAATGCTAGACGTATTAGTTATTACCATTTGGACGTATGCGGGTGATTTTTAATAAATACGGGCGGTAAATAGCGTAGGATTGTGTAATGCAAGTATGCAACTATACAAGTCTCAGGATCACATATGAGATATGACCCAACAGTCCGAGAAGCAAGAGGAGTGCTCCAGATAGAAGTTTAAAATCAAAAGTATGAGAAAAAGCTTTCACCTGATTGGCCGATTACTAGAGAGTTTGGCCCGACGGGCCGAAAAAGGCCCGGTTGTCCGGGTGAAAGACGGTGTAAAGTGTGAAGACAATTGCTTACACGGGGTAACTCATTTTAGTTTATTTATTTATTTTTCCTAAACACTAAATATAGTTTTTTATTAGACTATTTGTATCATCATTTTTGTTAGGTTAAGTATTCTAGTTTTCTTTCTAACTTTAACTCCATATATTGGCTTTGAAAATTATTAAATATTGTTTATTTTGTTTTCGTGGTTTTTCTATTACTCGGTATTATTTCTCTACTCAGTTCAATTTTATGAATTGTTTTAGTTTGATTATGACTTTGTTCTTTATTGCCATAAGTGAATAGTTTAATTCTAGTGCTAAGTGAGGAACACCGTTTTTCTACCTTGATTTTATTATTCTAAATCTCTTCCATGTTTGGGTTTTGATTAGAATGATTCCAATTGATTTGTTATTACTGTTTAATTCGTGTAATTACACTATATCATAGATTATCTTTGGCTGGTGATTGTTATGATAGAAAGATTATTTACGTGCTAGAATAATTGGTAAATCTAATTAATAGCTATTATATTGTATATGTTGGTTTAAGGGTGTTAAAACCCAAGAATAGGATTACCACTTACTCTAATTGTTTGATTCTAAACCTAAGCTTTCTTGAGTCACTCCATTTCATTGGATTGGTATAAACATAGCTAACCAAACTAATGTCCTTGAACTTTTATTAATTGATAAATCCCTAGTTTAATTGATCATTCTCTAGCCTAAAAGTAATTTCCAATATCTTTTTCACTAGAAATAGTTTAATAATTGAACATTAATCTACAAAAAATTTCTCCATGTAAATCGACCCGTATTTACCAAGTCTTTACTAACAACAGACATCATTCACTTGCACTTTTAAAACTCATCAACCACATAAATATTATATAAGGTAAGCACCATTGGCCTTGAGTATCAATTGACATCATTATTCTAACTATTTTGAACAAAATTGTTTAGAACAAAATAAAGCGATAAGGAAGCACTTATCTTCCAACAATGAAGCGATATGATTCATATAGAGAAAGAGGAAAGGAAGGGAAAGAAAGCATAATGAGTTTTCCTTTCAAATCTTTCCATTGTTGAAGGAATTTGTTTCTCCTAGATATGAAGGAATATATCCTCCATTCCCTCCCCTTCTCATTTGGTATCCAAATGGAGGAAAATCCATCCCTCCACGTCCTTTCCCTCCATTTCCTTCTATCCAAAGAAGCTGTAAAAGTAGTAAGAAGGAATGCATCGCGAACTCTCCCCTTTGGTGAGTTGATCTCGCCCTCCAATTTCTCCCCTTTGATCCATCCCAAATCCAAAAAAGAAATGCCTCATTTCCACTCCCAATTTCCTCTTCCAAATACAATGCTAATGACAATAAAGTCTAAAGATTTATGCGATATTCCCATCCTTGCGTTGCTAAAAAAAATTGTCAGTGAAGTTTTCTATGCTTTTCCCATCGGGTTGTTGCTCTTATCATCAGCTTCAGATTCATCTCATAAGCCTAAAAATTAATATGAGATTTCGCCTTGGTAATTTATGAGGATGTTGCTTCTGTGTTTGTTGTGCATTGCACATCCTTGGCAGCATCTTCCAGTCGATATGTACCAAAAACAAAGCACCAAAACCACACTTTGATCTTCTCCCTCAGTCTAAAATCTGGCAAAAGTTCAATTGCAACTGGTCAGTGACAGTGCAAGAAATTTAACAGAGTACTGACATCAATAAACAACGACATCAAGATGAAATCAAGAGGGAAAAGAGTTCATAAAATCAAATTTGCATAAGAAGCTACATTAACAAACATTACTAGGCAGCAGAAGCACTGACTGTAAAGATAAAACTTGCAAAGGTAAAGCTAACAGATAGTAGTCTAGCTTGCTTTTATTCCCTTCATGTTTCTATCAGAATTCAGCAACAACCACCCAGACAGAACCTACAAGCTCTTGTAAGTTTTAATCTGACATCCTACACATCTCGCAAGGATGCGACTGACAGCAAATAGAAATCGCTAGCTTTGTTCCCCAATAAGAAGATGTTTAAATGAAGGTCCATTTTGCATATTCCTAATCCTAGATGAAATTTCCAAAAGGAGCAGATGACGATTGAATCAAAATTTCCCCAATATTTAATAGGGCTTTCAATTTTTTATCTTGACCATCAAATTAATTGCAATCTAGGTTTCTTAAGGGAAAGTATTAACTGAATTATATACTCTTTCCAAGTAAAAGATTGGGATGAAAGCACACTTTTTCTGAGAGCAATAGGACACTGATACCATTCCAAAAAGAAAAAAGAGGCAGGAAGAGCCCCAGAAGGACAGCAGTGATAGATCATAAGCCATAAAAGGCTGCCATACAAATGTAGTCGAAGAAAATTTTAGTCATTCTAAACGAAGAACAGCCACAAAAGATTGACATTAGAATGTCCATGTCTAACTATAAGTACCAGCACTTACAGCCACATTCAAGAAACGCAAGGAAACAAAAAAACAACAGAATTTGACGACAAAGACACTTCAACAAAAACAATAAGCAACAAGAGCACAAGATTTTATCTTGTAGTTTCATCACTCCATCTGCAGATAGTAAAAAGTCATTACAGTCCAGAAAGAAAAAATCAATTGACTACATGCGTGTTATGCACTTACCTACCAAGTATCAACCAACATGAATTGATGAGTGAATACATTTCTAGAGTCCGTCTTTGTCCCCCACTCCTCCTTCAGTTAGAGGTTGCACAGGAGAACGACCTGTGTGTTTAGCGTAAACTTCATGGACTTCCTCAAATGGGAGCACATACTTCTTCAAAAAACGCGGCTCACTCAGCAATAAAGTAGTATATAAAGAGTGATCCATCTTGATCGAACCTTTCTCTTTCAAAGCCAACAAGACTCTATTTCTTGGCACTATTCTCTTCTCCAAGCTATAACCTAGCAATGCGTTATGAGACGCTATGTAAGCCGGCTCATAACCCAAATCATTCATCAGAAACACCAATGACTTCTTAATCCTAGCCTCCGACAACACAAAACTAAATGGATTCGCCCTAATAAGATCTATAACATCAGACCTCATCCACCCAAAACTCTCAAACATTTTAATCTTTGATTCAATATTCTTCTCACTAATGCTAGCCAACATATGGACGCCATACAAAAACCTCGAGGAATGACGAGGAATACCCAGCTTCTTCTCAACTCTAACCAGCAAATCCTTAAAAATCACAGTCTTCCTCAAAAATGGATAAGGGTGCACAAGCAAACGATCACGAATCATGTCAGTGGAAATTCCATAATCCCGCAATAAAGCAACATTAGGTATCAAATTATTAGATAAACTACTAGTTGTCTGCCAATTTGATTTCTTCATAATTGTAATTACATGATTATCACATCCCATAACATCTTTCAAAGCTTCAATCGCGCGAACAAACTGAACACTAAGCAATACATAAGGATTAACCGAAACAACTTGGGCCAAATCAGATTTAGAAAACCCAAAATTCAAGAAATAATCAACTTTAGGTTTTAGGGTTTGTTCAACTTTAGAAAGCAAAATATTGGGGAGAGAAGAAACAACAGTTCGAATATGAGAATCGTTTAATCCATTTTGTCTGAGATATGCAAGAACTGAATCGGCATTAGAGACGAATTTGGAGCTACTAACCTTCTTTATTCGTTTACATTGGAGTTGGTTGAATTTGGTGGAAGTGGAACGAGCAAGTTGTTTGGAAAATCCAAGATGTTCAACCAAGTAATTTCCAAAATAAGGATTTGATTTGATTGAGAAAGAGGTTGAATAGAAGATAAGATGATGTGTGGAATTGATATATTTGAGGGCTTTGACGCCATTGTTGTAGTATCCAAGCTTTAGCATCTCGGGCAAATGTTGATTTGTCGAGAGATGGAGGATGTCTGGAGAAGGTGTGGCGAGAAGTGAGAGAGACTAATCTAGTCTAGTCTAAATATCGGACTGGATTGGTCTGAAAAATATTTAAATGACTTCATATTTAAATTTTTGAGTCGAAATATTTTTGTGCTGGATTTGAATTCACTTCTTTGAATTCGAATAAGTCTAATCTAGCTCATAAAATATTTTAGCATACGATATATAACATATTTAGTTTTAAAAAAATTGGACTTAAAAAGTATTCTTTTGTTGTAAATAAACAGAAGAGGAAGAGAGAATCGTGTTGTATGTTATTCCATATAGTCCAGGGTATATATATACAATACAATAGTTAGGGTTTGCTTGGAGAACAAAATCCTAGAATATCCCGGATATACTAACCGGGGTATAATGGGCATCCATATTATATTTCATAACACTCCCCCTTGGATGTCCATTATACAAAATAAAAGTTCTCTCTTAAAATAAGATATTTCTAATGCGCGTAAGATGCTGCCTCATTAAAAACCTTACCAGGAAAACCCAGTGGGAAAAACCATGGTTAAGGGAAAAAGAGTGCAGCGCGCATCTACTCCCCCTCATGATTACATAACTTGAGATCTTTGAGACGACGTAATCCAATACGGTAAACTAATTTCTTGAAAGTAGCGGTGGGAAGTGCCTTGGTGAATAGGTCTGCCAAATTTTCACTTGAACGAATCTGTAGAACCTGTACATCACCATTCTTCTGTAGTTCATGGGTGAAGAAGAATTTTGGTAAAATGTGTTTTGTTCTATCACCCTTGATGTATCCTTCCTTGAGTGTGCAATGCATGCTGCATTATCCTCATACATAACTGTTGGAGCTTCTTTCCCTATAGATATGCCACAATCTTCTCGTATATGTTGAATTACGGACCTTAACCATACACATTCACGACTAGCTTCGTGGATAGCTAAAATCTCTGCATGGTTGGAAGAAGTGGCTGCAATGGTTTGCTTCATGGAACGCCAAGAAATGGCAGTACCACCACTTGTGAACACATATCCTGTTTGTGATCGAGCATTATGGGGTCAGACAAATACCCTGCATCTGCAAAACCAATTAAGTCTTCTTTGGGTTGGTTAGAAAAGAATAAACCCATATCTTTCGTTCCTTGGAGGTAACGAAGTACATGTTTTATTCCATTCCAATGCCTTCGAGTTGGACATGAGCTAAACCTTGCTAGCAAGTTCACAGAAAATGATATGTCAGGTCTCGTATGGCTAGCAAGATACATCAATGCCCCTATTGCACTTAAGTATGGTACTTCAGGACCAAGGATTTCTTCATTGATTTCTCGAGGACGGAATGGGTCTTTATCAACATCAATGATCTTACAACCATTGGGCTACTCAACGGATGTGCTTGATCCAAATAAAACCTTTTTAACACCTTTTCCGTATATGTTGTTTGATGTCAAGGATTCCATTCTTTAGATGCTCAATTTGTAGCCCCAAGCAAAATTTTGTCTTTCCAAGATCTTTCATCTCAAATTCTTTCTTCAAATATTCCACTGTGTGAAGAATCTCTTCAGGGGTCCCAATAATATTTAAATCATCAACATACACTGCAATTATTACAAATCCTACCCAAATCTCTTTATAAAAATGCATGGACTGATAGGGTCATTCTTATAGCCTTCACTTAATAAGTACTCACTGAGGCGATTATACCACATACGCCCTGATTGCTTCAATCCATAAAGAGATCTTTTAATTTTATGCAGTAATGTTCTCGAGAATTAGAATTTGCTGCTTCTGGCAGTTTAAATCCTTCTGGGACTTTCATATAAATGTCATTTCCAGTGGCCCATATAAGTAGGCTGTGACTACATCCATTAAACGTAAATCAAGTCCTTCTCTTATTGCCAGACTGATAAGAAATCTGAAAGTAGTTGCATCCACCACAGGGGAGTATGTTTCTTCATAATCAATCCAGGTCTTTGTGAGAATCCTTGTGCAACTAAACGTGCTTTGTATCTCACAATTTCACCATCTTCATTCTTCTTTCGCACAAAACCCATTTATGTCCCACTGGTTTTACACCTTTAGGTGTACGGACTACTGGTCCAAATACTTCTCTCTTTGCAAGAGATTTTAATTCTGCCTCAATTGCTTCCTTCCATTTTGGCCAATCATCTTTTGTGCACACTCTTCAATAGACTTTGGTTCATGATCCTCATTTTCTTCCATAACATCAACTGCTACATTGCATGCAAAAATTTCATCGACGTCGATTTGATTTCGGTTCCATTTTATTCCAGACATGACATAATCAGTTGAGATCTCTTCATTGTCAGGTACCTGAATTTCTTCCTTTGCCATGTCTAAAGTCTCTCCTGGAGATCCTTCAAAATTCTTTGTTTCCTCGGTCTGGCCATTATCAATTCCTGCTCCTTTTCTTTTCCGAGGATTCTTATCTTTGGAACCAATAGGTCTACCACGCTTCAGGCGTGCTGTAGACTCACTAGCAGTTTGATGTTTTCCTTTGGGACATCAATTTTATTGGAGCATTCACAGCTGGTATATGCGACTTGTTACTCTATTTGGGTCAGTAAATGCGTCTGGCAATCGATTTGCTAAGCTTTGTAAATGAATTATCTTTTGGACTTCTAATTCACATTGTTTATTACGAGGATCAAGATGAGATAATGATAATTCATTCCAACTGATTTCCTTCTCCAGCTGTTTATTCTCTCCCCTTAATGTTGGAAAAACTGACTCATTAAATGACAGTCTGCAAACGAGCCTTAAATAGATTCCCGTGGATGGCTCTAGATATTTAATTATTGATGGAGATTCATATCCAACATATATTCCTAACCTCCTTTGAGGACCCATCTTAGAACGATGTGGTGGAGCAATTGGAACATATACAGCACATCCAAAAACTTTTAGATGGGAAATATTTGGTTCCTGACCAAAAACCAATTGTGATGGGGAGAACTTTTGATTACTCGTTGGCCTATGCGAATTAATGCTGCTGCATGTAATATAGCATGTCCCCAAGCAGAGATTGGGAGTTTGGACTTCATAAGTAGTGGTCTAGCAATAACTGGAGACGCTTTATTAATGATTCAGCTAGACCATTTTGTGTGTGAACATGTGCTACAGGATGTTCAACACTTATCCCAATAGACATGCAATAATCATCAAAGGCTTGAGAAGTGAATTCACCAGCATTATCAAGGCGGATTGCCTTCATAGGGAAATCTGGAAAATGTGCTCGTAATCTAATCAATTGAGCAAGTAGTCTCGCAAACGCCAGGTTGCGAGTTGATAACAAGGATACATGTGACCATCTACTCGATGCGTCAATTAAAACCATAAAATATCTAAATGTTCCACATGGTGGGTGAATTGGCCCACAAATATCTCCCTGTATACGTTCCAAAAAAGATAGATTCAAAATCTATTTTGGTTGGTGAAGGTCGTATTATCAACTTGCCTTGTGAGCAAGCAGCACATGGAAATCATTGGAAGAATCTTCTGGTTCTTCAATGAATGTCCACATGAATTTTCAATTATTTTTCGCATCATTATTGAACCAGGGTGGCCCAACCGGTCATGCCAAATAGTGAAATTATCTGCAAACTTCCTGTTTACTATGGCATATGTTTCAATTGTATTGATTTTAGTATAGTACAGACCAGTGGAAAATGCAGGTAATTTCTCCAAAATATTCTTAGTGCCTTGGGTAATACTCGTGATATGAAGGTATTCAACATTTCCTTCACTTATTGTCTCAATATGATATCCATTATGGCGAATATCTTTAAAGCTCAATAAATTTCTTTGAGATTTGGGAGAATATAGTGCATCAATGATTTCAAATTTTGTTCCCATAGGCAATAATATATTTGCTCTTCCGGAGCCTTCAATTATCTTTGTACTACCTGATATAGTACTCACACTAGTTTCTTTCATTGTCAAATAAGAGAAATATCTCTTGCTTTTTAGTATGGTATGAGTAGTTGCACTGTCTGCTAGGCATAAATCTTCACCATTCATTGCTAACTGAACTTGAGGGGCATTCATATTCTTCAAATAAATGAAATAACAATAATATATAAGAATAACTAAATAACCAAAATTTAAAATTCATATAAATCATAGTACTAACAAATAAAATCCTAAAATAAAATAACATAATCCAAACAAAAATCCATAGAAATAACTTAATAAACCAAAACGAAGTTTTATTCTTTAAAAGACCATAATCTAATCTAAGGATTAATTATTCCCTTCAGGGGTGGTGAAGAAATCAGCAACTTCCAGGTGAGTTGTATTGCCACAATTAAAATCACCTTCGCCATCGTCGTACACAAGATTTGTTTCTACTTTCTTTCCCTTTTGCTTCAATGATTGTTGATAGAGGTCAACCAAGTGTTTTGGTGTACGACACGTACGAGACCAATGACCTTTTCCTCCACATCTGTAAATACATTGGTCACGTTCTCATTTTTATCTTTCTCTTGTTTGTTATCATCTTTATTGTCCCCCTTCTGGTGGGAATATGAATTCTGGAAATAACCACCTCGGCCTCGACCTCGACCATATCCGTATCCACGTCCACGTCCACGACCATGTCCATATCCACGACCACGACCACGACCACTATTGTTGGCATGATATTTTTCTTTCCCATTATGGGATGTCGCATTCGCTTCAGGGAATGGAGCAGAACCAGTTGGACGTGATTCATGATTTTTCATCAGTAGCTCATTATTTTGCTCAGCCACAAGGAGACAAGATATAAGTTCAGAATATTTCTTAAATTCCTTTTCACGGTATTGTGTCTGCAGGACAACATTATTCGCATGAAAGGTAGTGTATTTTCTCTAGCATTTCTGCATCAGTGATTTTCTCTCCACATAATTTCAACTGTGAAGTAATTCTGAACATAGCCGAGTTATATTCACTTACAGACTTAAAGTCTTGTAGTCTTAAATGTAACCAGTCATAACGAGCTTTGGGTAGTATTACAGTTTTCTGGTGGTCATACCTTTCCTTTAGATTACTCCAAAGGACTTGTGGATCTTTCACAGTCAAGTACTCAATCTTAAGACCTTCATGGAGGTGGTGGCGAAGAAATATCATAGCCTTAGCTTTGTTTTGACTTTGGCTTTATTGCCTGCTTTGATTGTGTTCACCAAGGTCTTTTGCATCTAGGTGAATTTCAGCGTCTAACACCCAAGACAAATAGTTCTTTCCAGTAATATCAAGGGCCGCAAATTCAAGCTTTGTAAGGTTCGACATATGTACTATATACAAGTGAATATTGCGAAATTAGGACTTCATATAAAATTGTAATTCAATATTGTAGTTTAAGGGGTTCATATAGTAGGTAATGTAGGAATATAATTTGAATAAACTAATGTTACTATAATATTGCTATACAAGGGGCCAAGACTCAAGAATACTGATTCGAAATTCAATACATATCATTCATCATCAAAGTTCATCATCATCATTCATCACGTAGCATTAAATCAATATTATTCAAAACAAAGGTTGGTGCAGGTGCAGCTTCATCATCATCATTCATCACGTAGCATTCGAAATTCAATACATAAAGAAAAAAAAAAAAAGATTCCATACTGCAGTCACCAAAATTCATCGAGTACCAGTTTGACGACAAACTCAAAACAATATTTTCAAATAGCTTTGTTAATAATCAAAACAGAACTCAACCACATGGATTCGACGACGCAAACGAATAAAACAAACTGAGAAATTCATACTTCCAAAAACAAAAAAAATCACGTAATATAGATAAGATGATTCGAACCTTAGAGAGAATGGAGGAGACGAGATAAGCGGCGAAAGTTCGGACCTCGGGAGGCGTCAACTCGAAAGCGGTGACCCAGGGATTGTTGCAGAGGCCAAATTGACGGCGTGGAAGAGAGTGTTTCGGAAGTGTGAGCGGTTGGTGCTGATAACGTGTTGTAAATAAACAGAAGAGGAAGAGAGAATCGTGTTGTATGTTATTCCATATAGTCCAGGGTATATATATACAATACAATAGTTAGGGTTTGCTTGGAGAACAAAACCCTAGAATATCCCGGATATACTAACGGGGGTATAATGGGCATCCATATTATATTTCATAACACTCCCCCTTGGATGTCCATTATACAAAATAGAAGTTCTCTCTTAAAATAAAATATTTTCTAATGCGCGTAAGATGCTGCCTCATTAAAAACCTTACCAGGAAAACCCAGTGGGAAAAACCATGGTTAAGGGAAAAAGAGTGCAGCGCGCATCTACTCCCCTCATGATTACATAACTTGAGATCTTTGAGACGACGTAATCCAATACGGTAAACTAATTTCTTGAAAGTAGCGGTGGGAAGTGCCTTGGTGAATAGGTCTGCCAAATTTTCACTTGAACGAATCTGTAGAACCTGTACATCACCATTCTACTAGTTGTCTGCCAATTTGATTTCTTCATAATTGTAATTACATGATTATCACATCCCATAACATCTTTCAAAGCTTCAATCGCGCGAACAAACTGAACACTAAGCAATACATAAGGATTAACCGAAACAACTTGGGCCAAATCAGATTTAGAAAACCCAAAATTCAAGAAATAATCAACTTTAGGTTTTAGGGTTTGTTCAACTTTAGAAAGCAAAATATTGGGGAGAGAAGAAACAACAGTTCGATATAATTAATCCATTTTGTCTGAGATATGCAAGAACTGAATCGGCATTAGAGACGAATTTGGAGCTACTAACCTTCTTTATTCGTTTACATTGGAGTTGGTTGAATTTGGTGGAAGTGGAACGAGCAAGTTGTTTGGAAAATCCAAGATGTTCAACCAAGTAATTTCCAAAATAAGGATTTGATTTGATTGAGAAAGAGGTTGAATAGAAGATAAGATGATGTGTGGAATTGATATATTTGAGGGCTTTGACGCCATTGTTGTAGTATCCAAGCTTTAGCATCTCGGGCAAATGTTGATTTGTCGAGAGATGGAGGATGTCTGGAGAAGGTGTGGCGAGAAGTGAGAGAGACTAATCTAGTCTAGTCTAAATATCGGACTGGATTGGTCTGAAAAATATTTAAATGACTTCATATTTAAATTTTTGAGTCGAAATATTTTTGTGCTGGATTTGAATTCACTTCTTTGAATTCGAATAAGTCTAATCTAGCTCATAAAATATTTTAGCATACGATATATAACATATTTAGTTTTAAAAAAATTGGACTTAAAAAGTATTCTTTGACATATTCATTTAAATTTTAGATTTTTTAACATTTTGCTTTAAATTTTTTACCTGAACTAGAATTTGCATTTCCCTCCCACAATCCAAATTGAAAATGAAAAAATTAATTTGTAATTTCATTAATTAAATGTCAAACGACATCTACAATTGAAGGCCAAATTGGAAATTAAAAATGAAATATATTATGCAATTTGCATTTTACGAGATTTTAAACTTCTTTTTTTTTAAGGTCAAACGACATCGACAATGGATATTAAATAAAAACAAGATACAATTTAAAAAGATCAAATCAAATATGATTATGGAGAAACTACAATGAATCAGATCGAGCAATATAACGCAACTCTTTTATATTTGCTGAATCAAAAAACTTTTGACGAGAAAATCTATCATTTTGACATAATTTAGGAAATAAATCATCAAAAAAAACCTTTATTAATTAATAAATTCCTACTTTAATTCGGTATTCATTAGTCTAATAGTAATTTTCAATATCTTTTTCACCTTGAAATAGTTTAATAATTAAACATTAATATATAAGAATTCTCTTCTTATGAATCAACGAGTATTTACTAAGCAACTACTAACAACAGACATCGTGCACTAGCAGAGTACTTTTAAAACTCATCAGCCACATAATTTTAAAAGTTAAGCACTATTGTCCATTGGGCATCAAATGACATTATCGTTCTATATACTTTTTGACAAAATTGTTCAGATAACAAGGGTGGAGGAGAGGAAAGCACCAGGAATAACTGTAACCAACACTTGTCTTCCAGAATTTCCAGAGGAAGGAAATGAAGAGGAAAGCAAGAGTGATGAGTTTTCCTTTCAAATCTTTCCATTGTTGGTGGGATTTGTTTCTTTCTCCCAAATATGAAGGAATTCATCCCTCTGCTCCAATTCCTTCCCTACTCATTTGGTATCTAAATGGAGGAAAATACATCCCTCCACTTCCTTCACCTTTCTTTCCCTGCGTTTCCTTCAATCGAAACAAGCTCTAAAAGTAGCAAGAAGGAATGCCTCGTGAGCCCTCCTCTTTGATGTCGCCCTCCAATTTTCTCCGTTTTGATCCATCCCATATCCAAAAAAGGAATGCCTCGTTTACTCCTCTTTGATCTCGCCCTCCCAATTTCCTTTTCCAAACACAATGCTAATGACTATAACGTCCAAAGATTTTTGCAATTCCCATCCTTGGGTTGATTTTCGGCAACAGAATTAATTGTCAGTAAGGGTTTCTTTGCTTTTTCCTCGTTAAGTTACTGCTTTATCATCAGCTTCAGATTTATCTCATAAGCCTAAAAATTAATACTATGAGATTTCGCCTTGGTTATTTATGGAGATGTTGCTTCTGTGATTGTTGTGCATTGCATATCCTTGGCAGCATCTTCCAGTCGATTTGTATAAATAACAAAGTACGAAACACATTTTGATCTTCTCCCTCAGTCTGAAATCTGAAAAGAATTCGATTGCAATTGGTCAGTGACAGTGCAAGAGATTCAAGAGTGTCCTGACATCAATTAACAACAATATCAAGAGGAAATGAAGAGGGAAACAAGTTCATAAAATCAAATTTGCATAAGAAGCTACATTCACAAACATTACTAGGCAGCAGAAGCACTGACTCTAAAGATAAAACTTGCAAGGAAAAAGCTAAAAGATAGTAGTCCAGCACTCCAGTGTACTTTTAATCCCTCCATTTCTCTATCGGAATTCAGCAATAACCACTCAGACAGAACCTACAAGCTCTTGTAAGTTTTAATCTGACATCCTACACCTTTTTGCGAGAATGCAAGTGACAACAAATAAAAATCACTAGCTTTGATGGAAACAGGTCCCAAATAAGAAGATGTGTAAAGGCAGGTCCCATTTTGCATATTGCTAATCCTAGATGAAATTTCCAATAGGAGCAGATGACGATTGAATCAAAATTTCCCTAATATTTAATACAGCTTTCGATTCTTTATCTTGACCATCAAATTAATTGGAAGCTAGGTTTCCTAAGTGAAACTGTTAACTGAATTATATACCCTTTCCAGGTAAAAGACTGGGATGAAAGCACACTCTTTATGAGAGCAATAGGACACTGATACCATTCCAAAAAGAAAAAAGAGGCAGAAAGAGACCCAGAAAGACAGCAGTGATAGATCATGCGCCATAAAAGACTGGCATACAAATATAGTACAAGAAAGATTTAGTCATTGTAAACGAAGAACAGCCACAAAACATTGACATTAGAATTTCCATGTCTAACTATGAAACACAAGAAAACAAAAAAAAACCAGCATTTGACAACAAAGACACTTTAACAATAAGATTCAGCAGCAAGAGCACAAGATTTTATCTTGTGATTCCATCACTCCATCTGCAGCTAGTAAAAAGCAGTTACAGACTTACAGTTCAGAAAGAAAAAAAATCAATTGATTACATTCGCATTATGCACTTACCGATCATGCAAGTATCAACAAACAGCAATTGGTAACTGTACACATCTCTAGAGTCCATCTTTGTCCCCTACTCCTCCTTCAGTTAGAGGCTGCAGAGGAGAACGACCAGTGTGTTTAGCGTAAACTTCATGAACTTCCTCAAATGGGAGCACATACCTCTCCAAAAAACGCGGCTCACTCAACAATAAAGTAGTATATAAAGAGTGATGCATCTTGATCAAACCTTTCTCTTTCAAAGCCAACAACACTTTATTTCTTGGCACTATTCTCTTCTCCAAACTATAACCTAGCATCACATTATGAGACGCTATGTAAGCCGGCTCATAAACCAAATCATTCATAAGAAACTCCAACGACTTCTTAATCCTAGCTTCCGACAACGCCAAGCAAAACGGATTCGCCCTAATAAGATCCATAACATCAGACCTCATCCACCCAAAACTCTCAAACATTTTAATCTTTGATTCAATATTATTCTGACTAAAGCTAGCTAGCAAATGAAGGCCAAGCAGAAACCTTGACGAATAACGAGGAATACCCAAGTCCTTCTCAACTCTAACCAACAAATCCTTAAAAATCACAGTCCTCCTCAAAAAAGGATGCGGGTGCACAAGCAAACGATCACGTATTAACTCAATTGAAATTCCATAATCACGCAATACAGCAACATTAGGTATCAAATTATTTGATAAACCACTAGTTGTATTCCAATTTGATTTCTTCATAATTCTAATTATATTTACATGATTATCACAACCCATAACATCTTTCAAAGCTTCAATTGCGCGAATAAACTGACCATTGAGCAATACATAAGGATTAATCGAAACAACTTGGGCGAAATCAGATTTAGAAAACCCAAAATTCATGAAATAATCAACTTTAGGTTTTAGGGTTTGTTTAATCCTGGAAACCAAAATATTGGGGAGAGAAGAAACAACAATTCGAATATGGGTATCGTTTAATCCATTTTGTCTGAGATATGCAAGAACTGAATCTGCATTAGAGACGAATTTGGAGCTACTAACCTTCTTTATTCGTCTACATTGGATTTGGTTGAATTTGGTGGAAGTGGAACGAGCAAGTTGTTTGGAAAATCCAAGATGTTCGATCAAGTAATTTCCGAAATAAGGGTTTGATTTGATTGAGGTAGAGGTTGAATAGAAGATAAGATGACGGATAGAATCGATGAATTTGAGGGCTTTGACGCCATTGTTGTAGTATCCAAGCTTCAGCATCTTGCGCAAATGGAGGATGTTTGGAGAAGGGTTTTAGTGGGGAGCGAAAAGTCTGAGTCTAATCTAGTCTAATGAAAATACGTCACATTGGAGAAGGGTTTTACCGTTTTAGGCGTGTTAAGCAGTTTGGTGGAGTTAAGGGTACAAAGAGGACTCAAACTATCACACTTTTTACCGTTTGGGACCTGATTTTTTTTTGTGCACCGTTTGGGACCTCAAACGGAATTCTGAGCATTAATGTTAACCTTGGTTAACATGTGGGCCCCTTAACTCATTAAAACCCCCAAAAAGTAATAATTTGTTGTTTTTCCCAAAAAGTAATAATTTGTTGTTTTTCCCAAAAAAATTGTGTCAGTTGAGAGAGAAAAAAAACGCTAAAGGAAGCCTTTTACCTGTACTTGGCGCCATTCTATCTTCCACTCCACTACACTCCACTCCCCTGTTTTCAGAACTCTTTCATTTTCTCTCAAAGGCGAAAATTCAGGGCTTGGTACAAGAAGATTCATCTCAAAAAATTTCGGCTTCATATTACTTATATCTTTCAGGTAATCATCTAAACTCTCTATTTTTTGTATTTTTGAGCATAATTCAGTGTTTTTCTTGGGTTAGTTGGAGGGGTTTTGGATGTTTAAACTTTGGAAATTCAAAATTCTCAAATTTTTTTGTTCATGTTTTTTGTTTTTCGGTTCAGATTATAGTTTGTGTGGTGAAAATATTTAGTTTTGTATGTGTATCTACTATAAATTTTGATGAACATTTAGGGTTTGTTTGAATTTTTTAGTGAAATGAACTAACTACAACAAAGGGTGTTAGGTTTTTTTTAGTCATTATTTAACTTTAGATGTTATTTTTTAAAGGAAAAAATGGCAGAAGAAACTGAAGCTCCCCACCCAGTCTTGTTCATGAGTGAGATAATGACAATGTATGTGTTCCCAAGGCTCAACAGACGTGACAAGGGGGAGTGTCACTTGTATGTAGGGATTGGAGGGATATGTGGAATTGGAAGTGGTGGATCCCGGAAAGGGCTGCAGTTTGGGCTAATCGTTTCCGCAATTGGATATGCTGGGACATAATTCACAACAATTCTGCTTATTTGTATGATTGGTTGGCTGATTATGATGGTGATTTTTTCATGGATGAAGACTATGAGTGATTGGTTCAAGTCCCCTGCTTGCAAGTAGTACATTTAGGTATTTTTTTGGGTAATTTGGTTGTTGTAGCAGGGATTTGGGTTGGTAGTATAGGGCTTCTTGTTGTTTTTTGGTGAAAGATAGCCCTGATTTAGTCTATGTAGTGTTGAATTCTTGCTGATTTGCACTTAATGATGGAAATGGAATCCTTTTGTAATTGTAAGAATCCATTTCCAAGAGTAAGTGAATTGATATGTAATGTGACTTCTTTTTTAATGGAATGAGTTTAATGGAAGTTTATTGGAAATCTGATGCTGTGTTTTTATTATTAAGTTATGAACATGTTTTTCAATGTGTATTGATTGTCATTTTTTAAATACCCATTACAAAAATATGGATATACCAATGTGTCTAGTCATCCACCATGGTGGGAAGTGGGTTGAAAAGCCAAGCTTCTGTTATATGGGGGGTAATGTAAAGTTGATTAATGATCTGCCTACTGATTTTGATCCAAGTTACCTTAAGGGTTTGATTAACTCATTAGGGTATAACAACATTGTGAAGCTGCACTATTGTGATCCATTAAAAGAACTCCATAAAGGCATTAGGTTCCTAGGTTATGATGGCACCACATTTGGGATGTTTATAAGCTTGTTATATGAGTTCAAGATGCTTGATATATTCACAGAACATGATGAGGGTGAAGTAGAATGTTTAACTCAAGAAACAGTGGTTAGCAATACTTGTAAGGATGTAATTGTTGGCAATATGGTTTGTGAGCCTCTGTCACATTATAGTAGTGCTAGTGATGACATTGACTATGATGAAGAGGGTTCTGATAATGAAGATGATGAAGTTAGAGAAGCAAGAGAACAATTGCAAGAAGACAAAAGGAGAGAAAAATCCTATGAAGAAGAGATTGATTCACTGAGTAGGTTAGCAGCTAGTAAATGTGGTCATAATGGAGACTCAGATTATGAGGGTGAGAGTTCTGACTTTGACAGCCCCCATAACTCAGATGGTGAAGGTGATTGTGGTTACCTTTTGCCACAACCAGGTCATGATAGGAAGATAAACAAGAGGAAAGCAAGTGTCCTCTCTGAAGTTTTATCTGTTGAGCAAGAGTGTCCATTCTACTTAGGACAAGAATTTGAAGATGCAATTGAGTTCAGGGGTGCAATTACTAACTACTGCATGAACATTGGGAGGGACACTTATTATCCAAAGAATGATGCAAAGAAAATTGGAGTGAGATGCAAAGCAGATAAGTGTCCATTCTATGTTTATGCATCTGTTGTTAAAGGGAAGGCTCAGTTAGTTGTGAAGACATTGGTCCCTCAACATAACTGTGGTAGGTTAGCAGTTCTAAAGAAGATTAGGGCTTCATGGATTGCTAAACTATATCAACAGAAGTTCAAGATCAACCCTTATATGAAGTGCCAAGAAATAGTTGACACACTATGGGCTGAAAAAGGAGTGAAGGCATCATTATGGCTTGCATTGAAGGCAAGGAGGAAGGCCCAAGCCCTAATACTTGGTGAGTACAAGGAACAATATGGCTTACTCTACAGATATGCTGCAGAGATTAAGAGGTCCAACCCTAGAAACACTATTAAGTTTAAGATGAATAGTGGTGTCTTTGAGAGATTGTACATTTGCTTTGATGCCATTAAGAAGGGATTTCTGGCTGGATGTAGGCCCTTCTTTGGTATTGATGGCTGCTTCTTAAAAGGACCTTTTGGTGGGCAGCTTCTTGTGGCAGTTGGTAGAGATGGAAACAATCAAATGTTTCCAATAGCTTGGGCTTGTGTTGAAGTTAAGGACACTGAAAGTTGGAGCTGGTTTTTGCAACTATTGGCTGATGATCTTGAAACAGTAGATGGTTTAGGCTACACTATAATGTCTGATCAACAAAAAGGTCTTCTAAAAGCTGTTTCTCTTGTATGGCCTAGAGCAGATACTAGATGTTGTGCTAGACATGTGTACTGCAACTTTAGGCAGGTATTTGGTGGGGGTGTGCAATACAGAAGAGGCTTTTGGAAAATAGCCAAAAGCACAACTGAAGCTGAGTTTGAGAAGAATATGTCACTATTTGGTGACATTTCTAAGGAGGCAGAAGCTGATTTAAGGAAGAGAAACCAAAAAAAATGGGTGAGAGCTTACTTCACAACCACTCCTCATTGTGATTGTATTGACAACAATATGAATGAGGTTTTCAATTCATATATTCTGTCATCTAGGCATAAACCAATAATCACAATGCTTGAGGATATTAGAAAAGGGTTGATGGAGAGGCTTCACAAAAAAAGGGATTACATAGCTAATAAAGAAATTCAGATTTGCCCTAGGATCAAAAGTAAACTGGAGAAGTCAAAGATGGATGCAAGGGGTTGGCTAGCCTTTTGGGATGGTCACTTTTCATATGGGGTTAGGGAGGGTCTAACACAAACTAGGTATGTGGTAAGTTTGCTTGACAAAACATGCAGCTGCAATGCTTGGCAACTCAGTGGAGTGCCTCGCAACCATGCAGTAGTTGCAATATGGAAAGCAAAGGAAGCCCCTGAGCACTATGTGTCACATTACTTCTCAAAAGACACATATCTCAAGGCATACTTGTTTCCATTAGAGCCATTGAATGGACCACAACAGTGGCCTCAATCATCCTACAACCCAATACTTGCACCTGCTGTCAAAAAAGTACATAACAGACCTACTGTGAAGAGAAGACCATCTGTTGGGGAGGTAGTTGGTAACAGATTGTCCAAGAAGGGGGGTCAATGAGGTGCAACATTTGTAGAGAGGAGGGACACAACAAGAGAAGGTGTCCTGTTCCTACAGCACCTAAGGCATCCTCCCAAGCAACTGCAACTCCACCAAATGTACAATCACATTCAGAATTTCAAAGCCAAGCAAATGTAATGCAATTTCTTTAACTACATTTTTAATTCATTAACAGTTGCAAATTCTAGAATCTAATGTCTTTATATCTTGCAGTTCAATGAAACAGACAAGGTTAAGCAACACAAGTACAACAACCAATATGGCTGAAATTGGATCATTGTACTATGGAGCAACACAATTATTCTAATACAATGTAAGCATTTTCTTTCCCTTAATTATAAATTACATTTTCAGTAGCAAAAAGAAAATTACAAACACTAACACTGCCACAACAATCCTACATTTCCTTAGCTTCTTCTTTATCTTCCACTTCATCTTCTACTTCCATCTTGCTTCTAATGAAACCTACCATCTCATCCCTTATTTCAAGAGGATGAGGACTGTCAATCCACTCAAAGAATTGACAACCCCTTCTTGTTCTATAATTTTCACATATATAAAACCTCATAAATGGATTTCTCATAGTCTTAGAATACTCTTTTTCTTTGCTACTCTGCCAATCACATAAAAGCACCTCACTGAATATAACATTTTCTTTGCAGATGGAGTTTTGAAGATTCAAGAGCCTCACCAATGGGTTTTGCGAGTTTTCTGATTTTTTGGGTTGTAAATATATTTTTTGCTGACATTAGAACATTCCCCTGCTTTTTTTTGGGTTTGTTTTTATAGTGGGAGGTGTTCAACTGTATTTCAGGAACTAAAGTTCCAAAAATTGCAACGGTTACTTTTTCAATTTAATTTTGCTTTTTTTTGGCTCTAGTTAACCTCAGGTGAGTTAAAGGTGAGTTAACTTGCCGGATTGTTGTCATCAGGTCCCAAAGGGTGAAAAAATAGTTGTAGGTCCTGAATGGTGAAAAACCTCATAGTTTGGGTCCTCTTTGTACCCTTAACTCCAGTTTGGTGTCTCGTTTAGTAAAGGTCTAGAGTTCAAGCGTCATCGAGTCATCATATGCAGAAATTCTTGTTATTTGGAGTTTCACCCATCAAAACCAGGTAGGAAACCCGAGTCAGAATGTGTTCGTTAACTTTTATATATGTTTTTTGATAATTAAAAAAATCATATAATTGTAGAGATGTTTCTAGTGAGTTGTTTGAATAAAACCTTATTTGGAGAGAATGAGAGATCATTTACCGCTAATAGAAAATTATGTAGCTCTATATTCAACTTGTTTGATAAATGCACGTAGTATATATTATAGTATTTTTTTCACAACTTTTGTAGTATAATACTCAAAAGATTATGAAAAATCTCAAATACATCGCATCTATCAAACAAGAAAAATGTAAGTGGAAATATTAAGGATACATTTAATGACAATGACCAACAAAAGTAATAGATTAGACAATTGGTAAGATATGATGTTATAAAAATTCACAATCTTTAGATTGATTATTAAAGTATTATGAGATTTATTTACATGTCAAGAAAAGTGATCACGCTTAATGACATGATGATATCCACTATAAAGAAAACGAGTAATATAATTTAAATATACGAGCACTTAATTAGTGAGTAGTATATATAAAAATAAAATATAGTAGGATAATCAACAACACAATTATAATAATTTTAATACATTAACAAAAATCGTGTAGTTTTATGCCATAATTTAGTACTAGTGAAGAAATGAAAAATGAAATAAAATGCGAATGTACACAAGAAGTCGCTTTGGCCGAGTGGTTAAGGCGTGTGCCTGCTAAGTACATGGGGTTTCCCCGCGAGAGTTCGAATCTCTCAGGCGACGTTATTTTTGTTTTTCACTTTATTTATCTGATGACTTGGGTTTCTGTTCTTGAAGATGTTCCTCACTTGTCTTAATTCTGATTATCTCTATCTCATCTCCTTGTAATTTGTCTCTACCATTTTGTGTTGCTTACCTATAGAAAAACAAACGTTGTCTTACTCTTATTCACCCATAGAGTTGGCAAAGTTTTGTGATTTTTTTTTTTTTTGATGGGATCGAATCTTTTTTTTTTATATAGGATCGAATCTTTTTTTTATATAGGATCGAATCTTATTCGTACCACATAAGTTAACAATGTTAAAATTATTGTCGTACGTTTTACAAATTTTAAAGAAAACTTGTATCGTATGTTGTATTTTTGGAATATTTCAGCGGAATCAATCTAGTTATCCTTGAACGTGTCATAATTATATCAACAATGGGTCTTTTGATTATTCCGTAATAAACTCCATTACGAGAACGTGTCATAGTTTTGTTATGCTAAACAAAGATATCTCGAAATTTTAATATGTTGGTTTCTAGCACTTGCCTGTTCTCCTTTTCAAAGAGAGTAATGTGGCTGGCAACAATATAGTCAAGCGTGATTCTAGATCTACTTGAAGCTATAGTTTGAATCGAAAAGAGTTGCCAGTTTAATTGGATTTCACCCGTTAAAATACAACGTGCACCATATAATGTGCTATTGTTCTCCATGGAAGTATAAACATTGCACACAACTTAAGAACTGAAAGGCCATCGACAAAACCGCAGGCTTTAACTTGCATCTAGAGTACATGACAATGGTTCGTGGTTCTTTCGTCTAGCTATCGCGGGAATTAGAGATAGAATCCTCGCCCCGCTTTCAACAGCCTGAAATCTGTTTGATCATCACTCAAAGGATAGCAATCTTAATGCAACGATATTCGTAATTCTAAGTCTTATCATATGAAGCTAAGAAAAGCAAAGAGCATTAAAATCTAATTCTAGCCATCATTTTGAACATGCATAAAATGGAAGTAACTGAGATAGAGGATGCACTTTATTGGACAGGATGAAATGATCCTAAGTATAGTAGCAACAGAATAAGAGAGTGATTGGCTGCATTCCCATGTTTCATATTTGATCCCCATCGGCACAGAAACTATAATGCAAACATCAACATACATGTGTAAGATGTTAGACTACGCCCAGTCGGAAGGACTGGTTCGGTAGGCTTGACTAAACCAGTGATTGGGCTAATCGTAGCTAATAGCTTTAAGATTTCAGGGAAGGGAGGGACAGGGGTTATGTTCAATATTCTGCTGCGCACTATATCCCTTCTGTCATACTGTCTAACGAACAAAATCTACCTCTCAACTGCCTACTATATCCCTTCTGTCATACTGCTGCGCACTAAGTCAGCCTAATTGCCAGAGCAAACAGCAAAATCGAGCCTTTCTCCAACAAATCAAGGTGCATTTTGATGCTGCAGTTGAGAGGTAGATTTGGGAGGGTGAAAAACCAGTTAATTGGTCAAACATAAGGGGGAAAGGTAATATTCCCGATATCACAAACCATCCTAGGTTAATATTGGGATTAGGCAGAGGTGGCTTGAGTGCAGAAGAGTTTGAGGATTAGCAAAGCAGAAGGCATCTTTTGAGGCAGATTTTGATCACAAACAACCCTTAGAGATCGTACTAAGCAATGTGGGAAAGGTCATACTCAGCTATTGGTCAATGCTGAAGTAGAGTCAGATATTTTGATGGATTCTCTCCTAGATACTGTTTTCGAGAAAGCATTCGCCTAGCTCATCGCCTAGTTAGGGTGGCCGTGGCCTGATTATCATTATATGATGGGATTCAGCAAGATAGTAGTCGAACATGATCTTGTATATGGTTGTAGCTGATCTACGGAGTTTCGCAATCATACTCACCCTACCCAAAGGTGATGCAGAAGCAAATAACCAATATTGTAGTTTGCATCATCCTAAATTTCAAATGCAAACCCAACATTCCAGAAAGTCTACCTCAAATCCTAGAAAAAACTCAATTCTCAGTTCCATATTTCCAATGAACTAGTACCAACAGGTCACATTGTCCCCAAATAACCTGTCCTCAGTTCGGATTGCAGGCTGCAACTCGCCTGCATGAAGCCGTAATCAATAGTAATCGTGGGTCAGCCATACAGCGGTAAATTCGTTAGAAACACAAAGCAGAGACCAATTCAAAAACCCTAGTTTAGATATCATATTACACGAAAAACATCAAATCACCCCAATAACTATAGGGATACTTTGGGGTCTCATTATAGCCAAGGAACAAGGAGCTACTTATGCGAGTATCTTCACCGATGGCAAGAAGGAGGCAAACCTCCTTCAGCCACAACCGACCATATATCCCACCATTGACAATAACATAGTTATACAGGGTTCAAAGCCAATGCTTCCAACGAATGAAGGTCCATTTTTGCCCAAGGAAGTTCAATCAAGTCGCGGATAAGAAGGCAAAGGAAGGAAGGAACAACTTAAATGTTAATGTAACTAGGCTTATCCCAACCCCTACTTATATTTTGAACTTGGCTGAATTTAACTAGGGCTTTTAGCCATTAACTCTTAATCTATATTTCCGTATTTAACCACAAAAAAAAATCAAATCACTCCAATATTATTTACTTAACATTTTCCAACAATGTGCATAACAAGAAATGAATATATAAACTGAGAAGGAACATTCAACAAGAAATACTAAAATAATTGAGCTTAAACTCACTTGAATATATAGAAAAAATTTCATTGAATCCTCTCATAATAAATCTCACTACAACAACTATTGAGAGTAATACATTGAATAAACAGCATTATTCCAGAAATTTTCAAGAATTTCAGCAATACCATATTTATCAAATTTGAATAACTTAAGCAAAGGATAACGAAATAAAGATACCAACATTGCAGCAATCAAAACAACCCAAAAATGATTTCTAGATTGTAATTTCACGACGCTTTTCTGGGACGAAATTGACGGAAATTTGAACTTCTTTGGTAGTGATTTTCTGAAAAATTGGAGGAATTTGGATCTAATTGTTGTTTTTGGTGGAATTCCAGTGTTTTTCGGCAATAATTTACTGAGAAATAGGAGAAATTTGGATTTAATTTTAGGTTTTGTTGAAGATGGAAAATCGGAACTAAGGAAGAAATGACATTTTCGGAATTTTAGGTTGAGGAGGAGAGAGAAAGGAGGTTGGTTTGAGTGGAGTTTGAAGAAAGAGAGAGAATTTGAAGATTTGAGGTTGAGATAGAAATGAAAATGTTTAGTAGCTTTTGCTTGAATTTTCAAGTTCCATAGAATTTTTCGGTGATTTTGATTTTCCAGGTTTTGCATATTGTTGCGGTTGAGTGGAGTGGAACAAGAGGAACCGAAACGGTTCTTGGTGCTCCGGTAGTGCCTCGTAGAACACCTAGTTCTTGGTGCTTCCGCTCACATTTTTCACTATTGGTTTTCTCTGATTGCTATGCGTGCGTCGATTGTTTGAGTCTATTCTTAATAAATTTTATTTAAAATATAATTATAGAGATGTGATTTATAATTACTCTTATACAAGTTACTGTAATCTATAAAGTTTTTAGAAATTGAGATAAAAAGTTAGATGTAAAGTTTTGTAGTCAAATTAAATTTGTAATTTTTTTTTTTATTGAGTAGCCATTTTTCTCATTATATCAAGTTACTTTGTTAATGCTTATTGACCCATCTTTGAATTAGGAAAGGATATAATTGTATAGATTGTTTGACCAAAATTTTGAAAAAAAAAGACAATTTTCACATGATCACTTCATATCTTAGTGCAATGTATGTTCGGTTTATACAATTTTTTAAATTAGGGTTTTGTACATATAGTTGGTGCAATTTGATAGATTAATAAATTTATTTTAGGGATAAATTGATTTATAAGTCTTTCATAGTCATATGATGAGTAGTGAACTAAATTATTATTTTTCTTTTGTTGACTTCAGTTTAGATATAGAAACATCCCATTACTCCTGTCAAAAAAAAAAAAAAACATCCATTACTGTTTTTTGATTGAGTGGTTTAAGTTGATCTTAATGCGTAATAGGTCATGGATTGCTATGCCCAATAATATTTCAAGGAATCATACAATTCAATCGTATGAGTTTTGTGTATTTATGAAACTATATATGCAAACATAAGTACTTCAATATAGTTGAAATGACGTTTGTATCCAACAATTTCTCTCCCAGCCTCGAATCTTCAAAATCTCTCTCCTTCTTTAAACTCCACTCAAACCAACCTTAATTTATCTGAGGTTGAGTCAAATAATTAACTCTCGTTTTCATTAATACACACCAAAGGTATTTTGTAGAAAACTTAAAAAATACATGGATATAATGTAGAATAGAATAACATTAAAGGTATATTATAGAATTTTAAACAGCACATGAATATATTATAGAAAAACCCATTGTTTTACATGTACCGAATACACCTCGAGGATCAGAAATGTCTTAGACCAGTATATCCTACATCAAAATGATCTTTATTAGAAAATTATAAGAACTTGTAGAATCTTGATTAATTATCGTGTTTCCTAGGATATTAGGAAATTTCCATTTTGTTTGATATTTAATCCTCTTGCTCTATGATATATCACATGGGTTCCAATTTTGGAACTATATAACCAGTCTTACATAAATTTTGGAGGATTGCTCGTTCATTAGGAAAAGAGGTAGTTCTTTCCCATTAGTCTATCATATTCAAACGTAGTCCTCACTCTTAAATTTCATACTAACATGTGTGACAGTGTGAAGGTGCGTGATTTGCTCCCAAGAAAACAATGTATGGAGGTGATTTGTTCACCCATCTCCTTTCCTTATTTGGCTCTTCATTAAGAGTCTAAGACGACGTTGTATAATCCTTTTCAACCATTACAAAAATTATTTAAAAAGATGGTCTAATTTTAAGGTGCGTGATTTGCTCCAAATAAAACAATGTATGGAGGTGACTTGTTCATCCATCTCCTTTCCTTATTTGGCTCTTCATTAAGAGTCTAAGACGACGTTGTATAATCCTTTTCAACTATTCGTCCGCCCTTTTAGAGCCTAAAAAGAAAACAAAAATTATTAAAAGAGACGGTCTAATTTTAATATAAAAGTAAACCTAGTCACTAAATTAATTAAACTAGTCTCAAAAGAAATTAACTTAGTTATTATTGGGCAAATTCTCTTTTTAATATTGGGCTTATTTACTGTTATCTAATTTTAATTTAAAAGTAGGCGGTCTCTTACAAGACAAACTCAAAAGAAAATTGTTGTTTGTGGACCGCGGTCTTGTGGGCCCAATGGGTTGTGGCCTTATGGGTGAATTCCATATACTTCCAAAGCAAAATGGAGAGATAACTAGGTGATTTAATTGTTTATTTTCAACTTAATAACAATTTAAAAAATGTACTCTATGTGAATATGTGATGTATATACATAGCCTTCAACAGTAATTAAACCAAGATTAACATTCAAAAAATCATCTCGACAAATGTTAAAAAGTAGATGTTGCAACTAAAAAAATGCAAAAATAGTATATGTGTGTGGGGAATATTGCAATTTGAGTTGATCTAAAATTGACCTATTTAATATCAAGATCATAATGACGTGAACATGAAGCAATTTAGACAGAAAATAACAAGTCCAGCCACCCTACAATTAGAGATAACAACGTTGTTTGATCTATTAAGGGCGGGTAACACTTAACAGTGAGTGGCTCACATGATCTGCATGTTCCAGAATCCAGTGTGTGCTACACAATGACCTGAAAATTCAAATGGTCCAATACTTTGTCTCCACCTATATATATATGACACATATGCATGTACCTCTTAAAGGGGTTCATTTTCAGCTGTTGAAAAATATCTAATACTTTTTCGTTTCGTTTTAAATGTAATAAAGGGGTATTTTTTGTGAGACAAAATATTCATTTATTGCATTTAAAACGAAATAATAGAAGTTATTAAGCTCGTCTATGTTGACTTGCAGAGTTAATAATCACGTATATTATTTTGGAATTTTTGAAAAAGGTATACACGTGACAATTTATTATATAAAAGAAATATATGTTATTATTTTAAAACAAATTCTCGCTTTTATATTGTTATATGGAGTGGTGGATTGACTATAGATTTAAAAGGGTTAGTTTTGAGTAAAATTATGGAGAATAGATATATATTACGATTTACAAATGTAGAAGGTTAGAGTAATGTGACTATGAATTTTAATTTAAGTAGCAATTACTTATGTAAAATTCTCTAATAATAACATGATTCACAATCATACTCGATCATAGTATATTATTCGTGAATTTTTTAAAAGTATGATCTTTTATAATGGCGGTAGTTTAGGTCACCTCAAAACATGACACGATATAGTGTCATAGTCTCATAAAGTGCATAATTTCATGCCACATTGTTGAATGGAAAAGCACGATTATATACTTCGACATAAAAGAACCAAAATTTATCGAGTGTAGGCCAAAAAGCACGATACAAAGGGTATGTTGCAACATACCAAACCTGAGTCGAACTACCGATCATTCGTTTTATGTCTAGCCGCCTAGCCGGAATGACACAACTCAGGCCCGAGCCACCACGTCGTGTGTAAAACCTTGCCTGACGAAACCTCCAAGGCTTAAACACCATCAAACTTGCACAAGCGTGATTGCGTGAACCATGCCATTTTTAAGGTTACCATCAGTATTCACTATTCAGTACTGATGTTCCGTGGTATGAATAAGTACTGTGACAGTAGGACTAGGAGTGTGCGACTACTACGAATTGGTAAAACCAAAAATTGATTAATATATCTGGTAGATACGAATTAATAGAAAGTGGTCCATATTTAATATTAATGGTACATTAAATTGTTAGACATGAATTACATACGTGTTTAATTTTGCTTTTCTCACTTGTTTATATAATCATCACCCAAAAATATACCTTCCAGCTTCCAGTAGCTACTATGTAGTTTTCATAGTTACTCTGCCACTCTCTCCTCCGGACAGTTGTGAAACCTTGCATCGACCACTCCAGTGGTGAATCCTACATACTTCCTCCGCTTCTAAATAAATGCAACACTTCTTGTTTTCACATTTGTCAATGCATTATTTTAACCATTAATATCTTCAATTATCAATAAGTAAAATCATAAAAAGTTGATATTAAAAAATTTCATATTCAGACGAATCTAATAAGATCCCATATGACTATGTTTTTCTTAAAATGTAAATCACCAAAGCTAATTAAAGTTCAAACTGTGAATAATAAACACTATGCAAATGTTGCACTTATTTAGAAACGGAGGAAATAATAGTTTCTCCGTTTCTTTTTACTTGCAACGGTTTGACTTTTACACTATTCAGCAACTCTACTTAGTTTATTTTTGGTGATTTATAGTTAAGGAAAAACATATTTATATGAAATCTTGTTAAATTCGTCTCAATGTATATTTTCCAAATATCTACTTTTCATAATTTTTGATTATTGCTAGTTAAAGATATTAATGGTTGAAGTTATTCATTGACAAACATAAAAGTCGGATGGTTGTAAGTGAAATGAAACAGAGGGAGTAGTACATAATATCCATTGTGTTTTATCTATTTCTCTCGTGGATGAGAAGAAAACATATGATCATACACAATACTAATATGTGGTATGAGTGATAATTCATAAGTAGGCTACTCAAAATTGGAATCAGCGCAGTTGCTCAATCCAAATCATCTTACTTGATGTATGAAAACCATACTATTCAAAATTGACACGAGTCTCATTACTCGATCTGAATCACCTTACCTGAATGTATCAGAACCAAAACTAATTTTTTCTAGTATCCAAATATTTTAGAGATAAACACCAATTACATAGTATGAGACGATCAAAAAGCATTTGATCATGATTTGATTACTCCTAATAAGGTAATTACGATCCAAACCAGACATCTAGTTTTTATTAAATAAATATTCAAAATTTAGATTGATTTTTAGTTTTTAAATCTAGTCTAGTAGAATGTATATTTGTTCTCAATAATATTACCACAAAAATATCGAAGAACTTTATAGAAATTACATTAGAAAAAACCCTTCATGAAATCATCCAAAATCATTTTTGCATATCATAATAATACCCTTGGCTACTTTATTGTCCATTACATTGTTGTTTTTCATAAAAAAGATTGCTAAACTATATGACAAGATTACAAATTGTTCTTTTAGTGTAAGCTAGAGATCTACTCTTGTATCTTAGTGTCTTTTTCTTATTTGAGGTTACATAGTATCCTATATATTATCTTTATAATTTTTAAATCTATAATATATTATAAAGTTAAAATAATGATAATTGTGACCACTTATTAAACTACCATGGTTATGTCATACTACTATGTGCCTCCATAACGCCATATCCGTGGGCCAAAAGATGTCAATATGTGACAAATTCACAGAAAACTTGCATAATATAATCCAAAGTTGTCAATTGTCAAGTATCTCCAACTGCTCAATTCAATTAGCTCAACAGCTTGACATGGACCCAATTAATCCACTTATGTGCCTCTAATAATTGGTATTAACTCATACTTAAACAACAAACGAACATATCAAGAATGTCTTGGCCTAATGGTTAAGATTGAGGTGTTGTGAACGATAGGTCACATATTCGAATCCCCCTCCCCTTCTTTTTACTATGCTTGAGCCTTGATGCTATTCACGTTTTTAGAACTATGAACTATATGATGTGTGTTTAATTTTCTAGTAGGTAAAACGTACCAATATACCGTTGTCGACTTCTACAAAGATTTCAGATTATACTAATTCCGCAAATCTACCGTGAAGCAAATAAGGTGCATGACAAAAGTTCATTCTCAATTAGGTCATACGCTTTTTGCTCCGTCCTTAATTTCCATCCACTTTGATGTTTACCCAAACTTCGATACTCTTATTTTATTGGATTTTTTAGGAATTTCCCTCGAGAGAATAGTATCCGTATATTTCATTTGTTCTAAGTTGTTAATTATTAATTTGGCAAAGTTTTATATATTAGTACTTCTTTTAGGGAGCCTATAACTAGTTATTAGGCCGGTAAGAAAGATTTTCATTTATTAATATTATACTTTGAGATGATAACATTGAATATCACTTGGTCTAGTGGTTAAGACTTTAGTATATAAATTTTACAGTTATGGAATCGAATCCACTATGCAAAACTTTTTTTTGTTGTAGGTGAATTACATAGAATGTCCTTAGAAAAAGCGTCACATAACATCATTTCTTGTTTAGGAACGCATTTTAATATATTAGTATAGATAAGGCTGACGAAACAAACCCAACATGGATTAACGGCTCGTTTGATAGTTGGTCATAAATGGTGGTAACGGGAATGAATTTGTGTGTAAATATGTGAAAAATATCATTGTCCATTCCCATGGTACTGCTAATTTATCCAAAAATGTCCAATTTCCTTCTTGAATTTTCATTCCCATTTAATACCACCTTGTAGGTAGTAATGAGTGGTAATGAAAATTGCTTCCCCTTGGAGACAAAAACACAAGTTTAGGGGTGAGATTGGTTGCCCATAGAGAAAAAATGTCTCCCCATGAAGATTTTAAGGGTGCCTCCCTAATAAAATTACACTTAAAATTCATTCACATTACCGCAATTTATAACGACTACCAAACATGCCGTAAGTAGGTTGGAGCCTTGGAGGTCAAAGATTTTTTGCCGGTTTAAGTAATTAGGTTGAGATAATCTTGACATGAATGTAAGTTTGGTGGACTAATAGTCTAATACTTTCAGCCCAAATTGTCATGTTTAACCCATTTATATAATTTTATATAGGATGAAAATGTGTTGCTTGAGAAACAAAATGAATAAAAAAATATTACTTAATTTTGACTTATTTTTCATCTTAATTTAAGTTAGTATTCGGACATAATAAGTTTAAATAAGTTAAAATCAAATAGATACAATAAACTGTCATCAAAGTTACTAATCTGTTTAGAATCGACATGAACATGAACCCCACCCGACACACCCATATAACGAGATAATTAAATTAACATATCACACAACTATGTACTTTATATAACAATCATTATTGTACATATATTGATATATATAGTGCCTCTCTCATCACTATCTCACCCACCCATCTAATGATATGAAATGGTTACTAACTTCAAAGTTATTATAAGAAATTGCACACAGATATTTTGACTCTCTAATGTGACAACTCAATAAATTTTAATAATTGGACATGTCGAACACGATACAGGACTTTGGCGAGAAAAACCCATGAATTTTTGTCTAAAAAAAATCTTGAATATGAATCAATACAAAGGACCCTTTTAAAAATCCAAAGGGTAAGTTAGATTACAGTTTGGCTAAATTATTGGGTATCCTTTTCAATCATCAGATCATTCAGTAAATTCATTCATCATACACCCAAGTATATCATATACACTTAATACTAATCTTTGCTTGTTTTAAAATTCTTATTCCTAGTATATTTTGCTCATCTAGATCATTTAAATGAACAAAGAGCAAAAACATAACGTTAGAATTACCATACTCACATTACACTCGGACAAATGATAAAAATTATACCATTGAATTACTAAATTAAACAGAGGAGAATTTTCCAATGTACTACTTAATATGTATTTCAAAAAATGCCTCCTCTAAATCCCCCCTTTATAGACAACATCCCAATCCTTAAATTTCAATGTATACACACAAACAAAAGAAAAATCTTTTTAGGATGTTGCTTCTAAGTTCTATCACTTCTTAAGTTAATCCTGACTGTAGAACATTTTCATAATTGACATAACCATTAAAGAAGATATATTGTTTGCACCTAGCATTTCAAATAATCGAAAAATATAACTCAACACTAGAAAGCAACAAGACGGTGAGAGATAACTTAGTGGTTCGAACTTTCCTCTCGATTTCATGAGATTTTGGGATCGATTTCCAAGCCGAGATTTATTTATTCCCCTCAACTTAAAAAATAGAAAGAGATTTATTTATTCCCCTCAACTTAAAAAATAGAAAGCAACAGGAAAGTTGAAAAACCAAATAAATGATGGGGAAATAAGGAAAATGGTTGTACCTTCCAAAATGGCATTCAAACCCTCAACAATGAAAAAGACGGTGTAATTGAGCAATTTCACTTAGCTATCTTAGCTAACCTACTCCCTCTTTTGTAATACATAACAATCTTACTTTCTTTTTACAGGACCACTAGATTACACAACCAATATAATACACATACTGATACTACCCAAGTTTAAAAAAATTATAACTAACTAGCTCCACTCACCTCAACCACCACGTGTTCCTGTCTACCATCACTTTCACCACCACCGCCACGTGGTGGCGGTGGTGGTAATGATGGTTGGTTAACACCGTAATTAATTCTCTCTTCTCTTGTCGTTTTCGACGACGTGCCAACAACCTCCAATAGGGAGTGGCGGCAGTTGGGGCACGAAGAGTGGGACCCAAGCCACATATCAATACATGACACGTGGAACCTATGGTTACACTTAGGGAGCACTCTCACTTTCTCTCCATCAATAAACTCTCCTAGACATATGGGGCATTCTGTAACACTTGGATCCGTACTCGTGTCTGATTCCTGATTGCCGTCTGCTTCATAGACTGCAACGGGTATTTTTCTTAACGCACTTTTCTTAAGACCGGTGGCCGACATCCGCACGGCCGCTTGTTCAGCACTCTCCAACCCGAACCGTGGCCCACACCTCAATACACACCGAATCATAGAGTTCAACCCTAGGGCACATATCAAAGCACACAATAAAGCAGCCAAAATTATGACCATGTTGGTGTCAAAGTTTGCTTGTGTCAACTGAGTTTCCATAGCTGTTGTTCGATTATCCATCGACGTCGGTGCCGCCACCGCCATCTCTAGCAGCTTGCGGTGCATCATAGTGACAAATTGTGTGTGTGTGTGTGAGAGAGAGGTGAGGGGAAAAGGATAAGCTAAGGGAGGAGGAAGAAAGGCCAAAAAAGGAGGGAAGAAGAAGTTTGTGTATTTGTAAGGTAGTATTGTTGAAAGGGGTGGTTAGATGTTATCCAAAATGGGGACCAAAGGCTAGTTATATAGGTAAATGATTCCCTTGAATTTTGGGGTGGTTGTTCTTGAGCTACAAAGAGTGAATTTGTTATAAAAGGAGGTAGAATACTTTATAGTATGAGATTTTTGGTTTACTTATGTTTGTTTGTTGGAACTTAGATGTGTGAGTGGTACGGCTATGTTGTGGTTTCTAGAATATCTGGGAGGTGATAAAGTAAAGCTAAGAAATGCTACTAGAGATTCATATGCATACTCTGGCTAATTGGCCCAAACAAAGAGGGACCAGAGTATTTAAGTATATTGTGTAAGATATTCATCACCATCTGCTAGCCTTCATAACTCCATGTTATTGGACCAACAAAGAAAAATAATAAAAAAATTGTATTAGTCATTTTAACCCATATAAGTATATAACGAGGTTGGATTGGCATCTCATTGGACTTAGGGTACAAAAGTGCTGAAACAATCATTGTGATACTAATATCAAAATAATTTGGTATCAATTTAAATGCGCTTTGTTACCAGCTTACACTTTACTTTAGTACCTCCAACCTATAAAATTACTAAAATACGTCTGTTGGACCCCAAAATGAGCTCCAACAGTGAGACGCCAAAAGTTTCTCGAATATAACCTTGTATTACAGTGTTTATTGTACTTGAAAATATCCTAATCTAGCTAGAAATTGACTTGAAATCTATAGATCTAAACTCCGCCTAAACCTGAATGGACCCAACTCGGTCCAAAGACAATGCAGTTTCAAGCCCAATTGAGTACTCGACGGTTGCAATCTCATTCTTCAAATTTTCCAGAATCATTTGACCCGATTTACTAATCTGTTGGATCAAAGTCTCATTTCTACAAAAATTGACTACCTACTTGATTTTGGTCACTCATAGTTACAAATAAATCTATAAAATAAAACATAAACGGAGTCAATTTTTTATAAACAGAGTATGTAGAATGTCAGTCTTTTGTTCAAGTTATAATAATGTGTTTAATTTTCATATATATTTAAGTGTACCATACATATAATACATCAAAACAACTAAATAAATATGTAAAAAAGCTCAAATTAACCCTTAAATAGTCTTTGATGTAGCATAGCTTAATAATTTCAGAAATTAACCCTTTTATTAAACTCTTTTAGATATGGAAAAAAGAATGAAGAGATCATGTAGCTCCATTATTATGTTATACATCAATTTTGACTATAAATTTCTATGTATGAAATGTAGTTGACTGTTAGGGCATCTTTTTGCTTCGGCTGCTTTTCATACCTTGTCATTAGATCATATTTTGTTCCAATTTTAAAATAGTAAACCAAACCTTAACTCTTTCCTCTTGGAGTTTTGGTTCCTTTTTCAGTAACAAGAGTGGAATTGGTGGGACACATAAAGTATAATAAACAAGTAGTTAAAATTAACAAAAAGAAATACTTAGTGGGAAGGTCATTCTAGCTTACCTTAATCTCAATTTGACAGATTAATTTTGTAATTATATGCCACAACAAAAGAGAAAAAGTATGTACTGTGATTAATTAAGGAAAAACCTAAATATCTTCTTTAGAACTCTTAACTAAAGAAATATCTCCCCCAACATGCACCTTTTTGCCTAAATTATGTTTGTGAGGATTCCGATATTTTCACAGCAAATTGAACTACGGCAGCATTATACTTGTTCTTTTTGTTTTTAGTGAATTTTTATTGCATAATTAGGAGCTTTTTGTATTATACTAAATATCACTTACATGAGGTTTGGGATATTCTCTTTCTTTTATGCAATATTAAGAAGTATACATACTTGCATAGTTGCATATATTACATACTCCATTATTTTATGTATTTGCTTATTTCTTCCAACCAATAAAACACGAAAGAGCAGCAGGTGATAGTCTAGTAATATTAACATCACTCTCGATTTTAGAGATCCTAGGATCGAATCTCACTCCTTACAAGGAGAGATTTCCAATTTTCCCTTGAGACTTTATCTTACCTTAAAAAAGAAAAAAATAAAACACGAAGTTTTAATAAAACGGAAAGATAGAGAAAAAAAAAAAAAACAACAGAAAAAGAGAGACAGTAAAAATAAGATATCTTAGAGAAGGAAGAGTATGCTAACAATGTACTGTTCAACAAAGAATTTGTAAATATTTCTGATCTGGCCTTTCAACGTCAATATTGGGAAAAGTTGGTCTTATCTCTTTTGTCAAACCTACCAATTACATATATGGAGAATCAAGATGTTAGATACACCATTTCTACCTAAAAAAAGCAACGTATTGTCACTTCATCATAATGTATTCTAAATAAATTTAATTTATCTCTATTATATAAGCTAAGGGAGGAGGTGTGGTGTCCTCTTTTGAAGTGTCTAAAATACACTTAATGATCTAATTAATGGAATGAAAAAAATTACAAAAGCAAATCATTTAAAAATTCTTATTCCAACTTGCCATTTAAAACAAGTTTAAAATGGTATATGAATCAAATACTTCAATCAAAAGTTAAATGGACAAAATATTTATACCTTATAAAAAAATATGGCATACATAACATGCACATGAAAAGTCTGAACATTCACTACTTTTGATACTCTTTAATTCAGTTAAACCAACTCATCATTTTGTTCTTTCCGTTCAATATTCATTCACAAAAAATTAATGTTAACAATCACTCACAACCTTTTTATTTTTTTACATTAGCGAATTAATATATCTAAATTCATCTAACTGTTGAATTTTTCACATTTAAGTTTAATCATAAATAAAGTATGAATGGGGTATCTAATAGAATAACAAATTTTGAAATTAACGCACGCATCGCGTGCATATGTAGGCTAGGGATTTATAAAACGATGCCAGATTTAACATTATACTAATCTCGATCACTAATTTTCTATTTTGACATTATTTTGAGTAAGGATCGTCCCTTCTCTTATTTTCTCTTGGACAAATCTTACAGATAAGTAAATCTAAAATCAAAATACGACATAGGTTATCATTCATGTGGAGTTTAAAATCATTACAAGATGTGTTAGTTCAATTGTAAGTCGTCAAAACTATGATCATCTCCCAAATCGCTTGGCTTTGATTCAACTCAACGAGATAATAAAGTCTCTTTATAATTATTGAGTAAATTTAATATGTGAATTTCTTTATTTAAGAGTAATCCTTCGGTATTTCACATAGCATGAGTGCTCGTTTGGTTGAAGGTAAGGAGTGTAAATTTCCTTGGAAATTTATTTTTTCATGCATGTAATTATATTTCCTAGGAATTGCTAAATGTTGTTTCGTGATTTATAGGAAGTGAAATGGGAATTCTACTTTCCGAAAAAAATTCAGTTCCTCAGAATTCCAACTTCTTATGCTAAACAATGCAACCAAACAACATCCGAGTAACATATCTGCTAGAGAGTACGAGGATAGTTTATTACCTTCAAAACAACAAAATAGCTTACTGGTATGTTGTTTTGCTATTCCTAAAACTTGGTATTGTCGAGTCAACAAGAACCATATCATTCTATGACTGTCCAATTAATACCTAATTTTCCAACCCATCACTTTGGATTATATAACTTCTTTTGTTTTGCCATCCCAACCCTCCTCTCTATATTCAGTTAGGCAAGAGCCATATTCACCTAGATTAGCATTATACTTCAATCTCATTTATTAGTTGCAACATGAGGAAAGAACAAGGATAAAAGAGACCTTTTTAATGAAGAAAGAGATAAAGAGAGATGGTAAAAGTGTATATCAAAGGAGGGGGATGGTAAGGAAAACCTCATTCCCAAAGAGCCCCTGGTGGAATTTGATCCCATAACCTTGACGTCATGAGGCCAAAGTTTTACCACTAGGTCAAGCCTTACTTGGCAGCGTATATGTATTTTACGATGAGATAAAAGAAAAAGAAAAACAACATGCTTTTTCAAGGAGAAAATATTTCAAAACTTAAAATTCTTAATACAAAGAAGTTTACCGTCAAAAAAAACAAAAAATTATTACACAAGTATCATATTATTCACAAAATTTCTTAGGTTTTTTCGAAAATGCTATATTTTCTCTCATTATAAGACTAGCACTGTAACACAGGACTGTTTTAGTGTCTTACCGTGTAAACAAGAACAATATTTATAGAACACACTATACTAGCCAAAATACTTAAGGTACAAAAAGATTGTGACATGCAAATAACTGAAAAACTAAAAGCTTAAGAAATTACCAAAACAAGAATAATGAAGCCAATCATGGAGTACATGGTTGCATACTTGCATATATAGAAAAAGTATATTTGGATCGCAATGATCAGAAGATTTAAAGGACGTCCATGTGAGTCGAGGCTAACAACTTACTAGCCTACAAAAAGATTAAGTCAGGCAAAAGAGGGAATTCATTGATATGGGGCCCAACCCTTATTAGTAGTAGTAGTTATTAGGACTACAAGACATGTGATTATGTGAGCCAACAGATGGAGGACGCATGTCTATTTATTAGCCGGGTGGGTCATGGACTCCCGTGATACACTGGCCCCTCGTGTACGGGTCTTAATGCCGGCACTGTGTTTATTGGTCTTATCATTCTAAACTAATTGTCAACTTAGATGATAACTCGCATCAGTTATCAATGCGAATTTGGAATCTTAAATCGAACACTTAAGAGAAAAGTGGAAAAGCGTCATAATTTACCATACTTGTTCTTTCAAAAATGTCGAAGATGTCGGCCAATTTTCTCATAACCAGCATTGTGAAGATTATGTCTAAGGGCATGTTTTGATGGATGTGCATCCTAGGTCAAAGGAAAGACATAAACAAACAGGTCCTTGCTCGTGTCCTTTGAGAACCATAGAGATGGAAAAAGCTCTCAAATGATCATTCGGGTCTTCGACCCTCTTGAATTTTGGGATAATGCATTATGAGAGTTATAAAAGTCAAACCACCTTATAAGTAAAAATGAAGATCTTATCTCTCACATAAAACCCCCTCTATAATAAACCGATTGAACTTTCACAATGAGAGGAACAATTGCCTTTAAAAATTATACCATGATATATTGACCCTAGAGAAAAGAATATAAATTTTCCTAAAATGTCCTACTTATAGGCTCTCCACAAAATAATGGTGTATTGCAACTTATTGTGACTACTACTAGTTAGGAAATCAGAAGAAACGAAGTATATGCATGATTCTTGGTTTTATGAATCTTGTGAACTACAACAACCCCTCCTATTACAGTATCTAATAAAGTGATGTTTCACATTAATATATTTGGTCTTTACATGATAATGATTGTTCTTAGTTAAGTGAATAACACTTTGACTACCACATATCACAACTTCTTGTGATAGAACAAGTTCAACAACCAAGCAAAGGCCCAATAGCCTCTTTATCCTTTAGTAGTTGCGACATATAATATGCTTCAATTGAAGACACTGAGGCAGAATATAACTAGTTCTCGAAATATAAGGACATGAAAGTCTAGTAAGCTATTCTACCTAATATTAATTGGTGTTAGGATGGAGCCCTACTTCCGATATAGACTTGTATTTAGCCCAATAAAGTTAAACAAAGCGCAACACATTTCTCTACTTATAAAACCCTCATGTTCCGGGATCACCTCGAGTGCACCTTAAAATACCAACAATTTATGAAGAATCTCCTCTGAGCTCTGCATTCCACTCAGCAGGTTTTGAGAATGTAACCCTACATCAGAGAAGATTCCTGCAGTTGAAACACGAAAACTATGGCTAGTATTCAATAGCTCCAATTTTTTGTGGCTGTCTAATGTTATTGACAAGGCATCCATCGACCAACGACCATCGACTAAGCACATGAGATGAGTCTGAACTACTTGTGCTGCATAATCATCCACAACATCAAATATACGCAGACTTTCTACATCTCCAAAGTTGCACCGGCAGATTATAATCAATAACACAGAACATTGTACTTGCTTCAACTTCTTCCTAGGAAGAGACACGCAATATAAATGGGAAATTCTTGCCCACTCCATGGGGTACAATCAACAGCTTCAGGGAGGATGTCCTAAGAAGTCAATACACAAAGTTACTTCAGTAATAGCATTTGACATCCAAAGTTTGGTGATATAGCATTAAAAGAAACTTGCATGCTAGTTTCTTCATTTTGACAAATTGCATATCCCTAAAAGCTCCTATGTAATCCCAAAACATCAGAAACTAGCCCTTGCAAGAGAAGTCTTCCCCAACCCATCAACGCTCATAATTTTTTGCTATAGGTACAAGCAATCTTTGGGACTGCCTATCTCAAGGCCCAGCACAAAGCGCAAACAGATACACTGAAGCTGCTGCCATGAGGATTCTAACCTACGGAAATGCACTAGAAGTCGGAGTGAGCTCCATTGAGGTATCACCTCTTCCTTACCACTCATATCCTTTGCCTTTCAAGGAGTGAAACTAGATAGAGGGTTGTTCACCAATGAACATGTGTGAACAGGGTAATATAGTAATAAAATACATGTAAAGCCCTCCACCAATTCATCTCTCTTATTCACTAGTGAACTTGTTCTTCATTTAGCTTTAATCTTCAAGAAACATCGTGCAGCAGTTCTTAATCTCTAATATGATCGACTGTAGCCATTTACATTACTGAGTGCAATGGTAGTGAACATAAGATTAAAGCAACGACTATGCATCAAAGCAAATACATTTACCTTTAAGCAAAATCTCACCAATAATCAACGCAGACCAAGTCAGCACGCTTCATATCAACTCAGGAAAACCAATACTTCTTTTTGCAAAGTTATGAAGGTCAGGGGAGTCCATGATCTTGAGGTCGAATATACAAGGCGTTCTCATTGAACCTGAATCTGCTGACAACTGCGTCTTGCTCACAAAACACGCATTAGAGAAACCTACAATAACAGGAAATTACCTTCATTATATTGCACATCATGCACCACTCTAAACCCTTATTAAACCATAAGACTCAAGTAGAGCATTTGTAAGTTGTAAGACAGGCCAGAAAACCAAAAGTCTCTAACAAGTACTACAATTTACATTATACACCCGGGTGTACCTTTCATCCAATACTAAATCTTTGCTCATTGCTGATTTATACAGGTCGAAATGAGCAACGAACAAAAAATAGCTTAGGGCGTAAGGTACGCCCATGGGCCATGGCCCCATGTGTACGATATAGGATTTGAGCAAGTAGCAATTACCAACCCATTAATTACTAAATTTTACAAACCAAAACGAAAATAAGTAATCAATTTCTTTTTAGAAAATGTACAACTGCTTACAAAACTCTAGTAGCAAAACTACAAAACATATCACCCCGCATAATTTAATATTTCCAATTTTGGCAACAACTATTTTTCAAGCAAAAATAAACAATTCCCACTAAAAACATTACCGATAAATTAAAACATAATTGTGCAGAACCACAAATTAACAATTTTGATTTGCCGATGAGAGCAAATAATTTGACCATATATAGGTGATAAAACTATGAATAAACAACAATCGTTCAGCAAAATTACTCTTTAAGATCAAATTAATCATCAGAATAAGAAAAAAAAAATGGAACACATATAATTAGTTGCCAGCAACAAAATAGAAATTGATCAGAGGTTGAATCTTGTGAGCTCTACATGCAATCTTCAATGGAGAATGAAAGCAATTCGACCTAAATTTCGGGAAATTGGGCAATTTAAACTGAGCGAAGTATAGGACAATTATAATTGTTAAATTATTAGTGCAATTTGAATTGAAGGAAGAATTGTTAGAAGATTAATTGAAGCAAATTGAATTGGGAATTTCAAGCTTACCATCTGTGTGTTCTTCTTTGGTCGTGACGAAATTTCTCTCTACTACCTCTGGTTCAGCAGGTACGCGTGAGAGAGAGAAGAGGGGTTTTCAACAACTTTGGAAATTAAGCGGAATAAAGGGTTTTGAAATTTTGGGGTAGAATGGAGGGAAAATCTAAGGTATGGTTTGGCATTATAGTTAACTAGTTTCGTATGCATGCGATGTATGTGAATTGTGAAAATATATTATTATTAATATTCATACTCGAAAGCCTAAAAAACTTTTATATTAATGTAAAAAATAAACATATATTTATTTATAAATTTTTTTTTACAAAATATAAGATTGAAAATGGAGATAAAAGAAGTTGGTCTATTCATGATTTTTTTCATTATGTTTAACCATTTCGCTTGAATAACATGACTACGACAATTACGAGGCCGAAAAAAAAGAGTTATACCCTTTTTTCTCGTTTTTTATTTAAAATTTATGTACTATGTAGATCTTCTTGAATATTTAGGTAAAATAAAACTTTGTATTTTTGGCTTACTTGGAAAATTTCTTTGTTATGTTAGTTTCCTCATCGTAAGTAATCTTTTAATGACAATTTTTAATTTTTTTATGTTAGATTTCTGATCTACAACTTTTCTTATTATGCATTATTGTAAATCGAGAAATGAATGAGAAGTTTTAAATAGGTGTTTTTCATGTTTCAAATTAGGGATATATAAGTTTTTTCGTAGTGAGACATCATAGCTCCCCCCTTAGCATATAATAGAGACTTTCAGTTTTTGATTTTATGAAATATAATATCGTATGATATAAGAGGTGTAATAAACTTAAAATTATTCATAAAAAAATAATAATAAACTTAAAACTAGTCATACTTATATTATATTAATGGTTTTTCTAACCTATAATGACAATTTTGTTTGATTAAAAAAAGATAAAATATACTAAATATATCTATCAGAATTGTATGGAGGATATCCTATTTTAATTAATTAACTTTTTTGATAGATAAGCCTTAATTTTCGCATTACGTGCATAGGTTAGAAAAACTGTTATACTAAACATGTCAATTTTAGAAACTGGTGAGAAGTACTTTTATGGTTTTCATATTTTTGTTTTTGGTTTTCGAAAAATTAAAAACTGAAAACAAAAGCTGATAACAAACAAGCCCTAAGAACTGTAATGAATCAGGTTTTTGAACAATTTCCCAATGAGGAGGTTATATCGCGATTTCCTTAACAAATAAGGAGGTCAGAATTAGGCTATGTTTAGTTAACTTTATTTTTACTTATTTAAACTTATCTGCTATGATTTGATCTGAACTTATTTTTTCTGATTTATTTTGATATGAATTGATCTAATCTGATCTGAACTTATCTTTTATAAAAAATATGTTTGGCTAATATTATTATCACTCTGTATTTCATTAATAATATTACTATTATTATCAATTTATTATTATGCACAACATTTAATAATAAAAAAAATAAAATCCTTTGTAGGAAATTTTTTGAACGTGATACCAACACTGTTAAGTTATCCCATGTTACTCATGTTTTATATAAATTAGTAACATATATTGTCTATTATTCAGCCAAACTTGTTTAAAAAAATAAACATCATATACTATTGTCATGTTCGTTACATGTATAACATCAAAAAGAACATCGCATATCAAAATTGTTAATTATAAAAAATACACGTACAAATGCCAAAAGAACATTATTCTTCTTGAACACAAATAACTTCAAATAATAATATCAATGACATTTATAATAATAACAACGATATTAATAATAATATTTTTGAACAAGTGTACTAGTAAATAGTAATATTAGTTGTAATAATATTCGTTTAAAATAATAGTAATACCAATAATAATAATAGCATTAGTAATACTAATAATCATGATAATACTAACAATAATCATAAGTTTTTAAATATAAGCAAAAAAGTGGTTGAATATGGTTGATCCGAAATAAGTAAAAATAAGGTGAATTGAACATAACCTTAATATGGTTGAATTGCTATCAGTAAAGATATCACAAAATTATTGATATTGATGATGTCACTGTTCGTATTGAATTTAAAAAGTGAATTGGGAAAAAAAAAACCTTTCATTCCACTTATTTATATTATCGCATTTTTTACCCGATCTTGGTTTATATCAATTATTTTTTATCTAACTTATTGAGTGACACATATAATGGTACAATAAAGTAGGACAAAAGATTTAGACTCAGAATTTTTTACTCCACTTATCGTTTGGAATAAAATTCATTGTGCATTCCTTGCCAAAATGTGATAGTCGTTTTCATAGACTTCACTATTATATATATTGAGAGAATATTAGCTCATAAAGCCAGTGTCATTTAGTGATCAGAATTTGATTACAAGAAATTTAGGAAGTGTTCTCTTTACTCGAATTTATCAGAATTCGACTTATTACTAAATTTGATTAGATTTGTATAGTCACGATTAGTATTCCTAAAATAAAATCTTAAGGAGAAGGCCAGGAAATGCATCCTAATTGTTTTCGCACAATGAAACTTAAAATTACACGGTATAAGTTCTTCGGTCCACAATTTAGATAGCTTATTAATGAAAATTTGAAATACATATGTGTAAGTGTAACGCATCAAGACTTGCATCACATATGCATGTGTAAAATTACAAAAATTCTATAGTAATACTACGATGAGACGACATCCAGAGTCGTCTTAGATAGGGCTACCCATCCTCTGAAGATTGTATTTTTATTTCTGAACTTTAGATCAACTCTCCTCTCTTTATTTCACAAGGAAACACTTCAGATCACTGCACACTGCAAAACACCAAAACAAAATGTTCATACACATCTAAGTAATCAATTATTTCTTCTATTTAAAAAAATATCAATGAGTCCTATATGTATAATTAGAAAAATTACGATTTTTGTTTTTCGGACAATTACCTAACATATACAACCTCGTTTTTTTGGAAAATTTGTCAGAAAAAAACCTTTTAAATGCTCAATTTTGCGAGAAAAAACATTTTAAAGCATTCTTTGTGAAAGAAACCACAAACTTAATTTTTCTTGCAAGATGAAACCTATTCCCATTTTTTTTGGTGTGGTTTTGGAGATGAATAGGAATAGTGTTGCAGTGGAAATAAGGGGTTAAATAAAGATAGAAGGGTCATCGTCGGGATTGAGAAAAAAACACAGCGAAAAATGGGAATACGTTTGTTCTTGCAAGAAAATTTTAGTTTGTGGTTTTTTTTTGCAAAGAATGCTTTACAAGTTTTTTTTCGCAAAAGTGAACCTTTAAAAGTTTTTTTTTGCAAATTTTCCCTTTTTTTTTAAGATGCATCATTTGATTAAAGATTGAGGACCCCTTCTTGCATGGGGTGACACTCGATCCCAAAATCTCTAAGATCGGAAGTGATGCGAATACCACTAAGTTATAATCCGTTACTTGTACGTACGTATTACGTGAACATAGTATATGCTAATAATCAAAATATATATATTAAGTGATAGCTAAGTACCTGTTGCAATTGACTTTGGGGTTAAAGGAGTAACTAGCTTGAACACCACATTGAGAAGCAAGTCTAGAAGCAAGGTTATAATTTAAGCCTTTAGTCTTAGACGCTGCTGTTTTCATGCAATTACATGCCATCCTACGATCAGCCGTAGTTTGAGCAGCGGCCTTAAGAGCCCGTGCCCCGTCGCAACAATTGCGCGGCGGGCCACCAGCACCACTACCTTTCAAATACGCCATGCATGGTGCTAAGGTCTTCGACACCTGGCCACAAGTGGTCACCGCCGCCTCGGCTGCACGAGGGTTGACGAGGGTTATAACCGCCATGCAAACCACCGCCAAACTTATTAGTTTTTTTAGCATTGCACTTACCATTTTGACACTAATTTTGTAGTTTTACTAGCTTAGTTTTGAAGTAGTGAAGTATATGATTGTATGATTGTGTAATTTGTGAATTGTATTATTTTTATAGAGGTAAAGAAGGTGGTTGGATGTTGATGGAATTCAATGCAAATGGAGTGTTGTATTTGCTAGGCATTTACGTGTCCATTGTTGCAGATTTTACTGTGAAGATGGCTACAAAACTAATTTTTGAATTGAATCTATTGCATGCTAAAGGATTGCGTATGCAAATTGCAATTTATTCTTATATATTGAGATAATTTGTTTATAAAAATTATCAATTTGTTACGTTCTATCTTGCTATTCTTATGTTGTTCAACATTCAAAGATAAACGCTGCATTACTAATCTTATATGTCACACACATGGTGACATGGACCACCTACCATAGACATATTCTTTTTGATGTTTAGAAAGTCGGGATTTATAAAAGGTAAATAGGTAATTAATAACGTACAAGGGTTTTGATTTTAAATCTTGACATTTTAGGTATCTTTTTTTTATAGTTTTTGCTATTAAGCTAATTAACACCCTTAATGTAAGTACTTCATCCATTCTTTATTAATTGCAATGTTTTCTTTATTTGGAAACTTCACGTTAATCATTGCAACATTTTTTTATTCTTTATCGATCTCCTATCACATTATTCCACCTTTTTTTTTAAAATCTATTTCCATCTTTCTCCTCTTCACATTATTTCTTAAATAACGTGTCAAGGATTAATGTTGCAATTAGACTTGTGTTAGGTCCAATTAAGTTTTTTTTTTGTCCTACTACGAAGAGTTTCCCACCGAATTCGACGAATGGACTAATCTCCTGCACGAGTTTGCATGGATACCTCAAAAAATAGTACCCCTTTCTGCTGGGATTTTTTTCATACCCAAAAATTAATGTTGCAATTAGACTTGTGTTAGGTGCAAATAAGTTTATCAATTAACCATTCTAACAATAAACCAAAACAATCGTAGAGGTGGGTGGAGGAAATGAGCCAGTCTAGTTAAGGACAAGGGCAATACAGGTATTTAAATTGACGAAATTTACCACCTAATTGAAGTAATGACCCGTGCAATAATATTTGAGAGATCAGAAAGATGATAAAGTATGGAATAATCCATATGTGAATGTGATATAGAGGGAGAAAGAAAGAAACAAAATATAGAATTAAAAAGTGTTATTATAAAATTTAGAGGATTATAGAGTATTGAGAAGGAAGATGATGGAGAGAGTTATCTCATTCACCTCATGGGGTACACATATATATATACACATAATGGGAGAAGTTACGTAATGCGAAAAGTCACGAGGGGATGTCAAAGGTTAGGTAATGCAAAAGGTTGGACATCCACCTATAATTATTCCATACATAATTATTACATAACACTCCCCCTTGGATGTCCAACATATAATATATGTCTTACAATGCGCATAAGATGATGCTGCCTCATTAAAAACCTTACCAGGAAAAACCCAGTGGGAAAAAAAACATGGTTAAGGAAAAAAGAGTACAGCGCGCATTAACTCCCCCTCATAATAATATCAGTGAAGTTCTCTGAGAGAACGCATTCCAATTTGTCGAACCAGCCTCTTAAAAGTAGCGGTTGGAAGTGCCTTAGTAAATAGATCTGCCAAATTTTCACTTGAACGAACTTGTTGAACATCAATATCGCCACTTTTTTGTAGTTCATGAGTGAAGAAGAATTTTGGTGAGATATGTTTTGTCCTATCGCCCTTGATGTATCCTTCCGAGAGCTGTGCAATACATGCTGCATTATCCTCATACAAAACTGTTGGAGTCAACCTCTCAGATGATAGACCACAATCTTCTTGTATATGCTGGATTAGAGATCTTAACCACACACATTCACGACTAGCCTCATGAATTGCTAGAATTTCTGCATGGTTGGAAGAAGTAGCTACAATGGTTTGCTTCATTGAGCGCCAGGAGATGGCAGTACCACCATGTGTAAACACATATCCAGTTTGTGATCGAGCATTGTGAGGATCAGATAAATACCCTGCATCTGCAAAACCAATCATTGCTTCTTTCGATAGGTTAGAAAAGAATAAGCCCTTATCCTTTGTACCTTGGAGATAACGAAATATGTGCTTAATTCCATTCCAATGCCTTCGGGTAGGACATGAGCTAAACCTTGCTAATAAATTAACAGAAAATGATATGTCAGGCCGTGTATGACTAGCAAGGTACATCAATGCTCCTATTGCACTTAGATATGGTACTTCAGGACCAGGATGTCCTCATTACTTTCCCGAGGACGAAATGGATCATTACTTACATCAAGTGATCTAACTACCATCGGACTGGTCAACGGATGTGCTTTATCCATATAAAATCTGTTAAGCACCTTTTCTGTGTATGACGTTTGATGCAAAAGGATTCCATCTTTCAAATGCTCAATTTGCAGTCCTAGACAAAATTTCGTTTTTCCAAGGTCTTTCATCTCAAATTCCCTCTTCAAGTATTCTATTGTCACCGAAATCTCTTCTGGAGTTCCGATGATATTTAAATCGTCAACATATACAGCAACAACGACAAAACCTGACCCAAATCTCTTTATAAAAATGCATGGGCTAATAGGGTCATTCTTATAATTTTCTTTCAACAAATATTCACTGAGGCGATTGTACCACATGCGCCCAGATTGTTTCAATCCATACAGGGATCTATTCAATTTAATAGAATATTGTCCTCGAGATCCTGAACTTGCTGCTTCTGGCAGCCTAAATCCTTCTGGAAGTCTCATATATATCTCATTATCCAGTGGGCCATACAAGTAAGCTGTGACTACATCTAATAAGCGTAAATCGAGTCCTTCTCTTACTGCCAGACTGATCAAGAATCTAAAAGTAGTCGCATCCACCACAGGGGAGTAAGTCTCCTCATAATCAATCCCAGGTCTTTGTGAAAATCCTTGTGCAACTAAACGTGCTTTATATCTTACAATTTCGCCCTTTTCATTTCTCTTGCGCACAAAGACCCATTTATATCCCACTGGTTTAACACCTGCAGGTGTGCGGACTACTGGTCCAAACACTTCTCTCTTTGCCAAAGATTTTAATTCTGCATCAATTGCTTCTTTCCATTTTGGCCAATCATCTCTTTGTCTACATTGATCCATGGATCTTGGTTCTTGATCCTCTTCATTATTCATGACATCAAGTGCTATATTATATGCAAAAACATTATCGACGTCGACTTTATTTCGGTTCCATGTTATTCCAGACATGACATGATTTGTTGAGATCTCTTCATTTTCAGGTACCTGAATTTCTTCTGGAATAATATTATTTGTCATGTCCACGATCTCTTCTGGAGATCCACCAGAATGTGTCAGATCCTCAAATTGGCCATTGTCAATTGTTGCTCCTTTTCTTTTTCGAGGATTCTTATCTTTGGAACCAACTGGTCTACCACGTTTTAAGCGTGGTTTTGAATCATTAGCAACTTGATGTCGTCCTTCTGGGACATCAATTTTTATAGGAGCATTCACAGCTGGTATATGTGACTTAGTCACTCTATTTGGGTCAGAAAATGCATCTGGCAGTTGATTTGCTAAGTTATGTAAATGAATTATCTTTTGAACTTCTATTTCACATTGTCTAGTACGAGGATCAAGATGAGATAATGATAATTCATTCCAACTGATTTCCTTTACCAGCTGTTTGTTTTCTCCCCCTAATATTGGGAAAACTGACTCGTTGAAGTGACAATCTGCAAAACGAGCCGTGAACAGATCCCCTGTTGTCGGCTCTAAATATTTGATTATTGATGGGGATTCATACCCAACATATATTCCTAACCTCCTTTGAGGACCCATCTTAGTACGCTGTGGTGGAGCAATTGGAACATATACAGCACATCCAAAAATTCGTAGATGGGAGATATTTGGTTCCTGACCCAAAACCAATTGTGATGGGGAGAACTTATGATGACTTGTTGGCCTCATGCGAATGAGTGCTGCTGCATGTAATATGGCATGTCCCCAAGCAGAAATGGGAAGTTTAGATTTCATGAGCAACGGTCTAGCAATGAACTGAAGTCGCTTAATGAATGACTCTGCAAGACCATTTTGTGTGTGAACATGTGCTACAGGATGTTCAACACTTATTCCAATTGACATGCAATAATTATAAAAGGCCTCAGAAGTAAATTCACCAGCATTGTCAAGACGAATAGTCTTGATGGGATAATCTGGAAAATGTGCCCGTAATCTGATCAATTGGGCAAGTAGTCTCGCAAACGCTAGGTTACGAGTTGATAACAATGATACATGTGACCATCTAGTGGATGCATCAATTAAAACCATAAATATCTAAATGGTCCACATGGTGGTGTGTATTGGCCCACAAATATCTCCTTGTATACGCTCTAAGAAATTAATAGATTCATAATTTATCTTGGCTGGTGATGGCCGAATAATTAACTTGCCTTGTGAGCAAGCAGCACAAGAATGACTTTGAAGAATCTGTGGTCTTCAAAGAATGTCCACATGAATTTTCAATGATTTTTCGCATCATCACAGAACCGGGATGGCCTAACCGGTCATGCCAAATTGTAAAGTCATCAGTAAACTTCTGGTTTAGTATAGAATGTGCTTCAATTGCACTTATCTTTGTGTAGTACAAACCAGTAGAGAATGCAGGCAATTTCTCTAAAACATTTTTGGTGCCTTGGGATATGCTTGTGATTTGAAGATATTCATCATTCCCTTCATTTATTGTCTCAATATGATATCCGTTATGACGGATGTCTTTAAAGCTCAATAAATTCCTTTGAGACTTAGGGGAGTATAATGCGCAACAATTTCAAATTTTGTTCCCATAGGCATTAATATATTTGCTCTTCCGGAGCCTTCAATAATTTTTGTACTACCAGATATAGTACTCACACTTATGCTTTTCATTATCAATTGAGAAAAATATCTCTTGCTTTTAAGTATAGTATGAGTAGTGGCACTGTCTGCTAAGCACACATCTTCACCTCTTAATGCTAATTGAGCTTGAGTACTCATGATCTTCAAAGAAATTAAAATAAGATAAAATCACAAACTAATAATAAAAAAAACTTATTGAGAAGTTTAAACCAAACAAAGTCCATAAAGTCATAAATTGATGTCAAAAGATGATAGTAAAGTCCATAATGCAAATAGATTAATAAACGTAAACTATTAGAGTTCTATTCATAAAAGATCAAAGTTCATGTCTCTCAAATCTCAATTATTCCCTTCGGGGGTGGTGAAGAAATCAGCAACTTCCAAGTGTGTTGCATTGTCATGAGCAAAATCACCTTCACCGTCCTCGAACACAAGATTTGCCCTACCTTCTTTCCTTTTTGCTTCAATGATTGCTGGTAGAGATCAATAAGATGCTTTGGGGTACGACATACACGAGACCAGTGACCATTTCCTCCACAACGGTAGCACACACTGGTCGCATTATCCTTCTCGTGTTTGGTACCATTGTTATTGTCCCACTTCTGGTGAGAATAGGAGTTCTTGGAGTAACCACCTCGACCTCTACTAGGTCCATAACCACCTCGACCTCCACTAGGTCCATAACCACCTCGACCTCTATAGGTTTATATCCTCTTCCACGGCCACGACCTCTACCACGGCCTCGACCCCTGCTACTGGCATGGTCTTTATTATTTATTGTCTTTCCATCATGGGATGCAGCATTCGCTTCAGGGAATGGTGCAGAACCAGTAGGTCGTAACTCGTGGTTTTTTAATAATAGCTCGTCATTTTGTTCAGCCACAAGTAGACAAGATATGAGTTCAGAGTATTTCGTGAAACCCTTTTCACGATATTGTTTGCTTAGAAGGAGATTATCTTTGTGAAAGGTGGTGTAGTCTTTTCTAACATCTCATCATCAGTTATTTTTTCCCCACATAGTTTCAGTTTAGAAGTTATTCGGAACATGGCTGAGTTGTAATCACTGATAGATTTATAATCTTGCAGTCTTAAATTTAGCCATTCATAACGAGCTGAGGGAAGTATCACAGTTTTCTGGTGGTCATATCTTTCCTTCAAATTACTCCAAAGCACCTCCGGGCTTTAACAGTTAAATATTCATTCTTTAGAGCCTCATGAAGGTGATGGCGAAGGAATATCATAGCTTTGGCCTTATCTTGATCCGATTCATTATTTCCGCCTTGATAGTATTACCAAGACCCTTTGCAGCCAAATGGATTTCAGCATCTAATACCCATGATAAATAGTTCTTTCCAGTAATATCAAGAGCCACAAATTCAAGTTTCGCAAGATTTGACATAATTCACATAAAAATAATTTGCAAGATAAAATTAAATGGATCCAATAAACATATACTATATGGAAACCATTATTAAATAATGAAACTCATCAAGTGTGGTATTACTCCATGATGTGTTGTTGATTAGTGCGGATATTGTAATAAACGTAAACTAAAACAAGCATCTCAAGTTTGTTCACTGTATAAAACAAAGTTTTAATATGTGCATGTCGGGTGGTAATTAGAAACAAACCAAGGCAAGATTTCAGTAAGATTCAAAGATTATTGATGGTAATCCAGTACAATGTAATTCAATAGAAGTAATAAAATAGTTACTTCATCAGACTGAAATACTTTCACTAGACACTATTCATAACCATATACATTAATGCTTCAAGAATTAGCCATACAGAACCAATTCAACAAAAGATAATTCACACTACTTCGTCTAATTGCGATAATCTCTATAATCCTAAGCCATTCATGAATTCTAATGGAAAGCATGTCAGTGGTATAACTACAAAATCATGCCATCAAAATCGATAAAGAAGATCACGCACAAACATATACAAAGTATAAAGTAAATCCCAAACATGAAGTCATTTAATATAGTAGATGGAATTAGTGCTTGACTTCAAAAAAAAAAATCCTCAGGCAAAATCACAAAAACCATGTAGCAAATATATGTCATGAAAAGGCCTAATGATCAGTTGAACACTACGCAATTTGAAGGGATACGGTGAATAGCATTGACAGTTTGATAGTATATAATATCACCCAAACTTTCAAAATCGATCTAAAACTATAACTTTGTACATACTAAAAGCGACCATCCAATATACTATCCATCTAGAAATCATTGAAAAACGATTAATTTATGAAATATAAATTATATGCGTACCTTTGCTATTAGATATAATTTTAACAAAGGCCACCGCTCAGTCGGTTAGAACTGGTGCTGATAACGTATTATAAAATTTAGAGATTATAGAGTATTGAGAAGGAAGATGATGAGAGAGTTATCTCATTCACCTCATGGGGTACAACATATATATACACATAATGGGAGAAGTTACGTAATGCGAAAAGTCACGAGGGGATGTCAAAGGTTAGGTAATGCAAAAGGTTGGACATCCACCTATAATTATTCCATACATAATTATTACATAACAAGTGTTAATTTTTAGATTTATATAAAAATGGGCCTGGGTAACCCAATAAGGAGGAGGAGAGTTTAGCCCACTTACAAGCTAGGATGTTCCATCCTAAAACCAATTGGTGATAGGAGGAGTAACTCCTCATCTTATAAAGTGGTTTATTCTCTTCTCTTTCTCCAATATGGGACACTCACAAGTGGGCATTTCATGGGTTTCAACACATCCCCTCACTTGTGAGTGTCTTTAGAATTTAGAGCTAACTGGAAAGGTCAGAGCAATAATCCTCTTAGGGGTTGGACATCCTATCGAGGTAAATCCTTATCCAGTAGCGATCAAATACCCAGTTTAGACGAGACCCGCAACTCGGGCTCTAATACCATGTAGAATTTAGTAACCTTGAATCATCTTATTGATTTATGAAATGATTGTGGAGAGAGAACCAGTACAATCTTAAGAAAAGGAATCAGAAGAAAAGAAGATCTCTACATTTCTTACAAGAGTTACTATTTATACAAGAGTTAGTTAGGAAACTAACAAACTAACTCTTGTATAAATAGTAACTCTTGTAAGAAATGTAGATATCTTCTTTTCTTCTGATTTCTTTTCTTAAGATTGTACCGGTTCTCTCTCTACAATCATTTCATAAATCAATAAGATGATTAAAGGTTACTAAATTCTTCAAAAAGCTATGTTACACTAAACATCAGAAATAAGCTGTTACAAGATAAACAGAGTGTAATACTATCTTCATAACTTAATAGTTAATACTATATGCTCTATTAGGTTTTCAAAATGGTGTGTCTAACAAAGTATGTATATGCACATGTGCAGAATGCAATTATCCAGTAATATGTCAAGTCAACTAACAAAATAAATATTGCTTGTAGCTACATTCAATTATTCAAACATATGTCATCTTGCTAGTAAATATAATTATATAATGCACTTACCATCATGCTTCAAATGTCAACATAATCTTTTATGTGCAATTTAAATATTGAGTGAATGAGTGCACTCCTCTTTCTATAACTTTAAATATTGGAGTCTTTTTCTTAAGTATTTAATTTTCTCGTGAGGGAAAAAAAATATACATATTAAGTCCCAAAAAAAAAACCCTACATGGCATCACAGGCAGCGCCTTTGGCCCCAAACATTAGTTTGGTTATGTAAATAGCATGCAATTTTGTCAAAATTGCCAAGCTTTTGGCCTAATCATTATAATTTCTTTTTCTCATAATTAACATATAAAACAACGAAAAAACATGATTTTTTTTTTTAAAAAAATAGTTTTATGTTTCATGTGTATTGTCTTTTCAAATAAGTATAAGTATGACTAATTTGATTTTTGTGTATTTGCTTCTCCAATTTGGACTTGCTACTAGTGGAAGTTGTGTAAGTTGAAATTTGTGTACTTGCTTGCTCGTCTTTTAGATCAACCTCAAGATCAAAGAGTTGTGATTCCTAAACAGTTATATAGTAGGATATATGGATATGCTCCATTCAATTGAGATGCCATGACATTTAGATATTTTCATGATGACATCTATACCATAATTTGGGAGATGAACTTGAGTATGCATATTTTGATGTTTTTAGAAACGAGTTTGTTTTGATGTTCAAAATTTATACTTAGGAAGAATATTGAATATATATACCTTTTTTTTGAGGGGTTGAATATATATACTTATGACTTTAATTTAATGGAAAACTCTCCATTTTTCCGACTCAAAAAAAAATCTATGACTAGTTTCACGTTCGCAATAGTATACATGACCTATGACTTTTTGAATCTGAAAACTTGAGCTATAAAGTAGCACAAACATTGCGTTCAATTTGCATTACGAAAATAAGTTTCACATCATAACTTCATATCAATTTTAATAAATTCAAGTAAATTTAGATAAGTTTTAGTAAAAGAAATTGCATTTACTAGAAAATTGACATAATCACACAAAACCGACTATATTAGGGAAAAATACACGACTATATTATATAAAAACTGACTACTATATCATACGAAAACTAACCATATTAAATGAGAACTGATTGTATCATATAGTTTCCGTCTTTATGATGCTAAGTTATTGTAAATCCAGCCCATCTAATATTTTCAGAAAAAAATAAAGAAAAGAGAATGCAAGTATGGAACCTTAACAGTGTGTTTGGTTCATTTTTAGTAAAGGAAAGAAAGGGAAGAGAAAGGAAAAGAAGGAAACAGAAAGGAAAAAACCTTAATTTCCCATGTTTGGTATAAATTTTCTCTTTCCTTCCGAATTTCCCCGCTTTTGGGAGGAAAGGAAAGTGATATTTTATTAAAGACTCTTTCCTTCCAATTCCTCCCATTTCCTTTTACTTAAATTTTTTTTTAATGAACCAAACATTAGAAAGTAATAAATTTCCTTTCCTTCCAAATTCCTTCTACCAAACAAACTGTAATGGAAGCGCGGAACAGGACATTATAAATGGAAGATTGTGGCACTTCAAATTTCAATTTGAGGCGCCACCATTTTTTCCAATCGCACCTCTCAAAGCGCCTCACTCTCTCCTCCCATTTTTGTTCGTCAAGTTTTGCTGTCGTACTAGAATTCGCCATTTTCTCCAACATTAAGGTATTTCTTCACTCCGCCATCTCATCTCCATTGATTTCGTTTGCTTCAATCTTAATTTCTGGCAATTTTTACTCAATTAAGGCTCAAATTTGTTTAATCTTTGATTTGATCTTAAATTGATTACTCGCATAATTTCAATTGAGATGATAATGAAGGCATAATCCGAAGAAAACTGACTTGAACTTAATGATAATAAATAGTTTTTTGTTTGTTATGTTGCTAATTTTGTAAGAGCAAGAGTTTTGTTAATATTGTAGGATGATAATATGAATTTGTGTCTGCGGATGTTGAAATTGCAATAGACGTGTTGTTATGCTGGTATTATAGCATGTAGGATAAAATTGAAAGGCCGGAATTCAAAGCCGTATGATGTGTGTATGTTTTTATGGAGAAATCTGCTCTTAAATGGTTGGCTATGGAGTGATTATGAAGTGTATGTTTTAGAATTTCACAATCATAGGAGTATGTTTCACCAGAGTTTCATTCAATGATTACTTGAAACAATCTCGATAACAATTACTCCCTCCATCCTCAAATAATGAAAACTTAGGGTTAGGCATGCACTTTAATAATTTTTAGCAAGTGTGTAGGTTTTTGGTTGGTAGTTTAGAAGTAAGAATAAGAAATTGATTTAGAGAGAAAATTTCTGTATGTAGTAACAGGACGTTTATCTCTGAATCGTCAAAAAGGAATACAAGCAGTTTATTCGAGTATGGAGGGAGTATATAGAACTTGCTATGATTGTCTCTTTGTTCGTCGTAGCCTAAATAAAGATTTGTTCGAGTTTTGTTAGAGTTGCTTGTGCTGTTAGGCTGAACGTGGTGGACTGGTGGTAGAACATATAAGCCTCTCAAACCTAAAGTGCCTTAGAGAGAGTGAGATCTGATTAAAATACGACTTTCATGACTTCTTGATGTCTTAGGAAATTTGATGAAGGTGTAGAGACATAGAATTTTTGAAATGAACAATCCTGATGGAGAATAAAGCTGAAAATGTATCCTAGATAACTTGGTGAAGATGATTTGGTCAATGAACAAACTTGCAAATGATGTTTTATGATAAAGGATTGTCGTCAGTTTGATGGTGGTGGAGAGACCAGGATTCTTTTATAGAAAGTTCTTTGAGCGAGAACAGAATTGGATACGAATTACATTGAAGTTTTGTGTTCTTTGAACGAGAACACTACATAAATTCTTTATTGTCAGTAACCTGTAAATGGTACTCTTAAATGACATTGAAGCTTTATGTTGAAGGAAAAAGCTGATCTTATCCATTGATAGTTTTTTATGCTCAAGAGATGAAAATAGAATGTAATGAACTTAACCAAATAGCTTTTGCTTTTGCCACATTGAAGGAAGACCTGTAAGGTTGTGACAGTGACACATAAATGTACATACGAATTCCAGAAGCATTGAACTTGGTGGTTTTGCTGAGGCGAAAAAGATGGAGGTATGATTTAGCACCTTAAGAAGGTTGATCAAGATGATATTGTCGTGAAAAAGAGAAGTTTGGAAGAGCTAAGAGCCTAAGAGTGCTTTTTATATGGTACAATGAAATTTATGGAGAATTTTATGTTGCATTGCTTTTCTTCATATTTTCAATGAACACTGGATCAGATGATATCAAGAATAATCACTAACCTAAATGATGAACTAATATGAAAAATAGTCTGGTGAGAACACTGTCCATTCATTTAATAATTCAATTCTATTTGACCATTTACTTTATAGTTCCATTTACATTCTTACCTAGTGCTTACCAGTATCTGTGGTTGAATACTTGTTGTAGGTAACTTACATGCTGTTCAGTTTAATGATCAACTTCTTTGTTTGGAAAAATGTAGATCCTTTAGTGAATTGAATTTGGGGTGGCGTCAAGTGGACTAACAACAAATATTAGGCACTATTCTACAATTTTCCTAGCCTTGGGGTGTAATTTACTTGGAGTTGGACTAAGTACAAAGTTCCTACTGAATCATCAATAAGAATCATCATAGAATGTTGAAATCAATATTCCATTAGTTCCAGTTCAAATTATATCAGGAATTCAGGGACTACAAAGAAGTAATAAGTTTGCTATATACTTATAAGAATAAGGACAATTTTCGGCCTTTGATGTGGGCATCGTTTCTTGTTTCTGGGGTGCAATGAGTGGGAGTTCTGAAGTGTTAGATTCATCATATGCTAGTTGGATCCTGTACCTTATTTCATCTTAGCAGCCCGTCTATTCTTCTGACATTATTCATTTGATATACTCTTGCATTCAAAAAAGCCTCTGACAGAGAATTAGCAGAGCGGCCTCGTCTCTGCTTCCTGTGGGCTTTTTGGCCCTCATGTGTGGATCAACCATTTAACCATTTTCATATTGAAGGTAAGTTTCTTGCTCCTGCTTTTAAAGCGTTAATTAATGTTATTCTTATGATTTATTGATCATGGCAGCTTCAATCCTAACACACCAGAGAAATGTGTATTTCTTTCTTATGAAAATGTCATATAGATACCTGACTGAATTGCAACTTGGCAAGATTGCTAGTTTAGTAAAATCATTTATTGGGATTAAAAAAATAAGATATTTTATTTCAATATTTAATCTTCCTTGCTATCTCTTACATGGAATTGGAGATTATGTAAGTCACTTTAGATGTAAGAAGCACACATGGTATATATGTAATAATAACTTGATAAGCAGAAAGTTCCAGAAAGCATGCACTTCATGGGAATTTACTATAGATTTTGCTTGTATGAAGTCAGAACCCAACTATTCTTTGTTTTGCTAGTGTTCCCCTCCTGGAAACTTCAGGTCTAGTGGATCCTGCAAAATTAGAGAAAGGGGGCAGCAAAGGAAGAAGTTAGATGTAACAAAAGTTGAAAAACTCGACCTTCAATAATTATCAATTATTTTTATGTACTCAAATTATTGTTTCGGATGGTCCAGTACTCTAGGCAGTCATATCACTATTATTTTTTTGAATGGAAAGCCTTATAAGAAAAAGTTTTAGAATAAAACTATAAAAGTAAGAGTTATAAAAATGTACTAAAAAAGTTCAGCAAAATATATGGGTTAGTGATCAGTGTCAGACTGAGTCAGACGGTTTGACAAAAGACCGGGTGAGTTATATTATTAGTCACATATCCGAGTTGGAAGAAAAATAGGAGGGAATTTTACTGAGAGCAGTCTGCCTGGGGGCCAACAGGCCCTGGAATGCTGACCCCACATTTGCCGGGAAGTGCAGCTGAGTACTTGTGGTTGATGCCTGGAATGGCTGAAGCGGCTGATTTCATGCACCTACAAGCAGTTCTTTTGTCCTGGGTTGTGGGAGTCAAGTTTCGGAGGGTCTTAACACCGTTGCAGCAAGCTGCATTTGGTCCCTGACCATTCTCTAGGAATCCAAGGCATGCTGCAAGGCTCTGAGAGACCAGACCACAGTTAATGGCGGCCTCTGCATGTGGTGCGAACACCACTATGCTCAGAATAAATGCGCATAACAGCTTTAGAGTAGGTGCGCTAGCCATGTTGGGATTGCTGCTAATCCGATCACAAACTTTAAGAAAGAGGCCTAGAGAGAAAGAGAGAGAGTTGTAATTAATTTAATTGGTACTAGATGGTTTGGACACCCTCCATTTTTGTCTACTTATAGAGAATATGACTTAAGGGTGTTATGACTCAATGGGGTATAGTTTAGTTCAGGGGATTGCAGTTGAGTCTTTATTGCAGTAGGTCTTGATCAGTTGATTGTGTCTATTATCGGCTTGACATTCTCTGCTGAACTGTTAGCACACTTCAGAAAACGCCTGTTTTGGAATTTGGTCTTTTAGAATTTCTATGCATTTGAGGATTGAGATTAAGGTCTGATGTTAAATTTGCAGAAATTAAAAGTATTTGTGATTGACAGGACCTCTAGCAGGTTAATGATTTTAGGCTTGAGCTGGTTGCACACAATGTTACCTTATTAACTAACCCCCCCCCCCCCCCCCCGAACTGCGATTTGGAAAGGCGAATCGGTACATGCACTGATGCAAGTGGTATTTTTTTGGACTAACTTTAACGCGAATTAGGTAACACTGGTTGAACTACCAAATCATTTATTTAAAAATTTATTACACGAGCACAGATAATCCTTGGCATTGGGTATGACTAGTTTGAAAACGTGCTTAGGAGAGTGGAATATTATAGCTAGGAAGTCACTTAGATAACAGTTTTCCCCCTCTTCAACTATAGTTCTCTGGTAATAGGCCTTCTGCTTCCAAGATAAATTACTACATTAGCTAAAATTAAAGATGCTAATTGTTCCCCTATGCTTATTGTTCCTACAAATCTATGATGCAACAATAGGGATACAACACTCGTGACATTGAATTTTTTGATGTTCAATTGTCTCATATCCTATTTTTTTCAAGTCTATATTTCATACATTGGTCAGATTACCAACCAATTGTCGGTTCTCGAAATCTTGTCAAGCTTCTAGTGGTGAGTGAAGAATGGTCTAGTGATTGATTGAGTGCAGCGATCTATATATTTTACTAATGTAGTGTTTGATGAGTATAGTGATCTATGTAAATCCCTGGACACTAATTATTGGTGTTTTTGGTAGAATTTAACCTAACTATCTGTGTTGCTGCCAACCACCTCTTCTCTTAATTTTCAACATAACACCTATAAGAGCGGCTTTTATTCAATGCTCACATTAAACATTCTTCTAGGAGTACTTTATTGCGTGATGGGATGAAATATTGAAATGCAGGAGTATTAATCTTTACTTAGTCATGATGGATTAGAATAGTATGCTAATTATATTGGGATGTAACGACACTGAGTATATAATATGAGGATGTTTGATGGGGTTGATATATTACCTGTTGTGGACTTGTGGTTAGTAAGTAGCAACCACTTTGTTGTGATCTCTTTAATAACACTTCTCTTACAAGCGTTTGAAACCATTATCAGGAAATTTTGACTGGACTATGGTTTCTAAATTGTTGTACGTCATTCATTTCAAATATGCGGAGTAATTTGTCAGGAGAGATGATAGCTCGTGAAGATGGACAGTACTATACCTACTTACCGGATAGACAATCCACTATTAATAAAGCATTAAAAAATAATTATTATGTTGAGTTGAATTTCAATACCACCACCCCCAACAAGTCTTTATCAAAGTGGGTAGTTTACCCGGTGGGTAGACAAAGTTTTTCCTGTGAAGATCGGTTCCTATCTAAAATATAAAAGAGATAAGAGTTCTAACAAGATCGAGACTGAAAATCCAATGATATGGTCATAAATTAGTGGTTTTATTGTTTCCAGCTGATAGGCTACCAGAACTTTGTTGAATGCTAGACTTTGGAGCATTAAATAGGGTTGGTTATGAATTATATGGTGTGAAAAAATACAGGTATCTAAATGACGGAAAATGTCCCACATACTGTGTTTTCAACATCTAATGTTGTACTCTGGTCTGTTTAGACCATAGGTTTGCGTTAGGCTTAATAGACTAGCTTTTGGAAGATGAGTATGCTAATTTTTGTTTTTATTTTGATTGGGATAAGAAAACTAAGAATTTCCCCTAACGGTTTAGAGAAAGAAGAAGACGAATAGCAAAGTGGAGAAGACTCGTGCCTTCGGTGCACCATGAAATCCGCAGCCTTTTGAAGGGATTTTCCAAAAAAAATCTGAAGGAATTGATCACCAACAAATTATCACCCTTAATCTCATTAATTTTAGATCCTAAGAAAAGATCACTTTAATTCCTTTTTGTAAATCCCCAAGCTTCCGCAACTAGGATGTTGCGAGAGGAAGAAATTGGGTTAGCCCATAAAAGACATACTTTACCCATATGATCTTTGATGGCAATACTTAGAGGTCATTTGGTTGACTTTAAATTCCACTGGAATTTGGATTTCCTATAGTACAAGATAAGATAGTTATTTGGTATGCAGGAAATAGGAAATTAATGGGAAATAGAATTTCCAAGGAAATGGAAATTCCCATGAAGTGTAGGAAATTAATCACCAACCCCCCTTGGGGATTAGAAATTTCTGTGTCAATTACAAATTCCTATGCTCAACCAAACACCAAAAGCCATCTCCTAGAAAATAGACAAAGGAATTTACTTCCCATGAAATAAGACTTCTCATGGGAATTAAGTTCCAACATTAACCAAACAAGCTCTTAATGAAGATTGAGTAATATGACAACGGGGACCACCAAATTTCTGGAGGGGGAGAGAGAGGTTTACTGATTTTGGAGAAATTATTTTCCCCTGAAACCTTTTCTAAATGAGATGTTTTTTAATCGAGTAATTAAGGGGAAAGTCTAAAGGAGAAAGTCATAGTAAAGGGGGAAGAAAAGAACAAATGATTCTGAGTTCTCTAAAGGGAGTTAGGCAAAAAACTATGAAAGGAGGAACCAAGAAAGAGACATGTATGAGTATGCTACTAGTATCTTAAATATTCACCATAATTTACTTATCATGAGTGTAAATTTTTGTATTTTACCAAGAATTTTATTTCATTTTTCTTGTTGAACGTGTTGATCAAAAGTGTCCATGAATTTAATTTGTCTCATACTATCTTACAGTCATACACCTCTCTTCAGCCAAAAAAGAAGTTGGTCATCTTGTCTGATTTTCCAAGGTACGTTAGCCATTGGATTTAAGTACTGATTTATCTTGTTTAAGAAGCACAATAGTCTCATTTATAAGAAGCAAATAGCTTACATAGATAACAATGATAATTTTAAGTAGAATGTTAAGTACAAATATGTATTAGATAGAAAGATTAATTGACTTGTGGAAGTAAGACTCCACCAAGATCTTTATTCTTCGAGATTCTAGCCAATAGGTGGGTACTTCTGGTGTTCTGTTTCGCTGGAAAAGTTATATTTCTAGTTTACCCTGCAACATGAGACATATGGAAGAAGAAATCAGTGCTATACTTCAAGGATACATTCATTGGCATAGTTTAAACTTCAGATCTTGAGATCCCTGAACTAACATAATCTGTGCTATACATCTAGTAGGTGCTAGTTTGTCATGCAAAGTAATGTAAAAAGGATCTAAAGATGGGCATAAAAAGGGTGGACCTCATCTTTCTATATCGTAAATTGTTGTTCATCACTTAAGAGTATGGGGTTTAAGTTGTATTAATTGAAAATCTTCATTTTACCTCAAGCACCCAGTTCGATTCTCGACTCCTGGGAACTTTTGGGCCAAATTCGTAGAAAATTTTGGTAAAATAGCCGAGTTGGGCACATATTGGTATCCAACACGAGTATCCTAATTCTATACTAAGGTGTACCTTATATATTCTTTGTTATAGCTTCACTCTCTCAGCCTAGCAGAAAGTATTAGTTTTTTTTATCTTTGAGAAAGACCTCTAAATTTGGTGGATTTATTTTATTTTGACAATTAAATTTGCTTAGAGATTTTGTCATATCTTTAAAGTAGAAAGCTGCTAACAAGTGCTTGGAATAGCTAGTGAGACAGTTGTTTCATCTCAACTAGAGGTCTTGGTTCGAGACTTTTAAAATGTGCAATGTGTGTTGGGAGAGGTTTGATTTCCTCACAATCAGGACTTGACCCGGCTCGAATGTGGATTATTCGGAGTCTATGACGCTCCAAATTACCGAAAGATTTCACCAAACAAGTAAATTAAAGGAGAGAAAAATTTAATAGAAGTTGGAACCATACTTAGAGCAGTCAGTGTTGGGACTAATGGAATAGGAAATGCTGACACCACATTTATCAGGAAGACCTGCTGCCTTCTTTTCATCAAGACCCTTGATGGAGGCAGCTGCTGATTTCAGACAAGCGCAAGCAGTTTTCTTGTCTGCTGGAGTGGAAGCCAAGTTCTTGAGGGTCGTAACCCCGTCGCAGCAACCCTTCGACGGGCTGTCGCCACCCTTTAAGTAGGTAATACATTGTGCAATATTTTTGGTCACTGTACCACAGCTCATGGCTGCCTCTGCATGTGGTGCTACTACCACCATGCACATAAAAGCTAGACAAACGAACTTGAGAAAAGCGGAGCTAGCCATTGGTTAAGTTTCCGGTATCACCTGTAGAATGTGGAGGTGTCTTAAGGTTTTTTTTCTGGTAGTTGCTGGTGTGATATCTACCTTGTTGCCTGTTGGTGTTATATATAGAGGAGTTTAACATGTAGGTTGATTGGTAACTTTAGCAAAGAATTGGGAAATAGTTGGTAGTTACTTGTTTAGATCTTAGGTCGTCCCCAATTGGCATTTGAACTCAGAGGTTAACCTTAGCCCCTAGACAAACTTGTTTCTTAGCTGTTAGATCATATCTTCATGATACTTTCGTTTCTTTTTAATCCATTCATTTTGTACTTTGCACTAATCATTTAATTTATTTTGATCATCGTTTGTGATAGATATACAGGGAAACCATAGTGGTTTACGCTTGTTATTTCGTCTCCACATATATTTTGAAAATATCAATTTTTGATAATTTTTACTTGTTAATAAATTAAGAAATTAATAGTTAAAGTTTTGCTTTGGCTAGGATGATGGTCAAATTGTGTCGATTATACTTAGAAAGAGTAAGTATATTGCTTGTCAAGAATTAGTTGTCACATACTCACATTATTTTGATCCTTCATATCATATTAAAAGAAATTGACATAATAATTTGACAAATTTAATCCCTCATTTAAGTATTGACATTAACAAAATTTGATTTAAAATAAAATTACCATTGATATATTGGAAAAGTGAATTATTTACGAATAAAGTTGTCATTTCATTTGTTATCAGTTTTTCACTTTGACTTCTGATACTATACATACTACTTTGATAATATGTTCTTTTAGATATAAATATAAACGTAACTATCTTATTAGATTTGTCTCAAATCTCAATGCATATTTTTAATATACTTACATTTTATAATATTTACTAATTATTAACTAAAGATATTTAATATTAAAAGAATACATTGGCACCATAAAAGTACTACTTTTATACTTCCTCCGTTCCAAAATAAGTGAAACACTTCTCTCATTTATGTGAGAGCTTTTTGAGACAAGTGTTTCACTTATTTTGGAACGGAGGAAGTATATGACTACTTGTGAGTTGTATGGTTTTCAAGGCTTGATCCAAAGGGTGGAATACGTGCTACTTATTTGGTATCTTATTTGTGTTACTTGTCGAGCTGGTATAAATAATAAATGTCGTGATCATGTAATTGATAGGCCTACTCATAATTTCTTCTACGTAGTCGACCTATTTGTGAAGACTTTGGTGATATTCTTTGGATTGTAATGAAGCTATTAAGCATACGAAATTTAGACGTGAATGATAAGATAACTCAGTTTTACAAGTCTGAAATAAAATAATGTTATTTTAGATTATAGTTTACAGATTTCTTGAAGAAATAGTGTTGTGCTGTGTACTGTGTACTGTGTGAGGACTTGAGGATGTTGTAGATGGAATTATGGAAAAAAAATGTTGGGTTAGATGTGGTTTAAGTTTTTATTTGCTGTCGGTGTCGTGTACTAATTTGTAAAGGCAACGAGCACTCTACTGTCTCTACCCCATAGTTTTCTGCTTTCCTTTGATTTTTCCGGGGGATCATTTTAGTCTTTACCACCAATTTATTCAAGTGATTTGTCTTTTGAATTTATATGTATACATGTACTTACCTTTCAGGAAATATCTTACATATATCACATGTATTTATCTTTGGATTTTTTGTCCATAACTATCTTATTTATCCTCGTTTTTTGCGAAAAACTACCTTATAAAATTATTTACAAAACTACCTTTGTTATGTTATTATTTGTTGAGCACTTCCTAAAAAATTTTTTCGATGTTTGACTGTAGTTTTCCGGTGAAATCCATGTGTAGATCATGTGACTTGTTATCTTCCATTTTTATTCCCCCTTATATATTATTCTCCCTTCTATATTGTACAAAATTCATGTGCATATCCTTAGTTAGGTAAGGAGATAGAATGTTAGTTTACAAAAAGGAGAGAAAAGTAAAAGGGAGGAATAATAAGGGAATTTTTTTCCTTAAATAATGCAAAAGTGGGTTTTAATTCCCAAAATATGTCCAAAAATAAAAAAATTCCCTGCATACCGTCCACGTAAGACGGCACGCGAGAATTATTTTTTTTTTCTACTTACAACAAAACCGCTACTTGAAGTAGCGGTTTACTGATTTTTTTTTTATAAACCGCTACTTCAAGTAGCGGTTTATTATGATAAACGCTACTCCTACAACGACTTTTTTTTTGTCATTAGCGACGGCTTTTAGCCGTCGGTGATTTCAGCGACTGTTTGTTGTCATTAGCGACGGCTTTTAGCCGTCGTTGATACGTATTTTCTTGTAGTATTATCCCCAACTCCAGAATTTTGCCCAGGTAAACCGTTACTCAGAGTAGCGGTTTATATTTATAATAAACCGCTACTTGAGATAGCGGTTTATGTGTATAAACCGCTACTTAGAGTAGCGGTTTATTATAAATATAAACCGCTACCCTGAGTAGCGGTTTACCTGGGAAAAAACAAAAAAAAAACTAGTTTCTCGCGTGCCGTCCTACGTGGACGGTACGCAGGGAATTTTTTTATTTTTGGGCATATTTTGGGAATTAAAACCTACTTTTGCATTATTCAAGGAAAAAATTCAATAATAAGGAAAATGATAAGTCGCGTGACCTGCAAATGAGTTTTATTCACCGAAAAACCATAGTCAAACGGTCAGAAAAAAATTTAGGTTGTGGTCGACAAACAATAACGTAACAAAGGTAGTTTTGTAAATAAGGTAGTTTGTCCCAAAAAAGAGGGTAAGTAAGGTAGTTATGGACAAAAAAATCCAATATCTTTTTTCCTTAGAGGAGCATGGTATGGCGGTGGTTGGGGTGGCTCGTTGGTGAGGGGGTGGGGATTTAATTAACTAAGGTTAGTTAGGAGTTGATCTAGCCTCAATGACTATTGGAATTGACGGTCGTTAGTCACTAGGGGTATTTTGAATATTTTTTAAAACTTTAGGGGCACCTTGTGTATTTTGGAAACTGTGAGAGTACCCAGTAAATATTCGCAAAACTCAAGGATATTTGTTGAAATATATGTATATTTTAAGTATTTGATATGATGAGAAGAAAAGAATAGAGAGAGCTAAAAAAATATGAGACCAAATAATCAGTGTATTCAAGAACAAGAAACTGCAAGCCCCAAAAAGTAGTAATATTGCAATTTTATCAAACATCTCTAAATAGCGCAAAGATTTATAAGTATTTGTCGAAAAACTATTGCTCTGGGCCGATCTTACAAACGGGCAAATGTAACTATATGAAAGGCCCGTATCCTACTTTATAATTGTACTTGGGCTAAGGCCTCTAGCTTGGAAAGTTAGTGTAAGACGTAAATTCTAAGATATCTTCTTGTATGTAAGGACAATCATTGAATCGTATCATCAACAAAATGTCAAAATCCAAAGAACCAAAGATGCCACTTCTCCTGTACCAGTACAGCCTATGAACATCCTTCATTCATTATGTCACTGATTGTGTTACACATAGAACACTAGGTTCTAGAAATACTCTGTTGGTTTATTGTTTCTAGTAGGGTTGGTTCAGGTCTTGAGAATAGTGGGACCATGTGATCAATCATAAACATTAGTCATTGTATCATTGTATGCAACTAGCAAAAATTTCCATTTTGATAAACATTAGTCATTATATCATTGTATGAAACTAGCAAAAATTTCCATTTTGATAATATTTAGTCATGATATCATGGTATGCAACTAGCAAAATATTTCATTTTAATAAACATAATGATTGTATCTTTGTATGGATAGAATTGTGGGATTAGTATCAATTTTTTTTTTTTTTCAAGATATCAATATATTAGTTTGTTGCTTACTACGAAATTATGGTAGTACTAGTAGCAGTGGCGGATCTAGAAATCATATGTAGTGGGGTCACCCTTAAATAAGTAAATAATAAAATACAAAAAAAATTAACAAAATCCCATAAATATATATGCTTATGACAATGTTGTTGGTCTGTAAACTATAGAATGCACAACCTCTTTATAGTTTTTTATTTTGCCAAGTGAGGTCACTTGCTCCCACTCAATTATACATACATCCGATGCTAGTAGTAGTATTAAGACGATGCTAGGTTATGAAATTTTGCTAGAAGTATATATGCTAAAATATATAGGTGTTTTGGAAGATAAGTTTCTTTAAAAGAACATGTTTGATGTGTAAATTGATCCTTGTACAATTACACTCTTTCTATAGCACATAGCCACATATTGTACTCTATAAGAAGAAAAACAAAATTATGTCTTTGTATACTATGTCATGTTTCTAAATTATGATGTACAAGAACTGTTGCCTGTTGGTATATAATCTTCAATATTAAGTTAATATCAGGTTATTGTCTCCATTATGGCTTATGCTGACTGAATTGTATGATAGGATACCAAAACATGTGAGAGTTTATACTGAATGTTATGAAAAAAAAAAAAAGCAAAAATGATGGATGATCAGATCTGCCAGACTGCAATATGTTAATAACAATATAACATTATGAACCTTCCAGTAGAAAGATTTCAGGCTGATCAAAAGTGCGGTACCCACATCACCACATGCAAATTGATAGGATCTCCTTGGCACGTGCGCCAGTAGTGTGGAGTATAGTGTAACACATGCTGCTTGCTGGGAGTAGCCGTAATAGCAAGTGATGACAACTAAACTTGCACTCTCAGTCACACATATCATAATATTGACTATATATTTAATTTTTTTCCACTAGGCACCCTTTGATAAGAAGAAGATTTTATTAGACCAATCTCGCTCAAATCAGTCAGCCCAGTTATACTGGTCAACGCTTGAGAGTAGAAAGATATAAGGGAATCAATAACTGGGCTACGCTTAAGAGTAGAGGGATATAAGGGAATCCCTACTTTTAAACATAAGTAGGTAGTGAAATTTAAAAGTGTGACCTTCAAATCGCAAGGTGAGTTTCCCACCAGAGCCTCGCTCAAGTCAGTCAGCCCAGTTACATAGGTCAACGCTTGAGAGTAGAAAATATGAGGAAATTCTTACCCTCAAACACAATTAGGTAATTGGATTCAAACTTATAACCTTCAAATGACACGGTGAGTTCCCCACCACCTTTACCAAGCAAACTTGGTTATAATATTAACTATATAGTATGAATAATAAAGTATGATACTGTCACACATTTATATATAAAAAAAACTTCATGTTTGTGTAAAGTATTATAGATATAGAGGGGTAAGGTGAGAGGATCAAAGGAAGGACCACCCGAGCATAAAATAAGGGAGACAAAGAAAAGGCTTGAAAAAAGAGGGTGTTTCACACTCTAATGATAATATTTGAGCTATTCTTTGCTTGTACTCTTCTGTGAGAAGAATATTTACATGAGTGGGTTTTGATGGGGTGTAGGAGAGAGAAATATGAACATCTAAGTGAAAAATGAAAATATTGCTTTGGACTCTCGAATGGAGGTCTTGATGACCAATATAGGTTTTCTTTCGATAATCCGCCTTAAAATGTACTACCAAGAAGTTGTTGTGAGAAATATATATAAAGAGAAGGGTACTGATAGAATTTATCAGAAGAGTGCATTGTATTTGAATTGAATATATTCGCTTTTTACAAATAACGGTATTTATAGATACAAATTTCGCTGTCTAATGTGCACAAAATCAACAATTGTTGGGAGAAAAATTCACCCATGCATTAAATGCATGTCAGGTGGACTTCACTATGTTTAACAGTAGAATGGTCGCAACAGAAGTAACTTTTGTTAGAGGAGGATTTTTTTTTTTTGTTTTTAATGGTAAGATGGAGTCTCTTACAAGAATGAGGGAATTGGGGATCTCTCCTTATAAGGCGTGAGATTTGATCTCAAGAATTTCGGAATTGGTGTGATGTCAATACTATAGGCTATTACGTGCTGCTCGTTGGAGCCTTGGAGGAGACTTGTAGCGTTAATCTTGTTGTGCAATTTGGTGATGTATTTATGTATCATGTTGTTCATATCAGTTTTTGATGTATTTGTTTTAGGTACGTCGTTCATGTGTCATAACTAGTGTAGTCATGTAAATATAGGAAGTCGTAGATTTACACCGATTTAAAAGCAAAATCAACTAGTTATACTGTCGTTAATTTAGTTGCTCGTTTGTCTGATGTATTAAACTAGAAACAAGTGTAATAATATGTAGAATTTTCTGTGATTTAGCTTATAGAAGAGGAAAACAAGTGGACATGTATAACTTCAATTGTTTTTAGAAATTTTCTTAGGTTTACACAATCTTTTCGAACAAATATGAAAACAAAAGTTCAAAAAACTAAACAATACAAATTATTTACAAATTGTCTTCCTACTTCTTTCCCTAATTTCCCTCTTAAACAATCACACACAAGAAAATTGAATCTTATAATTATCGACACATACATTAGCTAAATGATCTTATATTAATAACAATTTTCAAACAGTATACACTGCTCAATTACCGACAATTTAACTAATGGAATGCAGATATCATCAGAAAAGTAAATCCTATTACTATTGAAATTAGTGTGATTGATTTTTAAGCAAAGAATGATTTAATAAAAAAAAAAAAAGGCAAAAAATAGTAGCAATTGATTTTTATAGTTTATAAAAGAATAGTTCTTCAGCAAATGATTAAGTAAACAAACAATAGCTACCTATCACATCATTTTGGCCCCCAACTAGATCATGTCCTCGTAGTAGGTGGTTGATTCAAAACAAATCCATCTATAATAAAAGGTTTCAATATTATATTTAAGTTTTCAATTATTAAATACTCGTTTCTTTTTTATTTACTCATTCCATTATGGGAGAGAATCAAGGAAGAAGTACAAAAGTATAAGAGAGAAATTAAAAAGGTGAAGAGAGAAATTAAAAAGTAGGTTAAAATATTAAAAAATGAATGATATGGGTGAAAAACGAAGAGAAAATAGATGCGACATGCTACCAAAATAAAAAAAACAAAAGTGTGTTGATTAAAAAGGAATAGACTAAAAAAAAGTGTGTAGATTAACAAAAAGTATGAACCTTGTTTTGCATCCAAAAGAAAAATATGGATTATTGGCGAAGGAAAATTATGTCTTACCTTCCTATATCACGGACCACTAAGTTTAGGTGAAGTGTTTATGTGTAATCAATCACTTAGCTAATTATTTTGTTTCAAAACATTAAAACACAAAAAGGATACCAGAGGCAGGGAGGCAAGAAAATCATTAGTCTATTTTGTTAAGGTTTGCTGAAAGTGTGGACAAAGAGACAAAGCATGGTTTTATTAGACTGTATTTAATTTGTGTGATAAGCTGAGCTCCATACTTATAAATTGGAAAAAACTTTGTCTATTTAGTGGAGAATTGGAGATAGAGACCAATTTCTCGATCTCTTTAAATTGTTACATTTTTTTAAATGATTATTTTTATAAAAATTTTCATATTTGGAATACTTGATTTATAAAATAATAATAATAATTTTTATTTTTCACTTTTTCGACCAAATATAACTTTTATTTTTCACTTTTCCCCCTTTTTTATATTAAATGGGTTAGAAAAATACCTTTCAAAAAGCTTCAAAGTGATATTATCTAAAATCTTGTTTAAAACACAATGTAGCAAATAAAATAACGGAGGGACTAATGATTAGTTGAGTCCAACTCACCAAAATTTTTATTTTTCAACTCTCGGTTTCTAATTAGAAAATCGTGAGTAGATGCATCAATCTTTGTGTTTATATATTATAAACTAGTTATAATTTATATGTTTATTTTTATTATTGTTATTATATTATTGTTATTGTTACTGTTACTGTTACTGTTACCGTCGCCGTTATTATTATTATTATTATTATTATTATAATAATTATTATTATTATTATCAAATGTGTTATTATGTTAGTAATTGTTTAATATAATACTATTTAAGAAAATGTATTTAATGTTTATCCGCAAGCTTAATGACCGAATTAGGATATTGCTTTTGCACTAGGACCAATTATTTTTTTTATTTTTTTTTTTGAGAAAGGTACAACTATACAGAGAAGTGGGGGAAAGTTAGAGAGGAATCTGAGCTAGCCAAGTGTCTCGAGGGAGTGATAGTGAGAGAATGGCATATTAGAAGTAGAGCTAATCAAATATATTTTGGCCAACCTACCTTAGAAAGAAAAAGTTTCAAATTTCTCATTTAGAAAAGCTATCATATGAGACAGATGCAAAGTGTCTCACTTAGATTAAGATATTAGGGGGAGCTCGAAAGGACTTTTTTTTTATTAGAAATGATAATTGATCCGAAGACTAATCTCTGCTAGGCTATTAGCCTGTAGGGTATACTAACTTAGGGATTGTTTGATAATCGGATCTTTCTGTTGGTTTTTGGCTGATTTAGTTGGCTTGTTTGACTGACTGGAAGCATTGGCTATATGTATTGGTTTTTTAAGTTGGCTATTTAAGCCAGCTATTTGCAAAAGTGTTTGGCAAAATTAATTGTAGTTGTTTGCGATTTATTATAGAGTTTGTGGGCCAAAAAGCTACTCCAAACAACTTTTTCATTTTGGCTTAAAAGCCAGCTTTTCAGCCAACCAAAAAGCCAATAACCAAACACTTTTTTTGGCTGTTTGACCAAATTAAAAAGCAATTTATCAAACATGGCCTTAGAGGCTTAGTACAAGGCTAAACAATCCAAAAGTAAATACCTGAACACATTATTGGGATGAGGATTCGAACTCTGGACAATGTCCTAGAATTCGAAGTGGTACTCCACTGAGCTACCACCTCTCCCTCAAACTCGAAAGAAATATGTTCTAATAAGTTCATAAATATTAAACTCAAATATTATAGTTTGGAGTCAACAAATTATGAGAAGCTAAATTTAAAACTAATAAATATAAATAAAGTTCACAAATATTTAGATAAGTGTAAATTCGCTAGAAATAATGCGCTCTTGATAGTTAATCGTTAAGGATAATATTTTCTCCATTCCGTTTCTCAATTGCAATATTTTTTATCCGGAAGTTTTATACTAAATGCAACTTTTTAAAATTTGGTAATATTTTCTCTATACTTCTCTCATACTACATGAATCTCATTTTTATCTATTTCTATTTCTCTTATGTTCATGTATTTTTTTTTTAAATAAGAAAATATACGAAGAACTAATGTTGCTATAATAATAGAAAGGAGAAACTACTTCTACAAGCTAATGAATGCCTCTCTCCTTGATGATCACACAATTATGCTCCATTTCTAACCATTTACAAGAGATTAGGATGTCTACAGATGGCCCTCTAGTAATCAAATATGACTTGAAAATATGGTATAGTTAATTAGTAGGGGACCCAAAAGGTGATCCTAACTTGAGGAAGTGGTATCATGTGCATAAAGGTGTTCAATGTTCCAAAAGCCAACCAACTCTCACGTGGAATAAGATCTCTCTTGGGTCCTCTTTGCCTTTCTGATTAATTTTTTCTATTTTTGTAATTTCCCTTCACCCTTCTTTCATGTCCTCTAATGCTAACCTTTTATCCTAATTAGTCTTTGTTAATTTCACCCCTATTAACATCATTATCAACTAATTTGATTCATACAACTTTGACACGTAGAAACTCTCATCCGGATTAGTTTTTATAATGAACTGAGTTACACTAATTGACGTCACTTAATGAGTCCGACTTAATAATAATGTGGGAGTCATTAAGCCGCTCAGAGTTTAAAGTAACTTTCAGAGTCCGATGAATAGCTAATATTTCAGCGTTGTATCTCCATGAATGATATTAGAATTGAGAAGGTACATATGAAATTGCCACCATAATCTATGAGGCCTCCACCAATAGAGGAGCATAATAAGGAAGGGCTAACCGAAGTGTCTACATTCTATTTTAAAGAGTATTGAGGAGGGTGGGTAATGAATCACTGCATTAGTGGAGGGTCAAGCTTTGGAGGAGACTGGAAACACAAACCACATAAGGCATAAAGGATTCCTTAGAATGTCATGCGAGTTATAGGGGAAGGAGTCTCTCTACCCTTTTATCCACCAACTCATATCGAAGTGGCTAGGATTAGGTCTTGAGTTTGGGATAATGAGCAAGATTTTCCAAAATCCTCATGCTTATTTCCTTCCATAGAGACCACAAAATAATGAAGAACATAGCATGCCAAACCTTCTTAAAGAAGTTGCTCTTTCCGGGGGGAGGGGGGGATTGATCATAGACCTCCCGAATTGAGAAAGGAAAGGTCCAAGATAGATCCATATGGCGAGCCACCACTACAAATTTTTTAAAAAGCGAGTGGACGATGTAAGAAAAAATGATTAATGTCCTCCAATTCAAACGGTTGATTCTGCAGAGTACTCTAGAAGTTTATGAGCCCTGGATGATGTTCATGCGCCAAAGCCTATCTTTTGTTTTTATTCGACCAGGCAATACGAAATAAACGAAAATTGCGTTCCAAAAGGGCACTAAACCATTCCATAGCCCCTTAATGATATCAAAATTGGCACTTTCTATCAATATTGGCCAATTCAGAGGAGAATGATTTAACCGATAATGTGCCGGATTTTAACTAATATATAAAAATAAATGTTAGCATGTAATATATTTTTAAGAATATGTACTTGTTTATATATAAAAAGGGAGCACAAATAGGGGTGTAAGTGAGACGAGACAGCTCACGAGCTACTCGAGTTCGACCGAATCAAAGTTAGACTCGAGTAAGCTCGAAATGTTGGCTAGACGAGTTGGGCAACTCGATACTGAACTCGAAAACTCGTGATAAGCTCGAATACCCAAATATGTATAGGATATATAGGAAAATACCTAAATTTGACATATTTTCTACCTTATGATTGCTTTCAACTCGAGACACTTGCAAGTTAATAGGGATCTACTTAGTCAAAACTCGACTCAAAATTCCTAACCAGTCGAGTCGAGCTTACCCAAACTCGAACTTGACTAGCATCGTTTACACCCCTTATGCACAACCTCTTCGATGTACATCCCCTGCAAAATTGTTGTTGTATGAATGCAGTTTCTTTTCTTTCCTAATATTTCTAAAGAAATTGATTAAAAGTGTAAAAAAGATCCCCGTACTTCTGTTGATAACTTTCCTCAACTTGTGTTTACTTAATTAATTCGTGCATTACATTGGATTGAAAATTATTTTACTTTTAAACACATAAAAGTTGTTGATCTAACATTACCATTTTGTAGCCAATCTAGCACAAAAATTGCATAATAAACTTAGAATTCAATATTAATTATGTTTATCTTGAAATCCACTTTTTATAGCTTTCATATATTTGTTTCTTGTTATATGTAGAATTGGATACTAAAACATAAAGATGAAAAAAGGTACTTAGCCATTAAGATCTGGGGAAAACAATTTGAAAAAATCAAAAATATTTCAAGTCGATTCCTTTTTAACTTATTTTTGCTTATTTGAATCTGCTTTAATTTATCTAAATTTATTAAATTAATTGGTGAATGTGTCAAATCTTATACTTATTTGTTTATTTTTAGTAAAATGAATTTATCTAAACTTTTTAAATACATAAATAGAAACTAATAAACAAAGTGAGAATACTAGCAACATCATAATTCACAAATGCAACAATATAGTAAAATACATTTGGGGAATAAAATTTGAGTTCATTAATTTGGAAAAGCAAAACAAAGTTAAGGCGCGTCTTGTGCAAGTACCAAGTTACCCTCATTAATTGAAAGGTTTGAGAACAATATTTTGTCTCTGCTTGCTCCAGCCTTTACCTTTTTACAGTTTACAATTACTAGTACGTTGTTCCGACTCCTCGACTGCAACTCCGTTCTACCAGACCCCGCAGTAATTCTGTAAATGTAAACTTTCCCGCCCATTTCTCACTTCTTATTTAAAACTTTTATGAAGTAAAAAAAAAAATCCAACTCATATGCCATCCTGTCAAAGTGTCACGTCACCTTTTTTTTTTTTTTTTTTTCTTACTATGATAACTTAATTATTGTTTTTGATTTTTTTTACTATGATCATCCTAAAAACGTATTTTGTTCAATTGAATTTACCTCTTTCCTGAATCCTATATCACCTTTCTTTGTGTTTCCTTCATGGTTGAGGTGGTCAACATTAACAGATTAACTCGGCTTGTAGGCTTAGCCCGACTCAAAAATTTATTGTTTTTTAGTATCATGTTTTAGGCTTAACTTGGCATGACCTGAATTTTAGATTAAAAAAAGACGGACATGGTCAATTGAAATTTGAATATTTAGGTTAAATTTTATCTCGGTTTGATATAGCGGGTTTGACATTGAAAATATTGCCTCAAAATTTATACTTTTTTTAAACAAAGTTAACCCCATCCTTACCCCCATCTACGCCATCTTTCTCTCTTCACTCATTTTTTTTTTATGGAAAAACATCCAATCTAAACGAAAGATGGTGTATATCCTATTTTGATTTTTTTTTCACCTAAGGGCCTGTTCTCTTCGGCATAAAACAGCTGAACTGAACTTAACTGAATTGAACTGAAATGAATAGTGATATGTGAGGGTAAAAGTATTGTCAAGAGCTGAACTGAGCTAAACTGGTCTGAACTGAACTGATCCGAACTGAACTGAATTGAATAGTGATATGTGAGAGTAAAAGTATTGCCAAGAGCTGAACTGAACTGGTCTGACCCGAACTGAACTGAATTTAACTGAATTGAATTACTGAACTGAACTGAAAATAAGCTTGGGTTAAGAGGCCTAATAACCATCTCAAGTGCCTCTATTTGATATCTTGATACCAATTACCACCTAAGCGCTTGTGGAAGATATAGGCTGAGAAATCGTCGTTCACGTTGAAATTCATCGCAAATCCATAGTTTTACAAATTATGACTGTACTTTTCACAATGATTTTGGGCAGGAGTTACTATTTCATACTAATTAAGCTATGTCTATATCAATTAAAATCTCCAGGTAATATACCAATCAGAAAAAGGGTACTTAGAAGGCTAAATACAAATAAATTATGTTGGTGTGGTTATAATAGTTGACAAAAAAGAGATGAAACTGATCAGTTAGCTGAAGCTAAGAAGATAATAGTTGAAAATAAATAAAAAAAAAGTTGATTTTTTTTATAGAAAATAGAAATATACGCAAATCAAATTATAACAGAAACATAAATATCGACTAATCAACTTCAAAAGTCAAGAAAATCTCAATTTATTTGCTACTCCAATGTAAAGTACTACTCCAATGTCACATGTTTTGAGAGAAAAATAGGGGTATTTTGAAAAGTTTGTATATAAATTAAGGATAATTTAATCCAAATAAATTGACAAAAAAGAAAATAGGCACAACATTTTGGGACACCAAAAAAGGAATATAAGCACTATATTATGAGACGGAGGGAGTACTTAATTAAGTTTTGTTTAGCTAGTCCACTCAATTATTGTAAATTCATTCATTTTTCAAACTCAACTCATCTACATACTCTCCCTCCACTCCCGCCACATCACCACCCCCCTCCACGTCACCCCCATTTTGAAAATTTGAATCTTTAATCCCATTTTTCCCTTAAAAATTCAACAAAAAAACAAAACACAAAAAAAATACTATTTGACAATTACTCCGTCGTCCTCACTACCTCTCTCACCAGTCACCAGTTATTGGTCCTCTCTCTTTCTCTCTCCTCCCTTCATCTTCTCTCTCTTCTGCAACATTTCTTCAAACTTCACACTTCCAAATTCTCTCTATTCAAAAAATTTAAACAATAATGCAGTTTCTTCTTTTGTCATAGACATCCATGTGAAAATCTCTGACAAATTCTTCTTTCTTTCACTTTCTCTCTCCTCCATTTTTTTTTCTTCTTCCTTCAATTTCAAGTTTTCGTTTACATTTTCGATTTCTTCTCCAAAATTATACTACTTTTGTATTGATTGTTGATTTGGTGGAAGTTTTTTCCGAAAAACGACGTCGTATCTGTAGTAGATGTCGTCAAGAGCACGAAGTAGTTCACCGTTTAGTTACAGGAGAACTTCAAGTCCGTATTCATCTTCTTCTTCAACGTCGTCGTTTATGAACACTAGTGGCCGGTTTATTCCCCGGTCTAACAGCTCATCTTCTTCGTCTTTTCACGGTTCAACCGGTAATAATAATAATAATTTCGGTTCAAGATCTATGACGCCGAACCGGAGTTATGGAGGTCAATCACCAGTCGCTTTTTCACCGTCTGATGAGTTGCTTCCTGAACCGTTCGATCCTCCTAGATCCACAGCTGATAGTATTTCTGTCACTGTTAGATTTCGTCCTATGAGGTGAATTTTTCGCATTGATTGATTTGATTTGATTATAAGATCTAAATTGATTTTAGTGAATTAGATCTTTGTTTAATTTGATTAATTTTTGGTGATTTATTTGGTAGTGAGAGAGAGTACAATAGAGGAGATGATGTTTCGTGGTATCCAGATGGTGATAAGACTGTTCGAAGCGAGTTTACTCCGGCAGCTGCTTATGCATTTGGTAATTTTTATCTATTTGTGATTTTAGGTTAAGAGTTTAGATTATTTACTATATTTGATGAATTGTGATGTTAATTGTTGTAATGAGTGGTTTTTGTGATTGAATTTGGTAATGACAGATAAGGTTTTCGGACCAAATGCGACGACGGAGGAAGTTTATGATGTGGCAGCTCGGCCGGTTGTTAAGACTGCAATGGACGGTATTAATGGTATGATCAATCTGAATTTTCGTGATTTGTTGATTGGATGTTTGATTAGAATGTAATGCTTAAGTGGCTAGTGGTATTCTTGAATCGAATTATTTGCAATTATAAGTTTAGGTTTTGAGATAAAAAAAAATGGAGGTTAGTTGTGATCTTGTATTGATTGAACGAAGAAATTGTGTTTTAGGTGATTTGTGATATGAGTAATGACATTGTAATGTTGATGATGCAGGAACAGTGTTTGCTTATGGTGTTACCAGTAGTGGAAAGACACACACTATGCATGTAAGTGGTTTCCTTTGATTGCTATTGGTGTTTTTAATATTTTGCGTTCTTATTGGCTGCTGTGGATTTCCTGTGATCTAAAGACCACAATGATCTTAACTGTCAAAACCAACAGTGTCTCTTCATATTATAGTTATCTGTCAAAAAAAAAAAAACCTGCCAACTTTGGTCCTCTTCTTTTGGACTTAATTTCAGTTGACTTCAGTTCAATTAATTTCAGTCCAATTCAGTTTCTCTTTGCAATTTAGTTTCTCTTTGCAATTCATTATCTCTCACTGAAGTTAATTTCAGTTTAGATCAGGTTCTCTCGGTCCAAAATAGCGCGGCCTTAGACTTTCATGACTTGCCATGCTGACGAGTAAGGACTTATAAGTCCTTTGTTCTAACACAAATGAAACGTAGGGGGAAGGCATGTGGATTAAGGAGAGGAGAGAGATAGAGGGAGATAAAAAGAGGCACCTATGCAATGAAGAGAGAGATAGAGAGAAGCAAATGCAAGATAAAGTAACGTTTCATTTGTTTTGAAACGGCCTAAAGTGATAAGGGTTTCATATATTTTATAGTGGAGGAAGTATAAGATTTGGCTTACCTCTAGTGACTCTTTTATAATGGCCAATATCTTGGCCTTGGCTTGAAAGGACGAGGGTTGTCATATTACTGGATGATGCCGTCGGAATCTGCACTGATATCAATAGTTTTAAGTTGATGAGTACTTATTGTGATAAACAAGATACATACGGTGATTCCCTTTTTTGATTAGGTAGCTTGAGTTATTGTGCTAAGGAGGTCATGCTTTGCTAGTTTTTTAGGAATAGGTAACCGAGTAGAATGCAGGGTTTTGCTATAGTCTTTGTTACAAAGTGAGACAGAAGGTCATTAGAGTCTAGAGATGCATGTTATGAATGTATCCCTGTCCTATTGCTGTTGAGACTGCAACCACAATTCCCTCTTTATGTTCGCTATTTCCAATCCTTTAATCATGAGATGATTGGAAGTTCCATTGCACAACATCATTGACTAATGTCTCATGTTGCTTGTTCGTAACTTGGAAATCAGTGGATTACAACTAAAGTGTCTTATGTTACTTGACAGGGGGATCAAAGTTGTCCTGGTATCATTCCACTGGCAATCAAAGATGTTTTCAGCATTATACAAGAAGTAAGCACATTCACAACTTGGTATAGAATTTACTGGCTATAGAAATTGGACTGTCAAGCTTACCATATGGAGTTGTTCTTTCATTGCTTGCTTGCAATATTTTTAAAGACGCCTCTTTCGAAAGCTGTGAGATATGTTTGCATGAAATATAGTCGTTTCTTTAAAGAATTTTGGCTGATTAACTATTTGCTTGATTCAGACTCCTGGGCGAGAGTTCCTGCTTCGTGTGTCCTATCTCGAGATCTATAATGAGGTAATGATTATACTTGTGGACCGATACATTGATATAAATCTAGTCATTGAAGTTTTTCTATTTGACCAACAGCAGACATCTAGTAATCACTATGTAGGATTTTTGTTGTTCATGTCTGTCGATGTGTTTTCTTCTGTAATTATTTCACTTTTCTGGTTTGACATCTCTGTGGGGGTGTTTTGCTCACAAATAGAACTAAGTTGAATATGATCCTCTGGTTACAGGTTATAAATGATTTGCTTGATCCAACTGGTCAAAATCTGCGTGTTCGAGAAGATGCCCAGGTTTGTGTTGGCTACGTAATCTTTTTATATTCATTCATTACAGAACATTGTTTTGATCCTGCGCAATGTTCAGGGAACTTATGTTGAAGGCATAAAGGAAGAGGTTGTTTTGTCTCCTGGTCATGCACTATCTTTTATCGCTGCTGGTGAAGGTAAAGCTTAGGGCTTGGCTTATCGGCTTCTTATGGATACTGTGAACTTCGAAATTTCCTGTTATTGAATCAGTTTTATGTTCGCAGAGCATCGCCATGTTGGTTCTAACAACTTTAACCTATTCAGTAGTAGAAGCCACACCATATTTTCACTGGTAAGTTTTTGTTTTCTATCTGTCTTCCTTCTCTCTTATCATGTTCTGTTTTCATTTCTCTTTCATGGTTAGTCCTGTGTCTTTGCTTCTGGTCCATCATTTTACTATACTTTAACTGGAATTATTAGCTTCATCAATTTGAGACTTTGCTGCTGGTCCATCATTTTACTACATTATTGCCGGGATTATTAGCTGCATCTTTTTGAGACAAACCTTGGGATTGTAAAGGGGCTTGTAATTTTTTATAGGAAGTAAGAACAAGACATTACAATCCAGTATTTCTTCTTTTTTGGGGTATGATTGCGTTCTGGGTGCGCAGAAACTAACTGCATTCGAGTTTCGAATGATCCATCCCCTCCAAAGTTCGAAAGTTCACATCACTCCTTTAGTGTACTACTCATGGCGATAAATATACTACCTAAGCTCTTATTTTTTCTTCAAGTTTGACTTTCACATTTTCCGACGCATAATTGTGACCTTTAATATCTAATTATCTATGTTACCAATAAACCTGTGAAAATTTGATATTTTTAAAATAGTGTTGAGATGTATCAAACGATACTCCACTTACTGACACAATTATGTTTTTCTTTACATATAAAGCAAAGGTGATGGTAAATATGGAGTATGTGAATGTGTAGACTGAAAGAGAATGGAGGGAGTATCATTTTGGTCCCTGATTTTCATTCTGTGACATTACAGTGAATAGAAAACCGAAAGTTCAGGATACATATTGTTTTCTTAGCTTTGTCATCCAATCGCCTTCATCCCTTCCATGCATGTGAAATTATGAAGCCATTTTGAGCAATGTATAAAAAAGCTCAAGGTGCATTGAGACAATAGGGGATCCCACTGTGCCTATGTGCACCTCATTTCAATGAGGCACAACTAAGGAAAATTAAAAGAACCTGATGTAAGAAAAATTGTGTGCCTTGAGTGAGCCTGAGTGTGCTGTTTTGCACCTGGTGCGCATTTGTGTGCCTCTTTGAGATTGCCTCCCCCACTAAGGCACACTTTTTTATACACTGGTTTTGAAAGTTGCGACATTTTAGAAGCTAAAATGTTACATAGAATTTGAGATTACCCACTATTGACTAGAATATGAGCCCCATAAGATCTCAGTTTCTGTACTTGTTCTGAAATTTAACTTGATTTCCTTTATGTCGTCCTGTACTGATTCTTACAGATGTTGTCCAATCCTGCATTTGCATATCTGTTAGTTTTGTCATATATATTGACCAATGATTTTACCATGTAGATGATAGAGAGTGGTTCCCATGGTGATGAGTATGATGGGGTGGTATTCTCACAACTGGTAAATGTCTGATCTTATAATTTGGTTCATGAATTGTGCAATTTTTGACTTTTCATAGTGTGATAATGTATTTGTTTATTTTTCTCAGAATTTGATTGACCTTGCTGGATCTGAGAGCTCCAAAACTGAAACAACAGGTTTAAGAAGAAAGGAAGGATCATATATCAATAAAAGTCTTTTGACTCTTGGAACTGTAAGTGATCCTTTTTTTTAGAATTATTATGTTGGCATGGTGGGAAATGCTGACTTGTTCTAACAGGGTAGATGTATGCACTACTCTCTTTAATGCTATTGAATCTGGTTTTTGATATGAAGGTCATCGGGAAACTCAGTGAGGGGAAGGCATCTCATATTCCATACAGAGATTCAAAACTTACTCGTCTTCTGCAGTCTTCTCTCAGCGGCCGTGGACACGTTTCAGTAAGTTCTGGAAACGAAACTTAATCTAAATGCACAAGATCCTTGTTAGAATTGTAATTTTAATTTTGAACTTATATATCGGAGAGGGGGAACAGAAACAAACATGCAAGATTACTTCCTATCCAGAAACATTTTGCTCTTGGAATTCAAAAATTTATAACCATTGTTTGATTGTATTTTGATTCTGATGACTGTTCTGTTTCTGTAAAACTGTGATGTAAGAAAAACTCTTGCTTGCTTTTAACTTTAGTTTTGGTGGAGCACTGATTCAATTTTTTTAATCAATTTTAATATTTTCAACTTTTGCACTTTCTTATTCTGTGCTCATTTGGTATTTGTGCAGCTTATATGCACAGTTACCCCCGCTTCTAGTAGTATGGAGGAGACTCATAATACTCTGAAATTTGCTAGCAGGGCAAAGCGTGTGGAGATTTTTGCTTCGCGTAATAAGGTGTGTTTCTTTGTGCTGTTCCGTATTTAACTTTCAGAATCTAAATATTCAGAAGGTTACTAATGATGTTATCAACCTTGATGATGTTCAGATCATTGACGAGAAGTCCTTAATTAAAAAGTATCAGCGCGAAATTTCAACTCTTAAGGAAGAACTTGATCAACTAAGGAGAGGAATGCTTGTTGGAGTTAGTCATGAGGAGATTTTGACCTTAAAACAGAAGGTGCTGTCTTATTGTGCACACACTGATTTATGTATTTCTTGAACTAATTTGAGGATGTATGGTTGTACTTATATCTAGTGTTGTCTGTAGTTGGAAGAAGGTCAAGTTAAAATGCAATCAAGATTGGAGGAAGAAGAAGAAGCAAAGGCTGCTCTTATGAGTAGAATACAGAGGCTGACTAAATTAATACTTGTTTCTTCAAAAAACAATATCCCTTCCATTTTGGGTGATGTTGCTGGATTCCAGAGAAGTCAGTCTGATGTTGTAAGTTTGAAATACCACCCAGAGATCTTTTAATTGGGACAAGCTTGTCTGTAGTTTTTAAAGGTTGCTTTACTGCATTGTTTCTTTCTCCTGTCACATCCTTATATTTGTTAATCTCCTGGCCATCTTATCTCCTTGCCTCCTGGCTATATTGTATGTCTCCTACCTATCATTTCCAGTAGTTGGAGTGAGGGGATATAAGGAAAGATGTAAAACATTATAAAACAACAATGCCAAAGCTGTATGTAATCCCAGTAGGAAGATGAAAAGTATTAAGGAAATTAAGGAGGCCTAGAGATGGCCTGTGGATCATTTATAGTAAGGATACGTGGTGGTGACAAACACTGTTCTATGCTTATATACGTGTTTTTCTTTTATTTCCTGCTCTCAGAAATCAGAGCTCGGGGAGAGTGAGAATAATAAGGATTCCCCGTCTGCACTTCCAGACCCTCCTGGTGATTACCAACAAAGATCTGCTAGCCATTGGAATGATGAACTCTCTGCTGTTGGCAGCATACTCACTGAATCTAATCAAGCTGGTGAACTTGTCAGTGGTTCAAACTTGACTGTATGAATCTTTGTTTCAATTTTCTTTTTTCTTCTACATAAATGTCAAATAATGCTGGTTTTTCTGCTCAGATCTTTGACTGATTTATGATGTTGACAATGTTATTGATGGTGAAACAGTAATGTGTATTGCAATATAAGATTGAAACTAGGAGACAAATTAATTTTATGTTCAAATCAACATCAGCCTGTTTTGAACTGATTTGCATTTACATTATGAGATAGTGCATTTAGTTTCATCAGTAAAACATAACATATTTCTCTAATCTGAACATTGCTTTTTTTCCAGACTATTTTGGATACTAAATGTTTCAACGCAGTAACATTCCTCTTTTGTTTCCTTGTCATCATGCTGCAATCAATTGCGAAAGCTTGCAAGATTGTGTTATTATATGCATTTTGTTACTTGCGAGACTGATCTGATAATATGGTATCTCTGTCTATTATCACATTTGTTTGCTGTTCCAAAAATTTATTCCTTTGTTGGACGTCAGGATGATATAACTGCATCTGATGAGATGGACCTTCTTGTGGAACAAGTGAAGATGCTTGCTGGTGAAATTGCTTTCAGTACAAGCACACTTAAACGCTTGGTTGAGCAATCTTCAAATGATCCAGATGCCTCACGAAGTCAAGTATGGATTTCATCTTGCCCTTGCTAGCCTTCGATATATGTTCTACTGTTATTGATTTGTAGAAGTATAAAATATATGCTCCTTAAATCACCATTATGACTAGACTTTGCTTGAATACATAAGTTTGCTTTCCTGCCATTCCATAAATTGCTATTGTTTTTTGTTGGAGTTCATTTGGAGTATCAAGTTTTACTGCATCTACCTTTGTGCTCCCATATGATGATATGAAGTCAAGGCTTCTGGGTGCTAAGTGAGCATCTCTGTAAATGTTATGATCAGCTAATCATATAAATATCAATATCTAATGCATCTACACCAATTTTTTGTTATTATCTGTTTCTGCTTCATAATATATTCTGCACTGCAGGTCCATAATTTGGAATGTGAAATCCAAGAAAAGAGGAAGCAGATGAGGCTTTTAGAACAGCGCATAATCCAGAGTGGTGAGGCTTCAGTAGCTAGTGCGTCATTGCTTGATATGCAGCAGGTTATCATACTGTTTTTCACTTGTATCCTTGTTGTTTCCAGCTTACATCTCCCCCCCCCCCCCTTCTGTGCGTGTTTGTAGCATCAAAGTTTTGCCTTGATTCCAGTGGCATGTGTGTAAATGTGAAACTTAACATCTCTCCCCTTCCTGTTTGACAGACTGTTGTAAGATTGAAGACTGAGTGCAGCCAAAAGGGATTTGAATTAGAGGTATGTGCTCACTTTGCTTTTGCATCTTCATGATAGCGAATTAGTTTTATTCACTAATACAGTCCTCCTGTGGGATGTTATTGACTGATATGCTAATATACCCATATGTGCAATTTTCTGTTTGACAAAAGCATTAATATGATACTGCAAGATATTATAGTCCTTGCATTAGTTACTAAATTAAAATTAGCATTCTGCTGCATTTCAGTTGGCAACTTGGCATATAAATGTTAAATTTTAAACAATGTGATTTGCGTTTCACATTCTCTGCTTGCACTTGGTTAGTCTCTTTTCATTGTCGAGCTCGTCAAAGATAAAGGCACCAGTGTTGTAAAGACTACTTTCACCTTTTGCGCCTTGATTGTGACAGGGTGGAACTAAGTTAGACTAGTTAATGCAACTTTAACAATTGATTTTATTTTTTTTTGATAAATAATTGTGAAGAGCCTTCTTTGATGGGGTGAACTGTGAACTACTGAATGAATGATTCTGAAGGACCTTTTGGTTATCAATTGGATTCCTCATAAGTTTTCCCCTCTTGCAGATAAAAGCAGCAGACAACCGGATTCTTCAGGAACAACTTCAAAATAAGGTATCTATGGTTTTGCCTATATAACCTCATGCTGCAACGAGAGACCTTATCGAACTATACACTTATATAATCTCAACTCTGTCTTCCCTGTTTCTGGCAGTGTTCAGATAATATAGAACTACAAGAGCGGATAAATGTTCTGGAGAAGCAGGTGGCTTCACTAGGTGGGGAGTTGTGCTCACCTTCTGAACAGCGTACAACTGATGAATATACTGAGGAATTGAAAAAGAAAGTTCAATCACAGGTGAGTTGATATTCTTTAGCACATGGACTGAAGACTTGAGAGTAATACTGTATTCAAGGTGATCAATGATAATATCTCAAATTGATTGGCATGATTCTTCTTTTTATTGGAGTGCAAGCTTATTATTTTATTTCCTATCTTTATACAAATTGGTGGAATGTTGAAGTTTCTAGATGTGCTCTTGAAATATTTACATTAGTCCGTTCAAAGTACTCTAGAGTATTTGCTCTTTCTTTAGCTGACCTCTTTCTTTGCCATCTATTTCTTTATGGTCATTCTTTCGTGTGCTGCATCTGGAATTTGGATACAATAATTTTATTCCAAGGTATCAGTTGCTGTATTATACTGCGATGAGATTTTTCATGGTCATTACCTTAAGTTCAGATTTGATGGATACTGTATCTGCGAGCTCTTGTCTTACACTATTGCTGCATGTATTGTCAGAAAGTCTTATCAGTCAATTGCTCTAAATGTCTTTGCTTTAGATTAAGTATTTCAAACTAAAGTTCTACCTCAGCCTGTACAAGTATAAATCTAAATGTTACCAATTATTTTCTTGGTGATTGCTCCCTCTCTCTTAAGGCTTGCTCGGGTTTTCTTTTTGTATGTCTTCCCCCTTAATCTTTATCCCAAAAAAGCTCGCTTGAATCACCATACTTTTGGAGATATAGACACTTTATGTTTACTTCAAGTTGCAAACTGATATAAGTTGAATATAAGCTTTGAAACTCGTAGTTTCAGCTGCTGATGAACTTTGCATTTTTTTTGTGTTTGATTATGCAGGAGATGGAAAATGAGAAACTGAAGCTGGAACATGTTCAGTTATTTGAAGAAAATAGTGGATTGTGTGTGCAGAATCAAAAACTATCAGAGGAAGCTTCGTATGCCAAGGAATTAGCTTCGGCTGCTGCTGTAGAGCTAAAGAATTTGGCAGCTGAAGTAACGAAACTTTCATTGCAGAACGCAAAGCTTGAAAAGGAATTGCTGGCTGCTCGTGAACTTAGTCACTCGAGAGGCACTCAAATTGCCAATGGTGGCAACCGTAAATATGGTGATGCCATGAAGACAGGAAGAAAAGGTCGATATTCTAGTCGTGCTAATGATGTTTCTGGAGGTTTTCATGATGACTTTGGTTCTTATAGCTTGGATATGGAAGACCTCAAGATGGAACTTCAAGCACGGAAGCAGAGGGAAGCAGCTCTTGAAGCTGCTTTGGTTGAAAAAGAATTTGTAGAAGAAGAATGTCGGAAAAAGGTGGATGAGGCGAAGAAACGGGAGGCAGCTCTTGAAAATGATTTAGCAAATATGTGGGTGCTTGTCGCAAAGTTGAAGAAAGAAGTAGGTGCTGTTTCTGAGTCAAAAGCTGAAGAGAGGCTTAGTAATGGAGATATTGATATTTCGAACGGACAGAAAGTCACCAACGTTGAGATAAATGGCTTCTCAAAAGAAACTCAATCAGTGGAAATCAACAAGACAGCACAAGATGCTCCAAGTGAAGAGCCTTTGGTTGCTCGTTTAAAGGTTAGTTTTATTTCTGCTGAGATTTTAACTACTTTTGTAGCATGGATGTGAGGGACTTGATTAAGTTTCAGTAAATTCAAACTGCAGAGAAATCTCTTGGATTGGTAAACATTTCAAGTTGGGTTGGTTTTGTGTGCATTTAATAACAAACATGTTAGAAAATGGTCGACCCAAAATTGAGCCATTAAATAAACACGTTGGAAAACTCAACCATAATAGACCTATAAATTAACAGGCTACCATTTAATTATTATCAGATTTGATTAATTATTGAAAAAGTACCTAAACATATCACAAAAAAAACATGCTTGTTGTAGGTCAATCAAAAACAAATGAACAATGTTTTGAGATCATCGTGCTTTTATAAAAAATCTTACATCAACAACATAATTTATATATGTATGAGTTAAACGAGTCAAAGTAGGTCATATTTTGGTTGGAGATGCGAACTTTTACATAGTATGTTCAATTAAACGGGTTAATTTATTTGGTCGAAAATTGCCATCCAATCTCATCATTCCCAGTTAACTTTGGGACATGCTGCGGGTTGGTTCAACTGTTATGAGTCGTCGAATATTTTGTGAGCTGTAATAATAGTGATTGCGGTCTTTCGTGCTGTTGTAGAATATGTCCATTTGTAACTGTTATATTATACTTATTTCAGGCAAGGATGCAAGAAATGAAGGAGAAAGAGAAGTATATGGGCAATGGTGAGGCAAACTCTCATCTTTGCAAAGTTTGTTACGAGACACATACAGCTGCAATTCTTCTTCCTTGCAGACATTTTTGTTGTAAGTAACCAACCGAACTTTTACTCGCCTTTTCTCAACATATTCATGATGCCCTCTGTTTAAAACTAATACCATTGGTGTAATTCTTTGCAGTATGTAAACCTTGCTCACTGGCTTGTTCAGAGTGTCCTATATGCCGCACAAATATAGCAGATAGAATTTTCGCATTCACTTCATGACACCGCAGGTTACACTTCAGAATATGAAGGTAGTAAAGATCGACTCGTAAATTATACTTCCTCCGTTCACATATCAGACACTTTCTTATACATTAACGAAAAAATATGGTCAATGTTTAAGAAATTAGACCTCTAAAATGCAAGTGTCTAAAATTTTTATGCATTTGTGAACGGAGGAAGTATTCTACAATGTTAATTTGTATCTGGTGAAGATTCATTAACAATTTTTGTGTGCCTTGTTTTTGCAGGGGGGTATTTAAATTTTTTTCTTCGTATTCGCTGATTTTCAGTGACATGGCTGGTGAAAATTCATTTATTAGTTAGCCTGTATGTAATTGCCCCAGGTATATTATTTTTCTTTTTTTTTTTACCCTCGCTTTTTCCCTTTTCCCTCAAAGGGTTGTAAAATAAGAACTGAAAACAAAAGGTGAAGAATGGAGTGAGAAGAAGAGGAGAGAAAAGGAGAGGGAAATTTACATCAAAAAGTTGCAGACTGCTGCATGTTGTTTGTTTTGAAGAGTGCAGCAGTTTTGTGATGTATACCATGTTTATTGTTATTGTATAGAAGAAACAGCGTAAGCTTCGAAAAAGGAAAATATGATCTCTTCAATCACATTTTTGCGCAAGAACTTCACTAAATCCCCCCTCGCCCCTCTTTGTTTTCTCTAGCTTAGTTGTATACAATACTTCCTCCGTTTTGTTTTAAATGCAACAAATGAATATTTTATATCTCATAAATAATACTCTTTGTTGCATTTAAAACGAAAAAGTATATTTCTTCTCTTTCATATACTATGTTATTTTGTTTTATTTTGAGTTTTGGCGCTATTTACATATCTCATATTGATAAATAATAGCTTATATAGTGCTTGTTGGAGTACTTCGAACTAGTTGGTTCCTTTTACATTTGTTGCAATTTTATATTTCAACATTTAAACATTACACTTATTTGAGTAAAATTTGAAAAAAAGAGTGCTTGAGAGTTGAGACTTGAGAGCACACAAAATTCTACTTGCTCCTCGGAGCATCCAAAAACATTCATCACACTTACTGCTTCTCTTTTACTATATATGGACCATTTTTCTCTGATGGATGTTTCACAATACATGCACCATTTCCTCTTTTGGATGTTTCACAATATATTCCTTACTTTAAAACATAATCACATAGGTTTAAAAAGCAATCACAGCATTCTCTTTCTCCACCTTTGGTGTGTGTGCCATATAGAAATGGTGCATCTATTGTGAAACAGAGGTAGTATATTTTAGTAGTGTGCAAAAATCAATTTCGATATGCATTTCCAAAATATCAAACTTTATGTTTTTTTTAATATGAATTAATTGGTTAAGTTGTGTGTTGGTAAATGTACAATCAAAGCGAAACGATTAATAAATAGAGGTAGTATCAAATACATGTATTTTAGGGTGTGAAATTTTGGTTTAGGAACTTTGTAACCTTAAGTTTCACATCTCATACGAAAACTTATTATATTTCAAAAATGACTGTATTATTCAAAACTGACTATATAAAAGGTGACTATGGTGCTTATATCAAACGAAAACTGACTATATCATATGAAAACTGATCATATCATATGATTTTCATTCCATAATAAGTTATTGTGAACTCGGTAGAGTCATGTGTTCGTCTTTTCCCAGCCCATCGGTTGATCCGCGCCCTATTGGCTACTTGTAAATTGCAATGCTCGACCTCCTAAGACATTTCTAAATCAATATCCTTTCTTGTCTGATTATCTGAACGCTAATTTTGTGCACTTAATGATTTTCATGATTCCTTGTGTTGCAACTTTAAACAAGAAATGGCTCTAATATGTGAAGATTATAATCTGGATAATGAATATCAAGTACATTAGAATGACAAAAATTGAAGACTTTCACTAGCAGTTTGAGCCGCTTTTGTGGACAACTCAGTACCCAATTTGTGATATTCTTGTACGGATGTACTACTATCTCAATCAGAAAAAAAAGAGCCTCTAAAATACTTGAAAGTGTAGTTTAATAGAGGGCCGATAAAACTCTAATAAATAGCAACATTATTCTTATTAGAGTATACGCTGTCATTAACTATTAGCGTTTTATCACCCCTCTTATTAATAAAAGAAAAAAAAAAACAATTAGCACAATTTCTCGAGTTCACTCATGGTACACCCGGGTGTACCATGAGCATGGTACATCCAGGGGTATTTTTGTAATAAATTAGAACTTAAGTGCTCATTTGACACCAAATCTGCTCATATGAGCATTTTGCTCATTTGCTCATTTACTCATTTTGTTCATTTTGTAATAAAAGTGTTTGTTCATTTTCTTAAATGAGTAGAAATGTTTGCTCATTTGCTCATTTACTCATCCGCTCATTTTGCTCATTTGGAGAAAATAGTCTTGGGTGTACCATGAGCATGGTACACCCAGGTGTACTATAAATATTTTCCAATTTCTCTTCATTAAGTTAAATTAATTTACTAAACCACTAATCCACTCGAAATCGAACAACTTATATATATATATATATATGAAAATAAAGCTTGATTAGCAAATTAATGAAGGAAATTAAGATAATGTACATTTGCAAGGTGCTTTTTTTTCGAGTACCAAAATTGCCGCTTTTTTTTTTGGACAGTTGGGCACCTTTTTTTTTTTTCCTCAGAGTAATTGATTACGATCTATCGAGGAAGTTAGCAGGAAGATGGGAGGGAACGAGCGGTCCCAGATGATGAAATACCGACATCATTGACTGATTTTCTGAACCAAATCCACCTATATTTTCCTCAACTTGTTGGTTTCTGTTAATTGGATTTGTATTTGTGTAGTCAGAAATCTGCAAAAATAAAAGAATCATGATATTAATAATTTTGTAAGATTTGAATAGAAAATATACAACCAACAAACAAAATAATGTCAAAGTGTTTAATTTTTGTAAGATAAGATTGGCTGCATGAGCCACTATATTGTGCAGTAATTTCATTATGATTTTGATAACACAATTATAATCATGTCCCTATTGCTAATATTATTCACAATTTCAAAATTTGGAATTCTCATTTCTTTTGGAACATCGAGAAAACGTGCATTAATGAAACAACGAAACCTATTGCTAATATAACCAAACAGAAAACAACGTAAAACCTATCAGTTTTAATTGTTTTCTTTTAATTTTAGATGGATAGGGATTTGTTAGTACAAATCCCAAGGTTATTTATAGGAAATATTTAACATGACGATCCTATAAAATAATTATTCTCGTGTCTAATATTTTCTTTGTGTTTTTTAAATATAATATTTACCTTTTTGATAGATAGATTAAAATAATCAAAATATTATTTACTACTAATTTGAAGACATGATTAATTTAGGGTATGTCAAATTTTTGGATTATGAAAGATTTCTATCTTTTTTAGCAAACTTTTTACGATTTAAAAAGTCTCATTAAATTTGTGTTGGGAAACTTTTAAAAGATGTCACTTTATTTTGTTAAAGGAGTAATCATAATGTAGATTAAGCATGATGAAAAAGATATTATTAGAACTTTTCATGAACAATGTATAAGAAAATGTTTATGGTCACGTTCTTTATTCCTAAAACTGCAACATCATCGAGTAAGAAAGTAATCGATTTATTTACCAAAGTGAGTAAGGTAAATAGGTAATTACTTCGTTTGTTTCTGAATAGATATATCATATCGACTTTTTTAACTAACTTTTCGCTGTTTTATGTGATGTCTTGTTACTTCTAATACCATACTCATAAATCATCTGCTAGTCCAAAAATATCATTCACTTTTAACATATAAAAAATAAGTTTGTACTGCTTTCGCGACTCATATAAATTAAAAAAAACATAGGGAAAGTAAGAAAGAAAAAGCACAAAGAAGGTAATTGCGAACCTTACAGAGATTATGAGAAGCAGAAGAAGAATCAAGCAAATCCTCTAATCTCCATCCAGGCAAGGTCTCCATTAGGTACTCTGAAATAGTATTATTCATCGAAATCGAACCATCTTCATTACAATGATCATAATTCATTGTCGTCGTTGTTGTCGTCGTCGTCGTTGTCGCAGTTGATGATGGGGTTGTAGAGTAGGAATATTGGTTAAATATGTCATGATCATAACTAGAGATACTAACTGATGATTTAGGCCCTGAAGAAGTAGAAGAACGTGGAGAAGAAGTAGGGTATGTAGCTGAAGAAGCTGAAATTTTAACCCCAGTTAATAGAAATCTATTATGGTTTTGAGTGTGTTCATTTGCTTTATGTATTGGAATGTCACATTCCCTGCATAAAATTGCTCTGTCTTCTCTGCAGAACAAAAATGCACGTCTTTCCTGTATAACAAATTTTGTATTAGATTGTTAGGTAAAATCTTAAAAACATTGATCATATGCTACCATATTATAAGTTCTAATTTTCCTAATTATGCTAGTGAACTTTGTAATTTGATTTTTTTCCCCTCTTTTTATATGTTTCTCGATGCTAATTCGAGGTTTTTTAATGGTTAATTATCGAGTTATCATAGTTAATTACTTACCTTCTTCGTTCTTTTTTTTTTTTCATGTTACACGTTTGCTTTTCATGCATGTCGATGCAAAACTTTGAGAATGTATATCACTAATTTTGTATTTGTAAAAATTTATAAAAAGTACATATCAAGACGAATTTAATAAAATCTCACGTGACTATGTTCTTATTCAAATATAAATCACAAACAATAGTCAAAGTGAAAGTTGTAAATAGTATAAAATATCAAAGTATAATATATAAAAAAAAGGAATAAGTATTAAAATTTAAAAAACCGAGCAATAAAGAAAAGATTTAAGTTGTCAAAATCAAATTTTACACATAATCATTGTTTCAACGTCGCTAATTATTATACTTTGGAACCAAACAAGGGTAAAGATAGGGACGGGACCACATACGTGGATTTTCATAATGTGTGCTTTATTTTGCTCAATATCTAACATTGTTAAATGTGTTATAGGTCTGTAAAAAAATAATCATTTTACGAGTTTTTACTTTTTCGGCCCGTTTGGTAGTTGGTTATAAATGGTGGTAATGGGAATGAATTTGTGTGTAAATTTGTGAAAAATTTCATTGTCCATTACCATGGTAATGCTAATATATCCTAAAGTGTCCACTTTCCTTCTTGAATTTTCATTCCCATCCAATACCACCTTGTAGGGTGGTAATGAGTGGTAATGAAAATTGTTTCCCCTTGGAGACAAAAACACAAGCTTAGGGGTGAGATTGCTTGTCTATGGAGAAAAAATGGCTCCCCATGGAGATTTTAAGAGTGCTTTCCTAATAAAATTACACTTAAAATTCATTCCCATTATCGCAATTTATTAACGACTACCAAACGGGCAGTTTTAGGAATAAGGTTGACGAAAAACAACTTATCGTTATCTTATTTCTATCAGAGTATATTATAGGTAAAAGGATAATATGCACTTTTGTAATCTGTATTGTAAACATTATATATATTAAATGTCAGGATTAGCCTAATAAGGTTAACATACTTGTACAATCTCTACCGAATCTAGTAAAAACAATTTCAAGAATTTGATCGAGAAAGAAAAAGAGGAGAAAATTACTTGGCAAATGTCACATAAAGGAGCTTCCTTGAACGAAGGATGAAGAAGAGAGAAACGAAGGTGTTTGCTAGCAAGCTTATTAGCATGGTGTACTTTATAATCACACCCTTCACAAAGTGCTGCTTCATCTGCTGCACAAAAAACTGAAGCCTCTTGTTTTTCACACACATCACACTGAATCTTCATTATTTTGTTTGTTCTTTCTATTTTTGGGTATATGAAAATTAAAAACCTTTGAAAGTGGGTAGTAGTATTGTAGTAATACTATGAAATATGAAGTATGAACTTTCAATTTTCTTCAGTTAAAAAGGAATTATTTGAAAGATACCCCAACAAAAAAACAGAAAAAGATTTGGGTAAGGAGGAGAATTTAAGTCCTATCTTTGTGATAAGGAGGTGTAAATTTAAAGAGTATGGGCAAAGGAAATTTCTAGTGAAAGAAAATGAGATAACATAACATGGGTTTCATACAATTTTTTTTTTTCTCTTTTGCTTTGTTTCCTCTTTCTTTTTATATGACTAAATTTGAGGAGTGAGAATATGAGAAAAATAGGGAAAAAGACAAGAAAAAAGAAAAAGTAATGCAAGTGGACCAATGGGTAGATTTTGCTATCTATGTAAAAGCCTAAAAAGGAAGTTATGATCTTTATCAGAGTTTTCTTTGGCATTGTGGGAGGTGGGGGTGATGTTGAAACTCTTTATATCTATGTATTTATTGATTTGGGTGTCTCCTTATTTATAAAGTTAAATCTAAAAAGAAATGAAAAAGATTTATGTCTACTTCAAAATAATAAAAAAATTAAAAAAATATTCAATTTTTTTTTTTATTTTAGGAATTTATGTAAATTGTAATTGAATGAAAACGATAAAAATTGGGTAGAGTCCATCATCTGATTTAAATAATTTGAAGTAGGAGGATATGCAATCAAATTGACAGCTCATTGGTTGCTAGCTTAGGGATTGGCTGTTGGAATTGAAGATGTGCAAGTGTGCAACTAGTTAACTAGAAGGAGAGTTCATTTCCATACTCCAAATTTATTTCTACATGTCTAGTTCCTCCTAAGTCCTAAGAAGAACAAACTTTGCTCCTATAAACCAAGGAGTCAAGAATTTTTGGGTGCAATGATATAACTTTTTATCTCACGCATGAGAAATTAATTGGGGGGAGGAGTTGGAGCTTATTGGACCTCTGTGTGAGTGACCCTATACAACGGTAAACCAAAGTTTTGATATTGTTGGGTCTAATATTGCCAGTTTCGATATAGCGTATTTGTACGCAATATAGTGTGTTTATTTGCTGTTCTTTTTTTGAAAGAAGTATAATGTTTATTTGTGATAGTGTTTTTATGTATTATGGTGTACTATTTGTTTATCATCCAGTGTATTTCTCTCATATAGTGTATATGTTTGTAATATACTGGGTTTCTGTGTATTATAATGGTGTGCGGCTCAATTCAAGTGCATGAGCCGAGTGCACGCTAATTTTAATATGAATCCACACAAGTCGAATTGTTTATCAATTATCAACATTACTACTTCTATTTCATTAATAACGCATTTTTTGTAAAGCTAGTCGCATGATTAACAAAAGTTACATCGTTGATAGAAGTAGCAACTAGTAATTAGAGGTGATCATTTTGGCCCTGCCCGGCCCAGCCTGCTTTTGGGCCGGGTTTTGGGCAGAATTTTTGGGCCCATGGGCCGGCCCGCCCGTATTTTATCTTGCATTTGGGCGGGTTTGGGCAAGCCAAAACGACTTTTTAGTCTATTTTTTGGCCCGCAAAAGCCCGCTAATTTAGGTTTGAAATAGCGGGCTTTGGACACAAAAATTCGGCCCGACCAATGGGCAAAATTTTTTGGCCGCGGCCCGGCCCATGATCACCTCTACTAGTAATTTTAAAGCAAGTAATCCCAACAAATATAGGTAATTCCTAATATATTAATAAATACTACTAACTTCTAAGACAAGCTAAGTAACTCCAACGCGAGACATAAGCAACCCTAATACTTTTATGTAGCCCATATTATATATAAGTAATCCCTATAGGCTCCGTTTGATTAAAGATTATTGCATTTGCCTTTATTTTAAATATATTTTACTTCCTTTTTAAAAAAAAAAATCATTGTCGAACAATTATGTGTTACTCTCAGGATAAAATTAGGAATTACTCATTTGGTTATTACCGAAAAAGTGAAAATTCTAAGCAAATAACTTTTGAACATTCCCATGAGTTTGTCTACAGATCTTATTTAAATTTAGGCTCCGTTGGTAGGCGTAAAATATTTTCATAGAAAACTGTTTTTCTCTATTTTTAATTTTTACATTGTTTGGTTTGAAAGGAGTGTGAAACCATTTTTCCTTGGAGTAAAATTACTCTGCCAATGATGGAAAATCATTTTCCTTTCCAAATAAAGGGAAAAATGTTTTCCTTCCTTATCTCTCTTGTACACTCCTCTCACTACCTTCTTTCTTTCGCTTTCATTTTCCTTTTATGTTATCATTTTTCTTAAATGGTACCAAATAACAAAAAACTAATTTTAGAACTGTGTTTTCACATTGTAAATTGTTCCATAAAAATCATTTTACACTGAAAATATATTACGCTTAATTAAGTGAAGCCTTAATGAAAATTTCTTTTCTCCTATATAAACCAAACAACCACTAGGTTTTTTAAAATAGTGGAGAATCATTTTACTTATGTGGAATATTTTTCTCCCTGATAAGAGATCATGTAAACATATTGAGCATGCATGTGTATATCAGTATATGTGATGGAGAGGTTGGATATGGAGTTTTTTGAAGACACATGGACACGAAAGCGATTTCTTGATTATAAGTTTGTAAAGTTACTTGTAGCTTGTAAACTAACCAACCTCAATAATATAATTGCAAAATACATGGACCAATTTACATTTGTTTTTTAGGGTTGGACAAATCTACATAAATACACTCTCAAGTCTCAAGTTGCTTTTCTAATAAAGAAAATAACATATAAAAAAAGAGACTCATTTTTCTGTTGTCTTCGTACCAAATAATACAATCATCTTATGACAACTTATTAGTACCAATTTTTTTTAGCTCAAAAAATATACTGTAGGACAAACTTAATTGCAGCCGAGCCTCTATCTCTAAAAGAAAAAAACCGTCCCAAACCCTAACCCTACAACCCTCCCTCCCCGCCGCTTTTCTTCTAGTCTCGCCGGAGGCTGGCTGTTTAGCCTCGTCTCCGGCGAGCTTAGGCCTCTGCCTCTTCTTATCGCCTCCCTTTTCTCTGTTTCTCACTCGTCGGTCCTTAATTTTTTCAGGTTTCGAGTTGCTTTGATGGTGGGGTCGCGGTGGTCGGTCCGCCACAGTAGGTTATCAAGCGTCGTTCGTTTTTTGTTTTCCCCAATCCGTCGTACTTTACCAGTCCGTCGTCCCCGTGTCCGAGCATTTCCCCCCCCCCTCCCCTGTTTGGTGAGTCCCAATTCCTTTTCCCCCCTTTTCGTGGTTTGTTTCTTCTGCCTTTTGTGTCTCCCACCCCCTCGTTTTGGCTCGTCTGCGTGGTCAACCCCCCAGCTTCCCTGGTCAAGTGTCTCCCCCTCCCGGTCCCCCCCTTTCAAGGTAGTTTAGGCTCTGTTTCCCCTTCCCCGTCCCCTGGTTAGGATTAGGTGTAGTCGAGTGTCCCCTTCCCGTCCCCTTGCTAGTGTTAGTTGGTGTCAGTTTCTTCAGAGTGCCAAGGAGGCATACGGTGCAGGTTCTTTTACGGTGTGTTTTTGCCGGCGTGACTCTATGTGTCGGGTGGTAGTTTCTGTTTTCATTATTTTCATGTTTGTTTATTTCCGATCTATTGCTCGTCGGTCTTCTGGCTTTGGGATTGTCATTTTGGATCTTCGGATCTGTCAGTGGGGTGTAGTTCACTCGCCCAAAATTCTCGTGATGCCTTCATGTGTCATCACACCTAAAAAACGCATCTTGTGGGAGGCCCCCCAACTTGATTTGGGGCATGTTAAGACCTCCACCTTGTTTTTCGGGTTTCAGTCTAATGTGACTGATTTTCGAATACCCTCGCAGCAGGGCCCGAAGTCACTCTCAAACGTGACTTCTTTGTTCGTCGAATCAGGAGAATCCCAGGAGGCTCGTCAAGGACCTTGGGATTTCGTGCCTAGTGGACATTGGGATCTACTAGGATTTGTACGGCAATCTCTTTATGAAGATCGTCAGAGTTGTGTATTTCAACAGATTTCCTCTCATATCCTACTTCACTCCTTATCGCTCAGGACAAACTTTATTCGGACTGGATTGTTATTAGTTAGTGTTTATGTTAAGTTGATTGTAAGAGTTAGTGTTGTTTTTCATAGCGTTAGTTGTTTCTTGTTTTTGTTTCGTTTGGTAGTATTACCATTAGGTTGTACTCCAACTTTTCATTAATGCAAATTTCCTCGTTGTCAAAAAAAAAAAAATACAAAAATATACTGTTTTTTTTTTCCGAGATCATTAATTTCGCTTAAAATAGAGCGAGCTGCGTTAAATTTTTTAAGGGTTTGTTTGATCTTATTTGGTTCAAGCTAATCTTATGTGTTTCATCATATTTGATGCTAATTTATAGGGAAAAAAACATATTTTTTAAAATCTTTTTAATAAAATAGAATAAAAAAAATCATATTAGTATGTCTATAAGATCTTATAAGAGACATATATTAATGCATTTTTCATCAAAAAAGTTGCAAATTTTATAAGGATAAAACTCAACTTTTTTATATAGAAAAACAGGGAAGACTTTATTACTCACAATAGCCAAGGTTCGTCAAAGATTACACACCTTGACAAATGTAATCAACAAACAATTATTATACTTCCTCTATTTAAAATTAAATGTACACTTTGAAATTTTACATATTCACAAATTTTACTTTGACTATAGTTTGTGATTTATAATTAGTAAATAAAGATATAATCACATGGGATCTTGTTAGGTTCGTCTTAATATGCATTTTTTTAATATTTATTTTTTATAATTTTTAATAATATAAAATTAGAGATATATACTTTTAAAATTTTACATTGGCATGCGTGAAAAGCGAAATTATGTTTTTACTTATCGTCTTTTTACCATTGCTTGGTAGTTACACTGCAAAACTAACAACTCTATTAGAAAGTAGAATTACCAACTTTTACACAAATTTTCGTATTACTTTGTATCTTTTTTTTTAAGAAAAATAGTTATTCTTTTTTTTTTATGTCTCTCAAACCTTTTAAAAGGCTCCCCGACAACCTCCAAGTCGTTCTATATGCAATTCTACATATATTTGGGGGGGGGTGGGGGGGTTTGCCCTTTCAAAAGTAGCCCGTGAACTTGGGTATTTCTTCATGGACAAGTTAGGAAAAAAGGTTTCTTTCGGGTCTATAAAAAGTGAAATTTTCGCTTGTGAAAATTATCGAGCAACGGAGATGAAAAAGAAGATCCAAAATTTTGTCAACAATCAACTAATTTAAAACGAAGGAGTATGTAAATTGTATTACTAAAGTATTGGGGTGGCGAATTGGCAATAACGTGTTAGTAACCTTTCGACTTTTGGAATTTATAGCTTGCTTACATACGTGATGACAACATCAAAATACCAAAAGTTCACTTTTTTTGGTGACAACGAAGATCTCAGAATTTCAACCAAATTCTTCTTAAACCTTTCCATTAGATTGGGGCATCATCATGTGAAATCCTTATCTTTTTTAATATTCTTGCCGTTTCTATAAACAATAAACAATAAGCAACACTCTTATTATTTTTAATAGTTGAACTGAATAATTAACAATATATTTTGGTCGTCCACAACTAGCTAGTTCATATGCATTAAGGTTATAATGTTATATACAATATAAACTAAGCTTTATTAAATTAGTATGAATGCAAGATCATGTCTTCGAGTCTTCGAGATCAAACTCGGTGCAGTAATAAATATGGATTTGTTTGGCTGAAGTAAATGACAAACTTTTGCTTTTTGAGCACAATTTCCAAAGGCCCAGGCGTGTACACCTATGCGTCCTTGAATTCCAAAATTGAGAACTTCAAAGTCAAAAATGTTCATTAAGTCAAAAACTTCAATGGGAGGTTATACCTCGGATTATGCTACATCTGTTCGATATCTATTCGATATGTACTTAATCCATTAAGAATAAGTCTTAAAAAAAAGTTAGATTTAATGAGTTAAATTTCACTATTTATTTATTTCTACTTATTTGTAGTGGGTTGTTGATTCACTGGATAAATAAAGTTTTTTCTTATGTTATAAATTTATAATAGTTTACTTCAATGCACTTCACTTTTATTAGTTTATGGTTTTACTTATATAAGTAAAAAATTAATTACCTTAATAAAATAATGATATGATTGAAGACATATGGTTAAATTAAATGTCATTTTTCCTCACTTACGATCGATTAAATAACATTATAATTAAACTCGAAACTTTAGTTGTCACATGTCAGTTTGAATTAAGGATACCAATATGACAACTAATCTTAAACTGAAGAGAGAACACAATATCGTTTATTTGACTCCTCTCATCTAATGTAGGACAACTCCACCTGAATTTTCATGGGATCTCACAACTAGCTTGTAGTTTCCTCCTTCCCCATGTGAGTTGCCCATAATCCTTAAGATGTTTGAAGCCCAACCTAACTCTAATACAATGTGATATCTAGCTAACATTAAAATGATCGAGGCCTTAATAGTGGAGAAGATATTGGACCATTTGTAAGTGTAAACAGAATGGAAACTCCATCCTCAAACTAATAGTTCAAGCTTATCTAATGGTCGATTTTATCTATTCTTATTTACTCATACCATTTTTAAGAAATCTTAGCATGCTTATTTTATTCCCTCATAAATTGACATATAAATTTATTACTCCCTCCGTTTCAAAATATAAGTCGTTTAAGGTTTTTGCACATAGATTAAGAATTTAGTTAATTTTAGTTAGATTTGTATGGGTAATAAGAATTGACATTAAATATTGTATTGATAATACAAAATAACCTATAAGCTTATCTTGATAATATAAAGTTGCATTTAATCTTACATTGGTATTGTAGAATGCCTTATATTATGAAACAAATTCTTTTAGCTAAAATGCCTTATAATTTGAAACAGAGGGAGTATCATTTCTATAATTTACTTTTGCCTAAACATAACAATTATTGTTCAAACTTGTATATCCTACTTATAGAGATGATCATGTATCGAGCTAAGCAGCTTGGCCATCTGTCCATTTCGGGCCAAAGCAACCAAACCTACAATTTCTAGCCAGACTAAAATCTAGCCAAAAAGTTGGATTTGGATTCCGAGCCCGAGCTGCAAGCTGAAATAACATGCCACAAACCAGCTAATATTCAGATCGGATCAGCTCACTATTAATCACCCTACCTAATTGGAAATCCAAGGAAATCTTGTAAATGATGCACTTGAAACAAAGTGAGGTGCTGGTAGTTGGCCGTCGGCACTATAAGACAAAACCCACCTTTTTGTGGATGGATTGACTGAGATAATCTAAGGCATATTTGAGCCACTAGAAAATTTAGATGAAACTCTTATATCAAGGATGAAGAGACAACGATGCAACAATTGAATGGCTTTTATCCTTTCCTCCTTTTTCAACACCAGTTGCATATAGGCCATGCGACAATGTTGAGATAATAATCAGTTTCTTTTAGTCCTTATCGTTTGGAGATCTGCTCGTTAGAATGATTGTCAAAAAATTTAAAATAATTTCTAATAGATAATCAAATATATTAACTATCATTATCTTAGATCTAGTCTAGTAAAATTGGATAATTTACTAGATCAAATAGACCTAAGTTTCACTCTTCTAATGCAGTTGCTTGGTGTAATAGCACCAAAGGTAGGCCGTGGAATCTTAATTTCCAACTCAACTTAATCAGATCATCTTGCAAATCCGGGTTAGACTTCACAGTCATCCATAAAGACCGCTCATCAAATAAGGTAGCTGATTCTCTAGCTAAGCAGGGCCTCCTCCGTCAAGATAATTTTGTGGCTTGGCTTTAATTTTGTATTGTAGATTCTGGACTAGGGATTTTTTTTTCTATTTGGTACTCAGTCTCCTCCTTTGATGTAACCTTTGGTTTGAAAAGGTCTGATTTAGGACATGTTCTTTTCGACATAAAACAGTTGAACTGAAATGAATAGTAATATGTGAAAGTAAAAGTATTGTCCAGAGCTGAACTAAATTGAACTGAACTGAAAATAAGTTGGGGAGAACAGGTGGGCCTTTTCTAAGGTTATTCAGTAAAATCACAAACTATCAAAAAAAAAAAAAAAACTAAGTTTCACAGGAAAAAAGTAATTAAGTATACCTAAAATTTTGGGGGGTTCTAATGCATAGATCATTGTTGAATGGAAATTAGGATGCTTTCACTACCGACTTTCGCTATTTCTGCTGGAAATGTCCCTTGTCTTTTTGAAATTCCATGTGTTAGAGATGCACTTTTTGGCTGTCCTCCGAATAATTGCTGTCGAGTAGAGTAGTTTCCACCAACTCATCATAAAGACATAAACTACATTGATGGATGAGGTTTGGATTTAGTATGTTCTAGACAATTAGTTTGGAAATTCATTCTTCATAAATCATATACAAATGGGTTTTTTTTTTTTTTATTCCCTCTTTTTAAGAATACTTTATTTGGCAATTTAGGGTCCACTAGGCTCTCAATTGTTCAAGTTCAAGTTGGAAAATGCTCAAACAACAAGAAAACTATCCTATTAAATGTTATGTTTCTTTTTAATTTACTCACTTCACTTTGGAGGAGATGAGGAAGCCCAAAAGTATAGGTAGAAAGAGAAACTAAAAAGTGAATAAAACTAAAAATTGGGTCAAAATATTAAAAAGTGGATAACATGGGTGGAAAAAGAGGAGAAACTAGAACTGACAAAAGTCGAACCAACACAACAGCCCAATCAGTACTCTATAATTAGTAACTTGGCTTAAAAATCCTATTTCTATTATACTACATGGAAAACACCAGAAAATAGAGATGGGAAAAAAAAAACATTAATTTTTTAAGAAAACAAAATGCAAGATAGTCTTCTACACAATTAATTTAATTTTCTATATATTTTTCGACGCATTGCGTGGATATCAGACTAGTTTAATATAAAGGATAACCTAATTGACCTACTTAATCAAGTGGGCTGAATTAAGGATGTAATTCAAGATTATGACGATAGGAAAAGATAAGGCTAGCACCGGCCTGTATGGTACATTGAATTCGAAGCTTGAAATTATTAGCTATCAGCTACAGGGAATCCAAAGATTTTAGCACAGCAGATCCAGTTTTTGTTTCTCCAGCACCATGTCAGAAAACTAATTCGACTACAAGTTTGTTAGTAATAATTGCACTTTCAGCTTTAGGTGAACCTTTAATAATTTCACAAAGACTTTACGTGAGCTTAATGAAACTTAAAATGTGGTTTTCATATGTGAAAAGAACAGTGTCAATGCTATATGTTAGAAACTAAAATAACGTTGTAGACATCTACACAGACACATTGGTACATCCTCACCAGATAAAAGTAGCAGTCTCGTAAATACTAATAAATCCTGACTATTGCTACTGTCTAGCAAAAGTGAGGAAATAACGATTCGATCCGAGATCTTGGAATATTTAGTCACTACTCACTACTGCTACTGCACTTAGCGGTAGCAAAAGTGAGGATTTAGTCTGAAAGACGTGGTCTTCAGAATAAATCCTAACTACTCACCAGTCACCAGATTGTACAATCTGATGATTGTTCACTTGAGAAAGACATTGTAATTTGGGTGTTACATGGTCAGATAATAACGGCATAACGCATCAAAATTCAAAACAAAGGAAAAGAAACCTCCCAGAATTTAGTTTGCCTTTCTAGTTCGTCTTACCGATCCTTTAGTTTCCTAGCTCCTCCACCAATCACGACACTGATGGTATCTCAACATAGACACTAGACTCTAATTTTATCAGAAAAGGGTATAAACTAAGGAAAGCCTTCTGATAGAACTTCACAAATCACAATGAAGTTCTACTGAAACTTGTATTAAGCTCTTCTAACAAGTGATAGTACATAGTAGACTCTAGATATAACAAACTAAGCAAGAAGACTGATCCGAAGACCAACTAGTTGCAGCTCCTACCTGGTTCTGTTTACTGCATTAGTATACACTATACAGTATACACTATGCACAAAACATCTTATATCTGATATGCATCATCATAATGCATGAAAATTTTATCAAAACTACTAGAAAAACACACTATCGAAAAAAAAAAATACTACAAAAAAACACGCCTTATATCATAACCCCACCAGGCCACCACTATGAAATTACACAGGACCTGTTTTATATCTATGGTCAGTATGCTAGGTATAGTTTAAAATGTATTACTTGTCTCCTAATTACTTGAGCCTATGGGCTGTTCATTGGTACGGCCACTGACGTCCTTATACGATGCGACGGAGCTTGGAACAAGAATTCGCACCACGAGCGGACATTAGTTACTCGGATTACCAAGTTCAAGAGAGTCATGTGATGAAGGCGGCTACGGGCTTCCAAGTTGAAGCTCAAGCTTGCCGTCTGTGCCTTCTATGGGCGACCAATAACTCGTTTTAAAATGTCCTGGTTTACACGGACTCAGCAAACCTCGTCACTACCTTGGGTTCGGCCTTGACCCAACATATCTACCTCAAGCACACCCTATTAGATATCAAACGTCTTGCGGCATCTCTCAAAGGGTGTTGCATAATGAAAGTGTCACACGCTGATGTTGCAGCTGCTCATGATCTAGCCAAGGCCTCTCGGAACACGAGTTTCCCCTTCGACGCCCATTGATACTTCCATGTTGCTTTATGTACTACTAATTTTGTTTCATGTACGTTTTCCACGTCAAAAGAAGAAGACTTGAGCCTATCTATTCATAACTCTGACAATGTGTTTGGCATAGCAACATATCTTGAAGTAATGACAATAGTAATCTGTGCATAATTTACATGGAATGATAATAGCTTGTCCAAGCAATTTTATTTAAAGAGAGCCATGACCAACTCATAATCTCCTCACTCCTCAAGCTATCATCAAATCAGCGTGGCAGCACCTATATAAGGTACAACATCTCACAACATTGGCTATCCGTCCATCATTGTGAGAATCAGGATGATTAGATAACAGTGCCATCTAATAAGGTGTGTAAAGTGTTTCGGGTCCCCCAAAGTAGACTGGAAATTCTAAATAGTTTAAACAGTAGAGCAAATTATTTTCTCTACCATCTCAAAATGTCTGCTTAGTGTTCATTATGTTATGTATTTACTAAAAACTTTTGTCCTTGCACATTTTTGTCAGCCCAACTATCAGGATTAGCACAGGCCACCAACTTTTTTGAGATGGTTCTGTTAGATGACTAGATGCATACGTTTGACATTTTTGGCTGACAGATATAAGCTGACTATGAAAATATTCCGCATTTTTAAGAACAAGAGCATATATTGAAATAAATATAATTATCAACTTTATAACTTAAAATTCATTCACTTAATTTCTAGCTACACGTGTGAGTTATTCTACTCTTGTAATGGGATAGGCAACTTTCTTTTGAAAGTAACTGTTCAAGATGTTATCCCCATCATTTCAGAGTAAATACAATGTAGTAATTAGTTTGGGAATGCTTATTAAAGAAGTGGAGTGAGATAGAAAAAGAAGGGAATTTTTGCTTTTCAAATGAGAAGAGAGATAGAGAGCATCTGTGAGCCATGTTGCATTTGATCTAGAAGTTCCAAAATAGCAAGTGTTACATTTATGTTGAAAAAGTAAGTACTAATTCAGTAAGTCCTGGATTTAGGTAAGGGATATCCTTTAGCTCAAAAGAAGCCGGAGATAGAAGTATCACCAACGCCCAGCAGCAGGGAGGATTACAGCCTACAGGGATCTGAAGAATACAGGTACAAGAATCGAGAAAGATGATCACTAGGATTTTAAGACATTAGTCATTGCACACACTAAATGAACAGATAATGCAGCTTCATTGGTATTGAGAACTGAGACAATATGGGTGGAAAACTATGGTCTCTTTGTAATCGAAACTCAGAAAACTATGGCCCAATAGTAAAACAAATTCCACTAAACCTAAACTCATTTTTGTTCCCATGAGCTCTAGGAAGAAAAGCACAGTTATGTAAACCTACCAAGTATCAAGTAGCGTAATAAGCAAGTTACACTTTACAGTCACACGGCACCTTCTAACGACTAACAGCATACCGATCACCAAGCAATTATTTCGAACTGATGAGACATAAAAAACATGGAAGACAACACTCAGTTTTCAACTCAGACATTCTCTTATAGATGCATCATTAGATGTTTCATGGGTAAAAGAATTTGATATAACGGTACCTGCTTGGACACAACAGCAAGGGATCAAAAATATTCCAGCCTGCACCTAGGCAACACTTTTCCCTTCACATAAATCACAGATATTATATCCAAGGCCTTCACAATAAGGGCATTTTGCTCCTTCTTCCACCCAATCCAGAAACTGCTGTCATGTTTCTGAACATTAGATCTAAAATAATAATAACTTATAATAACAATAAATAAAAAATAGTGAAATTCCAAACAAACCTGTTCTTCAATATGTGGATCCCCAGTTCCATCACACTCTGTGGCAAAAAGTTTACTAGTTTCAGCTAAAAACATTAGTAACAAGCAAAACTTCGTACTTCAATCACAAAACTATAAGAAAACTTTTGCGCAGCAATTTATCTTGTAAGTTAAGCAGGCAGCAATAGTCCCACATCTTCAAATCTAGCCTCTAATTAGGCTAGTTGAGATTGTGCAGCTTGTACTGACTAAGAAAAACGTTGAGAAGTCAAAACTCATCTACTAATTGAGTAATTGTCATCAAGTAATTGACTCTGACAGGAGGAAACATATTCCAACTTCTGTCATTCAACGATCCTCGAAATTGTTAGGAAGAACTTTAGACATTCAACTCTCGGGACCTGTTATTTCAAAAGAAAATATATATTGTTAATGAACTTGTAGAATCTACATACCCATGCACAGTAGACGACCCTCTCCTCGACAAAGAAGGCATTTTGGAGCAGAAGATTGAGCCTTGACTCCACTGCCTGATTTATCAGTTCCTCTATTTAGCCTTGAAGGCTCCTCCCACCGATTCTCACCAAGAAGGAATACTCGGTTCTCAGGTACTTCAGCATCAGCTGGTACTTTCTTCACAACTGTCTGCTGAACTTCCTTCACGTTAGTAAGAACGCCGTTTCCTTCACCCTTTCACCAAAGATACCAAATGATGGATTCAGCTGATTGCATTCACATAAAATATTATAGCTCAAACTCAACATGCACACAATCACCAGAAGAACTCGAAGAAAACCCATAGCCTTTATTTAATAACTGATGAATCAGAAAACAACTGCAAATCTCTTGTTGAAAAATAAGGAGCCACAATACATAGAAGATAATGTTGAATTCTTATTCTTTACTACACTTCAATAAGGAATCAACGCACGCACAGGCACAAACTTCTAGTATAAACATAAAACTAAATGTCTCATTCTTCAAATATGCGGCATGAAAGGAGTGATCAGCTGACAACTGTGGCATATCTCAGAACATAATCCAAATGCAGAAGCAACATTTTATAAGAAAGCAAGTCATAAATCATAATATAACACGCACTTTCGGTTTAGAACTTTGAATTTCCTGAGACGAATACAATTGTTCAAGAAGCTCGGGAGTCATCATTCCGTCTTCGCGAATGCCTATTGAGGCCTGTCAATCCAAAATCAATACAATATAAGCATCAAAAAATGTTCTCCAAACAAAACCGAACATCATTTAGGAAATTTATTAATGTTTTTGGCACAAAAGTGGATAAAATAGATGAAGCAACATACTTGCCAAGTTTTAACAGCTCTTTCAGTACCACTAGAGAAGCTACAAAACTCCATATCCTCCTCTCCAGAATAAAATCCTAAACTCATCAATGCTTCCTGCCATATTTACACAATTTTCATCAAAATCTAACAAATTACACTTCAAAAATAGAGAAATTCAGAACAAAATTAGGTTAGAGAGAGAAAACAAACCTGTAAAGCGCGAACTTCTTCTCCTTCAGCTCCCATTCTCAAACTCGAACTCGAACTTAAACTTGAAGTTGCATTTCGTACCGGCTCTTTTTTCTCCTCCTCGAATTCCATAGAATTGACAGAAGGAATTTCATCAATGGAATCCAAACTCGTTACATCCGACTCTGAATTCGAAATCGTGTCAGAAAACTCGACAATCGAACTCTTAGCTTCCAAAAGCGCCGCCATTTTTGTTAGCGTCACCTCAAAATCGGCGGAATTGCTGCGATTTTCACGAAGACTATCTAATTCCGATTGTAAATGTTGAATTTGAAGCGATAATTCGGATATTTGGCGTAATAGAGACTGACGTTCGGTATTCCAGCGAGCTTCTTCGCGAAGCCATCGTTGTTCTTCTCGTAGCCATCTCTGCTCTTCGCGAAGCCATCGTTGTTCTTCTGCTTCGTGAAAATCGCCATTGTTAGGTTTTGATGATGCTTGACATGCGCATAATCTGCGACGATGATGAGGAGGAGGAGGAGAGAGAATTGGATTTCTGCAACTAATGCGAAACTTTGTTTGATTATTGGTGTGATTGTGGAAGTAAGAATGACTGGTAATGGTGTAGAAGTTGCTAGATATTATTACCGCCATTTCCTATGTTTTTTTTTCAGATATAGTAACTACTACGCCATAAACGAGTGAGCGCGGAGTCTTGAGTATCTACAAAAGAAATATCTGTTGCAACTTCTCTAAAATATCTTTTGTCAACTAATAACGGTCTTTTCTTTCTCCAACATAAAGATAAATAATGAAATAGTGTACTTTTTTTTTGAGGGAAAAAAAAAAAAAAAAAAGTACACTATTTCATTATTTATCTTTATGAAATAGTGTACTTAAATGTTAAACATTATTCTAAAATTTCTTACAATCTACCCCGGTTCATCATTTTCAACTTTATCTTTCTTTTTCTTTTTTTCTCTTTTCCCAAACCACCACCAACCCGATTACCACAACCTCCAACCCCACCGCCAGCACCGACCTGAAATTTTTTTAATTAATGAGCGGTGCATTAGTCCCGAGGACGTGTAAAATCGTGATTTATAGCCTTCAATTTTGCCGTTTCAGGGCTCCTCCGGGCCCAGTCATATTTTTCACCCAAAACCTTCCTATGGGTGCAGAACGACTTATAAAGCATCCCGGGTTCTTTGCACCATCTGAATTGCCCAGAATGCGACCAAACGACCCATTCATTATTTGTCGTGTAGCCACGAAATGACCCGAAATGGTCGTAAAAATTGTTCTTATATCCGTTCAAAGTCGTGGAAGTCCTTAATATACCATCCCAAGTCACCTCGAGGCATCCCACGACATTCGGTGCACGTGTTCCGACGACATCTAAACGCGTGACTTATAGCCTCTAATTTTGGCCGTTTTCGGGCTCCTCCGGATCCGGTCATATTTTTCACCGAAAATATTCCTATGGGGTGCGGCACGACTTATAATGCATCCCGGGTGCTTCGCACCATCTGAATTGCCCCATGTTGCCACCAAACGACCCATCTAATATTTTGTCGTGCAACCACGTAATGACCCCGAAACAGTCTTAAAAGCTGTTCTTATGCCCGTTCAAAGCCGTGAGAGTCCTTAATATACCATCCCATGTCCCATCAAGGAATCATACGACATTCGATGGACGGGTCCCAGCGACGTGTGAAAGCGTGACTTATAGCCTTTAATTTTGACCATTTTACGACTCCTCCGGGCCCGATCATATTTTTCACCGAAAACCTTCCTATGGGGTGCGGCACGGCTTATAATGCATCTCGGGTGCTTTGCACCATCTAAATTGCCCCATAATGCCACCAAACGACCCATTCATTATTTTATCGTGCAGCCACGAAATGACCTCGAAATGGTTGTAAAAACTGTTCTTATACCGGTTCAAAGCCGTGGAAGCCCTTAATATACCATCCCAAGTCACCTCGAGGCATCTTACGGCATTCGGTGCACGTGTCCCGGTGACATCTAAAAGCGTGACTCAAAGCCTTTAATTTTGACCGTTTTCGGGCTCCTCTGCACCAAGTCATATTTTTCGCCGAAAACATTTATATGGGGTGCGGCACGACTTATAATGCATCACGGGTGCTTCGCACCATCTGAATTGCCCCATGTTGCCACCAAACGACCCATCTATTATTTTGTCGTGCAATCACGTAATGACCCCGAAACGGTCTTAAAAGATGTTCTTAAGCTCGTTCAAAGCCGTGGGAGTCCTTAATATACCATCTCATGTCCCCTCGAGAAAAACCAACGACATTCGGTGCACAAGTCCTGGGGACGTTTAAAATCATGACTTATAGCCTTCAATTTTGACCGCTTCAGAGCTCCTCCGGGTCCGGTCATATTTTTCACCCAAAACCTTTTTTTGGGGTGCAGCATGACTTATAATGCATCCCCGGTTTTTCGCACCATCTGAATTTACCCAGAATGCCACCAAACGACCCATGTATTATTTTGTGGTGCAGCAAGGGATTGACCTCGAACGGTCGTAAAAATTGTCCTTATGCCGCTTCAAAGCTGTGGGAGTTCTTAATATACCATCCCATGTCCCCTCGAGCCATCTCACGACATTCGGTGCACGTGTCACAGCGATATCTAAAAGCGTGACTTATAACCTTCAATTTTGACCATTTTCGGGCCCCTTTGGACCCGGTCATTATTTTGCGCCGAAAACATTCCTATGGGGTGCGTCACGACTTATAATGCATCCCGGGTGCTTCGCACCATCTGAATTGACCCATATTGCCACTAAACGACCTGTTACGTAGTGTAATACTAGTAATTAAATATCACAGCTCCCAATGATAGGTTCTAAAACTGGAGACTTGTGCAACAATGATTGGCTCAAATCCCAATGCAAACTTCTGACCAGCAACCTGCAAAAAAGGGGACCCACCCTGGAGGTTTGGGTGGTATTTCCCCTCCGATGCTTAATCAGATATCAGGGATGTGAAGGAACTTTTAGAGAGAGAAAGTAGAGAGAGAGAAGAATTTATGGCAGAATAACAGTACTATGCTCTGAAAAACGTACCTTTCACCCTGAAATCAAGGACTATTTATACTGTTTGAGATGGCTGTTGTACCTTGATGTCACCCTAATTTGGGAGCATCTGATTGCTAAGCAATAATATCAGGACACGTGGCAAGCGCTGATTGGTTAGTACATTTTACCTTTTAGCTTTATCAGGCTTTACTTTAGTGGGCCTAAGTACGATCTTAGGGCCATAAGGGAGCTTTTCAGTACACCTTTTCCTCAAAAAGGTGTACTTTAGCCCATGGAACCTGCAGGCCTTTGTACTTTCCTTGGCCTAAACAGATGCCACATGTAGGGCTGAGATAGCGCCACGTGCCGTAAGGGTAGCCATTGATTCTTAGGCTACAACACGACCCATCTATTATTTTGCCGTGCAACCACGTAATGACCCCAAAACGGTCTTAAAAGTTGTTCTTATGTCCGTTCAAAGTCGTGGGAGTCCTTAATATACCATCTGTCCCCTCTAGGAATCCAACGACATTAGGTGCACAAGTCATGGAGATGTTTAAAAACGTGACTTATAGCCTTTAATTTTGACCGCTTCAGGGCTCCTCCGGGTCTGGTCATATTTTTCACCCATTTTTTTTTTTGGAGTGCGTCACGACTTATAATGTATCCCCGTTTTTTCGCACCATCTGAATTACCCAGAATGCCACCAAATTAAACGACCCATTTATTATTTTGTGGTGCAGCAAGGGATTGACCTCGAAACGATCGTAAAAGTTGTTCTTATGCCGCTTCAAAGCCGTGGGAGTTCTTAATATATCATCCCATGTCCCCTCGAACCATCCCACGACATTCGGTGCACGGGTCACGGCGAAAAAGCGTGACTTATAACTTTCAATTTTGACCGTTTTCGGGCTCCTCCGGACTCGGTCATATTTTTCGCCAGAAACATTCCTATGGGGTGCAACACGACTTATCATGCATCCCAGGTGCTTCGCACCATCTGAATTGACCCATATTGCCACCAAATGACCCATCTATTATTTGTCGTGCAACCACGTAATGACCCTGAAACGGTCTTAAAAGTTATTCTTATGTCCGTTCAAAGTCGTGGGAGTCCTTAATATACCATCCCATGTCCCCTCGAGGAATCGCACGACATATGATGCACGGATCCCAACGACGTGTGAAAGTTTGACTCATAACTTTCAATTTTGACCGTTTTAGGGCTCCTCCGGGCCCGGTCATATTTTCGCCGAAAACCTTCCTATGGGTGTGGCACGACTTATAATGCATTTCGGGTGCTTTGCACCATCTAAATTGCCCCCATAATTCCACAAAACGACCCATTTATTATTTTGTCGTGGAGCCTCGAAATGTCCCCGAAATAGTTGTAAAAGTTGTTATACCTTTTCAAAGTCGTGGGAGTCCTTAATATATCATCCCATGTCACCTCGATGCATCCCACGACATTTATTGCACTATTCCCGTGGACGTCTAAAAGCGTGATTTATATCCTTCAATTTTGACCGTTTTAGGGTTTCTCCGGGCCCGGTTATTTTTTTCGCCAAAAACTTTCATATGGAATGCGACACGACTTATAATGTATCCCGGGTGCTTCGCACCTTCTGAATTGCCCAGATTGCCATCAAACGACCCATCTATTATTTTGTCGTGCAGCCACATAATGACCCAAAACGGTCTTAAAAGCTGTTCTTATGTCCGTTCAAAGCCGTGAGAGTCCTTAATATAACCATCCCATGTCCTCTCGAGAAATCCCACGACATTCGGTGCACAAGTCTCGAGAATGTTTAATAGCGTGACTTATAGCCTTCAATTGTTACTGTTTGAGAGCTCCTCCGGGCCCAATCATATTTTTCACCCAAAACCTTTTTTTGGGCTGCGACACGACTAATAATGCATCTCAGATTTTTTGTACCATCTGAATTACCCAGAATGCCACCAAACGACCCATATATTATTCGGATTTTTCACCATATACCCTAATTTTTTTTTATTCACCATATAGCCTCGATATTTTCAAAATTCACCGTATACCCCTCAATTTCTTGATAATTGACCATGTGCCCTTAATGATTAACGATTATTGATTTTTTAATCATTAAGATTTGATTTCATTACATCCTTAGTATAAAATATATTATAAAATTACATATTTAGGACGCTAGTAAGAAAATTTAAGGTGTAGAAATATAGAATAGCCAAAGGCCTTGTTTGGCAAATAGAGTTTAGAGTTTAGCTGTTAGAGTTTTAACTTTTTGTTTAGCAGATTTGACTGCTGATTTGTTAACTTTTTACTATAAATGTGTATCGTAATACTTAAGTGATTGCTAAAAGCTTATTGCCATTTTTTTGAGTGAAATGACATTTATAGACATTTTAATACAATGTGTAATACTCCCTCCGTCCCATAATATAAGTCTTGTTTCCTTATAAGGTGTCCCAAAATATAAGTCTTATTTCTATTTTCAATCAATAATTATACCCAAATACCCTCATGAAAATAGTTTAATTCCCAAAATGTCATCATAATTTCAGCTTCCAATGCACCTTATTAATGACAAAATGAAATCTTTTACCTCATTAAACTCCTCTACACATTAAATCATGCAACATTAAATGATAGTTTTTATTTTTGTTAAAAAGAAAAAAGCAATGTAAGTGTTTATCAATAAAAATAATTTTTTTTATTCAAATAAAACAAGATTCCATTTAACCTTAATTCCCGCGTAAAAACAGAATCAGGACTTATATTATGGGACGGAGGGAGTAGTATAACTAGAGACAAAAAGCCATTGAACATATTTCTACCAATCCTCTAAAGAAAAAGCTCATATTAGGAGCTTTTTCATTTTGAGAGTTTTCATTCCAAAACTCTCTCTAAAACTCTATTTTATCAAACACTCCTTTTTAAAATTTTTAACTAGTCAAAACTCTAAAAATGATCGAAAGCTTTCTTTTTCCTTCCAAATCTTTAATTGTCAAACACCCCAAAATCCGAAAAGAAAAGAGGCCAAGGCCCATCGGCCATACGCCTCAAAAACAAACTTTGCCTGCACCACTCAAAATATTTTGGCCATTGCTCCCCTCCCTCTCTCTCCTCTGCTTTCTCTCTAATGGCGTCATCCATTGCAGTGGCTACTTCCTGCTCTACCAGCATTTCTTCTTCCCATTATTGCTCTTTTTCACAGGTTTATCCGTCTCTCACTTATTAAAGATATTTGCTTAATTTCTTCCTGAACTTATCTTTATATATTTTTTTTTATTTGTGTGTGGGAAATTGGCGGGAATTATAGCATAACTTAGGACAAACATGGAAGCTTGGCACAATCAGATTGTATAAGATGATGAAGCATTTCCCTCCTACATCATTCAATCAAAGGTAATTTCATTTTTCCTATAATTTCACCTTTTGTTGTTCAATTCCCTTTATTCATTTTTAATTGGGTATCTGTTATTACGGATGTGAGAAAGAACAAATAATGAATATAGAAAAGCAATAAACAACACACATATTTACTTGGTTCGCTAACTATGGGTTGGCTACGTCCACGGGCACAAAGATAGAATAGTTTTATTGAGATGAGAAAAATCTAAATTACACATGTAATTAATGATTAATTTATAGTATAAACAAACTAGGTTTAAAACCTATTTATACCCCGTTTAAGAAAAGATATTTCGCGTCAAAGCAGCTCATCGCCTGATTGGGCGGCCTATTTTCCCAAACCCCGGATGTACTAAGGTCTGTTCGGGCGACCCTCGCCCGGTAGTAGGGTGCGTTCTCTTCAACTTATTGGCCCTGAACTTATCTGAACTGAATTTATTGAACTTGAACTGAACTGAATTTATTGAACTTGAATTGAACTGATTGGAACTTATTAAACCTGATTGTACCTGATTCAACTTATTGGACCTGATTGAACCTGATTGGAACTTATTGGACCTGATTGAAACTTATTGACCTTATTGGACTTGATTGAAACTTATTAGACCTGAATGGAACTTATTGCACCTGATTGGAACTTATTGGACCTTATTAGACCTGATTGGAACTTATTGCACCTGATTGGAACTTATTGGACCTTATTAGACCTGATTGGAACTTATTGCCCTGATTGGACATGATTGCAACTTATCTGAACTTATTGGACCCGAAACTTAATTATTTAAGTTGAAGAGAACACACCCATAGTTTGGTACCTACGCCCATCGGACGAACCCGCCCGACCTCATCGGGGGCCCTGCAATTAGCCCTTGTTCCGCCCGATCGGGCGGCCCTGCGAACAACTCCCTTGACGAATATTACCAGATTCAAGGCGTAATTCCTGCCGTATATTAGAAGGGTCAATAAACAGAAAATTTGATCTGTTAGAATTATGATTGAATTATGTGGGATATGAGGAACTATATATGTGGTTGGTTTATTTAAGACTACGTTTGGTGGGGGCGTAAAATATTTTCCTCGGAAACTGTTTCCCTCTATTTTCAATTTTACATTATTTGGTTTACAAAGGAGTGTAAACCTATTTTCCCTAGAGTAAAATTGTTCTCTCAGTTCCTTTAAAATAAAAAAATTTGTTCCACCAATGAAGAGAAAACTGTTTTCCTTTCTATTCCTTATCGCTCTTGTACACTCCTCTCCTTACTCCTTACTTTCCCTTTTAGTTTCCTTTCGTTTCATCATTTTTGTTAGATGGAACAAGACACCGGAAAACTGATTTTGAAATTGTGTTTTTCATTGTTTATATTTTTTTTTATGAAAATCATTATACATTGAAAAAGTTTTATACCTGACCAAATGGAGCCTAAATTCATTGGAGTTAAAGCAACACTTTTCCTATAATGATTTCTTTTGGTGGGTGGGTGGGTTGGAGAAATACCTAAATTATACCTTTTGAACATTTTTCTGTTTAGAACAATTTTTGGTGGTATATTCAGCAAAAATAATTATAAAAGGTAGTATATTTATAAAACAAGTAGTATATAAAAAACTAAAAACCCAAGATATGACTTGATTGTAGGTATATTATCACAATGATGTTTTTGGTTCCAATTCACTACTTCATTAAATAATTGTACTACTCTTTTTATGATATGAACAAAAAAATGTGTAGAACGGTTCTAAATCGGGCAAAGCTCGGTTGGAGAAATATGTAGGTGAAATATTCTGTACATTGAAGTTTTTTGCCCTTTTTATTAGGGTATAAGAGAGTTGTAGTTTTGTACTTGTTGGATGGGTGATCATTTTCATGGATAAAGGCCTTGTTTTGGGTATATTTAAAACAGGAGAAATTTGGTCTGTGCAGTCAGTCAAGGTGCTGAGGAAGCATTCAAGAAGACAGTTGAAGTTGACAGGTTTATTGATACGTTAAGGGATGCCAACCCGAAAGAAGTGAGTGTTATTTGCATTTTTTGTTGTTTGGCTTACTTTTATGCACAAATTGCTTGTTCTTTTTGTGGCTTTCAAGGTAGTTTTATGTTCAACTCAGTTTTTTTGCGTGAAACCCGAACATCAGCAAATGCTTGCTGGACCATAGCCTAATGATCATGATCGAAGTGCCTCCTAGCGACATTGATAAATCAGCTAACTGTCTGATAGATGAATTAACAGTCAATATACTCAAGCGTACATGATATTTCAGGCATGTTATATTTATAGTTTAATGGGGATCTTATTGTTTGCAGGGTCAAGAGAGGTCAAGATGTATCATGTATGTAGCCTTCTACTAGTTTGTGGAGTTTGATAGAGAATCTGAACCATGTTACTTGCACTGGGGAACATGTGTCAGACACAGATATTTTCAAGTGTCTATTTTACAATTAGAAAAGTTCCATGATTCTGGCAAATGAAGTGTCAAAGTGTCAATACTCATAATGAAGTGTCAAGGATCTGAGACAGACACTTAGTAGAATGAAGAGTTTGAGTATCATAGGTCTGAGTTAAGCAGAGAAGCTCTTTCTGATTTTTCTATAATTTTTGGTCATCTGTGATTTATAAAAGAGGTTATTTGATGTAAGCGTACTGCAGAAGCTTTAACAAAAATGTCTTACAAGTTTCACCAACTCACACCTAATGTGCATACTTTTGAACTGATTTGTTTTTAGGTCATTGTTCTGTTGCATGCAGAGTTGTGTTTCTACCAGTGAAGCAGCATTTCGTGTGTTTCCCCCTGTTAATAAGTTTTATTTCCGTAGCTGATACTGTTCATTATACAACAGTTACCCCAGCTTGTTGTTGAAAATCTTCTTGCTTTCAACGAGGGTTTCTGGATTCGTCTTGCTGCCAGAACCGACACCTGCAAATCAGAGGATGATAAAGCATGGTTTCTTTCATGACTGTCATTCTTTTACGAGTGAGGCTAAATGGAGAATAGTTTCGTGAACATGTGAGAGGGGGGCAATTTGGTGGATCTACTTGGTCTGGGCCCCACACCAATAACTCTCGCTTGTGAACCCACATTCTTCATTTAGTTTTCTTCTTCTTTTATTGTTTTGACCTGAGAATTTAGTGCCGGATTTCTTCATCCATTTTTGATTTGGCTTTGTTTGCATATATGCAGAAAGACTACGAAGAATTGGCGGCTACACTAATGAGCACAGTTGACCGTCTTGTTCATAAAACCAATGTACTGTCTTCGTTTAACCAAGATACTCTCTGATTTTCCTCTAATCAACTTTTCCCGATTCATGATCTTATGGTTGTTATTCTTTTTGTGAAGGAAAAAATTGATTCAGCTACTGATGTTCTAAAATCAATTCTGAAACATGTGGTGGATGAGGATGAAGAGATTACCTGGCCACCTAGAGATCCCCAAGCTCTAACTTTGATGGAACAGGCAAGTTCATCACTTCTTCATCTTCTTGTACTCTGGATCCTAATCTAGGCTCAGTCTGCTTGAGGCTTAACAGTTCCTATATCATTGTCATTTCTGAGAACTGTTTTACATCATATCCGCAATGACATACTTAAATTATACATGATGATGAAGTTATATTGTTCGGGATTGTTCTTTGTCATACTAATTTCTGCAGCATTGATTTTAAAGTCATCTGGCAGCTTGGGTCAGTAAAGTTTAATTTGAGTTTTTAGACATTGATTGTCCACTGTATATGCTTCTTTGAGGAGATTTATATAAAGGAGTTGCTTGTATATGATCATCAGGAGTTGAATCAAAGAGAGCAAGAAGGATATTTGGATGAAGGGTTCCTTTCAGAAGTCAATGCACAACTCCGGCAAGTGAGTATTCTTTTTGATGTACTCGTATTGGATGGTTGAGAATTGCATCTTGTTTTATGTCTAAGTAAATCCTAATCAACCAATATGATAGAATTCACTATAAGGACTAGTAATTATGTAATCTCAGCGGTTCCATCTTGCCACTGAGGCCACCTTCTAAGGTATGGCATGACCTGCAAATATCATGAGGTGTATCAAAACGTGACTGGTTGAAAATTTTCTCTACCTATACATTGCAAATGTCAAGAAAGCTGTGGATACTGAAGCCATTCATCTATTGTTGTAGGCAAAAGAAGACGGGGACAAGCCTGGACTTGTGGCTATGCTGCAGAAAGTTTTGCAACTCTATGCCTCTAGACTTCTTTCTAAACGTAGTTATGCAAAGAAAGGTGTAGTATCCTCCCCAGTCCCCTCCCTCCGTACACAAATACACTCCCAATCAATTAATGTTTTTTTTGGTTGAGGATTAATCTTCCATGGTCATCAGTTTATTTGCTGAAAAATTGTGAACGGTAATCCTGTACTCTGATTTTTTTTCTAAAATGACCCTCACTTATCAGGCATTCTCTTAATAAACTCTAAACTTCAAAAAAGCACTCTAGAAAACTATGGTAACCTTGGAGATATCTTGTTGTAAATTAGGATTTATTTGGAAAAGTTGGTGTAGTACTAGTACAGGTTACTCTAGATAATTTTTCTTACTGTTATATCCATAACAACAAATGAATGTCTGACACTCTGACTCAGGACTTGATGCTTTTACAGTTTTACATGATGTGGATACAAAAGAAATCCTCAATTCAGTTACTTAGTTTAGGAAGTTCTAATCTTTTTGATGAGTTCTGGAGAAATAGTAGTAGTAATCTTAACTTCTAAGGACTAGCTCAATTGTTACTTACTTTGTTATTTTGTATTGGCGACCCGGTACTTTGTGAATAGAATCTCCATCCACATTCCTTGCAATTGGCTTGCATGAAGGCACTGGATGAAGAAGTTAGTGAATAATTTCATGCTTATAATCATGAGTAATTGGAGTATATGTGTTATTGTACAGGTAATGAGATCTTGAAGACAGAGCAATTTCTTGAGACTGTTATAAAAGGTAACTTTTTTTATTTTAACATTGTTGGTGCCTTTCTATGATGTTTTTTTTTGGCGCATTTCTAAGATGTTGCTCAACTGTTCTGTCTTTGCATCGAACTATTGCCATATTCATGTTGAGGGAGATCTATGATATCTTACTTCTTATTGGAAATATTAAGTTGTTAACCGTGTATGGTTCGGGAAAATGTGGATCAGCAACTATCCCAAGCAAGTGGAGACTCTCCTACTCCCAGGGAAAAAAGAAAAGAAGTGAGCTCACTTCTTAAAAAAAAGTGAATAGAATTTGCCATCTTGCACTGCAGCCTAACTCGCTGTTACTCCAGCCATGATAAGCGGACTTGATTGGACACTCATTGGCACTTTAGCTAACGTAGAATGAAATACCTTCACTGTGGCTAATGCAGATGACATTTTGAACATTTGCCTTCTTGGTGGCACACTTTTGAACATTAACCTTGTCAAGACACTCTAGTTAAGCATACCAATTTTTACCTCTGTGAAAAGGACTTAGTCTTGTAAGAATGAGGGGATGTGATTGAGTATTTGGCTCACAAATCGCACTTCTGATATTCACTTTTACCACCCATAATCCTGTTTTTTTAATTTGCTAGCAGAGTTCATCTGTATTTTGTCTGGTTAACTACATCATAGAACTATGCTTGCCTGTTCTCTTAAGCTATTTATGTCTACTCCTATGCTATAATATTCTTGGCCTATGGTTGCAGCACTCGTGGATTTGCATCATGTGCTCTTGCACGTAAAAGGAGTCTTTTAGAGCTTCTTTCTGTAGTAGTGTGAAATAATTTTGGGGTGCTGAAATAATTTGTCATATATAATTACATCTTGGATTCCGAATTTTCCTTCCATGGTGAAGTGAGAATTGAGAAACATTTGCATAACATTAACTGACTGTTAAGTAGGCAGTAATAAATGGTGGTAGGGGATAATGATATAAAAGATTTTGTGAAGAAAGTTCACGTAGATGTACATTTTTTATTTTTTATTTTTATTTTTTGTTTGCACCTGGTTCACCCTTCGTGCTACATCCGGATTGAGGCCAAGTTCGGGGTGGTTAGGTTCCATTCCTCTCCCAAGGGTGTTGCGGGGATTCGAACACGGGTCCGTCCTACCAAAGCCAGTCCCCATCACCACTGGGCCAACACTTACTTGGTAGATGTAGTCATGTAGATGTATATGATAATGCTTTTCTATCCTCAAATACCTGTTTAGCTTCAAAAAAGTTCATTACCATTTTAGAGGTGGCATTGATAAAAAATTTGTGAAGTTTCACCTATTTAGGGTTGAAATTTTGTTACCATGAATATGGTATCAGACAATCTTTTCAAGATTACATATAAATTCATCATCATTACCATTACCACCATTTGCTACTTGCTTCCACACGGGCAGCAAGACTCTGATGGTTAATCAGCACATTTCACTTTTTTGGTGCTGCTATTATTTTTCTTTGATCTCTCTCTTTGCTGCTGCTTAGAGCTTTCATGACACACCTGAACTTATGCAGCTCCTGAAAATGAATGGAATGCGCTACTACTTAATGGTTTATCAATTGCAAAAGGAGATGTTTCACCAGAGGACTTCTTTGCCGTGATTAAGAAACGAATAGAACGAGTTTTAATTCGAACAGTAAGTAAAAAACTATTAAGCATCTCTCTTCTTTTCTAATCTCTTCCTCCCTTGTTTTATTTCAAATGCATTTTTAGATTTCTACTATCAACCATTGTTCCTATGTTCAGGAAGGAGGATCTTACCAACAGCGTATACTTACCGAGTACCTTAAAGGTATACAGTCAAGAGCCGAGGAAATCGTACAGGCCCTTCAGGGAAACCCGTAAATGAGATTGTCCAAGTCACGACTCACGAGTTTGCTGCGTTTTGGAAAGATTTTTTGTGCACCAGAAATTGTTACCACAGGATGTTACAGATAATGAAGAACTCTTATCAAGTTGAGTCCCCTCTACTCAGTTGACATTTGAGGAGCCAGCTCTTTCAATACTAGATGCTTTTCCATATGTATCACTCTCATTATTGTTTGCTGTTGCTGTTTTTCTGCATAGACTTGTTACTCCCACTCTTAAAATGACAACGGAGAAAATGTGCATTAATTAAAATGAATCTCACTTCTTAACTTAAAGGAGTACGAATCCAGCAACATGCATCCTTTCTCCGCGCTTTAAGGGCCCGATCCATTAGATTGGACTAAGAAACCATGAGGGTTGAGGACTTTGAGGTTACCAAAAACTCGATACTACTACTATTACCCTAAATTTCATCACATCGTAGTGATTATCTCCATGAAAAGGAACTTGTTTCACATGCTATAGCCTATTTGTATAAAACTATACTGTCTTATAAGTTTCTCTTGAATTTTCAACCGATTTTCTTGTCCATTTTAATCTTTACTCTCATTATAGTCCTCTTCATTCTCCACGTAACACCTGCGATGCACAAAGCCACAAACTATGTAAAAAGATAAAAGAGAAGAATGCACTGCTCAGGGAAAATTATCTTCATCCTTCTACATAACAAATAGAAGGAAATGGGAAGACTTTTTTCAGAATGTAAATTTTCTTCAAAACCTGGCCTTCGAATTTTGTGATAGGCCTTCCTTTTAACTATTATAGTTATGTAATTACAAAAGGATGAGGAGTTAGCTTATGTGGTAGAGCGTTCCCCTCTGATCTCTGAGGTCAGGGGTTCGATTCTTACCTCAACATTATGTTGGGATATTTCCTTAGCATGCTTTGCATGCTTTACCAGCCAATGTGCTGGTAGTTCCTACATGGCTAGTAGCCTTTGTACGGGTTAGCCCTTGGGCTAACTTAATTTCCTAATTAAAAAAAAAAAATAGTTATGTAATTACAAAGAACCAGATAAAGACTTGTCAAGTCTTGAGCAATTTGCCATAAAGTAAGTAGTACTCTCTCCGTTTTTTTTTTCCACTACATTGTTGCTTTGGAAATGAAGACATTAAATTTGACCAGTTATTTTGATTATTTTATAAGTGAAAATATAGTCATGTGTGGTCTTGTTAGATTTGTTTCGACGTGTAGATTCATAATATCAAATCTTCATAATTTTTACTTCAACAAAATAAGAGATAAAGGGTTAAATCATGCCTTAAAAATCATGCACAACAATATAGCAAATAAAAAAAGCAGAGGTAGTATATGTGAGCCATGGATGATACAAACAACCAAAGCGACATCGGTTCGTTTTGATTGTAAAAGATATGTTATCAATTTATATGTTTGTAAGTACAACGTTGGTTCATTTGAGTGTAGGAGGTACTATGTTATCGAAATTATTTATATTTATATGTTTATACATAAAAAATCTTGGCTTAACAATAAATTTGAGATCATACAAGAGTCTAAAATTGGTACAGTTGTCATGCAAACACTATGGTCCGCTTGGTTAATGGTCATAGATGGTGGTAATGGTAAATTGGTAATGTAATTTAGTGTAAATTTGTAAAGAAGTTTCCATGTCAATGATCATGGTAATAAAACATCATAATAAAATATGGGTTTCCCTATATAAATTTTCGTTACCTCCCAATACCACCTTCCCAAGTGGTACTGGATAGTAATGAAATTTTGAAAGTTTTGGGATCAATTAGCATTATCATATCCATGGTAATGATGTGAGATTTCTTTTACAAATTTACACTATAATGCATTGTCATTACCACCATTTATGACATCTAACCTAACAAGATGTAAGTGTCTAAACTTTATTTCAATCAAACCAAAATAATTATAAACTACTATTTTTATCAAGAAATATTTTGACCTTAGAATTAGGTTGTTGGCTAATTGGCTTTGTCATTAATGACACGAACTCCTATCTTCCTCCAAAAATCAAGTCAATATTATACTCAATAAGATCCCATAATATATAAAAAAAAGAAATAAAGTATTGCTTTTATGGGAATGATCAAAGTAATGTACATAGTTGTTTTTAGTTTAATCAAAATAATCTACCCCCGTCATCTAAAATTGAACATAAATACTTGGAAGCAATGAAATTCTTATGGTTACATCATTGTTATTTTTTTTTGATCTAATATGGATACTCCCCATACTCTCTCTCTCTAAATCCTCTGCCTTCTCTCTAAACACAAAACCCCAATCTCATCTAACCCTAGGAACTCGCCGGAGCTCCGGCGCCGCATAGGTCTCCGGCGGGATCTCCGGCGAGTTCCTTTTTCAATTTATTTTCAGTTTTCTTCGTGGATTCGCATCATTCGACCGCCCTTCGTAGTCGTTCGGTCGAGTAACTTTTCCGGCTGCCTTCGGTTTTCCCCTCCCCTTCTTAGTGGTCTGTTTTCGGTAGTTTTGGGTTCCCCCTCCCCCATCCCCGTATTAGCCGTTATTGTCTCCCCTCCCCTTTTTCGTAGTCGGTTTCGTCAAGTCCGGGCTCCCCCTCCCCCATCCCCGTTAGTGTTAGCGGTTAACGATTCCCCTCCCCCTTCCTTGCTTAGTGTTTTAATAGCTTAGATCTGGGCTCCCCCTCCCCCTTCCCTGTGGTACCGGTAAGTGTCTCCCCTCCCCTTCCCCTGGTTAATTTTTCTTAGTATAGTCTGGGCTTCCCCCTCCCCATCCCCACTTTAGTGTCCGTTGGGCTTCCCCTATCCCCTTCCCCTACTTAACTGTTTAGGTGTCCCCCGTCCCTCTAGTAAATTGAGTCAGTGTCCCCCTTCCCCTTTTCACTTACTATTCTGTTTGTTGTGTGTCTTGCAGTTTTCTGAAGTTTAATCGGAGTTGATAACGGCGTAGAATTATGTTTTGGGATTATATCCTTTGTCTTGTTTATGTTCCTAGTTTAAGTTTTAGTTTAGGTCTTTTCAGATCCAGTTTTGAATTGGTAGGAGATCAAGTATTGGGTAAAATGAGAGGTAATGGTTCCAGTAATCTTGGTTTGGTTCGATCTTCTAGAGTAGAGAGGCCGTGGTGGGATCTTCGGATCCTCTTTTTGGGTGAATTATTTTATTATAATTCACACCAAGTTCTTGTGATGACTTCCATAGTCATCACACTCAAAAATTGCATCTTGTGGGAGGCCCCCCAATCTAATTTGGGGCAAGTTTCGACCTCCACCCCCTTAGAGTTTCAGTCTCGTGAGACTAAACTCTCAGTACCCTCTAAACAGGGTCAGAAGTTACCAATGGACGTAGCTTCTTGGTTTCTTTTTTCGGATCCGCGGCAATCTACTTCGGAAGATCGTATGGGTGTCGTCTCTCATCAGATTTCCGTTCATTTTGTGTCTTCTTCATCAAGACTTTGTCCCCAATTCCTCCTATCATTGTTTATGCTATTCTTAAGTCAGCCTGGATATGTAATAAGTTACTCATGTTCCTTAGAATATGTACACAAAGAAGCTCTTCTAGCTTCTTTTTGTCGTTTTTTATGTCCGGTTGTAATACCGCTAGGATGTAATTTCTCTTTTATTTAATGCAAATTTTACCCGTTGTCAAAAAAAAAAAAAAAAAAAAAAAAAAAAAAAAAAATTCTTATGGTTATAATATTCTCGAGTAGGATGTTTGATTATTTTCATAATTCTATATCATCATATATGTATGTTTCTTTGTGACTCAAATCTTGGGATTCATCCTATTTGTTTCTTTTCTTTTGAAAAAAAATATGTGTTTTTTTTTTAAAATCAACAACAAATGGTTTCTTTTCTTAAAAACATAAAATAAGGTAAAAAAATAAATGCTCCAAATAGTTTTTTTTTTTTACTCTTGGAAACCTTTCTTCCCCTCAAGAAATCCACAGCTGGCAAAAGCCAAAAGGAGATACTACTATATATATTGACTTGTTTCTTCCCATGTTCTTTATTGAATCTTGCAGAATCTACGCCGTTGACAGGATTTCCCCCGTCCCCAGCTTTGCTTGACATTGAAGACTTTATAATGGCAAGTTGGCAACATCCAACCGTCGAATTACACTGACTCCAGCGACTAAGATTAAACTTTTTAATAAAGAACCTAGTGATCCACCTAGTATAGCAGAAGTATTACTCACTCGAGTTTAGGGATGAAAATGGATGGTGGATCATTCATTATCCGCTTAACTCAGTTAATTAAGCGGGTAAAAACTCGAAATAAATGGATGAAAAGCAAGTGGCGGGTGAAGTGAGTGATGGATGCAGGTTGGACGCGAGTGAGATTGAGTTCATCTGTCACCCGACTCATCACCCGTTTAACACCCAATCATCCATATTATCAATTACTCATGTTTTTTTACTTGGTAAAATTTTTTAGTTCAATTTTGAATAGATATGTATATTATGGCATAATTTTTTGTAAAAATTGTTATATATCTCATCACACGTTAATCACCCGACCCACCCGTTCAGCTGTTGGATGACGGATGGATGGAGGCAGGTGATCGTTTATGCGGGTGATGGATGGATGCGGGTGACGCTCCACCCATTCCGAACACGATCCATTTCCATCCCTTTTTGGGTTTCTATTGTTTGCCTCAATTTTCAAAAAAGAAAAGGAAAAATTGATGGTAGAGTGGTAGTAGATTAAACTTTCTAGGATTTTTTGTCCCAAATTATATTTCACTTTCAAAAAAAATTTGCGACAAACTACCTTATTAAAAAATTATTAGCGCAAACTACTTTACTTTTACCATTTTGTTGTTGATATCTACCTAATGTTGGTTTTCGGCGTTGACTTGTTTTTTCAGTTTAAAATTGCGGGAGAAAAACAAAATTAACCTTAGGAAATTGCTTGAGATTCGAGGAGAGAGAGGGTGATTGTTTCAGTTTTAGTTTAAGGGCCTGTTCTCCCCAGCTTATTTTCAGTTCAGTTCAGTTCAGTTCAGCTCTAATAAGTTCAGTTCAGTTCAGTTCAGCTCCAATAAGTTCAGTTCAGTTCAGTTCAGTTCAGCTCTAATAAGTTCAGTTCAGTTCAGTTCAGATCAGTTCAGTTCAGTTCAGTTCAGTTCAGCTCTATTCTTTTATAACCATTTTGTTAAATATTATTATTATTATGTTGGTATAATTTATTTTACTAATTACTATTATTATTATTATTATTATTATTATTTAAATATATATCATTACTATTAAGTATTATTATTATTATTATTATTATTGTTGTTGTTGTTGTTTCTATATATTTTTTTTATTATAGCTTTACTAATTATTATTACTATTATTATTAGGAGGAACATGGTTTAGGTCAAAGCACAAATAAACCCACTTTTTTTAGCCCATAAACCAATCAAATCGCGTCAAGACGGTTTATGACGTAATTTAACCCAATCATTATTTTTATTACTAAATATTTTTAAATTATTAAATCTAATTATTAAAATAGTAATATTAATTTACTTCTTAGATATTATTGTTATTATATATCATCGTCAAGTATTAATATATTAATACAAATAATATAAAATAATTATTATTAATTATCATTACTATCATTAATTATTATTATTATTAATTTATGATTATTAATATTATTTATTTATAACTATCATTTAAAGATATTCAAAATACTACTATTATTATTATTCATTATTATTACTTATCATTATAATTATTATTTAATATTCATATTATTATTGTTTAAAATATTATTTATATATTTATTACATTCAATTTATTTCAATGTAATATAATTCAATTCAATTTAATTCAATTCAATTCAATTCAATTCAATTCAGTTCAGTTCAGTTCAGTTCAGTTCAGTTCAGTTCAGTTCAGTTCAGTTCAGCTCTGATAAGTTCAGTTCAGTTCAGTTCAGCTCCAATAAGTTCAGTTCAGTTCAGTTCAGCTTTGATAAGTTCAGTTCAGTTCAGTTCAGTTCAGTTCAGCTGTTTTATGCCGAAGAGAACAGGCCCTAAGTAGTAGAAGAGAGATTTAACGGTAGACTGGTGGTACAAAGTGTCGACATAGATAAATGAGACAAAAAGCGCACAGGAAAATGAAAAAAACGAAAAAAAATGTTTGAATAGGTCAAGTGATATTGTGTGACATTAAAAAAACTGGAAAAAAAAGTCACCGCCAAAAAAAAGACATAAGGTAGATGTCAAAAGGTATTTAGAAGCTAATCATGGTGCCATAAATAAGCCTCATGTGTATATTATGTTCAACCTATTCATCCTGTATAATGTAGATATATCTATTAACCAAATATGTCCTCTCATATCTAGATGGGACGAGGCTACTTGACAATTGCTTAGCTCTTGGACTAACTAGGGTATTTACATAGCTCCACTTAGGAATTTAGGATCCACAACTTCTTATTGTTTCTTTTTCTAACTAAATTATAGCTATATGTTTTTTTATCCATGTGAAGGTATTTTGTTACTATTGTTCTTTACATCATATCTTTTTGTTTCTCATACAGAATCACAAAAACCTCCTTGCCATATTATTCATTCATCTTCACGATATTTTAGAATATGCATGTCAGATTGTCGACTTGTTATACACCACTGATTTATTTGTACATGGAAAATAAATTGGCAAACTAAGTAAATTTAGATAGTAAATGACAAAAAAAGAAAATGTGACCGAAAATAAAGGTATTTTGCTAACTATTGCTCTTTACATCATATCTTTTTGTTTCTCATACACTTTCAAACAACCTATACCTCCTTGTTGTAACCTTCCTTATCTTCAAAATATTTGTATCATTTTTTATAAAATTGGTATCAGTTAACTGATTATATTTTTTTAGAATTTATTAAACCAATATTATTCTTCCTCCTCTTTCTCTATCGTCCTTCCTTCCCTCTGCCTCCTCCTCTACCATCCCCGAAATCCCTTTCCCTCCCTTACACCAGTCTCCACTTCTCTATAGCAAAAGCCCATATCCACGACTTGGGCTTCGATTGGGTCTCAGCCTACCAATATTGATGGTTTACCCGGTTGCAGATGATATTTTTATGATTTGAAGAAGAAAACAAACATAAAATACTAAATCAAACTCAATTGAAGGTAAATCCTAAATAGAAGAAACTGTAATTACTAACATAAGAATAAGTCGAAATTAAAACAAAATATTGAAGGAAAATACTAGTGATATGTTCAAATGCAATTTGACCAACCAAATATTGAGCTTCTTTAGAAGATTTGGAGAAATAGTGTGAAGTCTATACACTCATCGGTTGCAATGTCGGTGGTTTCGGGGCATAGAATGGTTGGGCGGGGGAAGGGAGAGGAGGGGTTTTCAGGGCAAGGGAGAAGGTTTTCGACGGCGATGGAGGAGGTGGCGGTGCAAAGGAGGATGTTTAAAGGGCGGGAGAGAGGGAGACAATGCAGGGGGGTGGCGAGTCCGGATCCTCTAGAGTTTTAGTGAAACTCTACAAGGTGGAGTTGTATCTGAGCTATTTATTTTAAAATCAAGGGCTCATATTGGTGGAAGGAAAAGATTTAGGGCTGAATTTTGATTAGAAAAAATAGGGGGATTTTGGAAAGAGAATATATGAGCCCTTGATTTTTTATTCAATGGTTGATATTATTCAAACTCTATGTTATAGAGTTATTTTACAACTTTAGAGGATCCAAGGGGTGGCAAGAGTGGTGGTTTCAAAGGTTTACTTATTAGCATGTTAGGTGAGATCATTCCTGTACAGCACCAGTTAAAGTCAGGACTGAAATTACGGAACATCCATAGTTAAATTGTTCCTGTTAAAACTTTTTTTTTAACTTGTAACATTGGAGAATGACATAAGAATTTAAGCAAGGATATATATATAAAAAAAAAGAATTTAAGACAAGAGAGATTAAAATTTTTCACCCAATTACACCCCTCTCATCTCTCAAATTGAACACAGAAGTGACCAGTGAGTTGTGAAGGCAGATCTACGGGACTGCTGAAAAGGGGAAAAATAAATACAAAAACCCTCCTTTCTCTATATTTTCTCTCTCCTAAAATCCCCAATTATTTTATCTCTCTTGTTCATCTGTCGATTTTGGATGCAAATCGAGGGCTTCACTTGATCTAGCCCTCATTTCCTAATTTATCAGATCTGAAGGTAATTTTCTGCAATCTCTGTCCTTTTATCCGATCCTTTCTTCGAATTCGATCTGTTTCGAATTAGATTATATAAGTTGTCGATTGATTTCGTTGGTTTTGATTTGATTTCGATTTGATCTAGTGTGAGCATTTTATGAAATTAGGTCATTTCTCAATTCGATCAGATTTTCTGTTCAATTCTGATTTATACTGAGAAACTTTGCTTAGAATGCTTTAATAAGTAACAGATTGAGGAATTGGAGAAACTACAGTGCACCAGGTGTGGTTCTTTTAATGTTGTTTGTAGGTTACGGTTAAGTATTTTTTTTTTTTGCTGTAATCATTTGCCTTTTTCCGTTGATTTGTTTTTTTTTTTTTTTAAATTTTTGTTGATGAGGTTGAAATCAGGTATTATTTGAAAATGTTGGACCAAATTCAGGATGCTAAGCAGCAGGAGTTTGGCATTTCTAAGTTTTGACATGTTTGAGTAATTAGTGAAGTACTAATTATGTTGAAATTCTGATGTTTTGATTGATAATAATATCATCAGGATACTTGAGCTTAGTTGCACCCTATTTGTTGTAATAAGGGTATGATTGTTTGCAGGGAGCAAGATTGTGAATTTTTGAGAGATGTTGACGAAGTTTGAGACAAAGAGTAATAGGGTCAAGGGACTCAGTTTTCATACAAAGAGGCCATGGATCTTGGCGAGTCTTCACAGTGGTGTGATCCAGTTATGGGATTACAGAATGGGTACACTTATTGATCGATTTGATGAGCATGATGGCCCTGTTCGTGGTGTTCATTTCCATAAATCTCAGCCACTGTTTGTGTCAGGAGGTATACAATCATTTTACTCACTTTGTTTGTTTTTATTTGCGCGGCGTTGAATAGCATTGTGACCTTGATGCCGTTGAAGAGGCTTGTTTGCTCGTTGGTGTTTTTAAAGTAAACCCATACTATACATTTTCGGAGTATGCTACATCTACCCCTAACCCCAGTGGGTAATCCACCCACTAAGTGATAGACATTCAAGAAATTATGTTTTATAGTAGAGTTGGATACTTGGATGCCACTATCCAGTGGGTGTTTACACACTCTATATATATTTTTCCCTACTTTCCGTGTCCAAAACGAATTGTCACATCTACTTTTTTTCTGGGATGTACGGAGATTATAATCCCCTTTTTCCAAGATAGTACCCCCTTTAGTTGTAAATAATGGTTCCACTTTGACTTTCACAAAAATCTAACACACAACATTGACCATTGATATTTTTAAACTCACTGGGAAAGAGAGAAAATAAACATTAAATAAGGTAAAAATGCAAGTGTTTAAGGTTATTGTGAAACGACCTTTATACCGGAAGTGTTAAAACTTATTAAGAAATGGAAGTAGTTGTTAAAATTGTAAAAAAAACAATATTTTGGAAATATACATGTTGGATTGACATAACATCTCACATCTGCATGTTGAACATCTTTAATTGTGGTCTTTGTATCATGACTGCATTAATTGTCTACTGTGTGAGTTATTGTGTATTTAACTTCCTTTGTTTTTCAGGTGACGATTACAAGATTAAAGTTTGGAATTATAAACTTCACCGGTGTCTTTTTACACTACTTGGACATCTTGATTACATTCGTACAGTGCAGTTTCACCATGAGAGCCCATGGATTGTGAGTGCCAGTGATGACCAGACTATTCGCATATGGAATTGGCAGTCACGGACATGTATCTCTGTCTTGACAGGACATAACCATTATGTTATGTGTGCCTCATTTCATCCTAAAGAAGACCTTGTTGTGTCGGCCTCCCTTGATCAGACTGTTCGGGTCTGGGATATTGGAGCGCTAAAAAAGAAAAGTGCGTCTCCTGCAGATGACCTATTGCGGTTGAGTCAGATGAATACTGATCTTTTTGGTGGTGTTGATGCCGTGGTCAAGTATGTCTTGGAAGGTCATGATAGGGGGGTTAATTGGGCTGCATTTCATCCTACCCTTCCCTTGATTGTTTCTGGAGCTGATGATCGCCAAGTGAAATTATGGCGTATGAATGGTGAGTCTGCTGTATGACCTCTGTATTGGCTTCAGTGCAGATTGTTGTCAATCACATGAATTTTCTAGTATATTTTTCTTAGCATTTTATGTTGTATGACATGCCAGACCACACCATCAGTTTTGTGGCTTTCACGAATCTCCCTCCTATAAAAATAATGAATTAAATTGTCTGGAGGAAGTTGTCTTATGCTCTTATTGCCTGATATGGAGTCGAAATTAGTTTCATCTGCTGTTTATACCTGCTTTCAGACAAGTCACAAGTGGAGCTTTCTTTGCTTCTTTTACCTAGACTTTTTCTTTCTTTCAGATTGTTTTGATTTAGATTTTTACATGACAGATGCATCGTTTTTTCTGTCAATATTTGTGATGGTGTATATATTTTTTATTTGGCATTTTATACCTTTTGTCTGCTTAGGGAAGACTGAAAGAGTGTAATAACGTAGTTAGGTGCTTGTTCCAAATTTAGTGTTGTAGTTTTGATCTTCCGGAACAACCACCAACTTCCTAAGTAGTAATTCTGGATATATTATGTTCTCATACTACCCCTTCTCCGGAGGCTTTTCCTAAATAACTGTTGCTTCTAAAGTCAAGTGTTGATATTTGAGCAGCTTGGAATTACTGTAGCTTGATCTTTGTTTTTTTTCCCCCAGTTTTACTTGGATGTGGTAAGGAGAATAATTAACTATTGGCATCTATAAGAATTGCTTTGTGAAGTTGATAAAGTCAATTAGATAAAAGAAGAGGACATTGTTGATTGTGATTTTATAAACATCAAAGTCAATTCCAATGCTATTTAGTATTCCCATCTTCCATTAAACAAATTACTAGCTTGCGAATGCATAATATTGACAAGTAATAATTGTAATTATCAATAAGTAAAATTTATAAATAGTTGATATTTTGAAAATATATATTGATAATAATTTTACATGATCCTACTTGACTATGTTTCCCCAAATCTATAGGTTGCCAATGATGGTCAAAGTTGAGTTTAAGCGCAAAGTATGTAGATTATATGAAATGGAGTTTCTTCCCCCCATTTCTTATTATAAAAAATTCTGCCTTTCTTGCAAGAGTTTCTTACATTTTAGTTTTTCATAAATTTTAGTGTAATCATTTATGCATTTGATCTATGAACATTTGATATTGTAAGTGTTTGGGAGCGAAAATAAGAGCAGCTAAGATATTGATGTAGATTTTATGAATCAAGTGCTTGATGATGAGGGGTGATTACTTGAAAATTCTGTAACTTGAGTAATTCCTTAGGAAAGCAACATGAAGTATTGTTATGATGTTGGCTGATAGTTTTGATTTCTGAATACAATATTATCATTCCAATAAAAAAGAATCAATCGATTCCTACATACATTTTTGAATTCTGCATGAAACTTTTTCTATATCTTAAGATTATGCCCACGTTGCAAACATAAACCAACACAAAGTATATCCCAACTAGTACTAGCCAACTATCCCAACTTTGAACCTGGCGATGATGGTGATACCTCCCAACCAAAGCATATCCCACCAATAAACGTAAAATCTCCACCCATATAATTCTTCACATTTCCTTACATGGCTCCAACTCAAAAATACGTCTTCTTGATACGTTCTGGAAGTTTTATGAGAGATGTTTTGTGATGATAGCCAATTTTGATTTGCCTTTTCTCCTCCTGTTTTGGGAATAGTATGGTGTGATCAAATCCTCTGTCATGATAGCCATTTTTAGACTTATATTAAGTGAACATAATATTGTGAATTGTGATATATAATTAGAGATAAGGGTAAGATGAGTTTATTTGCTTTCTGTTAAGCCTGTAGCTACTCGTATCCAATGTCTCAACTAAACAATGGATTGATAACTATTTGCATGAATTTGGATAAGGGGGTGCCTTTTTTTTTGTTGTTGTTGAACCCTTAAGGTTGCTTTCTGCTTTCATCTGTGTGGACTGCACATCATTCAGTGCTTTTCATTTAATCAGAGGTCTTTATTTTGAAGAGGGGGGGGGGGGGATTAAATTGAATTAGAAAAATAAAGTATGTACTCAATTACCAACTATATCTAATTAAATATTCTTTTGATTGATGAGTAATCAAAGATTAACATACTGGTCTTCTATGTGGCTGGCTTTCTAGATAAATATTGCCATTTGTGTGTACCATGAGTTAAACTTTCAGGTTCGAATGTAAAAGGAGTCGATGGAATCTAAAATTACTTTCAGTTATTGTGATATTGGAACTTTATGCCCGCCCTTGTCATTGGTTTCTGCTGTGATTTACCATTGACATGCTCTTACTAGTGCAATTCTCTTATCAGATACAAAAGCTTGGGAGGTGGACACTTTGAGGGGACACATGAACAATGTCTCCTGTGTTATGTTCCATGCCAAACAAGATATTATCGTTTCAAATTCGGAAGACAAAAGTATTCGTGTATGGGATGTAACAAAGAGGACCGGCATTCAAACATTCCGTCGGGAGCAAGATAGATTTTGGATTCTTGCAGCTCATCCTGAGATGAATCTCCTAGCTGCTGGCCATGACAGTGGGATGATTGTCTTCAAATTGGAGAGAGAGCGTCCTGCATTTTCTGTGAGTGGTGAAAGCATGTTCTATGCGAAAGACCGTTTTCTGCGTTTTTTCGAATTTTCAACTCAGCGAGATACCCAAGTTATCCCGATTCGCCGGCCTGGAACCGCAAGCTTGAATCAGGGTCCTAGGACTCTTTCCTATAGTCCTACAGAGAATGCGGTCCTTGTATGCTCTGATGTTGATGGTGGATCTTATGAGCTTTACGTTGTACCAAAGGATGTGTTTGGCAAGGGTGATGTGGCTCAAGAGGCAAAAAGAGGTATTGGAGGATCTGCTGTTTTTATCGCTCGTAACAGGTTTGCAGTGCTTGATAAAAGCAACAACCAAGTGCTAATCAAGAATCTTAAAAATGAGATCGTGAAAAAGAGTGTCCTCCCTATTGCCACTGATGCAATATTCTATGCTGGTACTGGTAATTTGCTCTGTAGGGCAGAAGATAAGGTTGTTATTTTTGACCTTCAACAAAGGCTTGTTATTGGTGAACTTCAAACCCCTTTTGTCAAGTATGTTGTCTGGTCAAATGACTTGGAGAGTGTTGCTTTGCTGAGCAAACATGCTATAGTGATTGCAAGTAAAAAGCTTGTGCATCAGTGCACTCTTCATGAGACAATTCGAGTTAAGAGTGGATCCTGGGATGATAATGGAGTCTTCATCTATACAACTTTAAACCACATCAAGTATTGCCTTCCTAATGGAGATAGTGGCATAATTAAAACGCTTGATGTGCCTATATATATCACCAAAGTATCTGGAAATACAATTTTTTGCCTGGATCGGGACGGAAAGAACAAGGCCATAGTTATTGATGCAACAGAGTATATATTCAAGCTATCTCTGATGAGGAAGAGGTATGACCATGTTATGAACATGATAAAAAGCTCCCAACTCGTGGGGCAGGCAATGATAGCTTATCTGCAGCAGAAAGGATTTCCTGAAGTTGCTCTGCATTTTGTAAAAGATGAAAGGACTCGTTTTAATTTAGCTCTGGAGAGTGGAAATATTCAAATTGCCGTTGCTTCAGCGAAGGAAATTGATGAAAAGGATTACTGGTATAGACTAGGGGTGGAGGCTCTTCGCCAGGGTAACACAGCTATTGTTGAATATGCATACCAGAGGACCAAAAATTTTGAGAGATTGTCGTTCCTCTATCTTATGACAGGGAATGTGGAGAAGTCGAACAAAATGTTGAAAATTGCAGAGGTAAAGAATGATGTCATGGGTCAATTTCATAATGCCCTTTATTTGGGTGATGTGGAGGAGCGTGTGAAGATTTTGGAAAGTGCTGGGCATTTGCCCCTGGCTTACATCACAGCTTCAGTCCACGGGCTGCATGATGTTGCTGAGAGGCTAGCTACGGAGTTGGGAGATGATATTCCCTCCTTGCCTGAAGGTAAGGTGCCCTCCCTTTTGATACCTCCAGCACCTGTCATGTGTGCTGGCGATTGGCCCCTGTTGAGAGTGATGAAGGGGATCTTTCAGAGTGATTTTGATGGTGGTGACAGGGGTGGTGCTGAAGATGAAGACGAGGCTGAGGCCAATTGGGGTGAAGATTTGGATATGATTCATATAAACGATGATGAGAATGTAGAAAATGGAGACACTGCAGAAGATTTGGATGATGCAGATGTAGCTGATGATAATGGGGAACAAGGAGGATGGGACTTGGAGGACCTGGATCTTCCTCCGGAGGTTGATACTCCAAAAGCATCTGTTAGTACCCGTTCGGCAATATTTGTTGCTCCAGCTCCTGGAATGCCTGTCAGCCAAATCTGGACACAGAAGTCATCCCTTGCTGCTGAGCATGCAGCTGCCGGAAATTTTGATACTGCAATGCGGTTGCTAAGTCGACAACTTGGTATTAAAAATTTTACTCCTCTGAAACCCATGTTTCTCGATCTTCATAATGGTAGTCACAGTTATCTACGTGCATTTGCATCTGCTCCTGTTATATCTGTGGCCTTGGAAAGGGGGTGGACTGAGTCGGCTAGCCCTAATGTGAGAAGCCCACCTGCCCTAGTGTTTAGTTTCTCCCAATCAGAGGAGAAGCTGAAGGCTGGTTACAAGGCTACAACAGCCGGTAAATTCTCAGATGCTCTCCGTATTTTCTTAGGGATATTACATACCATTCCTCTGATAGTTGTGGAGTCCAGAAGAGAAGTTGATGAAGTGAAAGAGCTGATTGTCATAGTGAAGGAGTATGTCTTGGGTCTTAAAATGGAAACGAAGAGAAGAGAGTTGAAGGATGATCCAAAGCGTCAACAGGAGCTTGCTGCTTATTTCACTCATATCAATCTTCAAATCCCTCATTTGAGGCTTGCCCTTCAAAATGCCATGACTGTGTGTTACAAGGCAAAGAATTTCAACACAGCTGCTACCTTTGCCAGACGGCTCCTTGAGACGAACCCTACTAATGAGCAACAGGCAAAGCTTTCTCGGCAAGTTATACAGGCTGCGGAGAAGAACATGAATGATGCAGTTGAATTGGACTATGATTTCAGAAATCCATTTGTGGTTTGTGGGGCCACGTATGTACCAATTTATCGGGGTCAAAAAGACGTCTCATGTCCCTACTGTAGTGCACGGTTTGTGCCAGGCCTGGAGGGACAAATCTGTAATGTATGTGAGCTCGCTGTGATTGGAGCAGATGCTTCTGGTTTGCTTTGTTCCCCGTCTCAGGTAAGATGAGCAACCTCCCTGCTGGGCTCAGACCATTTGTAAACTCAACTCTGTACCGGCTCTGTTCAATGCCATTGTTATTCACATCTCCCAGAAAAATCAGTGATATTCCTGAGGAATCGACTTCTGCCGCCACATGGGTAAGGATATTAGGCAAGAACAAATGTTCCAAAACTTGCTTTGTGATATTTTTATATGGTTTTTAAAATTTCTCTCTTGATTTTAGTTTTTATGAATTCAGATGTAATAAACTCTGGAATTTTGATTTTGGTCATTCATGTTAGATGTTGATAGACAGGGATGGCCGAAGGGCTCTTGTTAAACTAGATATGGTTATAGGTAAGACGACTTTGAACATTCAGGTATTCAGAGATTTGGAGAATTTTTTTACCCTTTAATATGTGATGGATTATGACACGTTTGGTTGGTGGTAATAAATAGTGGTTGTTGTCAAAATAAAATAAAATAAAATAAATGGTGGTAATGTAAATTAGTATTTAGTAAGCTTATGGATAGTTACAATAATGTTTTTGTATAAGACATTAAAAGTTACGTCTGGAAACCACCTAAAAATGTTATGCTTGGAGAAAAACTAAATTGTAACCTGTTCAAGGTTTTAGGGGTAGTATTCAAGATTTTAGGACATAAAAAAGTGCTACAGAATAAATCTAAGATGGATTATAATCCATGTTCCGGTGATTACTCCTGTTTTACTGTCTTCTTTATGTGGTTGTTTATATATTCATCCAAACTAGGTTTTGGCCCGTGCAAAATGCACGGAATTTTTTTTTATTTATAAATTTTATTATTTTATGGTGTTTCTCCCAAAATCATGGGGTGAATATTAAATCGTGATTTAAACTTTTTATAATCATATCGTTTATGAAGAATATTTTAAAACCGACTTATAACCCGTGCGTTCAATGACTGATGTAATTAATATTATTTTTGCGGTGTTGACTGAAGAAGTCTTTGCTATACCCATTGCTTCACATTGAGGACCAAATAAAATCACAATTCGCTCCATTATTGGGATTCAATCATGCAACCACTTATTTTCCCACTTTCTGTCGTCCCTACTTTCCACAGTCCCTCTCACCCCCACTCTTTTGTTGTCTTGATATCCCGTAATCTTTATCACAAGTAAAATTTCAAACCCTAATGCTTGTAACTCTTGATATGGCTAACTGAACCTGTGCACATTACAAACCAAAAATAGAGATTTAAAACATAGCTAGTATTGTTATATTTAATTGAACCTTTCTCCTGAATTTGGGCAATATCATATTTAAATAAAATGGAGATTTATTTCAAAAAATTGCTACATTCGATCAATTGAATCTTATGTTATTAAAGAAAAAAATTCCCGTTCAATTCCAGATTTATTCGAAAAAAGTTATCCAAAAAGTTTGACCATAGATTTATCGAACATACTTGATATTTTCGAAAATGAAGAAAAAATGAATTTGATCGTGTTTTTATCCATTAACGTTGGATGTGTGAGATTCAGATGTTATCTACTTAAGTTTTTTACATGAAGATGATGATTCACTTTCTTGATGTTCAAATTGAGATGGAAAAAGACAGAATTTTTATGACAGTGAAAACTGAGAGTTCTAAGCAAGGGTTGTTACAGTTTGAAACTTTATTAGCAAACTTAAATTTTGTTAAGATTATATTCGGCTTCTAGATAGAAGTAAGATTCTATGCACCTTTCTTAGAATTTAAAGCTTGTAAGTTTCATACTATTTGACCCATTTTTTTATTTATTTTGGAAAGTAAAATATAGAATAAATTGTATTGTCAATTATTTGTTACATGCACAATTCACCCTTTTTTTCATTTTTATTGTGAGTTTGTGATTAGCTCACCGACCCATGTCAATAATACTTGTTCCAAATGAACGGTAATATATAGAAATATAAATCAATTTATATGTGGAAATATATTATATGACATTTTATCTTTTCTTTGAGATGAACACCTAGAAATTATGAGCTCTCAAATTTCATATGTATGGTAATATTATTTTTTTTTAGTTGTGATTCGGTTGTTGCATTGTTGTTAAAATCCCGATCCGAATCTTACGATTCTACGATTTTACGATCTTGGAGGACCTCACCGATCCCGATCCTACGTAGGATCTTAATTTTGTAGGATCTTTCAATCCTGCTCAACCATAAAAAATCACATGATAGGATCTTAACACGATTCTACGATCCTACGACTCTACGATCCGATCCTACCATATTAAAATCATAAAGTAATTTCGCATATTATATTTCTCCTATTAGATTTTGATCGCATGTTACTTCAATCTTATTGTATTGAAAAACTATTATCATTTGCTAACTAAGAAAATCATTATTAATATGTGTAAATTTTTAACATGAGGTTCTCACCATATTTTTGTATAATTATCTCTATTTCACCGAATTGTAGGATCTTACGATCCTACGATCCGATCCCACCGATTCGATTCTACCAGCCGCTACGATCCAAAGTAGGATCCGATCCTGATAACATTGGGTTGTTGTGAATAAACTAAACAAATATACTTCCTCCGTTTCAAATTACTCGTTACACTTTGACTTTCACACTTGTCGATGCACTACTTTGACTACTAATATCTTTAATTATGTATTAGAATAAAGTATAAAATTTTGATTTTCTGAAAATATACGTTGAGACAAATCCAACAACATGTTAATTACATAACATTTGATTTTATCTAATAGTAAATAATGCATGGTCAAACCTCATTCATTAATAGTGAAATTTCAAAGTGTAGCGAGTAAATCTTATAATTTGAACTTTTTAAAAAAACCTATAATACAACTTATTGTATGATTAATACGTCCCTTGGTAAACTTTAAGTTTAATACTATAATCTGTTAAGACTTTTGTTTTAATTTGGGTTTAAGAAGAGAGTACAACATGTTCATTTAAGTAGTTGTAATAGCTTAGTAGGACCTAAATTATCAGCTTCTTGGTATAAATTTATTTCTTAATTAGTGCCAAAATATATGATTAGTAACTCAAATGCCGAATTTAGGGGATATGAATTTTTAATTAGTTTCTTAAATGCCGTATTTAGGGGATATGATTTTTTTAATTAGTGCCTAAAATATCGGATTTAGGAAATATATTTTTTTTGGCAGTTCTATGATGCATAAGTAATTACTAATTAATAGCAATCGATCCCCTCAAAAAAAAAATTAATAGCAATCGATTCCTAAAATTTAGTTGATTTACATTCTATAACAGAGAACTTTCTTAAATAGCTTTCCAATTATATGCCTAAAAAAAGTAATGCATAACCAAAATATTTAAAGACAAATACACGTGGCAAAAAATTGTAAAAGATATTACAAAGGATTGACACATCAACAATTCAATTTGCTCTTGACACGTAAGCAAATCCTTATTGCTTTATAGTATTATATATGTTTCTGTCTAGAAATTAAGGTTAATGGTCTGTGCTGAACAAGTCCTTAGGTCTGAGCTGGGCTGGTTATCAGTTCACCGGAAACCTGCAAAACACAGAAAAACTACCCCGGGGGTTGTTCCGAGATCGCCCTTCCGACGCTCAAGTCAGTTGATGATTGAGGTAGAGAGAGAATCTAGAGTGAGAAGCTCAAGTTAGTTAGGTGAGTATTCAATACCTTTGCATTGATGGGACAAGAGGTATTTATAGTGGTGAGAATTTCCATAAAGTGGTGTGCTGGACATGACAGCTCACTTGGGGATTGGTGATACCTTTTCATTGGATGATTCTGGTGGGCCCACGATCCTTAGGTGGCGGTGCCACGTGGCATGATTTCCTTGGAGGGATTTAATGGGCCCAAACATTTAGCCCCACGCCGGGAAGGGGCAGAAGGGCCGTCCGACCGGGTGAAGCCCCTTGGTGGCGTAGAATTCTCTCCTGACCAACCTTAGTAGGGAAAGCCAGAAGGAGACCGGGTCGGACATGTGCCGACCAGGTCTTTGATCCGCAGGTCCAATTAGACCGACCTCCATGGAGGGAGATCAGAAGGAGACCAGGTCGGGAAGGCGCCGACCAGGTCCATGACATTCGCCGGTTCAACTCGGCCGACCTCCTTGAAAGGGGGGTCAGAAGGAGACCAGGTCGGGAAGGCGCCGACCAGGTCTGGGATATTCGCCGGTTCAATTAGGCCGACCTCCATGAAGGGAGGCCAAAAGGAGACCAGGTCGGGAAGGCGCCGACCAGGTCCATGATATTAGCCGGTTCAATCAGGCCGACCTCCATGAAAGAGGGGGTCAGAAGGAGACCAGGTCGGGAAGGCGCCGACCAGGTCCTCTTAGACCCAAGTAGCTCGGACAGGGGTTAACAAGCCCTGGAGAGACTGACCAGGTGCTCCCCAGCACTTAGCAACATTGGCTAAGTGAAGGGAACAAGAAGAGACCTGGTCGGGCAAAGGGTGATGGAGCCCCAACTTGACCGACCGGGTTCCGGATTGGAGGGTGCTGCTCGGACAAGGGCTAACAAGCCCTGGAGAGACCGACCAGGTGTTCCCTAGCACTTAGCAACGTTGGCTAAGTGAAGGGAACAAACAGGGACCTGGTCGGGCAAAGGGTGATGAAGCCCCAACTTGACCGACCGGGTTCCGGATAGGAGGGTGTTGCTCGGACAGGGGCTAACAAGCCCTGCAGAGACCGACCAGGTGTTCCCTAGCACTTGGCAACATTGGCTAAGTGAAGGGAACAAGCAGAGACCTGGTCGGGCAAAGGGTGATGAAGCCCCAACTTGACCGACCGGGTTCCGGATTGGAGGGTGTTTCGGACAGGGGCTAACAAGCCCTGGAGAGACCGACCAGGTGTTCCCTAGCACTTAGCAACATTGGCTAAGTGAAGGGAACAAGCAGAGACCTGGTCGGGCAAAGGGTGATGAAGCCCCAACTTGACCGACCGGGTTCCGGATAGGAGGGTGTTGCTCGGACAGGGGCTAACAAGCCCTGGAGAGACCGACCAAGTGTTCCCTAGCACTTAGCAACATTGGCTAAGTGAAGGAAACAAGCAGAGACCTGGTCGGGCAAAGGGTGATGAAGCCCCAACTTGACCGACCGGGTTCCGGATTGGAGGGTGTTGCTCGGACAGGGGCTAACAAGCCCTGGAGAGGCCGACCGGATGCTCCCTAGCACTTAGCAAACTTGGTTAAGTGAAGGGTGCGAGTAGAGACCTGGTCGGACAAAGGGTGATGAAGCCCCAACTTGACCGACCGGGTGTTGAATTGACGCTTGTAAAGCCCGAGAGGGTGGCTTTGAGCTGGAAGCCAGTGGCCTGCCACATGGCGCTTCTCAGCTGGGTAGTTGAGCTGGATGGGACTTTCTGGAAACTTTGACGTTTCATCTTCCATTGGCCATGTGGAGGCATCTGATAGGTTTATGGAGAGACGCGTCCCGAGGCACGCCTATATATTTGTACGGAGAGGAGAGAGAATTCATTTGTGCAAAATCTTCTAAAAAATTCTTCACTTTCTCTCTCTAAAAGCTCTCGCTTCTCTCTAAGTTTCTGCAATTTCTCCGGTTTCCGTCGTCCGACCAGGTACGCTCTTGCTTTTTTAGTTTTATTTCGCTTTTTCTTTTCAATAACCTCGGCCGACTCCCTTGTCAATACAATAATGGGAGAATCGTCCGAGTCGGTGACACCTCCGACCTCACCTCCCTACAATCGGTTCGAGGAGGTGAGGGGGATGGGAATAACGTTGGTGTCGACCTTAATAAGTTGCCCCGACCCCTCGGCCGTTCCTGACGCGGTTCTGCTTCCGAGCCCCTCATCGTCACTAGAGGAAGAGGCCGAGGACGCTGTTCCCTTCCCTTGGGAAGTGTCCCTGGCCTTTTCTTCTAAAGCCAGTTACTTAGATAAATACCTTGCTGATGGTGTAGTGAGGGTGACGATGTCGGATAGCGAAGATGTGTCAACTTCTGGCCGACCGGAGTTTCCTGACCCGGATCCGAAGGGAGGACCGGGGTCCAAGTTTCCGCTCCCTGCTTTGATGAAGGCCATCCTTGAGGACCCGAGGGGGCAGGCTGCAAGGTTTCAGATAAGGGACCCCTACATGCTGGTCCGACCAGAGGCCCATCATACTGTTCTCACTCCCCCTCCGGGCTGTACCGCGGTTTATTACAAGTCTATGGAGATGGGGCTCCGGTTTCCATTGACTTCCTTTGTGAAGGAACTCCTCAACGCCTACAATCTGTGCATAAGTCAAATCTCTCCGAACTCTTGGGGAAGTATTGTTGCTGTTCAGACAGTATGCGCTATGTTGAGCGTCCGGCCAACTATCAGACTGTGGCGCAATATGTTCAAGCTGGTCGAGATGTCGGCCGGAGACAACGGTCCAGGTTGGTGGTATTTCCAGGCCCGACAGGGGTACAAGGTAGTGCTCGACCTGCCCACATCTCAAAAGGGCTTTAGGAGGGAGTTTGCCTTCGTGTTCTTTGGAGGGGACTGGGGAATCCCCACAGTCCGACCGGATGTCGAGCCCAATCACGAACTTAACTTCAGGGTTCCAGAGATGTCCGAGGAGGAAGCCATTGCGGCATTTACTACAAACCGAGGCCCAAATGTTCAAGGGGGGAGGTTTATGTTGCCAGCAACTGGATACCGAGCTGCCGCTTGTTCAAGAGCGAGCACTTGCTGTCGGCGGTCGGGCTAAGCCGGACATTTCCCAGGGGTAATCGGCCGAGGGGGTTGTTTAACTTGTTTTTGTTTGCACTTGCAATTTCTCATATTTGGTTGTTTTTGCAGCTTGCTCTTTGACACGCCTCCTCGAATCCGATCCCGAAATGGCGAGAAGTTGAATTATGCAGCAATGAGGGCGGCCCAGCTTAAGGCTGAGTTGAAGGCAAAAAAGATCGGAGTCCCCAACCCTCCAAAGGTATGTCTCGGGTTTTGGCCGAGTACTCTTTCTTGCTAGTTCCGAGCTGATCTTGAAACTTTGCAGGATCCGTCGAAGCCCAAGGCTTCGAAGAAAAGGAAGGAGCGGGATCCGCATAAGGTGGCCAAGTCCGAGAAGGCGCTGGCCAAGGCTCAGGACGAAAAGGCTAAAAAAGCCAAGTCGTTGAAGTTAATAGTCCCCGACCAGAGGACCGGGTGGAGAAGTCCGAGGGGACCCACATTTCTGTTCACTCGGAGGACTTCCGACCGGTTCCGAGTCCTCAGTACACGCCGGCCGCTCGCGGCCCCATGACGACCCGGAGGAGCTTAGCCTTGCCTGGCTAGGCCTTTTGGCGAACTGGATGCCCAAGGCTCGACACTCGCTGGACCAACGCTGTTGAGTGCCTGTACAGCGCTCCGACCGGGAGTACATCGCTCAGACCAGTGGTCCGGAGGAGACCAATGACTTGTTTCGCAGTTGGGCTGAGGTGAGTTACCTTCGGCTGCTTTGTGAATTTGCTTAAGTTTTTACACTGACCATTTGTTTTGTTATTTAGTTCTCCGCTCGGCTGGTCAATGTGGCCAGGAACAAGGTCCATTTGGCCGAGAAGGTTTCTGACTTGGAAGCCAAGGGCAAGAAACACTTCACTGCGCTCCACGCCGCCGAGCAGGCTCAGAGGGTAGCCGAGGCGGATCTCGCCCACGCCAAGCGATGTATTGCTCGGGATCAGGATGATTTCAAGGCCGAGCGGGCGCAATGGAATGAGGCCAAGCAGAAACTCATCAAGGAAAAGGATGAGGCTGTGATCGCCAAGGTTGCTGCCGAGGCCCAGGTAGCGGAAGCGCAGACCAAAATCACTGATCTGCAATTCAAGTTGGCCGAGCTGGAAAAGGCCTCGAAATCCGAAGATGAGTGGTTCGCTGGCTGGAAGGAGACCAAAGCCTGCGAATTATTTGTCAACGAGGTCGGATCTACCCGCCCAACAGATGGGGGTAGATGGCGCCCTAAGAGGATGAAAGCGGCCCTGGAGAGATCGCATCCTCTCTTCCTTGGTCCGAGGTCATGGGGAGCTACAAGCTCTTCTGAAGGAGGAGGATCAGGCCATCCTCTCTGAATGCATATTGCCTCTCTGGATGATGACGATGATGGTGATGAAGAGGATGTGGAGGAGAGGTGGTGGCTGAGAGGGACAAGACCAAGGGGTGGCCAGGTCCGAGGAGCATCATGGAAGCACCAATGATCAGACCGACCCCCTGCAGCTTAGGCTTTGTTTGACTTGTATTTTGTTTTTCTTTTCTCTTACCTTGGTAGTACCAAGGTTTTAGGATGTAATATTTTTCTAACTTTAATGAAAGTCTTCTTTATTTTATCCGAGCACCTTTTATATTGTCAATTGCAATTTTTGCTTCAAGAAATTCTCGAACTGGTTAAGTTTTGCTTGATAATGCTGGTCGGATTTAACTCGAACAGCTTGCGATCGAAACGTCAAGTTTCGCAGAATATAGTTGGTCGGACTAAATTCGAGCAATTAAAACTGGTTAAGTTTAATTCGAACAATTGAATTGACTGGTTAAGTCTTTTTATAACATAGAAGATTGACTGGTTAAGTCTTACAAACCGAGTGACTACATGCCACGTCTGGCCAGTATCTCGGCTATATGCCCCTAATTGCAATTGACTATACATAGTATTTCTTTAGATTGTCCAGATTCCATGGCCGAGCAAGTGGTATGCCTTCAGGATTCTCGAGCTGAAATGTACCAGGCTTGATGACTTTGGTTACTTTGTAAGGACCTCCCAGTTGGCCCCTAGTTGCCTTTAGATGTGATAGCCCCGTAGCTTCGACTTTCCTGACCACCCAATCTCCGAGCTGGATCGGCCTTGACTTGACTCGACGATTGAACTGCCGAGTTACTCTTTGCTTGTAGCGGATCGACCTTAACAATGAGTTGCCCCTTGTTTCTGGCAGCAGGTCGAGGTTGACAGGCTTTTCTTCTTCATTTTGCTCGAAGTCATAAAAGGTGATCCGAGGCGATGGGATACCGACCTCTACGGGAGTACTGCCTCACTACCATAGACTAGTCCGAACGGGGAGTGTCCCGTTGCTTCCTTTACGCGTTGTCCGAGCAGACCACAAGACTCCAGGAGGTCGTCCACCCAAGCCCCTTTCGCTGCGTCAAGGATTTTTTGATCCCCTTGAGCACTATTTTATTGGCCGCTTCGCTTGGCCGTTAGTTTGTGGTCGGGACAAGCAGAGAACCTGGTCTGTATCCAAAACGGCACAATATTCCCGAGTTGGTCCACTATTAAATTGCCGACCATTGTCCGAGACCAGGGCTCGGGGACTCCAAACCTTGTGATTATGTTCCTCCAAATGAAGGCTTGACTTGTTTGTCAGTGATGGAGGCAAGGGGTTCGGCTTCAGTCCACTTGGTGAAATAGTCTATGGCCACTATCAAGAACTTCCGCTGACCGATGCTGGTGGGAACGGGCCGAGCAGGTCCATGCCCCATTTGTCAAATGGTAGAACTGCTTGAATGGGATTGAGGGGGGTAGCTGGGGATCTGGGAATATCCGAATGGATTTGGCAAGATGGCATCTCTTACCAATTCTTGTGCATCTGCCTTGAGGTAGGCCAGTAATACCCAGCCCTTAGAGCTTTTCCTGCTATGGTTCTCCCCCCTTGATGGCTACTAACGCCCCTTGGTGTATTTCCCTTAGGATGTAATTTCCTTCTTCAGGGGTTACACCATTCAGCAATGGGTGCGTGTATGACTTCTTGTAGAGCTGCTCGTCATGCCATAAGAACCAACCTGCTCGGTGCTTGATCCTTTCGGCTTCTTTGACATCTGTTGGGAGGACTCCATCCCTTAAGTATCCGACCACCTCATCCATCCAAGTGGCCGTTCGGTCTAGAATCAACTGTTCCTTTGTATTTATGCTGGGCTGGCGAAGCACCTCCCACATGATAGTCCGAGGGGCTGACCCCTCAGCCGAGCTAGCCATACGAGCCAGAGCGTCGGCTTGTGATTCTCCGACCGGGGTATGTGGCTGATGCGGAAATGGGAGAGTTTTTTGATGAACTCTTGTGCCTTGGCCAGATACATTCTCATATTGTCCTCCTTGGCCTCGTACTCCCCGAGACCTGACCCTATAAGCTGTGAGTCTGATCGGGCCTCAATGGCCGTGGCTCCTGCAAGAATGCACAGCTGAAGTCCGAGGATGAAGGCCTCATATTCCGCTTCATTGTTCGACCCAGGAACTCGAATTGATTGCATACTCCATTTTTTCTCCGACCGGGGGCTTAAGCACTAGCCCCGCCCCCATCCTGACTTGGTGGAAGAACCATCCACGTATAGTTCCCACTCTTCATTCTGGCCGACCGGGGGCCGAGTTGTGCATTCAGTTATGAAATCCGCCAAGGCTTGAGCTTTGATGGCCCTTCTGGGCTCATATTCCAGGCCGAAATCAGCCAACTGGTCAGCCCAATCAGTCATCCGACTGGAGTGGTTCCTGCTTTCTATGACCTTGCGGAGAGGCTGTCCGGTAAGGACCTTGATTTGATGGGCTTGGAAGTATGGTTTCAGCTTTCTGCTGCCATGACGAGGGCGAAGACCATCTTCTCCACCTCACTATATTTGCTTCTGCCCTCGAAGGCATGGCTTATGAAGTAGACCGGGTGTTGCGTCCCTTCCCTTTCGGCTACCAGAACACACTTAGGGCGTATTCGGATACGGCCAAGTATACAAACAATGTTTCCCCCCAAGGGGGACATGAGCTTGGGAGAGTTGATAGATGAAGTTTGAGGGAGGCGAAGGCTTGCTCAGCTTCTTCGTCCCATTCGAACTCTTTTCTCTTAAGGGCCTTGAAAAAGAATAGGCTCTTATCAGCCGACCGTGATAGGAACCGTCCAGGGCAGCTAGACATCCGTTAGGCGCTGCACTTCCCTGACGTTCCGGGGGATTTCATTTCCAGAACTGCCTTGATCTTGTCGGGGTTGGCCTCAATACCCCTTTCATCACCAGAAATCCGAGGCACTTCCCCCTTTCACTCCGAAGACGCACTTTTTAGGATTGAGCATCATACGATACTTCCTCAGTGTGCTCAGCGTCTCCCTCAGTCGTCTGGTGATCAGAGTGGGCCTTGCTTTTGACGATCATGTCGTCAACATACACCTCGATGTTCCGGCCCAACTGATCACTGAAAATTTTATTAACTGTCCGCTGGTAGGTGGCTCCGGCATTTTTCAGTCCGAATGGCATCATTTTTAGCAGTATACCCCTTGCGGGGTGGTGAAAGCGGTATGAATCCGATCATGTTCCGCCATGGGAATTTGGTGATAGCCTGCATTAGCATCCATGAAGCTTAGAAGGGCATGACCAGCTGTCGAATCGACTAACCTGTCTATTTTGGGCAGAGGATGGTTGTCTTTCGGACAGGCCTTGTTCAGGTCTGTGAAATCCACGCACATGCGCCAAGCCCGCTCGGCTTTTTCACCAATACACATTAGCCAGCCATTCCGAGTACTGGCATTCCTCAATGAATCCTGCCTCGAGCAGTTTTTACCTCCCTGCGGCAGCTTTGCACCTTTCCGGACCTTGATGCCTTAGCTTTTGCTTGACCGGCTTGTATCCCTCCTTAATGTTCAGCTCATGACACATAATTTTGGGGTCAAGTCCCGGCATCTCTGAGGCCTCATAGGCGAACACGTCCTGGTATTCCCTGAGCACTTGCACACTTGTGCTCTTGTTTCTGGGTTTAGGGCCTTGCCCACTCTTACAGTCCGACCGGGTTCGTCCCGATCTCTACTTCTTCGTCTTCCTCAGCTGGCTGAGGTCGTTCGTACTGTTTGGGGTTTTCTGTTATGTACACCCCCAAGTTCCTTGGTGAACTTTCTTCCCTTTTCTCTTCTTCGAGTCCTCTTGGACGTCGATCTCAGTTCTGCTCTTTAAGCTATTAACATAGCATTCTCGTCCAGCCTGTGATCTCCCTGAATTTTTCCGACCTTCCCCTCATCTGTTTCGAACTGCATGAGGAGTTGGTACGTGGAGATAGCAGCTTTTGTTTTGTTCAGAGTGGGTCGCCCCATTATTATGTTGTATGGGAGGGGATGTCGACCACTAGAAAGTCGATCGGTAGGCTTCTGCCTTTGCCTTTCTCACCCATCCGAGTAGGGAGCTTTATCGATCCCACGGGTTGACCGAGTTACCCCCGAAGCCTATGAGTGGCTGGTCGAGTGGTATGACATCCTCTGCTGTATTTAGCTTTTTCAGGCATTCTAGAGTTATGATGTCAGCGGACGACCCACTATCAACCAAGACTCGCCTACCCGGGAGTTGGCTACCTTGAGCTCGATGACCAGGGGGTCATCATGGGGTACGCTGACTGGTCGACTGGATTCCCCGAAGGTCATCACAGGACAGTCCGACCGGCTTGGTTTGACCTCGAGTACTTGGTGCTTGAGGTTTTGGAGATGAGCTTTCCTGGCTCGGCCGGTTAGGCCCCCGAAGCGAAGCCACCCGAGATGACCCCAATGTAGCCTTCAGTGTCCCCGCTATTGGACTGACCGACCTTCTGCTTTCCCTTCTCTTCACTCGTGTGCTTGAGGTAGCGGTTCAGCTTCCCCTGGTCAGCTAGATTGTCCAATCCTTTCTTCAGCTTCCCTACAATCTTTTGTGGTATGACCACATTCCCGGTGGTACTCGCACCACTGGCTTTTGTCCCTCCGGTAAGCTGAGGTCCGGATGGGTTGGGGATTGGGCAGCATGGACTTGTGCTTGATGTCCAGGTATATTTCTCTTCTGTTTTTATTGAAACGAGGGTCGTTTCCATGATCAGTGAACCTATCCGACCTACCGCCCGTTTTCTGCTGTTTGGGCTGATCTCTGTTTTTCCTTCTTCCTTTCTCTTCTTACTTCCCTCTTCCGAGTGGCGGCAAATATCCGCCGCTTGGATAAATCTTTGAGCCTTTGCCATGGCCTCTGAGAAGGTTTTGACCTCACTTCAGCCAATGTCCATCTTAGCCGGCCAGGTTGTAATCCGGACATGAGAGCAGCAAAGGCCACACATCTGCAGGTCGGATACTTTCAGGACTCCTCATTGAATCTTTTTATGTAGTCGGCAAGACTTTCATTCTTCTCTGCTTGACCCCCATGAGGTGCAAGCTAGTTTTCTTTGCCTCTTTCCGGCCACGAACTGATGGGTAAACATATCCTCGAGATACGGTGAAGTCGGTGATGATTCCGGCCGGCAATTCTTGAACCAATTTAGCGCGAGCCTTTCAGTGTGGTAGGGAAGAACCGACACCATGTGGCCTCGCAGCTGGTCTGCACACTCATCTGGGCCTTATACGTGGCCATATGATCTTCCGGGTCGGTTAGGCCCGCGAATGGTTCAATAAGTGGCGTTTTGACTTTCCCTGGGTAGGGTGTCAATAATTTCTCGGCTGAACGGGGTCATGAACTTGAGCTCCCGTGCCGAGCTTAGGGTTTGGACTGAGCGGAGTCCACGTGCCCCTCACGCTGAGCAGCCTTCGATCTAGGAACTGACGAGCATCATATCCCTGACTGGCGTTTCTCGTTAAGGATATTCCGAGCTCTTCCGGTTTCGGCCAGGATTCCCCTTGGCGATCTGGAGACATGGGTCTCCTCCCTCGGAGAGCTGCTTCCCGAGGTGCCGACCTCTCGCCCAGAGGTGGGCGCTCATCTTGCCGAGAGGGGGGCCGTTGAGACTGAGTTCTCTCCTTAGCAGCTGACCTTTGCCGGTTAGGCTGGTCACGAAGGGAGCGAGGGTTTCGCTCTTCCCTATGAGAGGGCCTCTGGATATTGTCCTCACGTTGCTGGAGGTTGAGCTGGTTATGCCCTTGCCCCTGCTGGAGAGTGGTCAGCATCTGCATAATGCTTTGTTGCAAGGTTTGTTGCAGCTGAGCTGCTATGAGTGCAATGTCAGCCGTGAGTAGAGGTTGGGGGTCAGCGCGTTGTATTTCTCGAGAGGGAGAAGGCTGAAGTTCCTGAGAGAGCTCCAGGTTAGGGTCCAGTGTATGAACCGATGGGGATCTAGTTCGTGTTGACCTCCTTGGTTGGGGTGAGGGTTCCCTCTCAGTTTGTTGAGGTTGGGTAGATCTGTTACGGGCGTTCTTGGAAGGTGCCATGGCTGACTAGAACTGAGATTAAGTCCTGAGCAGCAAGAGAGGCTTTCGAAATGGTGGCGAAGTAACTTTTTGTACTATCCCCACAGACGGCGCCAAACTGTTTCTGTCTAGAAATTAAGGTTAATGGTCTGTGCTGAACAAGTCCTTAGGTCTGAGCTGGGCTGGTTATCAGTTCACCGGAAACCTGCAAAACACAGAAAAACTACCCCGGGGGTTGTTCCGGGATCGCCCCTCCGACGCTCAAGTCAGTTGATGATTGAGGTAGAGAGAGAATCTAGAGTGAGAAGCTCAAGTTAGTTAGGTGAGTATTCAATACCTTTGCATTGATGGGACAAGAGGTATTTATAGTGGTGAGAATTTCCATAAAGTGGTGTGCTGGACATGACAGCTCACTTGGGGATTGGTGATACCTTTTCATTGGATGATTCTGGTGGGACCCACGATCCTTAGGTGGCGGTGCCACGTGGCATGATTTCCTTGGAGGGATTTAATGGGCCCAAACAATATAGATTTTGAATATTATTTTGGATTTGCACTGTTTTTGATTTATTAGAAAACGGATTTTGAGTTTTGTCGTTCCGAAATCAACTAAGTATTCATTACTATTTGATTAATCTGGTTATTAATGTATGTTTATAAAACAAGGCAGGTAACCTAAGTTGGCCAGAATTATCAGGAAAAAAGAACTGTTCTTGCTAAAAACGGGGTAGAGAAAGATAACAAATTTATGAGGGGAGAGATTGTGAAGCCAAGTACTTGCATGAGTTGTATCATTCCTAATTAAATTTGTTTTGCTATAGAATTTTGCTTTGGGAAGATGAAGCTGGATTTCTTGTCAAAATTCCTGTTGTCGGCTAAGTTATTAGCTCCTTGTTCATATACTATGAAGTACTGCTTATTATCATGAACAAAATTATCATCCGCACTCTTATTTGTTGGCTTTTCGATGGAATTTGACCGAAGGATGTATTGTTGCATCTTGTCACAAGCATAAGTCATAGTTTGGAGATTGATTAAGGACTTGCAAAGTTAGTCGAAAGTTTGAAACCTCTTACGTATATTGATGTAATATGACTTTTCTTCATTTCACGAGTAGCAGAAATTTTTTCAAAAATATGTCATATCATGAATCACGATAAGACTCTAATATGAAGAGAGTGATAATTCATATGTTGTAATTTTCACTCACATTTTTTTATTAGTAATAATAGATTATATCTCTATATCTTTTTACTTGCTATATTTAAGATCTTCAAATCATGCTTAGACTATTCATTTTTTGTTAAACAATTGATATTGTCAAAATACTTAACAAGATTTCTCATCTATTATGTCGTTTCCCTTATCTCTACGGGAACTCCTAATCTTTTGGTGTCCACCCTCTTTACCCAAAATATCCTTAATAATCAAACAAAATTATTAATTGCATTCTCTCCTTTTTTTTTTAAAAAAAAAAAAAGAAAAAAAAAGAAAAAAATGATCCCTACAAATACAAAGCAGTTACACCTTACATCTGTACCAGTAAAAATATAAAGTGAAAGTATTGGGTCAGACCGTCTGACCATAAGTTATGGTCAGACCAGCCCAACCCAATACTAAAATTCCTTTCAGTTAGCTCTACTTTCCTTTTAGTTAGCTGTGTTTTTGTTTCAATTAGCTGTGTTTTGGGTTCAGTTAGCTTTTTTTTGCTTCATTTGGGTATTGTTTTGTTTTAGTTAGGTACAGTTTTGTTTCAGTTGGGTATTGTGTTATTTCAGTTGGAACTCTTTGTGTTTCAGTTGGAACCACTTGAGTTTTAGTTGGAACCACTTGTATTTTAGTTGGAAGCACTTCAAGTTAATTGAAAAAAATATTTCAGTTAATTGAATAAGACTTTCAGTTAAAAGAATTATTGTTTCAGTTAGTAGAAAAAATGTTTTACTTAATTGAAAAAGTCTTTCCGTTGACAAAATTAAAGCTAACTGAAACACAAATATACCTAACTGAAATAAAACAATAGCCAACTGAAACAAAACAATATCTAACTGAAATAAAACAATACTCAAATGAAATAAAACAAAGCTAACTGAAAGGAAAATATAGCTAACTGAAAGAAAACGAGAGCTAACTGAAGAAAAATGTGTCAAGTGAAAATTACAAAAAAAGTTTGATCAAATATTATAGTCAAACACGTCTGACACAATACATTTTCAAATATAAAATAGAACAACATTACTTGGCCGATCATGAAAATAAAAACTTCTACAAAATAGGAACAGGACTCTTTGCTGATAAATGAGCAACCGATATATTGAAACTTGAAAGCACTTATCTGACAGGTGTTAATATCATAGGCATTCGGTCATGCAGAATTCCCTTTATAAATAACTTGTATTGTATTACCATGCATGAAACATTAGTTATAACGTAATTAAAATTCTTCGACAGGAACGTTCAACAACTGCTTACTTTACTCAAAATTCAGATGGCACAAGTACACTGTCCAGGTGATTTTTAGTCTCACTTTTTGGTTAGTTATATTCAACTTATTTTTGCTAATTTAAATTTATTATTTTATTAGTTCTTATTAAAATTTATTTAAACTTATTATACCTTATTTTGTGAAAGTATCGGATTTAGTTTTATTAAGCTGAAATCATCTAAATGTATCTAAACTCAATGTCTCAATATACCTTATCTAAACTTGTTTTTTTCCTAATAAAATTTGAAAATAAAATAAATAGAACAAACCTTCTATTTGTTTCGTTTAGGTATGTGTTTTTCTTCTAAATTGCAAAAGTTTAAGCTAAGTTTAACGAAATAATTGTATGTTACTGCTTCCTTATATTCATTATTTTGTTTTTTTTTTCTTGCTTGAGGGTTTATATTTGTTTCTATTACTTCAACTTCCTCTAGTTATGCTTATTCATTTTTTATGACATCATGAAAATTTGCATTAATTAAAATACGGAAAATTTGCTTATTCAGATGGAATAGCTCTCACCTCCTAACTATAAAACTGAAGACTAGATCCTCATTTCCTATAGCTAAAATTTTGAATTTTGGTGGTATTTAATCCCCTTTAATATACTCATTTTTAGTTATACTACCTCCATTTTATAATAATCTTTATATAGGACAAAATACGTTGTTTAAGGTGTCTATGTAATGAAAAGAGATAATAAAAGGCTCATATTATAAAGAGGGGTTCATGTCAATTGTCATGTGTAGAGATATAGAAAAAAAATACAATAATCGGATAAGAATGGTTGCAATTATTTTGAAACTTTACAATATGAAAATTACTGTTGCATTTTGCAATTTATAAATAGTAAAATTTGAGGATTTCTTATCCCATTTATGTACAACAAAACATTTGAAATGTTTTTCATTACTATTGATTGTAATGGTTACATCTGCCTTCACTTAATGATTAAGATTGAGAAACTGTAAATGATAGGTCACAGGTTCGAATCTCAAACCGTACCCCTTCTTTAATCTGCTTTCGTGGTTCATATGGATATTTTTTTTGTAATAGTTAATAAATAGAGGCGTTCATGTACTGATTGATGCAGGAAAGGAAGTTTGGCCAGAACTACTTGGGAAAAAAGCTCAAGTGGCAAAAAGAACAATTGAGAAAGAGAATCATCTTGTGAAGGGAGTCATTGTGAAGCAAGGAAGTTTTGTAACTCATGATTATCGTTGCGATCGTGTTTGGATTTGGACTAATGATGCTGGAATTGTTGTCAAAGTTCCTCATATTGGATAAGCTAATTAACCCACCACCAACATAGTAAAATATACATAAAAAACTCTCTCTCTAAACTAAACCCTCTGCCTTCTCTCTACACCACAAACAACTTATAACCCTAGAACTCGCCGGAGATCCGGCGCCGCGCTGGGCTCCGGCGGATCTCCGGCGAGATCGAAATTTTTGCTCGTTTTTGGTTTTGTTTGTTTTCGACGCGTTTTCATCTTCCTTCGATCGGGTTGTTAGGGTTTTCGGCCCTTTAATTCCCCGCCTTTTCCATCTTCTTTTCCTGGTTATTCGCGGCGTCGGCTTTCTTCGCCGGCTTTTTCGTTCGTCGGTGCGTCCCCGTCGCCATTTCGCACCACCATTTTTCGTTTAGTCGGTCGCCCCAGTCCTTCGTCGTTTCCCCCCGGTCTGTGCGTTTTTCCCCCTCTCCCCTGTTTTCGTTCTTTGGTCGTCCCAGTCCTTAGGCGTTCTTCGAATCTGTGCGGTTCCTCCCCCTCCCCCTGTCCGGTGCATTTCCACTTCCCGGTTCCCCTTGTTTGTGGTCTGTTGCTTCTGCCCACCCACGGTTTTGGCTCGGCTCAGTGGCTCTTAAATCCAGGTTCCTTGGTCAAGGTCTTTAGGTTTTCCCCTCCCGAACCCTTTTACGAAGGTTAGTCTAAGTTCCCCTTCCCCGTCCCCTGGTTAGGTTTAGGTGTGGTCGCGTATCCCTTCCCCGTCCCCCGCTAGTGTTAGTTGGAGTCAGTGTCTGTAGTATGCCAAGGATGTCGTTGGTGCAAGTTCATGATGGTGTGGTTTGCCGGAGCTCTCTGTGTTGGTTGGCAGTTTATGTTTTCTTTATTTTTCTGTTGGTATGTTTCAGCTCTGTTGTTTGTCGATCTTCTGATTTCGGGATTGTCACTTTGGATCTTAGGATCCGTCAGTGGGGTGTAGTTCATCAAAAGAACTTGCCCCAATTTCTCGTGATGACATCATGTGTCATCACACCTAAAAAACGCATCTTGTGGGAGGCCCCCCAACTTGTTTTGGGGCACGTCAAGACCTCCACCTCGTTTTTCGGGTTTCAGTCTAATGTGACTGATTTTCGAAGACCCTCGCAGCAGGGTCCGAAGTCACTCTCGAAAGTGACTTCTTTGTTCAGCGAATCAGGAGAATCCCAGAAGGCTCATCAAGGACCTTGGGATTTCGTGCCTAGTGGACTGGATCTACTAGCAGTTGTACGGCAATCTCTCTATGAAGATCGTCAGAGTTGTGGCTTTCAACAGTTTTTCAATCACATCCATCTTCACTCCCCATCGCACAAGACAAAAGTTGTTCGGCCTGGACTTTTTCTAGTTAATGTTTATGTTACTTTGTTTTTATGCGTTATGCTAGTTTTTCATACTGTCTGTTGTTTCTTCTTTCTGTTTAGTTTGGTTGTATTACCATTAGGTTGTACTCCCGATTTTCATTAATGCAAATTTCCTTGATGTCAAAAAAAAAAAAAAAAACATAGTAAAATATACTTCTCACTATGTACTCTACATATTAGTAAATATTACTCTTCAACTATTATCTTTAGATAGAGTGTCTATATCTTTTGGACACAAGTATTAAGAAGAAATTATATATAGGATCTTAGTTATGTTAAATCATAATTAAATATAGAAGTGGGTATAATTTTATGAATTGTTTATTAAGGAGAAAGAATGTAGATCATATGGGAAAGTGGGTGATCTTATAAAAATTGAAAGCAAAATAATATTTTAATTGGTGGACTCATACCAAATCAGGAAATGAGAAATTTATTTGATACATATAAATGAAAAAATGCGCACTCTATTTAGAGACGGAGAGAATATTATTTAGCTGCAAATTGAACTTCTTTATATTGCGTTTCATGTCCTCCGGGACGAAAAGGGTCTTTTTTGGTAAGGGTGCAAATTCTCTATAGTTACTAAAGTGCAATGGTGGATCAAGAAATTTTAGCACGTGGCTTCAGATAAAAGACGGTTAAACTAATTACATGAAATAAAATATTAGTATTTGGGCTCGGGCGTTGCCCGGATTGGTATTGTATTTTCGAACTTGATATGCATTTTTTTTCATTCCCACTAAAATATATTAAGTAAAATTCAACATTTAAAAGATACAAATATAATAATATGGATACTTAAAGCATGATTAAAAGTTGGTTGAGATGGTAATTGTGTCATATTAGAATAGCAAGAGGTTACGGGTTTAAATCTTGTTGCAAGCTAATGCTTTCTTTGATTCCACATTCGCCATCAACATCTTACTTATTTTAGGATAGATGATGTATGGTAGTATTAAATGGTAAAGCACTAAAGCTTCTATAATACGCAAAAATTTACATATTATAGATTCGTACATGAGATGAGGTTACAATGTACTTCCTCCGTTTTTTTATATTACAATAATTACTATTTTGGGTAATTTCTCATCTATTGCAACAATTCCAACTTTGGTATAAAAAGAAACTTTAATTGACAATATTGCCCTTACTTTATCTTATTAAAACCATCATTAATTACTCACTTTGTCTTATAAAATTGCTTTAATTTTCTAAGGATGATTTTTCTACTATAGTTATTTGAAGAGCTACTTTTATGCTGAACTACTCATTTGTTCTAAATCCTTAAAAATTGTGTCCAAACACACTGTTGAAATAGAAAAGGAACAGAGGTAGTATTAGTTCGGCTACATTTTAATCTGATGGGGTCACCTTTACTTTTTACTACTTATAGCCTTCAATTTTGGCTGTTTTAGAAACATTTTTAGATTTTTTCGGGTCTGGTCATATTTTCTCCGGAAATATTCCTAGGAATGCCGAGGTGACTTGTAACGTTAGGCGGGTGCTTGACACCATTTGTGTTGCCTCGAAAAGCCTCTGAATACCCCATTTGTTCATTTCTCGTGAAACCCAAAATTGTCTCCAAATGAACGTAAAGGCATCCACATATACGTAGCAAGCCACATGACTCATTTTCAATGACCTTCCATGTCCCTAGGAGGCATCCCGTGGCGTTCGGAGCTCGGGTCCCGGGAAAGTCCCAAAACGTGTATTATAACCTTCAATTTTGACTGTTTTTGGGACATTTTGGGATTTTTCCGGACCTCTTCATATTTTCTCCCGAAACATTCTTATGAAGGCTGACGTGACTTGTAACGTCGAGCGGGGGCTTGACACGCCATTTGCGCTACCTCAAAAAGCCTTTGAACACCCCATTTGTTCATTTATCGTGAAAACCAAAATTGCCTCGAAATGAACGCAAAGACATATACATATTCGTTCCAAGCCACGTGACTCCTTTCCAATGACCTCCCATGGCCCTAGGAGGCATCCCGTGACGTTCGGAGCTTGGGCCCCGGGAAAATCCAAAGGCGTGTCTTATAACCTTCAATTTGGCTATTTTTGGGACATTTTTTGATTTTTCGGACCTGGTCATATTTTCTCCCTAAACGTTCCATTGAAGGCCAACGTGACTTGTAACCTTGGAGGCGGGTGCTTGGCACCATTTTTGTTGCCTCGAAAATTCTCTAAACACCCCATTTGTTCATTTCTTGTGAAACTCAAAATTGCATCGAAATGAAAGTTAAGGCATCCACATATTCGTTCCAAGCCACATCACTCCTTTTCAGTGACCTCCAAGGTCCCTAGGAGGCATCCTGTGGCGTTCGAAGCTCAGCCCCCGGAAAAGTCCGAAAGCGTGTATTATATAACCTTCAATTTTGGCTGTTTCATGGGACATTTTTGGATTTTTCCGGGCCTAGTCAGTTATTCTCCCAAAACGTTCTTATGAAGGACGACGTGACTTGTAACCTTGGGCGGGTTCTTGGCACCATTTGTATTGCCTAGAAAAGCCTCTGAACACGCCATTTGTTCATTTCTCTTGAAACCCGAAATTGCCTCGAACGGAACGTAAAGGCATCCACATATTCGTTCCAAGCCACATGACTCCTTTCCAATGATCTCCCATCGTCCTAGGAAGCATCCCGTGGCGTTCGGAGCTTAGGACCCTGGAAAGTCCAAAAGCGTGTATTATAACATTCAATTTTGGCTGTTTTTGGGACATTTTTCGATTTTTACGGTCCTAGTCATATTTTCTCCTGAAATGTTCCTATGAAGGCCGACGTGACTTGTAACGTTGGGACTGTGCTTGGCACCATATGTGTTGCCTCGAAAAACCTCTGAACACCCCATTGTTCATTTCTCGTGAAACCCAAAATTGTCTCGAAATGAATATATAGGCATCCACATATTCGTTCCAAACCACATGACTCCTTTCCAATGACCTCCCATGGCCCTACGATGCATCCCGTGGATTTCGGAGCTTGAGCCCCGGGAAAGTCCGAAAGCATGTATTATAATATTCAATTTTGGCTGTTTTTGGGACATTTTTGGATTTTTCGGGTCTCGTCATATTTTCTCCCGAAACGTTATTATGAAGGTCGACGTGACTTGTAACGTTGGGCAGGTGCTTAGCACCATTTGTATTGCCTCGAAAAACCTCTAAACACCCCATTTGTTCATTTCTCGTGAAACCCAAAATTGCCTCGAAATAAACGTAAAGACATCCACATATTCGTTCCAAGCCACATGACTACTTTCCAATGACCTACCATGTCCCTATGAGGAATCCCGTGGAATTTGGATATCGATCCCCGGGAAAGTATGAAAGCGTGTATTATAAACTTCAATTTTGGTTGTTTTTGGGACATTTTTGGATTTTTTCGGGCTGCTCATATTTTCTCTTGAAACGTTCTTATAAGGACCGACTTGACTTGTAACGTTGCGCGGGTGATTGACATCATTTGTATTGGCTCGAAAAGCCTCTGAACACCCCATTTGTTCATTTCTCGTGAAACCCAAAATTGTTTCGAAATGAACGTAAAGATATCCACATATTTTTTCCAAGCCACATAACTCTTGTCCAATGACTTTCCATGGCCCTACGAGGCATCCCGTGGCGTTCGGAGCTTGGGCCCCAGGAAATCCAAAAGCGTGTATTATAATCTTCAATTTTGGCTATTTTTTGGACATTTTTGAATTTTTTTCGGGCCTGGTCAAATATTCTACCAAAACGTTATTATGAACGCCGACGCGACTTGTAACGTTAGGCGGGTGCTTGGCACCATTTGTGTTGCCTCGAAAAGTCTCTAAACACTCCATTTGTTCATTTCTCGTGAAACCCAAAATTGCCTCGAAATGAACCTAAAGGCATCCTTATATTCATTCCAAGCCACATGACTACTTTCTAATGACCTCCCATGGCCCTAGGAGGCATCCCATGGCTTTCGGAGCTTGGGCCACGGGAAAGTCCAAAAGTGTGTATTATAACCTTCAATTTTGGTTGTTTTTGGGACATTTATAGATTTTTTCCGGGTCTGGTTACTTTTTCTCCCGAAAAATTCCTATGAATGCCGCCGTGACTTGTAACCTTGGGCAGGTGCTTAGCACCATTTGTATTGACTCGAAAAACTTCTAAACACCCCATTTGTTCATTTCTCGTGAAACCCAAAATTGCCTCGAAATAAACGTAAAGGCATCCACATATTCGTTCCAAGCCACATGAGTCTTTTCCAATGACCTCCCATGGAATGAGGCATCCCGTGACTTGGGCCCGGGAAAGTACAAAAACATGTATTATGACCTTAAATTTTGGTTGTGTTTGGGACATATTTTCTCTCGAAACGTTATTATGAAGGCCGACATGACTTGTAACCTTGGGCAGGTGTTTGGCACCATTTGTATTGCCTCGAAAAACCTCTAAACACCCCATTTGTTCATTTCTCGTGAAACCCAAAATTGCCTCGAGATGAACATAAAGGCATCCACATATTCGTTCCAAGCCACATGACTCCTTTTCAATGACCTCCCATGGCCCTATGAGGCATCCCGTGATGTTCGGAGCTTGGGTCCATGAAAGTTCAAAAGCGTGTATTATAACCTTAAATTTTGGCTGTTTTCGGGACATTTTTGGATTTTCCCGGGCCTCGTCATATTTTCTCCCGAAACGTTATTATGAAGGCCGAAGTGACTTGTAACGTTCGGCAGTTGCTTGGCAGCATTTGTATTGCCTCGAAAAACCTCTAAACACCCCATATGTTCATTTCTCGTGAAATTCAAAATTGCCTCGAATTGAACGTTAAGGCATCCACATATTCGTTCCAAGCCACATCACTCCTTTTCAGTGACCTCCAAGGTCCCTAGGAGGCATCCCGTGGCGTTCAGAGCTCAACCCCCGGAAAACTCCGAAAGCGTGTATTATAACCTTCAATTTTGGCTGTTTTTTTAGACATTTTTGGATTTTTCCGGGCCTAGTCAGATATTCTCCCAAAACGTTCTTATGAATGACGATGTGACTTGTAACCTTGGGCGGGTGCTTGACAGTTGACACCATTTGTATTGCCTCGAAAAGCCTCTGAACACACCATTTGTTCATTTCTCGTGAAACCCAAAATTGCCTCGAAAGGAACGTAAAGGCATCCACATATTCGTTCCAAGCCACATGACTCCTTTCCAACAATCTCCCATTGCCCTAGGAGGCATCCTGTGGCGTTCGGAGCTTAGGCCCCGGGAAAGTCCAAAAGCGTGTATTATAACCTTCAATTTTGGCTGTTTTTGGAACATTTTTCGATTTTTCCAGGCCTAGTCATATTTTCTCCTGAAACGTTCCAATGAAGGCCGATATGACTTGTAACATTGGGCCGGTGCTTGGCACCATTTGTGTTGCCTCCAAAAACCTTTGAACACCCCATTTGTTCATTTCTCGTGAAACCCAAAATTGTCTCGAAATGAATATATTGGCATCCACATATTCGTTCCAAACCACATGACTCCTTTCCAATGATGTCCCATGGCCCTACGATGCATCCCGTGGATTTCGGAGCTTGGGCCCCGGGAAAGTCCGAAAGCGTGTACTATAATCTTCAATTTTGGTTGTTTTTGCGACATTTTTTGATTTTTCGGGCCTCGTCATATTTTCTCCAGAAACGTTATTATGAAGGTCGATGTGACTTGTAACGTTGGGCAGGTGCTTGGCACCATTTGTATTGCCTCGAAAAACCTCTAAACACCCCATTTGTTCATTTCTCGTGAAACCCGAAATTGCCTCGAAATAAACGTAAAGGCATCCACATATTCGTTCCAAGCCCCATGACTTCTTTCCAATGACCTACCATGTCCCTATGAGGAATCCCGTGGCATTTGGAGACCGGTCTCCGGGAAAGTACGAAAGCGTGTATTATAAACTTCAATTTTGGTTGTTTTTGGGACATTTTTGGATTTTTTCCGGGCTGCTCATATTTTCTCCCGAAACGTTCTTATAAAGGCCGACTTGACTTGTAACGTTTCGCGGGTGATTGACATCATTTGTATTGCCTCGAAAAGCCTTTGAACACCCTTTTGTTCATTTTTCGTGAAACCCAAAATTGCCTCGAAATGAACGTAAATGTATCCACATATTCGTTCCAAACCACGTGACTCTTTTCAAATGACTTTCAAAGGCCCTACGAGGCATCCCGTGGCGTTCGGAGCTTGGTCCACGGGAAATCCTAAAGCGTGTATTATAATATTCTATTTTGGCTGTTTTTTGGACATTTTTGAATTTTTCCGGGCCTGGTCAAATATTCTACCAAAACGTTCTTATGAAGGCTGGCACGACTTGTAACGTTAGGCGGGTGCTTGGCACTATTTGTGTTGCCTAGAAAAGTCTCTAAACACCCAAAATTGCCTCGAAATGAACCTAAAGGCATCCTTATATTCATTCCAAGCCACATGACTCCTTTCTAATGACCTCCCATGGCCCTAGGAAGCATCCCATTGCTTTCGGAGCTTGGGCCACGGGAAAGTCTAAAAGAATGTATTATAACCTCCAATTTTGGTTGTTTTTGGGACATTTCTGGATATTTTTCGGGCCTGATAATTTCCCTCCCGAAAAATCCTATGAATGCCGACGTGACTTGTAACCTTGGGCGGGTGCTTGGCGCCATTTGTGTTGCCTCGAAAAGTTTCTTAACACCCCATTTATTCATTTCTCGTGAAACCCAAAATTGTCTCGAAATGAACATAAAGGCATCCACATATTCGTTCCAAGCCACATGACTCCTTTCCAATGACCTCCCATGGCCCTATGAGGCATCCCGTGATGTTCAGAGCTTGGGTTCCGGGAAAGTCCAAAAGCGTGTATTATAACCTTCAATTTTAGCTGTTTTTGGGAAAATTTTGGATTTTTCAGGGCCTCCTCATATTTTCTCCCGAAACGTTATTATGAAGGCCGGCGTGAGTTGTAACGTTGGGCAGGTGCTTGGCAGCATTTGTATTGCCTCGAAAAACCTCTAAACACTCCATTTGTTCATTTCTCATGAAACCCAAAATTGTCTCGAAATGAACGTAAAGACATCCACATATTCGTTCTAAGCCACATGACTACTTTCCAATGACGTACCATGTCCCTCGGAGGAATCCCGTGGCATTTGGATATCGGTCTCTGGGAAAGTCCGAAAGCGTGTATTACAAACTTCAATTTTGGTTGTTTTTGGGACATTTTTTAATTTTTTCGGGCTGCTCATATTTTCTCCTGAAACGTTCTTATGAAGGCGGATGTGACTTGTAACCTTGCGCGGGTGATTGACATCATTTGTATTGCCTCGAAAAGCCTCTGAACACCCCATTTGTTCATTTCTTGTGAAACCCAAAATTGCCTCGAAATGAACGTAAAGGCATCCACATATTCGTTCCAAGCCACATGACTCCTTTCCAATGATCTCCCATGTCTCTAGGTGGAATCCCACGGCGGCGTTTGGAGCTCGGACCTCGGGAAAGTCCGAAAGTGTGTATTTGGGACCTTCAATTTTGCTTGTTTTTGGGACATTTTTGGATTTTTCCAGGCCTCGTCATATTTTCTCCCGAAATGTTATTATGAGGGCCGGCGTGACTTTTAACGTTGGGTGGGTGCTTGGCACCATTTGTGTTGCCTCGAAAAGCCTATGAATAACTCATTTGTTCATTTTTCGTGAAACACAAAATTGTCTTAAAATGGTCATAGGCATCCACATATTAGTTCCAAGCCACATCACTCCTTTTCAATGACCTCTCAGGTCTCTAAGAGGCATCCCATGACATTCGGTGCTCTGGCCCCGAGATAGTTTGGAAGCGTGTACTATAATCTTCGATATTGGCTGTTTTTGGAACACTTTTGGATTTCTCTGGGCATTGTCATATTTCTTGAAATGTTACTAGGAAAGTCGACGTGACTTGTAACGTTGCGCGGATATTTCGCACCATTTGCATTGCCTTAAAAATCCTTGAACACCGTGACATTTCTAGTGAAACTTAAAATTGTCTCAAAATGAACGTAAATGCTTCCATATATTTATTCCAAACCACTTGACTCCTTTCCAATGACATCTCATGTCCCTAGAAGGCACCGCGGGCCGTCTGGATCTCGGGCCACGGGAAAGTACGAAAGTGTGTATTATAACATTCAAGTTTTGGATGTTTCGGGACATTTTTGGACTTTTTCAGGTCTGGTCATATTTTCTCCCGAAACATTCCTAGGAAAGCCGATGTAACTTGTAGCATTGCGCAGATGCTTGGCACATTTGTGTTGCCTCGAAAAGGCCTCTAACACCCATTTGTTCATTTTTCGTGAATTCCAAAATTTAGGATTAAATAACTATTGTTGCATAGAATCTTTTGTAGTTTTGTTTATTACCGACAAAAGACGTATATAATAGGGCGTATACTATAGATTTTGCTAAGAGATTTTTAGCTGGCAAAATATCATTTTATGACTGAAGATCATTAAGGCGGGAAACTCGTTGGTCTCTCAAAAAAAAAATTGTCCTCTCGAGTTCCGAAAATGGGAAACATTGATCTTCATGAGAGTTTCAATGCTAAATAGATTCTTAGATTATTTTTTTTATTGTTTATTAATTTACACATCCTGACTTCCACTCATGTAGTTTTGTAAGTGAAGTTTTTTTTTTCATAATGCAAAGCAATGGCCTCTGGGTATATTTTTACCAAGAGGGTTGATTCTCTGGTGGCTTCTTAAGGCCCGTTTGGTTCAATACCCAAGAAGGAAACGGAATGGAAACAAAATTAATGGAGGAAAGGAATCAGATTTGATCCATTCCATTAACTTGACAAACTTGTTTGGTTAGTGATTTGTATTCTGTATCCAACAAATCACCCCTTCCTCAGTAACCAAGAAAAAAAGATAAAAAAAAACATTGAAAACCAAAAACCAGATTCTAGATCTATGAACATGATGACCTCATCTTTCCTCGTCATTATTTCTATCACAATTTGTGTCTAGTGTTAATGAATGGGACACATTTCTCTGTTCTCTCTCTTCTCTTCACTATCTCTGTAACCTTTTTTCTATCATTGGCGGTGGTAATCTAATGGTTCAACGTTCTTGTGATGTGAGTGAGGTAGTGAAGCTGCTGCCAAGTTCATAACAGTGAGGCAGAGACCTTGGCTTCTCAAGCCTCAATTATTTGATTCCCTTCTGAATCGGTTTTGTTACCGCTGGTGGAGGTAGGGTTTTATATGGGAGGATTCATATAATGCCAGGTAACAGATTGAAAAGAAAATATTATGAAACAAACACCCAGAAACGTCATTTGGCTTTTCATTCCGTTTCTGCTAGTACCAAAAGCTTCAACCAAACAGGGCCTTATTGTATTATGTCTTTTCCTAGATAGTAATTTAAATTTTATTATGGATACATAAAGCATGATTAAAAGTTGGTTGAAATGATAATTGTGACATGTTATTATACCAAGAAGTCTAGGTTTAAATCTTATTGCAAGCTAATTTGAAAATTAGGATAAAATATTGGGGATGCAAAAAAAATTATATAGATTGGTACAGAGGAAAATACAAACTGATTCAAAGATGTTTCTGATAGGTATTACCTTAAAAGACGAACTAATTTTTTTGGCAAATGCAACATGTTATTACCTGAATAACAGGCTTCATAAAGAATCTCTCCTATGAAACATGGACCAAGACCAATAAATTTTGAAAAAAATAAGGCAAGCGTATTATGTGAATTTCCTCCCACATTCAGTCATGATACACATACATTTGATCCATATATGAAGATTCCCTTCGAAAGTTTTCCTGATCCATAGTTTACTTCAACCTGTTGAACAACGCTGTTGATACCAAAGTATAGTACCCATCTCATTGATACGGTTTCGGCTGAAAATGTCATAATGCCAGAGCCTAGAAGGCAATGTATATGTTTTACCTTCGATACTTCCATCTTTAATGCATGAGTATGAGACAGTCAAGTCATCATAAAATTTCATCCTTTCTCGAAGCATTCTGCTATTTTTCTTCTTTCACTGATGCTATCACCCATAGATTCACCTTTACTAGGATCAATCACTATCCCAGAGTTCATCGTCCTTGTGTTTTCGAGACACTTGATTTCCCCTAGGAACTTCTTTACCCTCCGCCTTCGCATGATGATGTGGCGGCCCACCAAAGCCGCTATAGTCCTCGTCAGCTGCTCTTAAGGCAGTGGATTCAAGGGCATCATCATCTGACTCATAGATGGGTATTTCTGAATCGCTAAAATGTTCAATATCGGAACCATCACTCCCCCATTTTATGCCCATATTATCAGCCCTGCCTCTTTTATCCTGGTTTTTGGTTCTACTTCTAAATCTGGGATACCCATCACCTTCATCAGAATCATCACTATTCATTTCAGGAGAACCTGCATCATCTACCCTATTGTTCTTCTTCTCTCTACCTGAGCCGTAGCCACCACGATCTTCATTTGTGGAAGTCTTTGGTGGTCTTGGTGTATGTCCTTCATCATCAGATTCCCACATTATGTCATTGAGTTCCTCAAACATATTTCCTGACCCTGATTCTTCTTCGATTATCTTTCCTTTAAAACTAGTATCAGTTTGCTTAAACCTTTGGTTCTCACGTGGTCCTCTTGGTCTTTCTGGCTTCCGTGTTTCAACTCTGGATGGTGGATGTTTAAATTTATCATCATCAGAATCAGAAGTGTGCCTTTCTTCTTCACTCACGCCATCCTCGTCAATAAAATCTTCATCTTCACTGTCTTCCATTCTTTGCCTTGGATGTCTGTCCGTCGAACCTCTACCTCGACCTCTATCCCCGTTTGAAGAGTAATTGTCTACGAAGCGTTCAGGTTTGGATCTTCCACCAAAATCTTCCTTATCCCGGTACCTAATTCTTCCATACTCTTCATTTTCTGCAGCCTCCTCCTCGGCCCATTCCTTATCAACGGCATCTTCTATCTCTGCTATAAATTTGTCAAGTTCTTCTTGATCACTATCCTCACCAGGTTCAGGCTGTTCTGAGTTTTTCTGAGGCTCATTCAGAGATTCTCCAGCCTCACGGAAGACATATGGGCTCCCTTCCTTCTTGTCAATTGCATTAAAGAATGTTGATGCTACCCTCTGGATGCTTGCCATGGCAACAGGATCATCTGGACTTATTCCCTTCTTGCGAAGTTGCTGCTCGGTTTTCTTTATATTGAGTTTCTGAGATTCAAGTGCTTGCTCAAATCTTGCCTTAAAAAGAGCCTGCATTTTCAAACCAAATCACATTGTATCAGTGTGAAATTCCTGTACATGGCATCTCCAGAAACAAGCAACTATAAAACAATGGAAAGAATCTCATTGCACTCAAGTACACATAAGAAACTTCAATAGTGGAATTGCACCTAAGCCCCAACTGACCAGACTGCCCTCTTAAGAAATATGGACCACATGAATAGAGATGTTGAATTGAAGTCCACAATAGTGTAGTCTGATACAGCTATTTTGAAACTCATTCAACGTATTCCAAACCAATGAACAAAAGAGTTAGTGAATCAGGGCACTTCAACTTTCAAGGCCCCTTTCTTGGAGATTGTCCTGCTTGAGGCTTTAATCACCAACTTGGATATTTGGGGAAAGAATGAAGCGAAAGAGGTAGGCACCTTTAGCTTGCGTATCAATTCAGACAGAAAGCAAAATTATATAATGACCTACCATAGCCGATAGACAACTAACCATGCAGACTTTTTGGAAAATGACAAGATTAGATCCACATACCTTCCTCTTCGTAAGGGTGTTCATAGGTATCAGGTTTTTCGGTTGCCTGTAGTTTCTACCACGAAACATGATGATTGTTTTCACATTATGTAAATTAACCACAATACCACCACTGAGCCTTGCAAGCATTGTTGCCATCTCCTTGATCTTCTCCTTGGGGAAGTTATCGCAACAAACTTGCACAGTCTCATGGAACTTCCAATGAAGATGCATATTCTGGACAACTCCTCCGAAGACTCCACGAACACCAACCTCACAATAGTTTTTGTTTCTATAACCAATCTTCTTATAAGCCTGAAGCTGCTCAGATGTCAGCAGCTCTGGGTCATGTCTAGGTGGAGGTAACTCAGGTAGTTCGTATTTCTTCAGCTTTTGCAGAAGCAACGCAACTTTCTTTTTGGCCTGCAAAAATTAATAAAGGATCAAATGCTGAAAATAAAAATTTTGAACTGCACCAAGTTAATATAATTATGTCCAGACAACTTGTGCTGAGGCTTGTTACAGAGCCACCCGATACCGAAAGATATTTTTCTTGCATAGAGCTCATAAATTAACACAACTATTAGACTGTGAAAGAGTCCCTCTGCTATCATGAACCACACAGTTTGAGTGTCCCATTGCTGAGAAACCATTTAGTGGGGTTCTGAACAAAGGAGGAAAGTAGCTTTTACAGCCACTTCTTGATGGGACATTAAAACTATGGATAACTTTTGAAGTAAATTGATAAAACACCAACGATTCTGTGTTTAATAACTACTAATAGTTAAATATGTAATTCACATGTTGATAATGATAAGAATTGTCGATTGTTATTGAACCATAAGTGTTAGCCACAGGACAAGAGCTACACCATAAACATGATCCAGGGGATTCAACAGATGATCAAAAGTCAAACCAGAGATTGTCAGTAGCCACTAGTTTCAAGTGAGAATACCAACAGCTACTTCAGGCGACAATCTAGTAGCAATGTAGCATAGAAAACATTACAGTCTACAGCCCTGTGTCACACATTCAATGAGACACCAGGCATGCTTAAAAGAGAAGTAAAGATTCATAGCACAAACTACTCCCTCCGTTTCTTTTTAATCTACACTCTTTTTTAGTCCGTTTCTTTTTTATCTACACACTGTTGCTTTTTCTATTTTTGTTAACATATCCAATCTACTTTCTCCTCTTTTTACACCCATGTCATCACTTTTTTATATTTTAACCCACTCTTTTGTTTCTTTCTCACTTTTCAGTTTCTCTCTCATTTGCACTTCCTCCTTGGTTCTCCCCCAAAGTGAAGTGAGTAAATTAAAAAGAAACGGAGGGAGTATCATTTTGGGTGGACTACAGGCACAAGACCAGTGGTGAATCCAGGAATTGAACAACGTGGATTCGTACTTGTTTAAACATAGAACAAAAATTAGTCTTATACGCACATGAAGCGTGCGGCAAATTTTTACTGTTAATACTTATATTTAAAGGTGTTGAAAACACTTATACATGTTGACTAATAAAATATTTGTGAAGAAGGAAAGCTAGAAAGTGGAGGATCAAAAGAAAAATAAAAACATAAGTTGTATTAATAAAAAACAAAACGAGGGAGGAAAAAAAAAACATTGTCTTTGCTGGGATTCAATCCCGCGACCTTGCATGCCAAGGCATTAAAGCCTCACGAGGACTACACCGCTGAGCCAACTTCACAACCTTTTTATCACTTTGGCACTTTTCCCTTATAACTGAGTTTTCTTTGTCCTGTAAATGCCAGTTTCTTTCGCGGATCCGTGTGGGTTCAGTTGAACCCACTGAACCCACATTGGATCCGCCACTGCACAGGACAATGCGACTCCAAACAAGGATAAACCAGGCCATGTTAATGACCAACTGCTCAGGGTACTTTTTGAGTGAGTAGTGGTACGTAAATTGGCATCACGGTCAGTAAATTTTGAATAACATCCCAAAACCTGGCAATCCTTTCAGCAACTTTTACTAGGTAAAAAGCTCAGGGCTCAATATTAAAATTGTAATCTGCAATGTATATGATTGGCTATCCAATAGTCACATTCCACAGGAAGAAAGTGAAAATGTGAAACTATCTGATTGCTCTAAAGACTGCATGATTCTTTTGTTCACATGAATAGTGGATCTAGCTTAGAAGCTTACATGAAGTCAGCACTGTGAGAAATGAAAACCAACAAAGTATTAGTGTTTAAACCACTAATAAAATCATTCATACAGCCTCCAGTAAAGCAACAATATTTTCCAGCTGCTACAGTAACCTTAAGTAGTTCATATGGATTTAGACATAAAAGGTTGGTATCTCAATTGAGGTTCGGAGATTCCTAGAAAAGGTTGATGGATTGGTTTAAAGTATTATTAACACAATATCAAGGACAATTGGAGAAAAAAAAGTACCAATTATAAGAGCAAAAAAAATGCTCAGGACTACTCAGATTAGTGAGGAACAAGGCATAGGAGTCCTACCACGAATTTGAGAAAAATAGTGATACAACACAAATTAAAGAAATGTACAAGCAGCTTGGAGAAGCAATTCGTGTTTATGCCGGTAAGATATATTATAACAACACAAGAAAAAAGGATAGACACATAATTTTCATTGACCTAGAGAATACTTATGATAAGGTACCAAGTGGTAGGCAAAATCGATGAAGGTGATATCACGTACATTAATTGACTAAAATGATATGCATTGAAATGCGAAAACACATGTCAGGAGCAGCGGAGGATAATATCCCGAGTGTTGTTTGAGATTGTACTTGTGGCCGAGACTAGAGATGTGTATAATGTTAGATTCGACCGATGGAGATGGAAGTTATAATGACAAGGGTTTAGGCTAAGCTGAGCATAACTGAGTACATGAAGTGCAAATGTCGTAATGAGGAGTCAATGATGTAGTAACATAAGAAGGTATGGAGTTTCCCATAGATAAGTAATTTAAAGTAAACTCCTATTGTAGAAATATACAGATATTGGCCAAGATACAGCTCAAAGGATATGGTGGGGGTAAATTCAATGGTGGAGAGAAAAGGATCTAGTGCGATCGTAGAGTATCTCTAGGATTATAAGGAAAATTCTGTTGAACACTTAAAAATGATTGTATCAGTAAGATGGGCATGTCAGATGTATATATTGAAATGAATTTAAGGGAACACCTAAGAAGATAACTCGGAATGAAAATTTCTGGTTGAAGGTCTGAGTTGCGGATATCAAGGATAGGATAAAAGAGAACCGATTACGTTGGTTTGAGCATGTAAGACCGCGACCAGATGATGCACTGATAAGTGTGAAGATGTGGAATAATGAAATTTTGTGGACGTCAAGGGAGGCCAAAGATGAACTGGATGGGAGGTATTAAGAATAATATAAAGAAATTAGGTTTGCAGGGGATAACACTACACATAAGGCAATGGAGGCTCGGGATCTACGTGGACAACCATTGAAGATAAAATTTGGGCTCATGGAGCCCACCCCATTCTGTTAATGTCCTTTGGCATTGCTTTTGTACAAGTAATTAGTAACCTCAAGTCACAACTGACGTGCAAGAACAAATTGCATTCTTGAAAGTTGATGATCATCAAGAGCTGACATGCAAGATGGTCAAATTGTTTTGTTCACAACAAGGGTTGGCATGCAAATCAAACTTCAGAAACCTTTAAACCAAATATTGATATCATTTAATATCCTCTACCCTTCAACACACAATACAGGCCCTCCACTATTTCCTAAGGTTACTAGTCATTCATACATATCTATGAGGTCTAATTCAGATGCCTGCCTATAGCTCTTCTTTTCTTTCTGCACTATGAATACGAGGTCTATATTTGAGACAAAAGTATAGAACACACGGAATAATATCACATTTACCAGTACAACGCACACAAAACAGAGCCTCTTAACAGCACATCTAGATTCTTAACAAGCAACAGAAATAAGTGTTGCGAAGGTAAACTTTTCTAACTGTCCACCCCCTTAAGAAAAATTAAAGGTCTGCATGAGAGACAAAAGCACACATCTCACAAACTCTTCAAGAATACCACAGCATGGTCTAAAGATTATAAAATAGGCAGAAGGCTAACATTCAGCTAGAATGCATAGAAAACTAGGATACACATGTTACTTTGAAGTCAACAACAATGTTTTGTTTAAATTCTATATTCAGAGAGCAATGAGAGAAATCTTGAATGCAATCTCAAAGCCGTCAATTTCTTAGAAGGAAGAATCAAATAGGAACTGTCAATTGTTTATAATCTAGAAATTGTACCTAAAAAACTTCCCATCCCTACTCAAATCTTCATACACATCTCATCCGTTCTTTTTCTTCCCCTCTATGGTAGCCATACAATTAGATGATCAACTGGTCTCCAAGAGAATATGGTTACATCCTCAAAAAAGCAGCACAAAGTCCAGACTTTCCATGACATTCAATACTTAAACTCAAACAAATAGCTGGCTAAATCAATTAATTTCCATTAGTTAAACAGGTGAAATCAGCTGAAAGATTTCCATATGTTTCTTAGAAGAAAATAACTCAGCAAAGCTCTCTGAGGAAGAAACTAGCTATCCACGTATTTCCATTATTACAGTCTCCCAATTACCAATATCTCCACCATTGTTACAATTTACAGTTATACTCACATGATCACAGACACATAAATTCAGTCAAAGTAACCAGACCACCTCATGACCGCCTGCAACAATCCTAATATCAACTAACTTACATACACCAAATCTTATGTGAAACCCTCCCCACAGCTCTAAACATCCCCATCATCCCAAATCTATACAATATACTACCAAAATTATATCCCTTCAACAAGGAAAAATCAATCAATACAACCACAACAAGTACCCACCGATAAATCACAGAATAAATAATCTCAACAATATAAAATGTCAACAGAAATTGCTACAAATAATGGTATACCGTATATATCAAAGCTACCACAAACAATAGTATATGTGACAGAATGTAATGAAGGCAAATGATCTACGTCAACAACCATCGAAAACAAAATCTTAACTCATACAACCAACCTATGTAGCATGGGTACTTCTTCGAGGTCACTACTTGTACCTGTACCCGTGCCCGATACGATACATATCATATAAGGGTACGCGTGCCCTTTATAAAATTTAAAAATCTTGTCGTTCTTGGTCCTCTTATCCAAACCCGTACCCATATCCGTCTCTATGCAACCCAGCAACCAACCCTATCCTATTGGGATTAGGACTTCATGCTTTGCCATTGTTGCTGTAGTGTTCCCACAATTATTCAACTCCTAATAAAGTTCTATAGCAAAATTATGTCATTTCCTTATTTTTAATAATTTCATTCACTTTTCATACACTCGGGTGTACCATATACCTATAGTTTGTTTCGTGGAACGAAACAAGAATGATCATATAAATAGCTTCTCACAAACTCAAAAGGATTAACTATGATGTTAATATGTTATATAGAGTATATACCAAAAATGCAGCAATATCAAAATGACGAAGTTAAAAATTTACCCTTCGAAGATTGTAAATTAGGCGTTCTTCTTCAGTCATAAGCTTAAGTTTAATCTTCTTAGCTTGACGAATTTGTCTTTGAGTTTTCCCAGATTCTCTTTGCATTCTTCTCTCTACTTTACTCCTCATACTTCGCCCCTTTGACGTCGACATCAACCGACGAAAAACATTGAATCCCAAATCAAAATTGCAAGAAGAAATTGAAGAATTAGGTGAAGAACTCTTCGAATTTGAAGATTCTTGTTGAATTTGAACATTTAATGGAGGAATTGAGTTTCTTAGAAGATAGTGGTTATGGTAGAGAAGAGAAGTTAGGGTTTTGAGGGAGTTCTTATGGAGATTTCTAGTGGCAAACATTTTGATTAAACCCTATTTTTGTTTCTATTAGTTCAGTAGTTTACTACCTCCATTGAAGAGGATTTTGGGGTTTGCAAGGGTTTTAGTTTGACGTACTATTACACGAAATTTTGGATTCCCGTTTTCCCCTGTTTTTCAAAGGTTTGGAGTTGAGATAAGTTTCAATCAAACTAGTTGTTGATGTTGCCAAAAAAAAAAATAGTTGTTGATTCAGACGATATTTCGAGTTTAATTTATATTTTGTATTACATTTTAATTATGGAAAATGATATACATAGATCTTAGAAATAAAAATTTGAATCAAACATTTATTACCTCGAATTATGTGAAATTTTGTTATCAATTTATAAACTATTTTCATTTTAAGACATGTATTTAATGTTTATATGTAGCCCTTAGGGCTACAAATAACATTACCCTATATGTATTACTAGTCCTACATGCACGCAATGCGTGCGAACGCGTGATAACAAATAAAGTAGAAAAAATAAAATTAATTGGATAGAAAAACTATCTTTACATTTTATTTTCTCAAAAAACTAATGTTGAGTTTAAATGTCCTACTTTCCCGGATCCCTTTTTTCGTTCAAATAAAACAGTTAGTTATCCTCTTTTCTTTTTTTTTCTTTTTTTACTTTTTTTATTTTTTTGTGTCCCTCATGTGTTGCCTTATATAATACTAGTCTTACATGCACGCAATGCGTGCAATAGCGTGTAATAGAATGTGAAGTAGAAAATGAAATTAATTGGGTAGATTAACTCTCTTTGTATTTTATTTTCTTAAAAAATTGATGTTTAGTTTAAATGTTCTACTTTCCCTCCTTTTTTTTCATTCAAGTGAAACAGTTAGTAAAATAAAATTTTAAGCAAAAGTCTCTCTCTAGGGTTCGTTAGGGTTCTCTAGGGTTTGAGTGGTAAGTTTTGGGTTTCTCCATCAGGATTTCTCGAATTTTCGGGTGGTGATTCCCTTTTTGGGGTTGATTGTCAGCCTCATGGCTGATGATATAGCGTCTAGGGTCGCAAGTTTGCAGATAACTGAAGAAGAAGACGCTGCGGTTAATCTCGACAGTGTAGAAAAGTCCGAAAATGATCTTGATCTTGAACTGGCGCTTGTAGGCAAGGTTTTAACCATTAGAAACTTTAATTTCGAGGCTCTAAAGAAAACTTTGAACCAAATTTGGGCGATAACCACTGCTGCTTTGTTTCGGCCAATAGAAAACGGATTGTTTGTTGTGCAGTTTACGTGCCGTCGCGACAAAGAAAAGGTATTGCATGGGAGGCCATGGACGTTCGATCAAAATCTTGTGATGCTGCAAGAAATTGATGACTCGCTGCAGCCGTCGACTGTTAAACTCGAACATTGTCCTTTCTGGGCAAGAATTTATAATCTACCATTAGGGTGCCGATCAGAGGGCCACATTCGAAGAGTAGGAGAAAGTTTGGGTGAAGTAATGGAGGTGGATTCGGATGGGGTGTAGTGGGATACGTCGGCTCGCGTTCGTATTCTTATGGATGTCAAGAAACCTCTAAGAAGGGTGCAGAGGGTGTCGGCTAAGCAAGGGGTTTCGACTCTCATTGAATTTAAGTATGAAAGGTTACCTACTTTTTGCTATGGGTGTGGTTTGATCGGCCATATCGAACGGGACTGCCCGGTGCAGCAAGTTGAGGATGATAGGGTGGAGAAACAATGGGGAGCTTGGCTTCGAGCATCACCAAGAAAAGGGCGATTGAGGTTAGAGGAGGAGACTAGGAGTTTTTTGAAGCAGGCCCGTAGTTTGCGGTTTGATGATTCTGTAGCAGTGAGTAAGGTAAGAGAAGATCATGTGGGGTGTCATAATATCACCGAAGAGACGCCACCAAGCTCTTGGGAGCAGCCGCAAGTGACATTGGTCGAACCTGAGTCACGCATGGAGGAGGATTATGAGAGGAGAAGTTCCGAAACTGTTGTCCAGGACATGGTACCATCCCATAATGAATCAGGTGAGGTCCCTTTTTCTAGCTTTTCTTTTAATGCTTCTAAGGCTAAGGGGGTGGGTAAAAGCAAAACTATGAAGGTGAAAGTTCATAAAACTAAGGTGAATCATGGTGATAAGCCGTCCGTTTATAGTAAATTGGGTCATGAAATGAACAGTGGAGAGAAAAGGAAATGGCCTGACCCAATGATTGTTAATGAGGGTATTTGTGATGAGGTGGAAAAGAAGCGTTTTAAGGGTGCAGAGGAAGTTGCAGTTGGCAGTGTGTCTCAAACTGTCGAGGCGGAGGTTGGTGATGACCAACCCCGCCGGGCGTTATGAATATTTTATGTTGGAACTGTCGGGGGATGGGTAACCCCTGGACAGTTCGTCAACTCAGAAGATGGAATTCTTCTGTTACCCCCGACATCCTGTTTGTGTCGGAGACAATGATTAAAAAAGAGATAGCAGAAAAAGCGAAGGATCGTATTGATTTTTCAAATGCGTTTGGTGTGTCGAGTGTAGGTCGTTCTGGAGGCTTGTGTATTTACTGGAAAAATGATACTATAGATTTCACGTTGGTGTCGTTTTCTCATAATCATATTTGTGGCGATGTGGTTAGTAGAGGAGGAGTGAGATGGAGGTTTTGTGGAATTTATGGTTGGCCGGAGGAGTCGAATAAGCACCTAACATGGGAACTTATAAGGCGTTTAAGTGCTGAATGTGATGGTCCAATAGCTTTTGGAGGGGATTTTAATGAGATATTGGCGTATGGAGAGAAAGAAGGTGGGGTATCGAGAGATCGCAGGGCAATGAGGGGTTTTCGAGAGGTTGTCGATGATTGTGATTTACATGATTTACGTTATGTGGGCCAATGGTATACCTGGGAGAGAGGTGATAGCCCGGAGACGAAGATTAGAGAAAGACTGGATCGTTTTCTCGTTTCTCAGACATGGGTGCAGTTATTTCCGGAGGCTTTCATTGAGCATCTTGTTAGATACAGATCGGATCATGCAGCGATTGTGCTTAAAAGTGAAGTGCCTAGTTCCTCTAGGCATCGTGAGAAAAGTTTTAAATTTGAGGCACGATGGCTTTTGGAGGAGGGTTGTGAGGATATTATTCGCGAGGCTTGGGAGGGCTCGATTGGTGAGACCATTCAGGGACGGTTGGGGGCTATTGCTCGCAGGTTAGTTGGGTGGAATAAGGAGGGGGCTCGTAGTTTGACAAAAAGAGTTGCAAAAGTTGAGAAGGAGCTTCATAATGCTCAAAAGGAGGGGATTTCGGAGAGTACCTGTGAGAAATGTGGTAAACTTGAAGGAGAGCTTGATAGTTTGAATGCGAAATTAGAAGCACATTGGTATATGAGATCGAGGGTAGCGGAAATAAAAGATGGGGACCGTAACACATCATATTTCCATCATAAGGCATCGCAGAGGAAGAAACGAAACAGAATTCAAGGCCTTTATTACCCTCAAGGCACGTGGCGCGTTGAAGAGGAGGAAATTGAGACTGAGGTTGAGAATTACTTTCGAGACATTTTTTCGTCGTCTGAGCCATCTAGAGAAAATCTGCAAGAGGTTTTGAAGCACGTGAGGTCGTCTGTGACCCAGGAGTACAATGACATTTTGATGCGCCCATACACAAAAGAGGAGATTTATGCTGCATTAAATGAGATGCACCCTTGTAAGGCTCCTGGCCCTGATGGGATGCATGCTATATTTTATCAGAGGTTCTGGCATATCATTGGTGACGAGGTATTTTCTTATGTTAGCAACATTTTACATAACTTTTCTTGCCCAGGAGATGTCAATTGTACTAATATTGCTCTTATTCCTAAAGTTAAATCTCCTACTGTTGTTTCTGAATTTCGGCCTATCAGTTTATGTAATGTGTTGTACAAAATAGCTTCAAAAGCTCTTGTTTTGAGACTGAAAAAATTCCTCCCTGCGCTTGTAACTGAGAATCAAAGTGCTTTTGTTCCTGGAAGACTGATTTCAGACAACTCTCTCATTGCCTTGGAAATTTTTCATACTATGAAGAAGAGGAATAATAGCAGGAAAGGCTTGATTGCGATGAAACTTGATATGAGTAAAGCCTACGATAGAGTGGAGTGGGGTTTTCTCAGGAAGCTCTTGCTGACAATGGGTTTTGATGGAAGATGGGTTAATTTGGTGATGAGCTGTGTATCAACTGTCTCGTATTCCTTTATTATTAATGGGCGAGCATGTGGTTCTGTAACTCCCACTAGAGGATTGCGTCAAGGGGATCCTTTATCACCGTTCTTGTTTATTTTGGTTGCTGATGCATTTTCCCAGATGATTCAACAGAAGGTGACTACGAAAGAAATTCATGGTGCGAGGGCAAGCCGGAATGGTCCAGAAATCTCTCACCTTCTTTTTGCTGATGATAGCCTCCTCTTTACCAGGGCTACTCGACAGGAATGCCTGACAATAGTTGATATTCTCAACAAATATGAAAAGGCATCTGGACAGAAAATTAATTATGAAAAGTCGGAAGTATCCTTTAGTAAAGGTGTAAGCTGTGAGAAAAAAGAAGAAATGATTAATCTGCTCCATATGAGGCATGTTGACAGACACCAGAAGTATCTTGGGATCCCGTATCTCTGTGGGAGATCAAAGAAAGTGATTTTTTGGGGAACTGTTAGATAGAATGTGGAAGAAATTGAGGGGCTGGAAAGAAAAGTTGTTGTCACGAGCTGGGAAAGAGGTGCTTATTAAGGCTGTAATCCAAGCCTTGCCTACATATCTGATGGGGGTCTATAAGTTTCCTGCTGCTATTATACAAGAATTCCACTCTGTTATGGCTCGGTTTTGGTGGGGAGGGCAAGGGGATGCACGGAAAATGCATTGGCTAAGTTGGGAGAAAATGTGTAAACCCAAATGTATGGGGGGCATGGGATTCAAGGATCTTGCGGTCTTTAATGATGATTTGTTGGGTAAACAAGTCTGGCGTTTATTGCATTACAAAAACTCACTGTTAAGTCGGGTAATGAGCGCCAAGTATTATCCTCATGGTGATGTTTGTAAAGCGAGGTTAGGATACTCTAATAGCTATTCGTGGCGAAGTATCTGGGGTGCCAAGAGCTTGGTTTTGGAGGGTTTGATGTGGAGAGTGGGAGATGGCAGGAAAATTAACATATGGAGCGAACCATGGGTAGGGGACGAAGAAGGCAGATTTATCAGGAGTGATCGGGTGGAGGGGCTAGAAGTGGTGGGGGATTTAATAGACGTGGAGAAAAAGGAGTGGAATACGGAGCTAATTGACAGACATTTCGATGAGAGGGATCAACGTTGTATTATGGCTATTCCTTTGAGCGCTAGAGGTTTACAAGATGAATTAGTTTGGGCGTACTCAAAAGATGGCACCTATTCGGTGAAAACTGCTTATATGTTGGGGAAAGGTGGGAACCTGGATGATTTCCATAGAACATGGAATATTTTGTGGAGCTTAAATGTGTCACCTAAGGTTCGCCATTTCATGTGGCGTGCATGCACAGGTTCACTCCCGGTACGGGATGTGCTTAAGCGACGCCACCTCGTTGAAGATGCTGGTTGCCCCTGCTGTGCCAGAGAGGATGAGACACAATCACACTTATTCTATAGCTGCCCGATGTCGCTAAAATTGTGGGAAGTGCTGGATTGTCATATGTTATTACAGGGGGTGGAAGATGAAGACATGTGTGATACTCTCGTCAGATGGAGTGAGATGGATGCAAAGGTGGTTCAAAAGGGTTGTTATATCCTTTGGAATGTGTGGGGTGAAAGGAACAAGAGAGTATTTGAGAACAAAAGCCATCCTGTCCCTGTTGTGAGCCAGAGAATCGTGCGACAAGTTGACGATTTTAATTGCTATGCGGTGAAGATTTATGGTGGATTGCGACCCCTCACGGCTCCGAGCCCAGGTCGTTGGCATGCTCCCCCTGCTGGTGCTATTAAACTGAATACAGATGCAAGCTTGGCTGATGACGGTTGGGTGGGTCTTGGTGTGATAGCCCGTGATTCGGAAGGCAAGGTGTGCTTTGCTGCAACTAGACGTGTGCGTGCCTACTGGCCTCCCGAGGTAGCTGAATGTAAGGCCATTTATATGGCAACCCGATTGGCCAAAGCTCATGGATTTGGTGATGTGATTTTCGAGTCTGATTCTCTAGTAGCTACCAAACGATTAACTAAAGCAGCAATTTTTTTCTCAGATTTGGATGCCATACTTGGGGATATTCTTTCTATGTGTAACGCATTTTCTTCGGTTTCATTTTCTCATGTTAGAAGGGATGGGAATTGTGTAGCCATAACCTTGCTAGAGTTGTGCCGTTTGGTTTGAGCAATGTTGGGAGCGTCATTGTCCTAGTATTGTAACACCTTATGTACTTATGGACACATTGTCCCTTTGATTAATGCACTTCTCTTTTCAAAAAAAAAAGTGAAACAGTTAGTTATCTCCTTTTTTTTTTCTTTTATTCCTTTTTCTATTTTTTGGTGTCCCCCATGTGTTACCTTGTAGTATAATAAAAATAAATAGATATGTACCACATACTAGACTTATACTAGTATACTAGTACTAACTATACAAGTATATATTCCAACATGTTGCATTTCAGAGTTCTAATTAGACTATTATTACATCAACAAGTTCAAACTTTGTCGAAGCAATTAAACGAGACAATGATATTTCTATCTTAATTAACAACCAATTACATTATCAATTTAACTACCACTTTCTTGATTAAATTAAGTGAAAGTGAGAAAAAGAACCTGGAACTAGTTTTCTACAGATAACGCACAGCTGAATCAAGTCTCTTAAAGAGCACAATTTTTTTTTCCTGCATTATATTGTCAATGTTATTAGCTTAAAGAGATTATTTAATTATACAATTATTATGACGAAATACAAATTAAAGTGGGAAATAAACTAACAGAATTTTGACCATTGCATCAATTTGATGGTTCATTTCTTCAATGGACCAATTCAGTGTCACAGTTAGCTGTTCTGCATTTAGTTTGTGGAATTTTTCATTTATAATCTCCTGTTTTCACATATTGAGAACGAGCTTAATAATTCCTCTAAGATAAAGTGAACAAAACTAAACTAGTGATTACCAGGGTCGTATTTGGGCATGAGCGAGAGGGGCATGTGCCCAGGGTCCCAAAACACATCGCCCAAATAAGTAAAAGTAAAAAAAGAATAAAAGGAAACATAGAAAAAAAAATGAAAAAGAAAAGATTACTGCAACACTGCTAATGCTACCGACAATTAAGCTTATTGTGAATTAAGTTTCTTATTCAATTCTCCCACTTTTTTTTCAATTCAATGTCAAACGCTCAAAATTTTTGGGTAATTTCTCTCTTTTCTTTGCAATTTTTGTTCTTTATTCGATTTTTTTTGGTTTTGCAAATTTTGAATTTTATTACTTCATTTTTCGACCAGGAATTGTTATAATTATTTGAGAATTTCAATGACACACTGTATTTTCTCATAGTAACTAAGTATTATACATTAAATCAATTTAATTTTTCTGACAATTTGACTAAGTTTTGTGAAATCAGATTGTTGCTGATTAATATTAATGAACGACTGAACTCGAAAATAGATTGGGCCATAGAAGTAGACAGATTAGGCCATAAAAATATATTTTTATTTTTATTTTTATGTCATGTTGTAGACCCTTAAGGGTTGTTAATGCATATAAATTTCAATCTTTCTTTAGTTTTTAATCTTATACTCCCACTTGTATTTTCGTTTAATATAAAAAAATTTGATATTTGTATATTGTAGAACTGCATAATGAATCGGAGTAATAAAATGATAAATTTAATTTTACCCATATTTTTTTTTTGTTTTGAATAAGTTTAGATTAGTTCATAATATTTTATTAAAAATAGTGCAAAGCAAATTAATTAAAAAGAACATACCCTTAATCCATAATATTTTTTAATAAAATTTTGATATTATCTAATATAAATTTCAATTATTTTTTATCACTTTATTTCGGTCCAGGTTAAATTTTTACGCCTTTGGTCCTTCTATAATGGATGGTTGTAACTTTATTTGTAATTTATTTATTAATAATTTAATTGTGCATCTTTTCAAAAAAAAAAATTTGGTTTTCTGATTGACATATTAAATGATTAAGTACTTACATCCTCATTTTAACGTCTCTTCCAAAAATTTCGGACCAAATAATTGTTTATTTTTGGTCTAGACCGAAAAATAAAACATTAAAAAACTGGAACTTAATCAAGGTCTTAATATGTAGGCTCGCCCTTAAGCCTCCAAAATCTCAGAAACGTGGCTGGTTATTACTGTTTAATTGTTAATTACCTTCTCATAATATGCATGGTAATACTGATATGTTTTCTGCAATTCAACCACTCCCGTCCAACTTTAAATATGCAAACGTATATGAAGATAAATCAATGATTATTCACACTATACACAACAACTTAAAACTAACATGTATAAGTATTACAGAGTACTATTTAGTATAATATTATTTAAATCTGAATGGGTGATAGTTCTGGAATAGTTCCACCAGCTTCCACAAGCTTTTCTTCGACCTAGATTAAATAACAGCAAGTACAGTACATGATTATATGTATATGACTAATAATCATTATTACGTTCTTTGAATTTACAATTAACTCGTGACCTCTTACCTCAAGTAATCATGTCTAGTTGACTATGTACCTGACTGTATTCCTCTCTTGTATTAAGGATATGCATTCAGGAAGGACCCGAAGGCGCCCATACTGCACCATAAAAATTCAGGAGTCTTTTTTATTTATATAAAGAAAGAAAAAACCGATCTAGAAAACACGGAAAGAGTTCTTTACAATGAATTCAAAGGATAATAAATTAATACGGAGTATTAACCTCAAGATGATTCGCTGAAAATGCTGAAGTGAGTCCAAAATCATTGAGTGGTCAGGCTCATCCTCTTTCCTGCTTTAAATTAAAGGAAAATAATCAAATTATTACTGTAATTAGTTAATTACAATCTAAAATAATTCAATGAAATCATGAAAGATATAATGGATTACAAATTCAAATCCACTTCATTTAGTATTGCTTTAGCAAAAGTAATACAGAATCTGATTATTTCATTATAGATTTTTCTGTATTTTTATCATCTCACAGCAATTGATGGAGGGTAAAATCCTTCTTTAAAATCCCTATAAGCAAAAACAGGAAACATTATTATATGAAATAGATTTTTTTTATTAAATTAGAGAAATATCAGAATGGGACTATCTTTTCATTTTTTTCACCTTTAACGACATCTAAGTTTTTTTTTTCACCCTTAAGGATCTATAAATAAGAATCAGGCAAGTTAACCCATGTTTAATCCATCGGATCGAGGAAAAACTGAGTCCCTTCATTTAATACATCAACTAGTTATTAGTCCCGGGCTATGCCCCGGGTAAGAAAACTTTTATTTATTAATATAATACTTTATGATAATAATACTAAGTGAAAGTATTGGGTCAGACCGTCTGACCCAATGCATATTGTCAGACGGGCTGAGCCCAATTGTAAGCTTCACAAAGACATTCACTGTCCTTCTCTCTTCAATGCCCCTTCTCTCTTCGATCCCTTCAAATCATGTTTGAGCCTAATGGGGATACTATAATGGTTTTAGTGATGGAGTGATGACTTTCCCATGTTCTGGAATGTCGAACCCTCTGTTGTGAGAGGTCCCAAATACAATTCTCAGGAAGCCCGTGGCCTGTCAAACAAACAGACAAGAACCTAGTACGATCATCTAACCTCTTCTTTATCGGAATGGAGCCTTTGTGATCAAGACAGTTGATAGATCAGCGATATTAGATTCATATAACAAAGTTAGATAGGAGCAAGATGAGAAAATACAGAAAAATGACACTGTTAGTTGCATATCGTCCATAGAAGTTGTTCGTCCATCAAAAGAAATTACCGTATTCCTCAGGCTTGAACTTGAAGAAGGTGGCGAGTAACAACAAATTGAGGTTGGTAGTTTTCTTTATGAAATTCTTAATTTCAGTCTTCATTCTTTTCCTCTTTTCCATTTTCAGTTGGTTATGTTTTTGTTTCAGTTGGACTTTGTTTTGTTTCAGTTGGACTTTCTTTTCTTTCAGTTAGACTTTCTTTTCTTTCAGTTAGACTTTGTTTTCTTTCAGTTGGACTTTCTTTTCTTTCAGTTGGACTTTCTTTTCTTTCAGTTGGACCAACTGAAAGAAATAATGGGCCAACTGAAAGAAATAATGGACTAACTGAAACAAAATGAAGACTACCTGGAGAAAAATGTAGACTACCTGAAAAAGAATAAAGACCAACTGAAACCCAAGTAAGTCTAACTGAAGCACAAAAACCACTGAAAAACAAAGAAGACTAACTGAAAACAAAATAAAGACTACCTGAAAAAAAATTGGAACCACCTGAAAAAAAATGAAGACTACCTGAAAAAAAATTGGAACCACCTGAAAGTCGTCCGACCAAGATTATGGTCGGACGAGTCCGACACAATACGTTCTCTAATACTAAATACAACTTAGCCTAGTGGTTAAGAATTTAGTATATGTACTTGAGGTCACGAGATCAAATCATTTACTATGCAATTTCTATATTTTTTTTATTGACATACAGTTTCTTGTTTATGCACGCCTTTTAATATATTTGTACTAGCCTTCATATGCACGCAATGCGTGCGTTAATTTCAAAATTTGTTATTCTATTAGATACTCCATTCGTACTTTATTTATAATTAAACTTCAATGTGAAAAATTCAACAGTTAGATGAATTTAGATATATTAATTTGCTAATGTAAAAAAATAAAAAGGTTGTGAGTGATTGTTAACATTAATTTTTTGTGAATGAATATTGAACGGAAAGAACAAAAATAATGAGTTGGTTTAACTAAATTAAAGAGTATCAAAAGTAGTGAATGTTCAGACTTTTCATGTGTATGTTATGTATGCCATCTTTTTTTATAAGGTATAAATATTTTGTCCATTTAATTTTTGATTGAAGTATTGATGCATATACCATTTTAAACTTGTTTTAAATGGCAAGTTGGAATGAGAATTTTTAAATGATTTGCTTTTGTAATTTTTTTCATTCCATTAATTAGATCATTAAGGGTATTTTAGGCACTTCAAAAGAGGACACCACACCTCCTCCCTTGGCTTATATAATAGAGATAGATGTAAAAAACTTAGTCCCCTAAAATAAAACTTAGTCCTTTTTTTCCCTATCTTCTTCTTCTTTCCCTTCCTCCATGAAAACATTAATGGAGCTCCACGGCTTCACAACCACAGCCAACCAAACCTCCACACCACCCCTTTTCCTCCAAATTCCGACCACCCCAACCTCTCCCCTACAAAATCTGACCACCCCCCACCCCTTCCCCTACAAATTTTGACCAACCCCACCCCTCCCTAACAACCTCCCCATCAAATACCATACCAACCATCCTACCCCCCTTCCCTCTAAAGTTCGACCACCTAAAAACTCGACCCACCTCTACCCCTCCACCTGAAATTCCATCCCACTGTCACCCTTGTGTCTGAAAATTCTACCCCATCGTATTTCCACCACGTTTAAAACTATAAGCCAGAAAATCTAACCCCATTAGCACCCATCTAGGGTGTGTTCGGCACTAGCTTTTTAATAGCTTTTAGTGGTTTGACCAATGTCAAATCACTACTTATTAAAAATTATGAGTGTTTGACAATATAGCTTTTAGGGTAGCTTTTAGTGGTAGATGTAGCTTTTGTCAAAAGCTAACAATATTAGCTTTTGAGTAGTTTTTGGTTTTCTTAAGTAACTTTTAGTGAAAATTCTATGAAGTTTTATATCCAACAGCTAGTCAACAGTTACTTACCGAACAATTATACTTTGTTTATCAATTTTCACAGCTAACATCTTGTTGACAGCTACTTGCACAATTAACAGTTACTACCACAGCTAACAACTACCTTTACCACTATTTTGTCGAACATGTCATAGGTCTCCACACACTTGAAATTCGGCGGGGGAATTGGCTGGGAGTTCGCTAGGGTGGGATGGGGTGGGGTGGGGTGATAGGTCTGTTGCGGTGGGGGTTCTGTTCGCGATGGGGGGAGGGGAGGAGTTCGCTAGTGCGAGGGGATGGGAAGTGGAGGTGAGGGTGTGGGTGGTCGGGGAAAGGGGGAAGGGATAGCAAGGGTGGTGGTTTCTTTTTTTATTTATTTTTCTTTTATTTTGTTAAAAAAAATAAAAATAAATAAATAAAAGTTTATTATGTAATTAGGTTTAAGTAATTTTATATTTTAAACTTTAAATATAGTGTAATTAAAAGAGTTAAGCAAACATTAAGGACCCCAAGTTTGCTTTTTTTCACCGTTTGGGACCTGTTTTTTTTTTTATGCACCATTTGGGACCTGGGTTGGAAAATCCGGTAACCTAACCACACTTTAACCACACCGGAGGTATAATAATAATAAAAAAAAAAACAAAAGCATTTAATATTCGGTAAAATTCAAAAAAATAACCGTTACTTCATCAACTGCATAAAAACATGGGTTCCATGGAACATGGAACAAATGAACCAGTTTTCTTCATCCAAAAAAAGCAAAAACACCATGTCAATTCTTCCCCAAAAAAACTGTATGATCTAAAACCCAAAAAAAAAACCACAATTCAGTTCAGGAACTCCATTCCAGCATCTCTTAGTATTGGCACCACCACACAAAGTATAATCCAAACAAAAAAACAACAATAATGAACAAAAAACAAATCAGAATTTCCAAATTTTCAACATCCAAAATCCCTCCAACTGGCCCAACAAGAACACTGAATTTCGCTAAAAAAGACAAGAAATAGAGTTAGTACTTTAGTCACAGAAAATACTCAATTGATATCTCATTTCATTTCACATAATCAAATCACGATCCCTGATAACCATAATTAGGTTAGTACTTTAGTTTTTTCCAACAATACCTGTTGAACCGGAAAGTTCAATCAGATAACAAAACCTAATTATCAAATCACGACATTTTTCATGGTATTTCACATCGATTTCAATTGATACATGAATACAAGAAGTAGGAGAGAGAAACCTTGCCTGCGATTTTCGAATGCGCCAAAAATGCGAGGTTACTCACTCTTCTTGCAGTCGCCGGTGAACGTACAAAATTTTCGTAGTTATTCGACTTTTATTTGAATAACTTGGTAAAAAACGAAAAGGATTTAAGGAGGGTTTTGGTGGGAGTGAGGAGAGAGAAAGTGGTGGACTGAGAAAAAAAAAAGAAAGAGGGAAGATGAACGGGCCGGGAGACTGGAAAGAGGACATTGAAGATAGAAGAACGAGAGACACAGAGAAGAGAGATGCAGAAAATGGCAAAGAAAATGGATTATATTGTCAACTGGGCCCACAAGTTAACCAAGGTTAACATTTATGCTCAGAACTCCGTTTTGGGTACCAAACGGTGCATAAAAAAAGAACAAGTCCCAAACGGTGCGTGAAAAAAAAAGCAAACTTGGGATCTTTATTGTTTGCTTAACTCGTAATTAAAAGTATTAATAAGGGGACTATCTTTTTGCTTTTTATGGGACAATCTTTTTTTTTATTTTAGGGGACTATTTTTTTTAGCTGTACTTTATAGGGAACTAGCTTTTTAACCCAAGAGACTTTCTTTTTTAACCCAAGGGACTATGTTTTTGGTCTGAAAAGTGAGATGAGGTCCTCAACGGTGAAAAAAAAGCTTAGAGGTCCTTAACAGTGAAAAAAAATGAAAAGACAATCCCCTTTCTTATACTTAACTCTGCATATGATGAGATCCACTCTTATGGTAAGAATCATATAAAGTACATGCAATAAAATTAAAATGTATAATAATAATAATACTAAATTGTTCGGGTAAGGTTTTTGGGTCATTTTTACTTTATGGATCCAAATTAGGCCCGGGATTTGCAAAAAAAAAATAAAAAAAAAAAAATTAGAAATAGGTCATTTTGCATGTCGATAAGTATCTCGAATTGTGTTGTTAAATATTTTCAAGGAAATATAAATAGATAAGAAAAAATACCTGATATTTTACTAATTATATGCAATATTTTCATAATTTATACAGTAACTTTGATCAATTGTTCTATTATTTATTTACTTTTTACAGTTACCGTATTAAATAACTTTTACAATCATACTTACTAAAAAAACGTAGTATATTCTTTAGAAAGAAATTATATTATGTAACTAAAAATATTTAATCTATATGACATAGGACACAAGTATAGTACATATATATATATATAAAATGTGTTTGTCTTGTAAGAAACCGCCTACTTTTATGTTAAAATTAGTCAATAGTAAGCCTAATATTAAAAACAGAATTAACCCCAAAAGTAACTAAGTTAATTTCTGTCGATCACTAGTTTAATCCATTTAGTGGCTAGGTCTACTTTTACATTAAAATTAGACCGTCTCTTTTAATAATTTTTGTATATATAACACAAATTATTAGAATAAGAGGTCCAATTATAACTTAAAATTAGACAAACTCAAGGACACTATACCTAGACATCTCGCACCAACTTAGGGTCTGTTCTCCCCAACTTATTTTCAGTTCAATTCAATTCAATTCAATTCAGTTTAGTTCAAATCAGTTCATTTCAGACCAATTCAGTTCAGTTCAACTCTTGACAATACTTTTACTCTCACATATCACTATTCAGTTCAGTTCAGCTGTTTTATGTCGAAGAAAACATGCACTTAGTCGTCCTTTTTTTTCTCTCCTTACACAACCTTAAAAACTAACCCTACTGTATTCCACTCTTACCGAATGGATTAAGTTAGTCATTAAAGGGTTAATGAGTCACTAAATGGATAAAAAAAAATATGAGAACTAAATATATTAAATGACTTACTAATTAAATTAAACTGATCACTCAATAAATTAAACTAGTTATTATATTAAAAAATGATAAATTCTTTTATTAATATTGGACTTGAGCCGCTGTTTAATCTATACTAATATATTAAAAGGCGTGCCTAAGCCAGAAACGGTGCCACGTGTCGCTCTCCCTAAGGGAGTTTTACTCCATGTAATCCATAACAATAAAAAAAATTAGAAAGTGCATAATGTAAGGTTTGAATGTTGATCCTAGAACCTTAAAAACATACACTAAAGTCTTAACCACTCGACCAAATAATAATAGTGTTATCATCTTAAATTATAATATTAATAAATGAAAATTTTCCTTACTCGGGGCATCGCCCGAGCCTAATAACTAGTTTTAAATTAAAAATAGGCGATATCTTATAAGAAGAGGGCGTTTGGTTCGTTGAGAGGAAAGGAAAAGAGTTTGAGAAAGGGTTACAAGAGGAATGGAAAGGGTTTCCCTTTGATTAAAAATGTTGTTTGGTTAGGAACATCAAAGAAAATGGAAAATAATAATAATAATAACAAATAATAATAATAGATAATAATAAATAATAATAATATAATATAATAAAAAATAATAATATTTATAATAATAGTTTTTAAATAATAATAATAATAAATAATAACAAATAATAATAAATAATAATAATAATTATTATTATTAAATAATAATCATAAATATGAAAATAAATAAATAATAATAATAAATAATAGTTATTATTATTAAATAATAATAATAAATAATAATAAATAATAAAATTAATAATAATAGTAAATAAAAATAAAAATAAAAATAAAAAATAAAAATAAAAATAAAAATAAAAATAAAAATAAAAATAAAAATAAAAATAAAAATAAAAATAAAATAAAATAAAATAAAAATAAAATAAAATAAAAATAAAAATAAAATAAATAAAAATAAAAATAAAAATAAAAATAAAAATAAAAATAAAAATAAAAAAATAAAAATAAAATAAAATAAATAAAATAAAATAAAAATAAAAATAAAAATAAAAAAAAAATAAAAATAAAAATAAAAAAAATAAAATAATAATAATAATAAAATATAATATAATAAATAATAATAATAATAATAATAATAATAATAATAATAATATAATTTCATGGTAGAGGATATGGGTAATCCCAAACCTTGGGGGTGGTGGAGAATCAATTTAAGAGAAATGAGGGTAATACTAATAAGAAAAAGGGGTAAAGGGTTTGAAAAAATACACTAACCAAACACTCACAAAGGGAAACAAGGAACTCAATTCCCTTTCCTTTCTTGAAACCCTCCAACCAAACGCCCCCTAATCATATATAATATTAAAGCAAGAAAAATTCAGCCTACGTGGCAGCCCCATATTCTTTCTCGCCTCTCATTGCTCCTTTGATTTTTCGACCCCTCTCATTCACTTGCCACATGTCATTTATTGAAGTAATATTTTGCAAATCCTCTTTGATTGAGGCAATGAGGTGGTATGGGAACAAATCAATTCCTTCCAAATTCTCATATTTGCTACAATTATTTATTATGATTGATTCTTCAACATGGTTTGGTGATCTTTCCAAATCTCGCGTTCTTCTTCAAGACGTCTGATTCTTCAACACAATCATAATATAGTAGCAAAAACATTTATTTTGTATAATAGTGGCCAAAATCTTCATCTTTGCGAAAAATTCATTTTTTTTTCTTAAATTATTGCAATATATTTGTAAACCATAGAATTTTTTTTACTTAGATAAATATTTTAGATTTATGACTACAACTTATGACAATATCTAATTGAATTTTATGTTACTCTATATTTGCATTTTACCTTTTCAAATATAAATCTTGAAGGTATTTTGATTCGTTATAAAATAAACTATTATATTCAATGTGAAAGCTTTTGTTTGGTATCGAAATAATCTATCTCTATTATATAAGGGAGGGGAGCTATGGTATCCCTCCAGGAAATTATTTTACTGCCCTCATGAATAAATTAACTACTTTGCCAAAAAAGAAAAAATCAAACTCAAATATACCATAAAAAAGTTAAAAAATATTGAACACAATTATATCTCTATTATATAAAGGAAGGGGGAGCTATGGTGTTCCCCAAGGACATTAATTTACTACCCTCATGAATAAATTAACTACTTTGCCTAAAAAAGAAAAAAAAAATCAAACTCAAATATAGCATTAAAAAAGTTAACAAAAATGTTGAAAACAATTATATAATAACTAAGCCACCATAAGTGATTACAATTGTCTACAAGTATTAATGCATTCATACTAACAAATCAAATTTTAATTCCTATACAAAAAACAAAAAAACGACTTTATGTTTCGAAAAAATACCAAGCAAGCATCGCGTGCGAAAAATACAAGTGATACTATTATTAAAAGAGCAGTTAAAAGTAAATATATATAGAACTATATTGCTTATTTTATTAGATGATTGCCATTTTTTTATCTTTTATCCAAAGTAAGTAGCGTATTTCCTCTTCCATTTTACTAGATTACATTTTAAAATATACGAATGATTTATGTCAATATTTTAAAGTCTTTAATATTTTATTTACCATTTATAAATCTACATAACATGATTTAAAGAAAAGTATCATAAAATATACATTTCATTATCTATATTTTATCAATTTTTGATGCAATCATGAAATATATGTATGTATTAGGTAACGATAAAATATAAACAGTCTTATTAAACAAAAAATATTTCTTGCATTATCCACGGGGTCCAAAAACAATTATTATGATGGTTGGTCCATAACTAAGGTGGAAAATATATTTTCACTTTAATATATATATTAAATTATATTAGTACATAGGATAAATTATTTTGTCGCTCTTTATGTCTTAAATATTTTATTTAATATTTATAAGTATTTACACCATGATATTCAAGATTGTATTATCACATGTTAAATTTATGAAACAAAAATTTTCATAATATAACTTACAATTCAGATAGTTTACCAGTTAGCTATATATACAAATACATGCAAAAGTCCCATTCTAATAATTTTAAAGATGATTTGCACCCATTACAGGAAGAAAAAAATGAGAATAGCCACGAATTTACATATTTTATTTTATCCATTAAAATATCAGCTTGAAAAGTTAAATTTTCGTAAAACCTCACTTTTTTCAAAAAGAAAAAATAAATGCCTTTTTCATTGCTTTTTTTCTTCATAAAAAAAGGCCTAAGTTCCAGATAAAGGGAAAAGCTTGCAATGAACACAACTAATTAAGAACTAAACGATGTATAATTATGGATGCGTAAATCCTAAATAATTTCAAATAACAAAGCTAATTAAAATTTGAATATTACAGGTAAATCAATTTATGAATATGTATTAACATACTCCCTCCATTTCCTAAAAATCTTCCCACTTACTGTTCCTACAGATACCAAGGAAAATCAAGTTGCGTGGGGTATGGTGTGAGTAAAGTAGGAGAGAGAAAGGGGTTAAGATAAATAAACAAATAAAAAGGGGTTAAAGTAGGAGAGAGAAAGGGGGTAAAATTGAATTAATAATGTAATGGTGGACTATATGATAGTGACATGAGAGGGTAAATAGGGAAATTTGTTTTGCCAAATAAGGAATAAAGCAAAATAGGGAAGATCTTTTGGAAACACCCTTAAACGGAAAGAGGGAAGATCTTTAGGAAACGGAGGAGTATTTGATTAAACAATATAGAAGAAGCAATGAACAAATTCTAAAACAATATAGTAAAACAGTATAATGAAATTTATGATTGAAGAGATAAGTGATAACTTGGGCGACGACACAAGATAGAGGGCAACATGAATAAAACAGTAAATCCTTGAAAAATAAATTAATAATTGATAACGGCAAGAAATCGTCTCAACTTGAACTCAATTCTTTATGTCCCTCTTCTCTAAAATCACCTTCAGTTCCATAGAATTCATCAGCTCGAATATCAAAATAAATTAAAGAAAATTAAAACGATATGCAAAGTTGGGGAATTGCACTTCAAAGTTTAACAAAATCTAATAAAAGATAGAGAACGTTGTTTGCTTTGCCTGAACTGTCCAAAATTGATGTCTTCCTATTTAGATTTAAGGAAAAAGGATTGGGATCAAGAATTTTGTTGGATGCTTTTTTTAATGGATAAGGAAATTCAGTAGAATAAAGGATGGTGATAGCCGTAAACATAGCGTTTGAAGAGAATATGGTCAATATTACCTATTTGTGTGTTTGGATATGGTATATGATTTAGGAAATAACAAGTGGGACCAGTTTAACGAGAAAATACGTCTAGGAGCAAGACAAATTATCTATAAGAAAAAACTTTACTAAAAGTTAAAAAAGATTAGCAAAATTATTTGTTAAGTTAACTGCACCATAGAGATCAAAATTATTAATGAATATGTCATTTATTATAAAATAAATGAAACATGGGGCCCGGGGGGCGAGGATTAAGGAGAGGATAGAGAGAAATAAAAAGAGGAACTCATGTGATGAAGATAGAGAGAAGTGCTCCCTCCAGGTTTTATTAGTTTACCCACTACTTTCGGCATAGAGTTTTAAAAGAAATAGATATGTGGGTCATAGAAGGAAAGATAAATTATTAATTTATTGGCATATCGTATTGTGTTGTGGGCCAACAAAAGTTGAGTGCGAAAGTAAAGATAATAATAAACAAGTAGTGAGACCATTCCAAAAAACAGAAAAAAAACAACTGTATAAGCTAATAAGGGACAACTCAAAAAGAAAAGTGGGCAAACTAATAAAACCAGAGGAGTAATTTTCAATTAAAGTAACATGTCATTTATTATGAAACATCCTAAAACAGCAAGTGTTTTGTGTATTTTAGAATGAAAAAAATATATTTATTAATTAAATTACGGTTGAAGTTCTTAAAAATTTCTAATACATAATTATAAAAATATCTTTTAATCCTCAAATAAGTTTCATGGGAGTGTAAATATTTGGGTATTCGTGCACATATAGTTGAGCTAACATTCGTAATCGTAAGGAGTAATTCGTTGCAAACTTTACTTAGATGGGTAACACGTACTTTTAAATTATTTACCCAATGTGATGATTTTATTATGTAACATAGTTAATATAGTTAATTGTTTAGTTTACAATTAAATTTGTTTACTATTTTATTAATTGTTTGTGAATTTGTACATCATATTAATATATCACATTTGAATGCAACCACTTTTAAAAAATAGGCAATCATTACCATTAAAATATAAGTATATTTACTTAATAAAAACTTCCCGTGCATTTTGCACGGGTCCAAAAACTAGTTATATATATAGTTTGTTTAGGCTAACTTTTGATAAGTTTTTTTTTTAAAAAAAAGGTAAAATCTCTATTATACTACCTCCGTTCTTTTTTAGTTGCAACGTTTGACAAATTACACTATTCATGTTCTCTTATTTGACAACATTTATTGATTTATATGTTAAACAAAATATAGTCATGTGGGGTCTTGGTTGATTCGTTTCGATGTAAGCTTTCATAATATCAAATTTTTATAATTTTTACTTACATACAATTAGAGATAAAACGATTTGAAATTGTACATTGGCAAGCGTGAAAGTCAAAACGTTGCAACTAAATAAAAACAGAGGTAGTATAAGCCAAGGGAAGAGGTGTGGTGTCCTCTTTTGAAGTAACTAAAATACCCTTAATGATCTAATTAATGGAATGAAAAAAAATTACAAAAACAAATCATTTAAAATTCTCATTTCAACTTGCCATTTAAAACAAGTTTAAAATGGTATATGCATCAAATACTTCAATCAAAAATTAAATGGACAAAATATTTATACCTTATAAAAAAAGATGACATACATAACATGCACATGAAAAGTCTGAACATTCACTACCTTGATATTCTTTAAATTCAGTTAAACCAACTCATTATTTTTGTTTTTTCTGTTCAATATTCATTCACAAAAAATTAATGTTAACAATCACTCACAGCCTTTTTATTTTTTTTACATTAGCAAATTAATATATCTAAATTCATCTAACTATTGAATTTTTCACATTTAAGTTTAATCATATATAAATAAAGTACGAATAGAGTATCTAATAGAATAACAAATTTTGAAATTAACGCACGCATCGCGTGCATATGAAGGCTAGTAGAATAATATATCATGGTAATTGGTAAGAGACGTCCATAGAATAAATATATGGTAAAATACAAGTGGAACACGTTATACAATGCATACTCTTTCTTTGTATTTGTCAATCTACAAAGAAAAACAAATGTGAAATGAAAAAAAAATTATTCTATACTCTTTTTTTGCCTTTTCTTTTTTCTTTTTTCAATTTGAGGTGTGAGTATTCTTTACTCCATCAAGTTTAACCAGTAGCATATCCATATATGATTCGTAGTCAAAAACCAAGAAAGAAAAAGAAAAAGGAAATAACCAAATCTTTAAAGACGTGGACCAATGAGAATTAAGGGAACACGTAAAAATTAACACCGTGTGATTCAGTTTTTTCCTTTTTATAAAATTCAAAAACTACATTTCACAAGCAACACTCAACATTTCTGAGATAAATTCCCAAAAATTGGAGAGAGAAAAATTTCAACTGAAACAACAAAACAAACAAAATTCAGAGAAAAATCAAAGAAATTCAAGAAAAAAATACTTCAAATTCTTCAATGGCAAAACAATCAATTGCATCAATCTCAACCCAAGAAGATTTATGCAACTGGGAATTCGTCAATCAATTTGATTTCGAAATTGATGATGAAAGCATTTATGAAGTTCAAAGCATCGATTTCGTTGAATCCATTGATTCTCTCTCCTCTTCTTCAGATGAAGATGATGATGATGTAAAGAAATTCCCCACAAATGATGTCAAATCGCATGATAATGATCTTGATCTTGATCATGATCATGATGATGTGAATGTGAAGTGTGCTAGGGTTCTTGATTTGGGGCAAAATCACGAGTGTTTTGATGGTGATTTGAGCAGTAATGGTGATGATATTGATGGGGTTTATGGGTATTTTGATGGGTCGAGTTTACATGTACATGGGCATGACAGTTACAATGGTGGGTATCATCAACATGCTAATGCTAATGATGATGCTGTTGATGCTGTTGATGATGATGAGGGTGATGTTGATGATGGGTATGGTATGTATGATGAAATGGTGCCATGGGATAAATTGATGAGGCAAAGGATAAGAAAATCTGGGAAAATTTCAATTGGAAAAATGGCGAAATCGAAGAAATCTGCACTTGTTTTTACTAGACCAGGTTGTGTTCGTGGTAAACATGGATTAGGTCTCATGGTGTACTGAAGATAAGATCATAACAACATAAATTTGGAGCATATTATCATTTTTAGTAGTATATAATATGATCTACTTAATTGTTTCTAATTTTCGTTAATTCAAGATTAACTCTAGGTTGAATCTTTATGTCATTTGCTTTTCTTTAGTTAGTTGGAAGATTATGATCATTAGAAAAGCAAAAAAAAAAATTGTAAATTTGAACTATCTTTGTGTTGATGAAATGTGTAAATAAAATGATCTTTCTCCAAAAATCTTGGATATTATGTTTATATTGTATGGTTTGGTTTAATTCATATGTTGGTCCAACTTCTTTGGAATTTGTGATCTTGATTTATGGTGATTATTACCTCTTTATTGATATTTGTGGTCCAATTTGTGAGATATTGGTACAAATTTGTTAGATTGATTGAGAAATTGGGTCATTTTGGGCCTTTCATTGTTGACGCTTTTGTTAGAGGTTAACTTGTTTGGCATTATTAAATGTGGTTGTTGTTATGTGAAGAGATAACATGTGTGTTGTATTTATAGTTTAAGCTTAAACAAAACTAGGATTATTTGCTACACTAGCTAAGAGAGGATCCGAACTCAGTGCTAAAATACCAAAATACCGTTTCATTAGACTTAGATTAGATTAGACCAGATCAGATGTTCTTAGTTTCATTTACCAAATATGAAATCAGATCGTACGGTGTATCCTAAATATAATATGTGTTTTTTCTTATACATTAATATAAAGACATCGATTGTAATTTAGTTAAAGTTAGTTTCCCTTACAACTTTAAATTCCTTTTTTGAAGGTTAAAATTCACTAATTTTGACTTAATTCCCATTAATATACATAATTAATTGTTTTGGTCATCAGGATTTAGACATGAGGTTGGACTTGACACTATTTTAGTTTCACCCCAACTCACTAAAAAGCCCAACACCACTCAACTCCTCCCTCCCATCCCACCTCCAAAACCTCCACGAGCTCCAACTGCTCATGCCGAGATCGGATCTAGAATTGAACCTATCGTATATGTGTGCGAGCAATACTAGTTGTACTAAGCTTGCTTACTAATATACAGGATAATCTCATCATATGAGATCTTATCATATTGTATTAACTTGTATCTTAAAATTATTAAATTTTATTATTTAATGAATATATATAAACATATTGTTGTCATAATTAGTGAATATATAATCAAACATATTGTTGTCTTAATAAAAATAATATAATCAAATATATACATTTTTTGTTTTTTTACTACTTGCAACATTTTCCATTTAAGGATGTTCTCTATTACTCGCAATGTTGAAATTTTTGACAATATTCTCTCTTTCTCTTCCTAACACATTGGATTAGATATTTATCACTATATATGATTGGTCCTTGTGCACATTATGATATTGCGAATCTTAAAAAATTGAAAAAGTATGTGTTTTTATAGATTTGTTAAAAAGTCAGATGAAGGATACAATTACGGTCCGTTTGGTAGTCGCTAATAAATTGCTGTAATGAGAATGAATTTTTTTATTAGGAAAACACTCTTAAAATCTCCATAGGGAGGTTTTTTTTTGTCTATGGGCAAGCAATCTCACCCCTAAACTTGTATTTTTGTCTTCAAAGGGAAGCAAATTTCATTACCACTCATTACCAACTACAAGGTGGTATTGGATGGGATTGAAAATTCAAGAAGGAAAGTGGACACTTTAGGATAAATTAGCATTCCCATGGGAATGGACATTGATATTTTTCACAAATTTACACACAAATTCATTCTCATTACCACCATTTATGACCAACTACCAAACGGCCGTTAAAGTTAAGAAGAGTACTACTTAGTACTCACACGATACTTAGTAATTTTTTTTTCTAGGCATCTTAGGTATATGCTTAGTTGCTTGCAATTTGATGCTCTCTAAAAAGAATATAATCCACTTCATGTTTTCAAATTTAGTAGAAAACTAGAAGCTACAACGATATAGTAATAATAAAAAGATGATAGTACACTGATTATATTTGATTTACAATAATAAAGAAATGATAGTACACTGATTATATTTGATTTACGTCAATTGCATGATTTGCATCCCTTTTAAGAGTAAGCTTCCCTCCTTTATTTCTGAGTGGAAAGGCGGGCCTTCACACAAGGGTGTTCATAAATACACGATTAGATCGATTATTTTTTTCGGATTTCTGATCTGATATTTTAGTTTTCGGACATTCGAAAAAAAAAATCGAATATTTCTTATCGGATATTTGAAAATTTTTCGGGCCGAGTACAAATCATATCCGTTTTCAACGTCGAATATTAAAATATCCGATCGATACAGAAACTTATTTTATGAAACTACCCTTTGAAACATTCAATTATTTAATTATCGGATATTCAACCCGAAATCAATTCGAACCTTTTCAGTTCGAATATCCGAAACGAACACCCTGGCTGCTATCCCAAAAAAACTTCAAAATTAATGGGGATTTAGTCAAAATTGAATGTCGAGATCAACATATGCAAAACACACACGGTCATTTATAGTTTTTCCTGGATAATAAATTGATCTATCTTACTTTTAAAGAAGAAAAGCCAAGAGGATTGCATATTATTAAAAATCAGGCAAAACTCCGCTGCTATTTCATCATAATTTCAAACACAAACCCCTCCACACAAACTCTAGTAGAGTTGACTAAAGGGCTTACATCGTTAGCCCCCCTAAAAACGTGAGCAAACTTAACATAATTAAACAACTTAACATAACTAACTATAGGGTCTGAAAGAATAAAATAAGGCCACATTCGAGTATAATTTTTCTTAAGCTAGTTTTGTGGGGATCTAATCCATATTAATATTAGTCAATTTTCATGTGAATTCTTATCACGGGATTTGACTAGTTAATCTTCTATTTGAGTGTTTGGTAAATAGAGGTTTCAAAAAGTTGAGCGAGAAATTTTTTGATATTAGAAATTCGAGGATGAGTGGGCCAAATTACATTAATTTTCTACAGTTTTTTAAAATTACATTAATAAACAATAAATTGTACAACAATGGATTATTCACATATTCTTATTAGTCAATTTTACACAATTATGTAGCAATGAACTATCGGTTATTTACCAAAAACATTTATACAAATAGCTAATACAATTAACTAGTCAAATCGACTAATATAATCAGCTAACCGTTAATAACTATCCGCTAAATGTCAAACAGGACCAAAGACTTCTTTTCAAAAACTTTAGGAGCCAAAAAAGCCAAGGTCTGCAATTTCTTTTACTGTCCTCTAATCCTCTCCCTTCTCTTCCCTGTTCAGTATCCATCTAACTAACATAGCCAATATTCATCCCTCTTTTATTCACTTTGTTTTTTACCTCTTGCGATTTGTAGGGAAGTGTTTCTATAAAGACATCTGGGTGAAGAATCTGACTCAATTGACTAATCACCAAGGTGTTGAGAAACAGTGAATTAGAAAATTTCACTGTTCAAGCATAGTGAATGTCATTACTGCATGTTAGGAAAGTTTTCTTCCGCGCAGAAATTGTTGAAAATGTAATGTTAAAAACAGTATACTTTTGCCTATAAATACCGATGTAAGAAATCAGTTCTTTACACCAATGCAATACAATACTCTCTGATATATTTGCATAACTTCTCTCTCTATTTCTCACAACACGTTATCAGCACGAGTGTTCTACCGGAAATTTTTTTTAAGGTATCTTTAAAATTTTTACATCCATTTTGTTTTTAAGTTTAAATTTTTTTTCCAAGCCCAACCCTTTTACTACCGAACATGGACCAACAAAGTAACGGGATTAACATTGTTTTACACAATGTCTCTGTCTCGGGTATTTATTTTTGGATAGAGCGAAACAATGTGCCATTCACTACCAACCCAGCGAGGGGAACTGTAATACAGCCCCGACCCAGTAACCGTAACAACGGTACAAATACTCATACCAGAGAAAACCCACAAACCCCTGTTCCCAACACCAATAATAACCCTCCTATACAACCAGCTGAAAATCAACCTCCGCCCAGTAATAAAAGAGATAGAGATGAACAGGAAGAAACTAGTAGTAAACGTCACCATACTACTAACGCAGAAAACAAATAATTTTAACGCCACCTTCATGGAGGGCAAGGACATTTTATTTACGTTATTTTATTTTATCTGCTCTTAAACCGCCTATATGGACAGGTTAATTTTTTTTATTGCCACCTATATGGACGGCCTAGTGAAGTGATAGCATTATTATGTCTTATATGTGCAATAATGTCGTATGTATGCAGGGAACAAGCATTCAGAACATTATTATATATATTGCCCTAATCTTCTACTTTTTTTGCATTTATAGTTACATATATTATATTACCAATTTACTAGCATGCTCTAATATATATTTGTCAATATTAGAATTTTATTGCGTTGTATATTTTTTAACTGTATATGAACTGCACAGTTAGGGATAACCCTCTATAAAAGCGGATTACCATCCCCATTTTCACCACATATCCCTTATCTTCTTCCGATTTTTTTCTCTGAACCCACAAATTTTTTTCTTCTTCCTCAACCTTCCGGCCACCATGTTTAACGCCGACGACAACCGTCCTCCACCCTCATCTTCCTCTTTTGAAGAGGATTTTAGGAAAATAAAACTCTACTTATTTCTTATAGCCGGTTTCTTTTTCCTCCTCATGGCATTAATGATATATCTCCTAATACATAAATAGGAGACAAAAAAAAAATTCCCCCGGAAGAATGGCGAAAAATGCACATGAATATCAATTTTTTTTGTCTTTAAGTGCATTTTAGGAAGTTTTTTTTTGTTTATTCACTTGTTGTATTTTGTTTCTATTTTTGGTATTTTCTTGCTTTTTTTTTTGCTTAGCTTCATTATTGTTGTACGCTATTTTTAGTTTTTTTTGTTTGTATTATTTATCTATAATAATAATGATATAAATCAGGGGGAGATAATATATATATATGTGATTTATCATCATTACTAATTTCAAATATTTACCTATTTGTAGTCAAAAGAATGGGAGATCTAGTGAAAAGACAATTTAACATACTAGATCTATCTGGGCAAAAGTTTTTAGAATGGACGGTGGACGCCCAAATGAATTTAAAGGCCCAAGGACTGGAACATACAATTAAAGATGTGACAACCCAACAAGGGGATGCAACTACAACAGCCGCATCAGTTAAAATTGCGACTGTACAAGAAAAGGCAAAAGCCTTAGTCCTCCTAAGACATCATTTACATGAAAGTTTAAAAAGTGAATATCTACTTGTGGATGATCCAAAAGAACTATGGGATAGCCTAAATGAAAGATATGGGCATCACAAAAATGTGCTTCTCCCAAAGGCACATTATGACTGGACCAATCTGAGGTTCCAGGATTTTAAAACGGTCAGTGATTACAATTCAACATTGTTTAGAATTGTATCATTGTTAAGATATTGTGATCATCCCATCACAGAAGAGCAAATGATAAACAAAACGCTCTCCACTTTCCACGCCTCTAATATCATATTGGCAGAACAATACAGGTTCAGAGCTTTCAAAAAGTACTCTGAGCTAATCTCAGTACTACTTGTGGCTGAACAAAATAATGATCTTTTGCTGAAAAATCATAATCTTAAACCTCGGGGTCTTCAGCCACTCATGAGATAAATGCAATAGAAAGCTCTAATCCACCAGAAGCAAATGCTATACATAGTGGTGGACGCGGTAATTACAACGGTCGTGGGAGAGGACGTGGTAATTACCGTGGCCGAGGGCGTGGACGTGGAAGAGGCCGATTTTCCCCAAGAAATAATAATTTTAAACATTCTGATAAAAATTGGGGACAATCATCTGGAAGAGGCAGACGTCCTATAAAGGAAATGATACTTGCCATAGATGTGGCATGACTGGGCACTGGGGCCGACATGTCGTACTGCCAAACATTTGGTAGATCTATATCAAGCTTCAATAAAAAACAAAGGAAAAAATGCTGAAGCAAACTTTGTTAATGAAGCCACTACATCCATGCCCAGCCTTGATGTTTCAGATTTTTTTATGGATGATGCTGAAGTTGAAAATAAGTTTGTTTAGATCACAATCGATTAATGTGCTTAGTTTATTTCAACTGCTTCAATATCCACTTTCATGTATTTGTTCCTTTATTATTAATAAAAATACGTATTTTTCTTATACTAATCATCGTATTTATTATTTATGAAGATATGAATTCATCAGAAGTTGGAACTAAAGAACAATGTCTCCTGGACAGTGGGACAACACACACATATTGAAAAATAAAGAGTATTTTTCAAAACTTACAATATTCCAAGCAAATGTTAGTACAATTTCTGGGACAGCCAAGCTAATTGAAGGCTCTGGAAAAGCTTGCATTATATTTCCAAATGGGACAAAATTGATAATTAATGACGCATTATATTCGAGTAAATCTCGAAGGAACCTCATAAGTTTCAAAGATGTACGTCAGAATGGTTACCATTTGGAAACAATGACGGTGAACAAAGAGGAATTCATATGCCTAACGGCAGAGAAAAACGGCAAGAAATACATCTATGAAAAATTGCCAGCAATTTCCTCGGGACTATATCGCATAGATATACGTCCGATTGAAATTAATATGATATCTAACCAGAAGTTAGATAATAGAAAATCATTTATGGCATGACCGATTAGGCCATCCTGGCACAGGAATGATGCATAGAATCATTGAAAACTCAGATGGACACTCTATAAAGAATGTCAAAATTCCTCGGTCAAATGAATTAACATGCTCTGCATGCTCACTTGGCAAATTGATAATCAGGCCATCTATAAATAAGATTGCCACTGAATCTCCAATGTTTTTAGAAAGAATTCAAGGAGATATTTGTGGGCCTATTCATCCTGCATGTGGACCATTTCGTTATTTCATGGTATTAATTGATGCCTCTACTCGATGGTCACATGTGAGCCTTCTGTCAAGCAGAAATGTTGCATTTGCAAAACTTTTGGCTCAAATAATTCGATTAAGAACTCAATTCCCAGATCATACAATAAAGAAAATAAGATTAGACAATGCTGGGGAATTTACATCCCAAACATTTAATGACTATTGCATGTCTATTGGGATTATTGTTGAGCACCCTGTACCTCATGTACATACACAAAATGGTCTTGCTGAATCATTAATCAAAAGACTACAATTAATTGCAAGACCATTAATAATGAGGTCAAAATTGCCATCTACTACTTGGGGTCATGCTATATTACATGCGGCAACATTGATAAGATTAAGGCCGACAGCCTATCACAAATTCTCACCATTACAATTAGTATCTGGTCGAGAACCGAATATCTCACATTTGAGAATTTTTGGGTGCGCTGTACATGTACCTATTCTCCCCAACGTACTAAAATGGGTCCACAAAGAAGGATGGGAATATATGTTGGATTTGAATCTCCATCAATTATCAAATATTTAGAGCCAACAACTGGTGATCTATTTACGGCTCGATTTGCCGACTGTCATTTTAATGAGTCGGTATTCCCATCCTTAGGGGGAGAGAAAGTGGACCCACAAAATATAAAATCGGAAATTACATGGAACGCATCGCAAATGTCGTTTCTGGACCCGAGAACAAATTCATGTGAACAAGAAGTCAAGAAAATTGTTCATCTGCAAAGTATTGCAAACCAATTGCCAGATGCATTCACAGATTCTAAGAAAGTGACAAAGTCACATGTACCTGCTGCGAATGCTCCGGAACGGATTGAAATTCCTAATGACAATAAGGCAATTGAAAATGAGTCAATAGCACGTCGAAAACGTGGCAGACCACCCGGTTCTAAAGATTTAAAACCGAGAAAAATGAAAAGGCAAGGGGAGACAACGAACGAAATTAATATAAATCTCCCAACAGAGCATGATGAAAACAAAAATGAAGAGAAACGTGTTCCAGAAGAAAAGGAACATGAAAGCGTAGACAACAATGAAACTTCAATTAATTATGTTTCTACAAAGAGACAATGGAATCGAAAAGATGTTGTCTTGAATGAAATTTTTGCTTACTCGATAGCGGTTGAAATGACATACGATGAAAATGATGTAGAGCCAAATACAGTTGATGAATGTCGCCGTAGAAAAGATTGGCCAAAATGGAAAGAGGCAATTCAAGCAGAATTGAGATCACTTGAAAAACGTGAAGTATTCGGTCAAATAACCCAAATACCAAAAGGTGTAAAACCAGTTGGGTACAAATGGGTATTCGTGAGAAAACGAAATGAGAAAAATGAGGTTACTAGATATAAGGCAAGATTAGTAGCCCAAGGCTTTTCGCAAATGCCAGGGATTGATTATGATGAGAATATTCTCCAGTAGTCGATGCAACTACACTAAGATTTCTGGTAAGTTTATCAGTTTCGAAAGGATTGCAAATGAGATTGATGGATGTAGTGACCGCATATTTGTATGGCTCACTTGACACAGATATTTATATGAAAGTTCCTGAAGGACTAAAACTACCAGAAAATTGCATGCCCAAAGAGATGTTCTCAATAAAATTGAGAAAATCACTCTATGGGTTAAAACAATCTGGAAGAATGTGGTATAATCGTCTTAGTGAATACCTATTGAAAGAAGGATTCAAAAATAATCAAATCAGTCCCTGTGTTTTCATTAAGCGATCTAAATCAGGATTCGCGATCATTGCTGTATATGTCGATGATTTGAACATTATCGGAACTCCTAGAGAACTTGAAGCGACTGCAAAATACTTGATGAAAGAATTTGAGATGAAAGATCTCGGGAAGACAAAATTTTGCCTTGGCCTGCAAATGGAACATCTAAGAAATGGGATTTTTGTCCATCAATCAAACTATACAGAAAAAATCCTGAAACGTTTTTTCATGGACAAAGCCCACCCAATAAGTTCTCCAATGGTAGTGCGTTCCCTGAATGAGAAAGATGATCCATTCAGACCACGAGAAGAGAACGAGGAGATTCTTGGTCCTGAAGTACCATATCTAAGTGCAATTGGTGCTTTAATGTACTTGGCTAACAATACTCGACCTGACATAGCTTTTTCAGTAAACTTGTTAGCTAGATACAGCAATGCACCAACCAAGAGACATTGGAATGGAGTCAGACACTTATTACGTTATCTTCGAGGAACACAAGATCTCGGATTATTCTATCAGTCAAGACCCAATGCGTCACTCATTGGATATGCAGATGCTGGCTACCTCTCAGACCCACAAAAGGCTAAGTCTCAATCCGGATATGTATTCACTTATGGAGGTACTGCAATATCTTGGAAATCTACAAAGCAGACTTTGACGGCCACATCATCAAATCATGCAGAATTAATTGCTCTTTATGAAGCTGGAAGGGAATGTGTATGGCTAAGGTCAATGATCAAGAATATCCAAGAAGAATGCGGGATGGAAACAATAACAACAAATCCAACTATCATCTACGAAGACAATACTGCATGCATCACCCAAGTAAGCGAAGGGTACATCAAAGGAGACAGAACTAAACATTTATCACCAAAGCTCTTCTTCACTCATGACCTCCAAAAGGAAGGGACGATCAACATTCGACAAATCCAATCATGTGAGAATCTTGCAGATTTATTCACCAAATCCCTTCCGGCGAAGAAATTTGAAGAATTAGTCCGAAAAATTGGAATGCATCATCTTCGTGATGTATGCTAAATTCAGGGGGAGTATTATATGCGCTGCACTCTTTTTCCCTTCGATCAGGTTTTTATCCCACCGGGTTTTTCCTGACAAGGTTTTTAATGAGGCAGTTGATTTTAAGCATATAAAGATACATAATAGTTATACTCTTTCCCTAGTTACGGATTATTCCCACAGGATTTTTCCTAACAAAGATTCTTAATAAGATAACGTCTATTATGAATTATAAATGGACATTCAAGGGGGAGTGTTGAGAAACAGTGAATTAGAAAATTTCACTGTTCAAGCATAGTGAATGTCATTACTGCATGTTAGGAAAGTTTTCTTCCGCGCAGAAATTGTTGAAAATGTAATGTTAAAAACAGTATACTTTTGCTTATAAATACCGATGTAAGAAATCAGTTCTTTACACCAATGCAATACAATACTCTCTGATATATTTGCATAACTTCTCTCTCTATTTCTCACAACACAAGGAAATATGTTTTTATTTTTGTTTTTTTGACAGCAAGGAAATGTGATTGTTATTCATATAGATTTATGAGGATTTCAAATACATGTTTGTTATTGACAAGTGTTGGGGTCCAAATATTGGCCCATACACATATCAAGCCCAAGATATAATACAAATGGAAGTAAAGGTGTGTAATGGGTCGGAACTAAGGCCCCCTAAACCTATTCTACAATATAAATAGTTTATTTGACATTAAGTGAAAGGTAAATTTAACTAACTCAAAAAACACATATATTTGGCTAGTCTCCAAGACCACTTTCTTGCTTTCTAATAATCAGGCGACTAATTTAAGCGTCGAAAAGTGTTTGCCTGAAACCTCCGGATTAATCTTCTTGTATTATAACGGATGTGAAAAAGAACAAATAATAAATGCAAAACAACAAAAAACACACATAATTTTAACGTGGTTCACCAACGGATTGTTGACTACGTCCACGGACATAGAGAGAAAAGTTTTATTGCTCTTGAGTAAAACCAGAATTAGAAATGAACTAATCGACGAACAATAATAGAATTAAGTTAAAAGCCTATTTATAACACGACTCGAAATCGTCAAAATCACGCTCTCCCGGTCGACCGGCCAAAACCGCCCAGTCGGGCGAGACACCGCCCGATCAGACGCGCAAGCCAAAATCAGCATGAAGCCTACGAACATCTCGCCCAGTCACCGGGGTAAAACCGCCCGGACGGGCGAACCTACCTGGCTGACCGAAAAAGCTCCCGTATCGCCTATTTCCTTTGCGCTTCAACCAAATTCAAGGCATATTCTCTACATCTTGTTTTGCAGGTGACGATCCATTCGGAAATTCGATACAATATTCCATAAACTCATACCCATTTCGTAAAGTCTGACTTACCATTCTTATTCACATTACAGTTTTAGCGGAAACAACAAGCTTCTTTCTTTTAATATAAATATAAGTTTTAAACTCATTTAACCTCAAAGGAAAGGGGACGAACTATATATACAACTTATCAAAGGATAGCTATACAACCAAGTGACCAACCTTTGGGATTGAAAATTGTAATACCTAATACCTACCTAGTTATAGTTTAGGTGCATAGTGAGCATCTAACTTTTTCCTCATCCTGTTCCTAGTAACTTAATTGTTAGCCAATAACCTCCTCCACCTATTCATTTCGTTGACACTAATTCTTGACATGCACCAATTTGTCCACTTTTTAGTTTCCTTTCAATATATGATACAAACGAGTGGTTAAATAGACAAAGAAATATCCTTGACATTTTGTGGTATTGCTAGGACTTATTAATCCCACCAAATCTTTTGTGTATGAAGAATGTTTACTGAAAATGACATATTGTTTTGGACTCTTTATTACAAGAATATTTTGAACTTTTGTATTGCACTGTTTTCTTCTTAAAACACTCTTTTGGAAAGCATGATTGTCTTACTTGGTGGGCAACATTAATAATTGCATTGATATGAAATTGTGTGTTTTCTCATGATAAGACTTTTAGCAATTATCATCAATATGGGTCATGATGTTCCTTTAAAATGGCCCGTAAGCATGTGTTTCTTGTCTTTTGTAATCAGCCCATTAGCTATTGTTACTTGAATTTAGATGGTTAGATTTCACGTGAGAAAACTTCCTTATGGCCCATGTGAGATCTGATGATACTTTGTAAAAATGGTAATGATTCTTAGTTTTTAACTATATTTGTAGGTAGACGTTCCAAAAAATATTTGGCACGTAGGTTTAAAGAAAAAAAAGATGCCGCGAATGTAAAAGTGATCAATTCGATGGGACGTAAAGTAAGAGGATAAAGTTTTTTGAACTGAGAGAATTCGAGTTGAACTGAATGTAATTGGATCAGACCGATCTGAACTGAATATTACATATAATTGGCAAAAAAACGACCGATTTGAATGTCCATTGTCCAATCTTAATGGACAACTTTTTGAAGATTGAGAGCTGAAGAATACATATGAATTCATTGGCTCATTGCCCTGAAGAAAATTAGGGAGGATGGCTAGAGTATAAAATTTTAGTAGGTTGCTCTATGAATTGTACATCTAGGTAGGTAGTCCTTGATGATTAGAATTCAAAGGCAAAAATGAGGAGTGGGCCAAATACGATAATCCATATTGGACCAAATCTAATTGCTCTTTTCTTTTTCAGAAGAAACCTAATTGCTAGTATTTTTTTTGTCCCTTTGTTTGTCCTCTTTCCATCAATAATTTTTTTTATTAGGAAAGTAAGTCAGTCCAATGGATAACCTCTACAAGACTACTAGCCTGTAGGAAATACCAACACATTGGCTGGTAAGACATGCATAGCATGCTAAGTAAAACACCACATCATAATGTGGGGAGTAAGGATCAAACCCCTGACCTCAAGAGGCAAAGGGGAGCACTCTACCCACTTGAGCTAACTCTTATCCTTCTCTTTTCATCAATAATTACGACTTATGTGTTATGAGTAAAGAGTAACAACCTTACGATATGCGACATTTTGTTGGCAAAAAGTATGAGCCACCAAATTTCGGTCAGTTAACTAAATTTACCATTGTAGATTTTTTTTTCTTCTCTTTCTTTTCACTCCCATTCTCCTTCATTTTTTTTCATTTATCTAGTGCAATTGAAAAAATATGGGTGAAATCACATATCTTCCATCCCGATATTGATCTCTTGGTTGGCGAAATTGGCAGCGTGTATAAACTACCATACACCACCATCGAAAATGTTTAATTTGGTGAGAAGAAATAAAAAAAAAGTGAAGGAATATGGTAGTCAAAGTGATTCTATAAAGGTCAATCCTTATAGATTTGGCCAAATAGTCTATGTTAGTGAGTGGTATTTTTTGTCACTAAATTTCCCGCTTCAATTCTTACGAGCATCTTTTGCACGTTATGCGTATGTGTCATATCAACTTTTTATCGCAATTAGTTATTCACCAGCGTTACAAAAAAATTGATTCGAACTGACATTCATAGTATTGAGAGAAAGAAATATAGCCGAAGAAAGCTTGTGCTCAAATAAAGTAAAAGAATTTGTGTCTCTGGATCAATCATTGAATGTTAATATAGTGGAAGAGTTTGATTTATATAATACAAATTAACAAATAATTATCAATATTTAGGTTTAAAGTTTTTATTAGTATAATTATTAATATAAAAGACAAGTTTTTATTTTTTTTTATCCTCATTGTGTCAATCAAGTATGTCAATTTAATTTTTATCAGAGTTTTTTCACATATATGTAAGAAGAGGAAATCATCCTCAATTTGATATTTAATTGAAATTTCAAATTCAATTTCATAGTTAACTTGTTCGATATGTATGGCAAGTAGGATTATGACAATTAAAATTCATTAAAGGTATTATCAAACCTTTTGTAAGGAAACACCATTTTCCTCGCCTTCAGGCCTTCACTTATCTATAAGGTGATTTGACTCTTAGTTGAGTTTTAGGTTTACTTTGCCTATTAAATTAGATGCTTATACCATTGCAAAAATTATAAATTCACAATCTCATGAAACGTGTATGTGTTGCTAGAGATGGATTTATTATTGTCACAAGTTCTTTTTTTATTGGAATGAACAAAATAAAACGGGGATAGTTTTTTGTTGAATGAACAAGTTCTTTGTTTTCACTTTTTAGTTTTCAGTTTTCAAAATCATCATATTCCCAAAAAATTTGACTACTTTTTTATTCATTATAGAACATATATCATATGTCTTTGAAAATAAAAAAACCAAAAAAAAAAACCACAATACCAAACAAGCTAAGTTTTTTGTTTAGTAATTTTTTTATAAAAAAAAACTAAGTTTCTAGTTGTTGCTTATTTGGTGCTATATAAAAGGGCAATAAGAAAGAAATTGTCTTGGGTGTATTTTTTTTTGTTTTGTCTTTGGGGGCCTTCTTTAGGAAACCCTGTGGCCGGCAAGAAGAATTTCGATCTCCTAGACTGCCCTCGCATAGGATCACTCATCCAGAGGCCCAACAAGCCCCAATCCCCCCTCCTTCCCCACAACATTGAAAATTTTGCTTTTACCAAGGATTTGAACTTTTGTCTCCCAAGTGGGAGATAGAAAGTCATACCATTAGATCCAAAGATCCTTGATTAATCTTGGACGTATGATACACCCAAATACACTATATTGCACAAAATTAGGGGGAAAATAATCTTATGACACCTCAAAGACAATTTTTTTTTTATCAAAGTCCCATTTTCTCAGTGACAATTTAGGTTTACCAAGTATAGATGTCTCCTATGCATAGTATATCATAATTCGTAATTTTTTTGATCATATTTTGCAAGCTAATTAAACTTCATTAATGCCCTTTCTTAACTACTCTTAATAAGATTTCATCTCATGAATTAAATCATGTATGAATTAAGATCACGAGGTAGCTCCGACTTAGGGTATGAATATTGGTAGTCTGAATGGGAGTATTGAGCAAAGACTTTGAAAGTTTTGAGTAAAAACTATGCAATAATGTTGAAAGAAAAAGGTGGGAGTCTTGGAGTGAGTTTGATAACAACGACTCCATCCAAGACAATGACATGTCTTGGGTCAGATTTCTAGCCACTTAAATTTGTCTTCTTTTTTTTTGTATAATCAATTTAAAATATAGTCTGTTGAAAATATAAGGGATAAAGTATAAGATTGAAATGAGTCTAGAGTGAATCTGTAAAATTTAAAAGGAATAAAAAACTAATGTGACACGATATGAAATTTGGAGTTGAATTTAAGGGATGAACTCACCTCAAACTTTTCTATAAGTTCGTATATTGTCTCTTTATCACATACCTAATGATTTTACTTGATAGACTCTCGTGAGAATTGTTGATCTTAAATCTCTTGCACTAATGCATGTTCCCTACCATTTTTATTTGCTTCACTTTGAGTGACGTATTCCACTTAACTATAATAATTTTACTAATATCTAAAAAAAGAAATGTCATTTTTTTAAATGTTATATGCCTAGTCTTTTGTCTCAATGTATACTTTAAAATATTATTTTTAAAAAAAATTATTTTACCCAAATGGTAAAATGATATTTGATATACTTCATCCGTTTTGTTTTAAATGCAACAAAGTAATATTTTATATTTCACAAATAATACTCTTTTGTTGCATTTAAAATGAAACGGAGGAAATATTAACGTTTATGAGTGTATGGCCGCAAATGTAAAATAGAGAAAAAAAAGTAAACAAGTCTATGAGGAGCTTAGAAGGTGGCAAGATTAAATCTACTTGTTTATCTTTTGTTCATATTGAAGTTGTTTTCGTTGAAGTTGTAAATTTAAATTTATACATATGCTTTAACCTTCGTATGACTATGATCTGGATACTCAGGGACAGTCCGCCGAAAGTGTATTCGATGTACCTAGATAGTAGATACTGCTACATTTATCCCAATCTTGTTTAAATACAAGTTCTATTTTCTAAGTAGCATTATGTAATCAAGGAAGATTATCCAACTGAATGTTGTCCAATTTGCAATATTCAACCTGAAACGTTAGACCATCTTTTGTTAATTGTTCTAAAGTGGCTATATTATGATATTCCCCTCAAATCATTGAATGGCTACAACTAAAATTATTTTACCCGAATGGTAAAATGATATTTGATACACCTTGGATTATTTACTAATGTGCATTTGAAATCTTCAAAAATAAAAATAATATATTGTCTTTAAATGATTTTTTCACTCGCAACATGAGTATCATATCATAGTTGGTTAGTGCTTTAACATATCAAATGAGATGTCAGGATTCGAGTCTTGAAACACACATTTTTATTGTTTGATGTCTCATTTGATTGTGTAGGCTTGTAGGGAGAGGAGAGTACATGTGATAGCATGTCATATGTTTGTTTTGGTTTATATATATATATATATATATATATATATATATTATATATATAATATATATATATAATATATATATATATATATATATATATATATGAGTCACTAACCTCTAGTTTACCTCTTTATCAAGCTTTATAATTGGTTTCGATCGAATATTAAAAGGATTTTCTTTAATATCACCTTAAATACTTGCTACTGATAAGCCCCCTCTAGGCCTCTACTGCTCTACACTTTATTTTTCACCTCTCACACTACAATGACTCAATCACTATTCACTCCACCCTTCATCCTCTCATACTTCAAATTACACTTTATTTAAAGATGTTAAATTGTTAATGTAGCAGTTTTTTTTTTTTTGGGTTTTTTTACCAGGTACCTCTATGGTTTTTCAAAATTCATGGGGTACCCCTAATTTTACAAAAATGCACCAGGTACCCTTATTGTTTCAAACAAATGTACGAAATGCCCTTAATGACAAACGATGTTAAGTTTCCGTTAGTCATTAACCCTAATTCACCCCTCTAACCCTAATTAATACCTAATTAACTAACTAAACCCTAACTTAATTATAACCCACCACCCCTCCCTCCCCCACCCACCCACCCACCCACCACCCCTCCCCCACCCCGCGGCAGCCACCTTCCCCCCATCCCTTGCAGCCCCCTCCCCCCCACCCCGTCGATTTTCGACGATTTCCCCCCACCCCCGTCGATTTCCCCCCACCCAGTCGATTTCCGTCAATTTCCCCACACCCCAATCGATTTCCTTCGAATTCCCCCATCCCCCGTCGATTTCCTTCGAATTTCCCCCAACCCCATCGATTTTCGTGTGTTGTGTGCGGTTGCATGTGTGAATTCCCCACCACCCAGGTGGTTGCTTGTGCGAGGAGAGGGAAGGGGAAAATGTGTGTGGTTGAGGATGGGTCATGGTTGGTGGTTGAGGAAGAGAGAGAAGCTAGATGGAGGGGGTGAGGGAGGAAATCGACGAGGGGGGTGGGGGAGGGGGTTCTACTGTGTGCTGCGGTGGGAGGGGTTCTGCTATGTATTGCTGCGGGGGGTGGGGGTGGGGGTGGGGGAGGGGGCTGCAAGGGGTGGGGGAGGAGGTTTGTTGCAGGGCTACGGGGGTGGGGGTTGTTGGGGTGGGGAGGGAGGGGGATTGGGGTGGTGGGGGTTAGGGTTAGGGTTAGGGTTTAAGATTTAGGGTTAGGGGTTAACAATGGCAAAATGGTAAATACAGCTAACGGAAACTTGACACCGTTAGTAACTAAGGGCATTTCATACATTTGTTTGAAACAGTAAGGGTACCTGGTGCATTTTTTTAAAATTAGAGGTACCCCATGAATTTTGAAAAACCACAGGGGTACCTGGTGAAAAAATCGTTTTTTTTTTTAGGTTTGTATTACTTGACGTACATTGAGATACTAGCCTTATAGGTAAAACACACTTTGCGTGCGGTGACATTTTTGACTTCGTGCTATTATTCAGTCATAAAATATACTTTGATTGTGGTTGAAGTTTAAATATATTAATATGTATTGATCGAGGAAAGTTTTTAGTTGGTTTAGAATTTATTTTGGAATATTTTGTATGATTATTATATATGGTATCATTATCGCTTACTATTAAGGATATAGTTATAATTTAATAAGGGGACACCATTTCTCCTCTTTCACTTATATGATAGAGATAATATAATTTTACATATCACAATTAAAAAAACAATCAATAACTACCCCACACATGCTGATGAGCACATTCATTTTTATGTTAGTATAATTTACCATATGGTCCATATCTTACACTGGTCACGAAGAGATCAGCAAGCTGGTTCCAAAATGAGAGACAACCTTTATTTTATTAAGAACTCTATCAATTTTATTAAAAGTGCATGTACGACTATGTAACTAACTACTCTAATCTAAATAATGGTCAATCTGAAAACTAAATATTAACTATACAGAAAGTTAATACTATTTTTTTTTCCAAAATGTCTGATCTAAGAATTCTTCAATAATTCTATATCGTCTTTCTTTGTGTACATACAAATACGTACTTATGAGATAGAGGTTTCGAGAAATTCTATAAATAATGGTCAACTGAAAATTAAGTAATATTTAGGATTTTTTTTTTGTCAAAAATCACGTTGTTAAATATGAAGGTTATGAGAAATCACCTTATATAATTTTTTTTTGCAAAAACAAATCTTAAACAGGTTCGGAGACATTCTTTAAATAATGGTCAATATGAAAATTAAGTAATATTTAGGATTTTTTTTGTCAAAAACCACGTTATTAAATATGAAATTTGTGAGAATTACATTATATAATTTTTTTTTCGAAAACAAACCTTAAATAACTTTTTTGCGAGAACAAACCTTATCCTTATTCCAATCGATTATTGTCCAAAGTTCCGGTATCTACATTCATGTTATGTACTAAGACAAGTGACTTTTTTGGCGAAAAAATTTAGATGGATCGGACTTAGACCTGGGCATGGGTCGGATCGGATCTGTTCACGGGCTCGGACCACGGGCTTAAGGAAATGGCAGTTCGGGACCGATCCCGTGAGTAGTGGGCCGGACCGGGTCTGAAATTTTTAGATTTTGTCCACATCTCAACCCAGGCCCGCGGGCCGAGCTCATGCCTCATGCGGTCCTAACCCGTGTTTTATGTTTTTTTTGGATTTTTGACAATTTCAGGCTAAAAAGCAAAGGAGAGGAGCGTTCGGCCCACGGATCATCTAGACGGGTTCGTGCCAGTACGAGCCTAAAATGAAATTTCTTAACCATGACAGACTTGCAGCCCACGTAACGGACAACGGGCCGGACCCAAATCGTACTGGACCGGCTCGGTCCGCGTGCTGTCCCGGCCCATGCCCACCTCTAGATGGACTCAGCGGAATTCTGATGGAGTAACTTCTGATTCCTTATGATAATTTAATGAGATAAATTTTTAGTCAGGAATGTTTTTCTGTTTTATAATTCTAGTTCTCTGTGAATCTTGATGAATAGAATACTGTAGTTTAATGGAAATTCCACTCTAGTCTTAAAAACTGTTATCGTTGTCGTTTTTACGTATTTTTTTGACACAAGTAAAGGTGGCACAAAGGTATTTGGTAATGGTGTCCACCTATGGAAACAGGAGTTTTACGAGGTGAAATAATACAATCGGCCCTTGGAGACCGCCATTTTTTTAGGGAGTACGATTGCAGAAATTAAAGTAGCCAAGTGAACTTGACTTGCCATTTTTTTACTGTTGTACCTCTTTTAGCTAGCTTTGTTCAGCTAAAACTAGGAGCATCTGGACTCAGTTTTTAGCATAGGGAATAAGCCAATCGATAATCCATAAAGAAAATAAAAAATGCAAAGGGTTATTCTTGGAGAATTAGGGCATTTTTACAAATTCTATGATTAAAATTTAAAGCCTTGTTTTGTAATTAGGTATTGTAGTTTGATGCATGAAATAAAAAAAAAAAATAGAGTTTTTTAAGTCTTAAACATGATTGAAAGGAGCGGAAAAAAAGTAGTTAAACTGAATTGAATTGAATGAAATGAAGTGATGAGCTGTGAGAAAACGAGCTGAACTAAACTGAAATTGTGCTGAAAAGAACGGGGTTTAGTACGGTCATTTCTTGCTCAGCTCCTATTTCTTTCTTTCTTTATCTTGTCCACTTTATCCCTAGAGGCGGTAAAAATTAACGTGACTCGAAATTAGCGGGTTCCGATTAAGGTTTTCAACCCGATTAAGTAAGCAGGTTGAACTGATACTGCCCGTTTATTAAACAGGTCGATTTAGCGTTAGACAATTTAACCTGAATAGGATCCAAATACTCGTTTAACTCCTATTTTACTACCAATATTATTAGTTGGATTTGAAATAATTTGAATTTTTTCATAAATATATAAGATTTATTCTTTGGTTGTTCAATTTGGTTTATTTAGTAAGATATTCATATATAAGACCTACATGGGTTAAGATAAGACATATATATGGCATGAATTTGTTTAGTTTAAGTATATGTTGTGCGCGTTTGATAAGTGGGTCGATACAAGTCGGATTAGTGTTTAGTGTTCTTGACTCGTCTATAAACAATGTCGGATTAGAGTTGAGGGTGCTCAATCCATTTATCAACGGACCGAATACGACTTGTTTATCATCTCTATTTATTCCCAACAAAAAAGTGTTTGTAAGTATAGATTATCGGCACTCGGGGATTGATATTATTAGAATGAGGATTTACATTACATGATTATGTGTATGTCATTTGGTTTTATCAAATGCAAGAGAATCTCAAATTTAATTACTTATCCGGTTTTTTTTTGTTACTTTTAAACTTTTCCAATAAAAACTGACTTGCTATATTTTAAGTATTATTATAGGCTTGTTTTTACTGCCTATGCGAGATGAGTGCGTATATAACTACTTCATTGTAAAGGTTCTATTGAAAACGTTTTCGAAGTTGTGAACAAGTCTTTAATGAAGACTCATAAAACCTAATTGGATATTGGGAAACTATGAGTACAACTTATGGACTTATCCAATGTAATTTTTCCCATCATGACTCAAAGAATGATCAATGAACCAAAAATGGAGTTCCGGATAAGAGTACAAATATGATCAGGAATCACATATGCTCTTTGATGAACTTTATTTAATACGATTCTATTCGAGTGTTATGCAAATAAATAACAACGTAATATGGTTGATCTCTGTAATTTGTTTGAGTAAATGTTGGGTGGCTTCCTCATGTTTGGGTGTGTGCAAACACTGCGAAAGCCTTATCTCCTTTGGAGAAATACCTGAATTAAGTCGAGGCGCGTGATCTAAACATTTGTGATCTAATGAATAAAAAAGTCTAAAAGCTTAATTATATATATGTCGGTTCATTAAACACAAAAGACTACTTTTTTGTGACATGTTAATTAAGCAATCAAATTACTGAAAATCTAATCCAATTGTCCAAATTATATAGAATTTAGCATTAGAACGTTTACTTAGGTCTTTGATCAACATAAATAAGCATGCGAGGTGATAAAAACATTATTGAAGCATATAACATGCATATAAACAATATAATAATGTAATACAGAAATATAAAAAAAATAAATAGATTAGAGAAGAATGTATAGAAGAGCGTTATTTTCTTTAATGATATACATCATGACAAATAGATGGTTAGTAAAGCAAAAATTAAATTAGAAGTGACCGTCGTGAATTATACCTTTGTCATGTGGGTCTCATTTAACGATCTGTAGCAGGAACAATCTCAAAACTTGAACGGAAATAAATGGAGTTTTAATGGTTTGAATATATACGTACAAACATAAAAATGTTGTAGTATGAGAGAGTATTTAGGGAGTTTTTGTCGAATACAAGTGTATTAGAGTGTATGAAGAAGTATGAAAAATATTTGTCGAAGCATAGATATCTATAGGAGAAATAAAAATCGAAAATCACACGGAGAAACGAAATAGTACTTGCGATGGCGCAAGGGCGACGCATGGCACGCATAGTCCATGCGCTCGACGCATGAGGAATGCGTTTGGCACACCATATTCCCATCAACACAGGCTGCTTTCCGTTGGTTCATTTTGTAAATTGCCTATGTGTTGCGTCAACGCATCCTAGTGCGCTTGACACAATGCATATTTGAGCGGATTTGTGCGTCTAAAGATTCTATTTTTATCTTTGATGAAATTTTATTTCTTGAAATCTAGAATCAGCTTTTTTTAGGAATAAAAATTTGATTTTTTGGAAAATATTTATTAATTATCAATAAAAATTAATAATTATGGAAAATAAAATTAATTATTAGGAATAATTAAGACTTTATGAAAGTGGGCTTGAAAAATACAATTAATCATCATGAATAATTAATTGGGCCCTTACAAATGAGCTCATAATTATTTTAAACCAATATTAATAAATAGACTTTAGTTTCTTAAAGCGATTTTGTACTTAACTTTTCATATCACTCCTCCTTTGCACCAAACCAATTAGGAAGACGGTGTGTTTCATCATCGAGTACTACTACTACATGAGGAGACAATTTTATGTTGTGTACAATTATCATACCATGCGATAAGTTTGGTTTGAGAGTAAAAATAGTACATACGTGCATTCATGATTTTTAGTGAATCATCTATTACAAGTAAAGAGATCGTGTTGGATTAGTAATCTTCAAGTTTCTTGGAAACTTCGAAAATTTATCCTAAATAATACTCTCAATTATATCCCCCTTTAACTTAGAGCATAAGATTTATATTCATTTTAGGTATTAAGTTTGATGCTCTCCAACTTAGCTTAGTGAGTGTTATTGTGATAGGATTAGGACATAAACATCATCGATCAATATCTTTGTCTGAGTCAAGGTCGGACTCACAAAGACAAACAATATCAAAGACTAGAGATCTTAACTCATTTTAACTAAATACGTGACAAACAATGGCAAAAGGGATGCTAAACTAATACTAATGTTAAACTATAACAACTAGCAATAACACACGAGATAAAATCAATCAATAAAAGCATTTAGAATTAAGTATCGCCACTAGCATGAATAATTCCCATCCCAATAAACATAATTCATAGTCCAAAAGGAGTAATCCACCCTAGTATATATAATAATTAATAATGAAAATAAGCACAATTCAATCAAGCAAGGATCAAACACTGCAAGGATTCAACTTAACCCTAGATTATGTGATTCGAAAAATTCAAATCGGGAAAAATGTTATCCGAATCCCATCCAAAAAAAAAAAAAAAATCAAATTTCGGATTAATCCCGATAAAATATCGAAAACAAAAAAAAAAGAAAATTTTAAATAAAAGGTTCATAAAATAAGTTTCAGATCGGATCATATCATCGGATATGCGTTCTTGAAAACAGATATCTCGGATATGATATCCGGGTAAATTCTATGTTTTGGATATTTCGGCTAACCAAAATTAAAAAAATTCCGATCCGAATTGGAAATCTCCGGATACCTGACCCGAAATACCCAATAACTTAAAAAATGGACCGGGTATTTGAAAACCCGGATCAAATCAACCGAATTACAAACCGATCACCAATTATCAATTGCCAAACAACCCATCAATCATCATGATCCACTATTTAATTATCTCAACATTTCAAGGGTTACACTTAGCAATTAGCATACCCTTCTTTAGGTTAAAAGAAAGAGGAATAAAGATGGAGGCACGTTTTCATTTTCAAACCCTATATTTGTGTTCCACCCCCTCACTCTACGTAGGGTCAAGTAAAAGGAGAAAAATCACTCAGACTTTTTCCGGAAAAACAGGACAAAACCAAACAAATTAAAGCAAAAATTATCCTACAGTGAAGAGAGAGAGCAAAGCCAAAAGCTACAATCCTCAGTTTATGTACTACTGTTCTAAAAGAGTATGTACTGTACGTTTTTGTTCACCTTCTCTTTGGAGACTGTGCGTAATTTTATGGCTTTTAACTCTAAATCTTCTTTCTTCTTCTCTTTCATTCATTCTATAACCTTAAGTTATTAACCATGATATATAGAAATGATCATAACTCAATATGACTACTATTTCAGTCACAACTATTTAGATCATGACTGAAAAATATGTAAGATTTTTTCTGCTCCCCACAAAAAGAAACTCACCCATAATCCTCAAACAGCAAAAATATTTCTTACATCGTACTAATTTATTAGATCATATAGATTATAATAAGTGTAAGACATTTAACAATTATATAGATCATCACAATTTTTTTTTACCCAAAAGACAAAAGGAAAAAGAACCCACAATAAATCTTATCCTCTAAATAGTTTAGAATAGTAAATCTTAGATCTTATATTATCCCACACCCCATTTCCCCAAAATTTCCCCAACTCAATGATAAATAAACCCTTATTCCTCCTACTACCACCATCACACCACCACTCCTCTTGTACCCCCATAGCGTTACTCGTTTCCGTATCTGTATCTGTATCTGTATCTGTATCCGTATCCGTATCCGTTTTTACATAAAATAATGCATGCTGATTGATGAATCTCAACATACATAAAATGGTGGATTAATTTAAGTAGCTAGTGAAGACATATATATATAGCTACTTAGCTAATTAAATTAGCTTATTAGTGGGAAGGTTATGTTGGAGAGAGTGTTGTTAATTACATACTTATATTATTAGATTATTAGATAATTAGATGATGAAATCCTCAAGTGGAGGAAGTAGTAGTACAAATACAAGTTGTCAAGATTGTGGAAACAAAGCAAAGAGAGATTGTACACATATGAGGTGCAGAACTTGCTGTAAAAGCCGAGGTTTTCAATGTTCTACTCATGTTAAAAGCACCTGGGTTCCTGTTGCTAGAAGGCGTCATAAACAGCTAAAACAACATCAACAACATCAACAACATCATCAACAACATCAACAACATCAACAACAACAACACTTTTCTACAACTACTACTGTTGATCATTACAATCAACATCATCATCATCATCTTCTTCCTCTTTCTCTTTCAAACATTCATCATCATCATCACAGTAGCCCTACTTCTACTGGTAAATTTTGTCACTTTTTTTCTTTGTTTTTGTTGGGTGAATACTGAATAGTGTATTTTTGTGGGTGTATGATGTAGAAAGGTTAAAGATTGGTCATTTTTTCTTCTGTTTAAGTAACAGTGATTTTTAGTAGCTATGATATGATTTCTTACAAGTAGAGAAGTAGTACTATTTAATATTATTATTCATGAGTAAACGGTAAAACCCTAATTATTGTACCTTCTTTCTTTATTTCTCTATCAATCTATCTCTTTCTTTGAATTTTCTTTTGTTCTTTTTTGACAAAATTCTTACATATGAGACATTTTTCTCTTTTTTTCTTCTTTGGTAGTATCACCTAGTAAATATATACTTAGATCTAGCCTCATCTTAATTGCACTTAAAGAAATGGAAGCTTTAGTTTTTTTTTTTTTTAAATTCTTTCACTGTTCCCTCAAAACCCTAATAATCATGTAAGTTTTCTTCTTTTTTCTATGTATATATTTCTACTCTACAGAAAAAAAAAAACATACCCATTTTTTCCCCTCTTTTTTTACTCAAATTTGAAGATAAATTTGTTTTTTTTAGTTGCTTCATCATTATTTAACTCCAAAGAAAATAAGTAAACATACATATCCTTTTGTTTTTTTTACTAAAATTTGAAGATAAATTTGGTTGTTATTAATTGCTTCATCTTTAGCTAGCTCCAAAGAAAATAAGTAAACATACCCTTTTTTCATTTTTTTACTAAAGTTTGAAGATAAATTTGTTGTTATTAATTGCTTCATCATTAGCTAGCTCCAAGAAGATAAATAAACATACATAATAAAATTTGAAGATAAATTTGTTGTTATAAATTGCATCATCATTAGCTAGCTCCAAAGAAAATAAGTAAACATACATATATACCCTTTTTTATACTAAAATTTGAAGATAAATTTGTTGTTATTGCTTCATCATTAGCTAGGTTTTTGTTGACAATTATTTCAGGTGTAGAAGGAGGGAATTTTCCAGCAGAAGTGAACTCCTTAGCAACATTTCGATGCATTCGAGTGAGCTCAGAAGACAATGTGGTGGATCAATATGCTTATCAAACCTCAATTAGCATAGGAGGGCATAGTTTTAAAGGGATTCTCTATGATCAAGGCCCCATCACCGCGGCCGCTAGCCGCGGTGATGATAGCCTTTCGGTTGCCACAGGAGACAACCACCAATATAATATCACGGCCGCCACTACCATGGCGGCCACGCAACCGAATGCTGTTGGTGCAAATTTACTCTACCACCACCATCCATCTCTATATTCTGCTCCTAGCTTCAATGCTTTTTTGCCTGGTATGCAGTTCTTCCCACATCCAAGGCCTTGATTAGTGTAAGTTACTTCCTCCGTTCCATAATAAGTGAAACACTCCTCTAAAAAAACTCTCACATAAAAGCGAGAAGTATTTCACTTATTATGCAACGGAGGAAGTATTAAATTAGTTAGTTAATCCTTTTTGTTCAATTGAATTGTTTCTTCTCTAAATGTTCATAGTATGACATATAATGACAATAATAAAAATTAAGCAATAGTATTATATTATGTTTTTGTAATTGTCTTAATAAAGCTAGAGTATAAGACAATGAAGGACAGATAAGAGACATTACCCAATTTGTTAATAATTCCAATGTCCAAAATTATTTGATCTTGTCTCTCAAATGTGTTAGAAATTTAATTAAATGTTGCCTTTTGTTGGGGATCTGTATGTTGTGTATAATGTGATCTTTGTCCTTTCAATTTAATATGTGATCTTCTTAGCTTTGTTGATGGATTTTGCAGAGTTTGTCTTCTTGTTTCATAAGTTGTTTATTAAGAATGTTAGCTTTTTTTCTCTCTTTTAATGAGCTTATGAATGTTAATCTTTTAATTTGTTGGTGGAATTTGATTATGTTTTGTTTATCATCTCCTAAGCATACTTTTTGCTCCTTCTTATCTGTTTCTTTGCCGGTTATGATTAATGCAAATGTAGTTTAATTAATTAATTAGTACATAATCTTTTTATTAGATTGAGGTTTAGATACCAGCTTTTGTTTATTTGTCCTTCATGCATGCATATTACTAAAGAAAGCATCATTAGGGATCAATAATAATTCTTCCTTTCATACATGTGTAAGTGAGCAATAAGTTAGAGCATAGATTTAAGTACTCACTTAATTAGAGAATACTTGATAAATAATAAGGAACATGTATGCTTTAGTAAGGTATAAGTTCATTAGCTAGGGAGTGACCTGTACATAATTTTATATATGCCATCAAATCTAGCTTAAACTAAGCATAGCCAAGGAAAATTGATTTATATGAGGGTTAATGATGGTTAATCATCAAATTTGGCATATATAATAAGGTATGAAGCATGAAAGATTCTAGGATTATTTGAGGTCTCCGATCCCCAATTTGAACTCTGGCTGTTTCCGTGCTAATGGAACCTCTAGGACTAAGGTTTTCTCATTTCGAAAATCTTTTTGTTTTCGAAATCCAACTATTGTCATGCTACATAGGTTAGAGATTAATGCTATAAAATCATGATATTCATTTGATGTATCATTAAGTACATAGTCATATATTAACTCATAAGCTTAGGTACTATGCTAATCATAGGAACAAGAGTAACCAATTGTTTGTGTTAATCAATAAGTACGAACGTTCAAGTATCAGAATATGACTACTCTCTCTCTCTCTATATATATATATATATATTAAGATGCATGTATAGGTTTTATCATTTGATAAAGTATCATCAAAATTTTACCAAGAGACTGTCGAGATAGAAAAAAAGACAGGAAAGAGGTCACCCACTTATCTACTTATAATGGTCAAACGAGCAATGATGCTGCGTGATTTCCATTACATACCTCAAATTCATAGTAAAATCAATGGCTTTGCCTTTTTGCAATCTGCACTTGTTTTAATTAATCTTGATGTGAAATGTAATTAGAGTAACAAAAACCATGTCAACTTTCCTGCATATATCCTATTTTGTGCGTGTGTGTGTATACTGTATATATATGTCTTATATTGCTGCATATTATGAAACCTAGCAATTAATGTGCACATATTGACGTATCTCTAGTGTGAAAAGATGTCTCACATTTTTCATCATATTTGAAATTTACTCACAACAGTGAAAAGCTGAAGTTGTCTTCCAACATCATTACTTTCTTTCATGTTAGGCGACTTTCATGAGGGACATAATTAATTAATACTCATTCTACTATTTTATACTGATGTTGAAAGTTGATTAGGGAATAATTGCATTTCTTTTAAATCAACTTCAATGTCATGGTCTTATTTTGTGACTTAATTAGCTCATCAAAAAACAAGCAAGAATAGGTGGGCATCTTGTGACTTTGTTGGGCAGTACAAAGACTTTTTAAATAAACCCTAGATTAAGAATTCACTATGTGCTTTCAATAAAGAGACTTTATGTTATACACTCATAATGTAAAAAAAGATTGATACTCTTAGTGACATAAATTACCTTTAGAAGAATATATCCTTTTGTACTTAAGATGGAAAGAATTTTTGTATTTTCGAATATCAACTCACCTTACTAATCTCGTCAAAAAATTTAAAGTTTTCAAAATCTTTTTCCGAGTAAGGAAAAAGGTTAGGGATCAAACTACTTAATTTAATTAGATTATTAGTGATTGTGGAGAAAACAAAGCTTTACTAAGGAGTACTTTATAACATTAGATGGTGTTGTTAGTTGCATGTGGATTCCTAAAGCATTCTCAAAAGGAGGAGATATCACTAACTTAGTGAGTAGTACTATGTCTTTTGAGATACATCTACTTTTTTTTTGCATTTTCCACCACATTCTTCCTCTACTAAAGAGCCTTCTTGGAGCTTTCTCTTAAAAGAAGTGCGTTTATGTAAAACTCCATTTTAGTTGACATTTCTTTGATAATCTTTGATTAATTATTCATATTATCGAAAGTAGAATGATAATCTTTGTTTGTTTATGATTTCTGTAAAATTCCTGGGAATGCAAAGTATGTCATGAAGGAGATAAATGCTGCTAATCAAGATTGATTTGGATTGACGTTTATGCCAAAATATATAAAGAGGAGCCATTGTAAATATAATTTGTTTTCATGATTTAATGTAATATTGTTGTTTCACTAGCTAACTGATTAATGTTAGTTGTAATTTGTTAATTGTTAACATGGAAAAAAAATTGTCATACTTGTAGGTAAATATGAAAATAGATATAGTTGAATAAAAGTTGTTCTTTTTTTCTTTACTTCTATTAGTGCATATCTTTTTAGAAAATCAAAATGTTCTCTTATGTACATGAAAAGAACTCAAAGGACCATGTGCAACGGAGTGAATTTTGGTATGTAAGGAGGCTTTTGTTCCTAGGAACATAATATAGAGTCTCTTGTTATAATTTGCAAGACCTCCAATATCTTTAAAACATCACTCAAAAGGATTTGCATTACATGTATTGGTAACTATTGATGATACACAAATCTATATTTTTTTAGTGATGTGCTTTTTTGTAATCTGTATGGAACTATGGATGAGTTAGGATTTTATATATGGAGTACAGGAGCCTAGCTTTTTTTCCTCTTTGAAAAAAAAAATTGTTCTCTATGTACACTAGTCACATCTAGGAGTCATTCTTGTAACACTGTTATATTTGTTCTTTCAAAATTTTGTTGCTGGTTGGAGTTCAAGAAATTATTTAATAGTCTATCTCGTTCACTCATGCGAGAGCCCATTAGGCTTAAAGTGTGGTTATATTTCACTTCCAAAGGAGGGGTGGATGAGATTTGAACTCGTAACCTTTACGTCACGTTGGCTCTCGCACTATGTCAGAGAACCAACTCAATCAAAAGTTTAAGTTGATGATTGAAGTCTCACGAATAATTTTATATTTTTTTGCCATAAAATAAGTAAATATAATGTCATTACCATGACTGTTAGGTTAAAGGAGGACATATATTATGCAGCTTAGATTATATTTTGAGGAACAATCTCCTAACAGCATTTCAACACAAGGGTAGGGCATGGATATTTTGGATCGGAAAAACTAAAAACATCATTTTTACATTTTTACATTTTGTTTATATCGAAAAAGATACAATGCATAAATCTACCTAAAAGGTAGGTAATCCTTGGAAAAGTACTACCTAATTATTTCTCAAGGAAACAGATTAAATAAAATCCTTATTTTGAAATCACCTAACTTAGTAAATTATAAAAACTCATACATTGATCTCATAACGTACTTTATATATAATTATGTAAAATACATCCAATTTCAATATAATAGAAGTGGATATTACATGATTTTTTTTCTTGATAATTTGTTACATCTACCCATCTGGTAAACTACCCACTAGAAATATTAATTTATTTTACTATTTTATTACTCCCTCTATTCCATAATATAATACATACTTCATTTTTAGTGGGTCAAACTTTAAAAATTTTGAGCTAATATTCTCATTAATATATACAAAAAAACCTACTCATGTGTGATCTTGTTATATTTGGCTCAATATGTACTTTCATAATATCAATTTCTTATAATTTTTATTAATACAAAATTGAAGATATTAAAGATTAAAGTTATATTTTGAAGAAGGTCTAATGAATAAACAAGCACTATATTATAAGACGGAGAGAGTAATATATATCTAATCTGGGTGATTTACCTATGAAAGTTTTTTCTTTTGTACATGGAACAACAAATTACTTAGTTTTTTTTTTCTGCTTTTCGTGCACAAGCAGATCGGAGTTGGTATACTATAGTGACACATTGTAGCATGCTATGTTTGTCCACATATTTTAATACTATGTAATATATATATATATATATATATATATATATAATTATATATAATATTATATTATATATATATTATTATATATATATATATATATATATATATATATATTATATATATATATATATATATATATATATATACTAACTAAACAAAAACAATGCTCGAAATTTCCTTACATTAAGTTGACTTCATATTTCATCGACATAAATTGTTACACATGCTGATGCTAGGGTCCTAGTTTACAGCAGTGCTTGTAAACTTTATTGAACAACAAAGCGTGCAACGGTGAGAATACCTTAAAACATGGGTCCTAGACGTAAACATGGGTCTAGACGTATGGTAAAGGTTACACAAATCAACAAATCTAATTATGTAGGTCATTTCGGTTGGGAATTATATGAATTAAAAATTGGTTAAAGAATATTTTTAGTGTTTGTTTGATTGACATTATTTAATATAAAAAGTTAAAATTTCTAGTTGAAAAGGTTGCTCGCAGAAGTATGTATAATAAAATAATTTTAAAATATTACCGATAGAATAAAAATATGTACTTCCTCCGTTTTTTTTAGATGTTACACTTTCTATTTTAGAAAATTTTAAATTAGATGTTACACTTTTATTTTGGGTAATAACTTCTCTTTATCTCTCTCCTATCACATGTTCACATGGGGCCCTTTTGTTTTTCATTCTCTCTATCTCTCTCCTCTCCAAAAATCACCTAGGAGTCCGTGATTTGAAAAGTGTAATATATAATAAAAAACGGAGGAAGTATAACAAAGTAATTTTAAAATAATACCGATAGATTAAATATAGTAACTTATAATTTGGTAAGACCGGAAATATATAACTCAACCCAACATGAAATATCCTGAAAATACTTTTACTTTTGGTATAAAATGCTTTTTAGGAAAATATATACATTTCCTGAAATAGTATTATTTGAAACATTAATGACAGACAAAAGAGTAATATATACCTTATGTACATGCATGACATACGGATAAATTTAACATTGAATAATTCTTCATGAATTTACCAAGGACCATTGGATCTAATGGTATGACTTCCTATCTTCCACATGAAGACCAAGGTTCAAATCTTGATGGAAGCAAAATTTCAATATTGTTGGGGAGGGGGTTGGGGCTTGTTCGGCCTCTGGTGAGTTGCCCTGTGCGGGGACAACCCAGAGGAAATTAATCTTATTACGGGTTCTTGAAAGGGGGCCCAAAAAGAAAAAAAAATCTTCATAAATTTTATATAATCTTTTTCTTTAACAAGTATTTTTTATTTACGGGTGTATTTTTAAATAGGTTCATTTAGCGAATTTTCATTATATGATAGGCCGATCCACTATGTTAATTCTCTTATACTTTTATTTTATGTTTTTTTTATGTTTTCCTTATTAAGAGTGAAAAAGCAAAAGTTCCTATCCATTGAAAAAAATGGAGAAAAAAAATCTATCAATCTTAGTTTATGAGTGAAAAAGCATAATATATCGAAGGCAACTTTTTTGTTCATATAATTTGTAGCTCTTTCGGAGTCTTTGCGTGCAAAGTTTGTTTATTTGGAGTTTTTCAAATGAGCCATGAATAAAACAATTAGTTTTTCATGTACTATATTAATAGTACACCCAGTTAAGCGTGATTATTGAATAATAGAGTTGTATTAGAATTCATAATCATATAAAACTAGCCTACTTTCCAACATATTAATATAATTTTGGCAAAATTGGCCTTAACACCACAAACTATGTCGGCAGGGGTATACAACACTACCAACTTGGACTAGTAATCAAAAACCACAAACTATTGGTAGTCATGCAGCGAGTATCATAAATGATACCAAAACCAACTTATCATGATACATTATCACATGACATATAGGCTTCTAATTAAGGAAAAAATAGGATAAAAAAGAAAAAGGGGGAAATCGAGAAGAATATTGTTACGAATTCCACGTTGCATGCAAAGTTAGTTTTAACGTCATTTATGACACTTACTGCAACAAGGCCAACATTTTGTGGTGTTTTGGCTACTAATCAAAGTTGGTGGTGTTGAGTGCACCCACATCTTTATTTATGTTGATGATGCCAATTTTGCCTAATTTTCTGTTATAATACCATAAAGGAATGCAACATTACTTTTCTAAAGTTTCTATATCTATCATATACATGGTTAGATTACCAAGAATGTCTTAACCTAATGATTAAGATTGAGGTATTGTGAGAAATATCTGCTTAAAAAAAAAGTGTTTGGAACAATATATGTTCAAATTTCTCATCTTCTTTTTTATACTTTGTACTGTTTTTGTGACTTATATGGATAAAAGATATAGTTAGATTTATGTAAGGATATGGTAAATTAATTTACAGCTGAAACAATATCTAGCTTGGGCAAAAAGAGCCTATAAGTTGTCTGCAGGGTATGGCATGATCTCTACAGTATTATAATGAAATGATGATTTCGTGCCCTAAAAATTGGAGCCAATAAAAAAGAGGAGACAACTAATTATTGTGAGTGTCTGTGAAATCAAAAGATTTCATTCTTTTGTTCTATTACAGCGGTGTTCCTGAATTCATAAAGGTAGGGGACTTCTCTTTTTTATTGTAAGCTAGAAGGAAGAAGTTAAGAGGGCGTTTGGTTCGTTAAGAGGAAAGGGAAAGGGTTTGAGAAAGGGTTACAAGAGGAATGGAAAGGGTTTCCCTTTGATTAAAAATGTTGTTTGGTTAGGAACATCAAAGAAACTGGAAAATTATTATTATTATTAAAATAATAATAATAACAATAATTATTATTATTAAATAATAATCATAAATATGAAAATAAATAAATAATAATAATAAATAGTAATATTAATAATAATAAATAATAATAATCATTAAATAATAATAATAAATAATAAATAATAATATTAATAATAATAATAAAAAAAATAATAAAATAAAAATAAAAATATAAAAACAAAAAAAATAAAAAAAAATAAAATAAAAATAAAATAAAATAATAAAATAATAATAATAATAATAATAATAATAATAATTTCATGGTAGAGGGATATGGGGTAATCCCAAACCTTGGGAGTGGTGGAGAATCAATCTAAGGGAAAGGAGGGTAATCCTAATAAGAAAAAGGGGTAAAGGATTTGAAAAAACACACTAACCAAACACTCACAAAGGGAAACAAGGAACTCAATTCCCTTTCCCTTTCTTGAAACCCTCTAACCAAACGCCCCCTAAGATAGAAATGATTAGTAAAACATCGATTTTTCGTGGTTTTAAACGCACTTCACAAAAAGAGATGAACTTTTAGTGATCTTTAGGAGTTCAAAATACAAAACGACACAAGGTTAATAGTAACAATTTGACAAGTAAGGTTAATTAGAATGTTTATATTATAGTATTTGACGGATCTAGAAATAATATTTAATGGGTTCAAAAATATCTTGAGAACTTTTACTGGGGTTAAGTCATAAGTGGTTAAATATTTTAAGAACAAATTGAAAAATTCAAAATTTTATAAAGAAAAACGTTCGTTTTTTCATTTTTATGTAGGGCCAAGGGACCCTACTTAGTCTAATGTGACTTTGCTAATGGACTAGTACCACAATTTCTAATATCACATATGCAAACCAGACCCAAAACATTTTTGTTGAACACTTTGCCTATCATTGAAAGTTGTGTTATATTACCTTCATCTAATAAAAAGTTTACCCAACTTTCTTTTTATTCTAATAAAAAGTATTGACCAACTCCTATCACATCTACTTTTTTAATAAAATAACATTTAATGATCACACTATAATTTATCATCTTAAACTACGTGTCCTAATAAGTGTTTCGATCTTCCTGAGACGGAGGTTATATATTCATATAAAATTGTTTTACGATGATCTTGCATGTAGAGGGACATGTGAAATACTTTTGAAACAAGGAAAATTCGCCAATAACTATATGTATTTTCAAATAGGTCACCTTGTGTCTCCTTTTCAAAAGAAATGGTATACTACCTCTTTTAACATTTTCTTTCATTGTGGCTACTTCTTGCCAATTTTCAATAGTTACTTTAGCGACAAACACCTTCATTTTGTGCATGAAATGTTCCACAAAACAAATGGAAAATGTATCAATACAATAAAGTTAAATGTCTAAAAAAGTATTAGTAGTTTACAAATGAATAAATAGACGGTATAACGACCTCACCTCTACCCGATTTTTTCAAAATAATGCAACCTTACAGTAATTTATAAATAATTCAACTTTCATGGTTGTTTACTTAAATTAGTCCCTAGTGACGTATACCCTAAATATGGGTAATTTTGTAGAATATGAAATTAGGGCAAAAAGTTTGGCTTCTCATTAAGCATCATCACAACATATATAATACAAAATTTAGGAACCCTAACTAAGATACAACTCTATCTTTAGACAACTTTCTAAAATATATATCTCTATATCCTCCTCATGTTGGAGCATGTGAAGGCTCGAAAATGCCCAACTTAGACAAACGAAAATCAAATGTGACTTGCCAAGAGTTTTAGTAAAAATGTTAGCTAATTAAGCCTTATTGAAAACATACGAAGGCTCAATAAGACCGTCAATCATAGCATCACGCACAAAATGACAATCAAACTCAATATGTTTTGTGCGTTCATGAACTATCGGATTCTATGCCAAATGAAGCACCTATTGACTATCACACAACAAGGGAATGCATGAATTTGGGATTATGAACACCCAAACTGAGCAAACCCTTCAACCACTTCGACTCACAAGTCATGGCAGCCATACCATCCTCACTTCCTAGTTGCCTACAAGCCTGCCTCCCTTCCCTCGCCAGCGAGGCTGAGATTACCACCTTCTCCGTCGACTCTAATACTTTCTTTGGTGACTCACCGTCAAATCAAGATGAGGCTTCTTTTATTCATGGGTTGTCAGGTGTGGGCTTAGGCGCTTAGCCAATTTCTGGCTAGGATCTTCCTTTCCCACTACAAATCAATGACAATCTATGTACTCCCCTTATTTCCTCCAATTCTAATGTACACAAAATCTACCCGTTTGTTGCTTTCATACCCTTAATTACTTCCCATAAGAGGAACAAAGTATACCAATTAAAAGTTAAAACATGCAACTACTACTATTAAACTCTTATAGAACACGAACAGTATCATTAATACATTTCTCTCATTTTTCTCCCTCGAATCTAACCTTCCTTACAAACCTTTACCAACATAGCACATTTGCGTTTTCATGGCTTTCTCACCACCCATATTCAGAAAGTTCCCCCCATTCATGTCACGTGTAGGCTTAGAAATGAGGGCTAATTTAAAAAGATTGGACAAAGGTGGAATTATTCATGACGACTATTCAGTTAAAAAAGGTTTTTTTTATATCAAGAAGTACCTAATAAAACACAAATTTTGTAGGGAAGGAGTCTTAATATATTTTTTTTATCTAAAAAGACTTATTAAAATACTTCCAGTTGTTAATAGCAATCATATTATGAATTTTAGGCCAAAACACGAATTTCGAGTGTTGACTTTTTTAACTCTAATTGACTCTTTCAAAATGAGAAATTCTTAAATGTCCATCTCTAGCCATTTGCAACCCATTAACTACTTTCTAGTACTACGAAGTCCACAACAACAAGATCAAATAAACCAGCCCATTTAATTTCCTAACTTTTTAACCTAACCCACCAACCAATTATGGCGGGAAATACACCCATTTCCCGCCAATAAACCCCCAGAAATTACACTCTTTTGCACACTTTTGCAACTTCAATCTCCAAATTCTCAATTTCTCCAAAAACCCAAAACTCCATTTTTCTCTCAACACTCATCAATGGCTTCCGATTCTTCTCCTGGCCATATAAATGGAGGTAAATTTCTCTCTCTTACTAATTTAGTATTAGTTTCTTACTTATGAAATAAAATTTCCTTACAATTAATTTGTTTAATGAGTAAACTTTGCAGGTCCTTCATCACCAGATGATTTCACATCAAGTCCAATTGGAAACACTGTGTCATCACCCGGCGATGGTTTGCGACAAAATGTTCGGACTCGATCAAATTACTCAACCCCAACCTCTGATAGGAGGAGACCAAACCCGTCAAATGAAGGTAGAACACCTTCTTCATCTGGGTCCCGCAGAAGGGGTCGCCCTAGGCGGGACCAACCTCCATCGACACCTGTTGCGCCTACACCGACCTCATCTGAGGCTGGGGAAGGGTTTGATGGGGATGATGCTCCACCAATGTATGTGTGGGGGACTAATATTAGTGTTCAGGATGTTAATGAATCAATTTTGAGATTTTTGAGGAATTTTAGGGATGCTTCTATTGATTTAGAGAGTGGGGAGATTGAAGGTAAGTATATGAGATCGATTCGAAGAGTGATTGAGATTGAAGGTGATTGGCTTGATGTTGATGCACACCATATGTTTGATTATGATCCTGATTTGTATAATAAGATGGTTAGGTACCCTCTTGAAGTTTTGGCGATTTTCGATATCGTTTTGATGGATATTGTTGCTAGGGTTAAACCACTTTTTGAGAAACATGTTCAAGCTAGGATTTTTAATCTTAAGACTTCTACTTGCATGAGGAATTTGAATCCTTCTGGTACTTTCCCTTTTCTTCATACTTGTATCAATTTTGTGTTTTATAGCCTAAATTCTGAAATGGGTTTTTCTTGTTTTGATTATTGAAAGATATTGAGAAGATGATATGTTTGAAGGGGATGGTTATTCGATGTAGTGGAGTTATACCTGAGATTCGAGAAGCCGTTTTCAGGTGTCTTGTATGTGGATATTTTACTGATGCTATTGTAGTAGACCGAGGTATATGTTTTAAGCTTGTTAATTTGGCTGTCTTGATGAAAATGTATAATTTTTTTGGTGTTTGGTTGAAATGTTTATGAATGGTTTTGCAATTTTATCAGGAAGAATTAACGAGCCTCCTGCCTGTATGAGGGAAGAATGCAAGGCACGGAACTCTATGACACTTGTTCACAATAGATGCAGGTATATAGCATAACAATTTTCTTTGTCCGCGAGGTTGCTCGAGACTGATATTACAATTTAACATGTGTGGTTGGCCTTTTCACTTTTCACAGTCTGTGTGATGCTATGACAATTATAGTAGAGTTTGGGAATTGATTCATTAGTCATTTGCTTGTTTGTTAAGCTTAGAAATTACTGTAGCCTTCTCTAGGAGTACTAGTTGTTGTAGGAGGGTTTTTGTTTAGTTGACCTCTGTCGGTTTTTGAAGTTATATGGTGAAGTGTGTATATTCTGTCAAGACTTCCAAATTCTGTAATTTCTGAAATTTGACATTGTTGTTTGGAGAGCTTATCTTGTCTGATTGTTCTTGATAATTGAAATTGATTCCTGCATTGATGTCAAGGTGCAAGAGCGGATGCAGCTTTGTTTCGAGTATATTGTGTCACAAAGAATGTAGTCTGGGTTGGTTCTTAAATATGTTGTAGAGTATATGATTAGAAGAGTCATTTTACAAGTCAATTATAGCTTTTGAAATGGTGTCATGGTGTTAAGAAAAGGTATAAGAGTAATTATTGGTCAGTAGCATTTTATTCGTTTTATCTTATGCTAAGACTAAGTTGAATGGGATATTCCATTAGGTTTGCTGATAAGCAGATTGTGAGACTCCAAGAGACACCAGACGAGATTCCTGATGGAGGGACGCCTCACACAGTGAGCTTGTTGCTGCATGACAAGCTGGTGGATATGGCGAAGCCAGGTGACCGGGTTGAGGTGAGCTGTGAGATTATCACAGTTGATGATCGATGCCCTTACATTATCTTATCACTTGTTAAAGTGTTGTCTGTTGTGCTTCCTTTAATAGGTCACCGGAATTTATAGAGCAATGACTGTCAGAGTTGGACCTACTCAAAGAACTGTGAAGTCGTTGTTCAAGGCATGTATCTTACTCGCATCCTTACTTAATTTGAGGAACAAAGTCTATGTCTAACTTGAGCATACTTTTTCTTCTCATGGCAGACTTACATTGATTGTCTCCATATAAAGAAAACCGATAAGTCGAGAATGCAGAACGAAGATCCCATGGAGGAAGAAATGGGAGCAAACCGAAATGAAGATGATGTGAATGTTGACTTTCAGAAGAAGGTAACTGAAGGTTATTGTCTGTAACATCATATTGCAATAAAACAAAATCACTGTACTATTGGTTTATGATGCATTTCCTGCCTTCAGGTGGATGAATTGAAGGAGCTGTCCAAATTGCCTGACATATATGACCGACTAACAAGATCGTTGGCTCCAAACATTTGGGAGCTTGATGATGTCAAAAGAGGCCTTCTTTGTCAGGTAAACATAATTGCCTAGCCAATCAAATTGAATAGTTCAACTCTTGTTAGATTGATGCTGATGTTGCTCAATCATCCATCCTGTAGCTGTTTGGCGGTAGTGCAGTGAAGTTGGCATCTGGAGCTAGTTTCCGCGGTGACATTAACATCCTTCTTGTTGGTGATCCTGGGACAAGCAAGTCACAACTGCTTCAGTATATCCATAAGCTATCTCCTCGAGGGATTTATACGAGTGGAAGAGGAAGCTCAGCTGTTGGATTGACTGCCTATGTTGCAAAAGATCCTGAAACTGGAGAAACTGTAAGATTGTACTGATCCACGATTGTTGTAAATCACTGCCACCATAATTCCGAGTTAAGCGAAATATAAATTATCTAATGTATACGGCATGCCATTAATTTGATATCTTCAGGTTCTCGAAAGCGGTGCCCTTGTTTTGAGTGATAGAGGTATCTGTTGCATTGATGAATTTGACAAAATGTCTGAAAGTGCACGAAGCATGTTACATGAGGTGAGTCTATCTGTTGATCTTATACCAAATTGCTCCTTTGAAGTAGTTGATTACCTCTCATGGTTTTGTGTCAATTTCTATCATGCCTAGTATTGATCCTAAAAAGGAGTTTCGAACTCCAAACCAGTTGAGCATCTAGTTTAACATGGTGCAATTACTAATTTCTGGTTCCTATTTGAACTTAACCTAGGTGATGGAACAACAAACAGTTTCAATTGCAAAGGCTGGAATAATTGCTTCCCTTAATGCTAGAACCTCTGTACTGGCTTGTGCAAATCCCAGTGGTTCACGTTACAATCCTCGATTGTCTGTTATTGACAACATACATCTTCCTCCTACCTTACTGTCAAGGTAATGCAAACAAGCTCACATGTTATCAACTCTAATGCTGATAACAAATTACTGAGTTCTTTTATGTCCATCTTTGCGAACTATAAACAAGCATTCCCCAATATACATAATCAATTTTAGTGTTGATTAAAGTTTCTAAAGTTTTTGCTTTTCTTCTCTCTCTGTAATCTAACTTGAGCATGCTCCTCTATTCTTCTCTTGGCAACTTATCTCAAATGAGTATATCAAACTATTCCGTCCATCCCAATTTAGCTACAACATTTGCTAAGATATTAGGTTGCAAATAAAAGCTAATTACGTCTTCAATTACATATTAGGTCGCATATAAAAGCTGATGCTAAGACATTATGAAACTGATAATGTTTTTTCATAAATTATCATATGAACTTATGCTCCAAGTTGGTGAACCGTGATTACCAACTAATTTGTGACAGGAAGTATATACTAGTACGATATGTTTGGCTGCACTGAATGCTTAGAAGGCATTTTGAGAATATGGAAGTACTGTGTTATTTGTGCATCACTTAAACAATTCTTGTTCTTTAACAGGTTTGATTTGATATATTTGATACTTGACAAAGCTGATGAGCAAACAGACAGGCGCCTTGCAAAACATATAGTTGCTCTTCACTTTGAAGACCCTGAGGTTTGATCAACGCTTTCTGTTTTCTGTTGCAAGAGAACATTCTCTTGCGGTCATCATTCATCTGAACCTCTTCTCTTTTCCATCCTGCAGAGTGTGCAGCAGGATTTCTTAGACCTTCATACATTAACTTCTTATGTAAGTTATGCAAGAAAGTATATTCACCCACGGTTGTCTGATGAAGCTGCTGAAGAACTGACCCGTGGATACGTTGAGATGAGAAGAAGAGGGAACTTTCCTGGAAGTAGTAAGAAGGTATATAAGGATTTTAGTTTTCCTGTAATTGTTAAACATTCTTTTTGTGTACTGTGGAGACTGCTGAGATATCGGAAACAGAAGCGTTGAAGACCTCATATTTCCGGCTGTTTATGGGTTTCTTTAGCCATGGGGGGTTTGGGAACACAAATGTTTTATAAAGTGAAAATCTCAGGTTCCAGGTGTTTCTTGAATTCACAGCCTAGTGTCTTCATGGGAATAAAAAGTGCTATTACAGAATTCATGACTGGTTTATCTATGTTTGGTTTTATGAACAGGTTATAACTGCAACACCAAGGCAACTTGAGAGTTTAATACGACTTGGTGAAGCATTGGCTCGGATGCGTTTCTCTGAATGGGTTAGTCTATATTTTTGAAAATCTGCCATGGTTAAACTACAATATATTAACATCCCCTGAAGAGTTCTAGAGATAATTTTTTGGTAAATGCAGGTTGAGAAGCGTGATGTGATTGAAGCTATCCGGCTATTAGAAGTTGCATTGCAACAATCAGCAACTGATCACTCCACAGGTAAATGCACGACCAACTTCAAATTTATATTCTCTAATGTACGCTTTTCCATGGATTTTGTTTTACACTGTTTGATGATATGTTTTTATGCTAGATTTTCTCTTGTTGAGAACATAAGAAATACAGTAGCAACATGTGTCTTAGAGGCTGAACCATGTTTAACAGATTAACAACCCAATTCTTTAGTGTTGTTTGCTACATCAGGTCTTTTCTTGTCCAGCAATATTATGTTGCTGTAAACACTGGAAGTTCACATTTTGAATTTTCTTTTCTCACAGGAACCATAGATATGGATCTAATTACAACTGGAATATCAGCAAGCGAAAGGATTAGACGTGAGCAAGTGTTGTCTGCAACGCGCAATGTAATCATGGAGAAAATGCAACTTGGTGGAGCAGCAGTACGCACATTAGAGGTAACAAATCATAGATTTAGCCTAACAAACTTCTTGGTTTATCACACATACAACATCTGATTCCTGATATTTTACTTGTTCACCTGACAGTTGCTTGAAGAACTGAAGAAGCAGAGTTCTGGTGCCGAATTCCACCTTAATGATGTAAGTATGCATACATCTGATTTTTTTTGATCGTATGCTGTTTACTTTGTATTATTAATCTAACCTGGTTGTTCTCCGATGTACCAGTTGCGAAATGCACTAGCAACTCTAGCAGGTGAGGGATTTGTATCTGTTCATGGTGATAATGTAAAGAGAGTATAGAAGTGGAGGATCGCAGCACAGCTCAGACTCAAGAGTGATGAAAAAACAGTGTAACATTAACACACTTGAACGGTTTAGCGTACAAGTCTCATATTATGTTGGTGACATGGTAGTTTAGGGTTCCAAAAGTTTTAGTATAGTATTGAGTGACGTAAAATTTGACAATTGTTTGTTGTAATTATTCTCATTATCAAATCTCTGCTGTGTTTTAGAATACCAGTTGCACAATATCAAATTAAGAATTTTGTCAGTCGGTGTTAATCTGAGTAAAAGGTTAAATGGAAAACTTGTTCTCTACCATAAAAGAGCGTTAAAACAAAGTGAATTTACCAAAATGTCTCACATGTTCATAGCCTGATTCATCAGGAAAGTGGAAACCAGGAACAACCGAACAAGCAACGAATAGAATCAAGTCGATGAAGATATTTGAGCAAGGGGCATTTTACATTTTGTAAGAACTTAGTGTACAAATGTTAGTATAATCAAGCCTGCTTGAGTACTTTCTACAAGTATATGATGGATAGGTTCAGAATAACTTTCTGAAATTACTTTTCTGCTCTTCCTCAACTTCTCCAAAAAGATCAAAGCAAGTTCTCACCAGTAATCTCCACAGGAGCAGTCCCCATTTCTGAAATGATGGAAACGAATACGATCCCTTACTACAATCTCTCTTTCGTATGCTTTCGAAATCAATTTCATAAAAGAATGGCAATCTTCACATGATCGCAAATTCTTTACGATCCTAATTGGGGAACCTGGCTTAGTCTTCATCAGTCCAAAGGCAACAGCGAGCTTTTCACTGTGATGAAGCAGTTGGAAAGCCTTCTCATCATCATCAACTTCAAGCAAAACCTCAGAAAGTTCAGGTTCATAACCTTCTCCTCTCAAACTCTTGCATATCTCTTCCAACTTTGCAAAAATAGTAGGTGCTTCAATGTGACTTGAATCTCCTGCAGTGAATTCATGAACACTACCATCAATCTCAATCTTACTAGAACCTGGTGGTTTTACCAGCCCGTGTTTATTCATTGTTTCCCTACAAATTGCCTTATCATGCCATTTTCCAGCAGATGCATATATATTACTGAGAAGAACATAACTTCCACAATCATCAAAATCTATGTTTATTTCCTTTATTAAACGTTCTGCTCGATTAGTATCACCATGAATTTTACACGCCCATATGACCGTTCTCCACAGAACTGCATCAGGCTGTATCAACATCTTCCTAATGAAGTTTTCAGCCTCCTGCAACTTCCCTGATCTCGCATGAAGGTCCACCATACATCCATGATGTTGAAGATTAGGTTTGATTCCATATTTCTCCCTCATGTCCCTAAAGTAAAGGTAAGCTTCAGTAACCCAGCCCGCGTTCCTACATGCTGCCAGAACAGCAGTCATGGTCCGCTCATCAGGCATTACACCAGAATTTTTCATTTCTTCAAAAGAACTAATAGCTTCCCTACTCATACCATGACTTGCAAGGCCATGAATCATGGCAGTCCAAGAACACACATCCTTATCAAAAACCTCGTCGAAAACTTTCCTAGCACTATCAATACAACCACATTTAGAGTACATGTCAATCAGAGCAGTACCAACATTGGTCCTTGAACTAAGCCCTTGTTCTTCAACAATCCTATGAGTTCTTCTCCCAACCTCCAACGCCCCTGTCTCCGCACAAGCCCTCAAAATCGACACGATTGTTGCATCATTAGGCTCCACTCCACTCTCTATCATCTCTTTAAACAGCTTAATCGCTTCGATAGCTCTACCATTATCGACTAACCCATCAATCATAGACGTCCAAGTAACAACATCTCTTTCAGGCATTTTATCAAACACCTTACTAGCACAACCCAAATCATTGAATTTCGCATACATATGAATCAAAGAATTACATATATATCTATCAGACCCAAAACCAAGTTTACAAATCAAACAATGTGCTTGTTTTCCCAATTGGGTATCTCTCAATCTACCACAAACCTTAACAACAAAAGGGTACGTAAATTTGTCGGGTTTGGGAGTAATGCCAGGATTTTGATTCATGTGCATTGCAAGGAAGAGAGAGATTGAGTGATTAGGGTTTGAAGTTTCGCAGTAAGCTCGAATCATGGTGTTCCAGTAGTAGGAATTGGGGGATGAAAGACAGTTGAGGATAAGGCGAGCATAATTAAGGTCGCCTGAAGGAGAAAGGGCACAGAAAGTGAAGAGTTTGCTGTAGTTTTGATGGTGGGGTTGTGCACCTGATTTTAGTGCTTGAGCATGCAGTTGCATGGCCTCAGACATGGTGGTTACCTCCATTGATCAAGATGAGGAGTGAGGATACATTACATCATTCACATGCGTGCGTCTCTTATCTACATGTAGATCATGGGCTCATGAGTCATGACTAGGGGGTGAAAACGAGTCCGGCCTATTCGCAAACAGTTTAGGATTGGATCAGTTAAATTCGACTTGTGTCTTGTGATAACTCGGCTCAAATTCAAAGTGGCTCGAGACTTTAATAAGATGAGGTTCAGCTCGGTTCGAACAAATTGTGAACACTTAATTATTCTTTTATATAGAAAAAGATACATAATAAAAAGTAAAGTTTCATTATAAAAACAAAAACCTACAAATCTCAAAAATCAAAAAAAGAAAAACAAAGAAAACATGTAAAATTAAAGGATGACGAGTCAAACTTGTTCGTGAATAGTTCGAGCTACACCATACATTTATACATGTCTCTTATCTACATGTGGATTATGGAAGGTTATGGCTTTGTTGGCTTCCCATTTTACTCTCGATGGTTGTTCTAACTAATTATTATACTAAAAAAAATGCATCCCCCTATTTTTATCTTGTTAGGTAACTACGAAGTCACTAGTAAGGCTCTGTTTTTTTTTTAACTTCCTCTAATATTCCCTTTTGACCTTTATACTATCCATTGATCATATTTTTGTACATATGTTAAAATTCATTGTTAGCATATACAAGATATGTTGATTTTGTATAGACGTATATTTTATCAAAAATCGATTTTTATAATTTTTTCGTAATGATAATTCGAGATACTTCTTAATGATAAAAGTTATGAATTGACAAGTGTGTGAGTCAATATGAAGCATTACTTAAAATGAGGGGGCTACTAATTTTTCAGCTCTTCATGCAATTATGTTCAATTCAGCCAAATTTGGTTAAAAAAATGGGCCTAATGAATAAACTTAGGAGTTAAGACTATAGCTAACAAACTGGTTAGTTTAGGCCGTAAAGATTTGTCGAGTTTACAAATTAACGCATTCGGTTTCCAACTCTAACTCAACCCCTTTACAAATTAATGAGTTGTATCATTATTATCAATTATCACATATAAACCACAATAAGAAGTGGAAATTTCGCCCGGGCCAAAAACCTAGATCATGTTTGGTAAATGGCTTTTTATTGGCTTTTTAATTTGGTCAAACAGTAAAAAAAAAGTGTTTGATTATTGGTTTTTTGGTTGGCTGAAAAGCCGACTTTTAAACCAAAATGAAAAAAACTATCTAGAGCAGTTTTTTTGATTGACTTTTGGCTTATTGGCCCACAAACTCTCTAAATAAATAACCAACAACCACAATTAATTTTGGCAAACACTTTTGCAAATAGCGGGCTTAAATCGCCAACTTAAAAAACCAATACATACCGATAATACGTCCAGTCTGTCAAATAAGCCAACTAAACCAGTCAAAAACCAACTACTGATCGCGGAACATACCCTAATCACACTGCATACAAAACCCCATCTACTCTTTGAATCTACACTATACTAGTCCTTGGTCCTTACTAGTTACTCCTTAGTTAATCAGTTGATATAGTACTAATCTATGAACGGGTTAATAGAAGTCAGGTTTTAGCTGTCAGAAGAACGTGGTGGAAACATTTATCTATCTATAATTATTAAACCACAAAACAAAACCACAACAATTTCAATCTCTCTTTCTCTCTCCTCCTTCCGTGACACTCATATCATCTTATAGCCAGAGACAAAGAAGAGAGGAGGAGGAAACAACACAATAACACAGAAGAGAGAGAAAATCGAGGAGAGAGAAAATCGAGAAAGACGACAACAATGGTAGGATGTTGTCCGCCGATGGATCTGATGAGGTCCGAAGAGATGCAATTGGTGCAACTCATCATCCCTATTGAGTCGTCTCATCTCACCGTATCTTATCTCGGCGACCTCGGTCTTGTTCAGTTCAAAGATGTTCGTTTTCTACTTTCTCTCTCCTCGTAATTTCTCAATTATTCATTATCTTTTTGCTGAATTCTGGTTGTTCATCAGTGTAATTTTATCAATTTTTGTGTTTTGATTGATTATTTGATCAATTATTGCTGCGATTTTGTCGTTTTTTGGTAGAGGTTTTTGATTTAGGGTTTTTGATGATTATCTTATCGATAATCCGATTTCTGGTACTTTGATTGCGATTTTGTTTCTGATTTAGGGATTTGTGATGCGGAATGTCATTGTGATTGAATGTTTTGTGTGAATAAGTTGTGATGTAAGTTTGCGAGTCTATAGTTCTTGGAGAAAGTCAACGGAGTGAAGCTGGCTTTTATGAATGCAATGCATCACATTGTCTAGATTGATGCTTGTAATTTGAAAATTTTCATGTATGGAGGAGTTTCGCAAATAAAGTAGCTAACTTGTTTATGGCGAAGGTACTTTGATCGTGCCGGTATGCTGAGGATCAGTCATTTAAAGTTTAGCAAGAAAGCTTTTGTGAGATGACAGTTTTTTGGAGGTCTAGTTATAGTGTTGAGAAGAGTAAAATTATGGAGGAATATATTTATAGTTTGGCCAGCTATATTTATGAGCGACGGTATGGACTACAGAGTAACCACACAGTGATTATTGAGATGTCCATGCCTTCAATATATATTGGTTGGTCGAATCTGTAAAGAAAGCATTTAGTGCCTTGCTGTCCTCGGCTAATTTTACCCTTTAAACCATGAAGAAGCATTTGAGATCATTATCTGAGTTGTGCTGAACTTAGCTACAGACCTATAACTAGTGCTTTGCAGATTTTTTTTTCATTAATATATAGTGCAGTTCGGCGACAGAAAGATGCTATTCTTTATAGCTTTGTAATAATCTCTAAAATATAGTTGTTTCAAGTGTTTCCATACTGATAGTATATCTGCCGGTAGCTACATTTCTCTCCAAAGGATTTCTTTCTTTCGTATAATTTATCTCAATATGGAGATTTTGTTTAAGTGTGTTACTCCAGGGAATTTGTTCTCTATTTTCTCCACGAATTTCTGACATGTTTTCTTTCCAGTTGAATGCAGATAAGAGTCCTTTCCAAAGAACCTATGCGAATCAGGTATGCTGAAGTTGACATTATGCTATCCTCTATTATCCCTCAATTTGGCTTCAAGTATAGTAATTGTCTTTTTAAGAGCCTGATTCATCCTACTTATATTGCATACTGAGTGATTATCGGAAAGATATATCTAACTTCATTATTCACCAGAACAAGGCCGGTGTACTTAATTGATCTCATTGGCATGGGCTTAGGACATAAACGAGTTTAAATCAGCATTGGTTCAGTCCTCCTTGACTCCTTCACTCCTTCACTTTGGATCGCTCTATCTCCCAGTTTGAACCCGTGGATGTAAATTTCTTTTGTTCAGTGAGGCTTACCCTCTAAGTAGCAACCAGCCCCTCTTGCAACTGTTATAAAACTAGTTGTTGCCCTTTTCACACGTGAAAGATGAAGTTCTTTACTCTCAGTCTATGTTCCTAACAAAATGTATTCTCCGCGCTTCTCCTTGATTTGATTGATATCTAAGTATATCATTCTCTTTATAAATCTCAAGAGCATGCAAGAAGGAAGGTTTTGGTCCAGCTTCATTTCTACAACGCATAGAAGCTCGTTTAGCCTTACCTCTATAGTTGTAGAATGGTTATTTTTTAGTCTTTGGTCCAAGAGGCAATGACAAGACAAAAGTGAATTAAAGCATCTAACTATCTAAGCGAGACGGTTGATATTGTTCATTGTGAATTTGTGATACTATTAGAGACTTTGAAGTGTTCTTTTTATAATATATTTGTGCATCTAGATGGACTAAGTTTTGTAATTTTTTTGTGAAGGTTAAAAAATGTGGAGAGATGGCTCGTAGATTACGATACTTCAAGGAACAAATGTCAAATGCTGGCATTACAATTCCACCGACGTCTTTTACAGGGAATGATATCAAAGTGGATGATTTGGAGGTATGTTGGCAAACTTCCTCCTTCCTTATCTTTCAATATAAATGTTCTTTTCCTGTCATTTTCTCCCCGTTGAAATATTTCAACATTGATCTTCTGTTCGGGGTTATTTACAACTAGCCAAGTACTGATCATTTTTTTCCTTTTTTTTCTCCACGTTAAAATCTTATCAGAGGTGTGTTTGAAGGAAATTTACCATGGTTTACTGACTGAACTAGTTGTGGTTTTGCATTTCTATAGGTGAAACTTGGGGAGCTGGAATCCGAGCTTACTGAAATGAATTCAAACAATGACAAGTTACAGCGCACTTATAACGAACTTGTTGAGTACAAACTTGTTTTACAGAAGGCAAGTTAATCATTCTTTGAACTTTTTTGTTTACTTTAAGTCATTACTACCTTTGTTGTAGTTTTACCATCATATTGTTTTTTAATATCATTTATATTCTTTACTTTCTTCTTGTATTATGTGTGCCTATGATAAACCTTTTCACAATTTCTTCTTATGCATAAAGATACCAATGCTGAAAAATGTGCATTGGCAAATATGTTCATCTTCCGGTCTGGACTAGAAAAATGAACCGGTTTGGTCCGCGTTGGCTTTTCCAGTGCGGCCACTTGTTTTTCTTTAAGAGAATATCTTTTATGTAAAATTTAATCTTACTATTTATCGATAATATATTCATAAACTATTATTATATTATATTAGCTATTTTTGAAATATAAATAAAATATGATTATAAAACTTAAAAACGATAAATTTTGTAAAGGTAATTGGTCCAAATCCGAGCCGGAAAAATTTTGAGTTTTCCAACTAGACCAGTAAACATCCTTATTAGCATATGTGTCAAGTCCTTTGGGTACAATGATTTAAATATAGAGGAAGCAGTAAATGGTCTATATTACCCTCTCTTCACATCATCTTATATATCCAACATGGGTTAAGCACTTGAATAACGATTCCATTGTGTATTAGCTTATTGATCAAGTTGAAGGGAATAGACTCACAGCCAAACATGAGCCATGTTCTTGTAGCTTCAACAGAAGTGTTTTGGTGGGTGAAAGACTTCAGTTTTGAGGAACATGTAACTTATTTGGAAAATGAATATTATTATCTCCTCATTTTTATAGCAAGAGAGTAATCTTCAAAAACATATTTAGAAGGCTAACTTGCGGCCTGCGGGAACAAGATCCTGGACGTTTCTTTTTATTAGTCAGAACTGTCAGATCAAATACTGAAAGATGTCTTTTTGTTAACCTTCCAGGCTGAAGAATTCTTCTATTCAGCTCAAAGAAGTGCGGCTTCTCAACAGAGGGAATTGGAAGCACAGCAGACTGAGGAATCCTTGGACACACCTTTACTTTTGGACCAAGTACACTTAATCTATTCATCTGTTGTGTTTGTACCTTTCTCTGTTTACCATGCTCTAATTTTTTTTTTTTTTTTGGACTTGTGTTAAGGAAAAGTCAGGTGATCCATCAAAGCCTGTGCAACTGGGGTTCTTTACCGGCCTTGTATCGAGGGAGAAATCTATGGCTTTTGAGAGGATCTTGTTCCGTGCTACTAGGGGCAATGTTTTTCTAAAGCAGACTACAGTAGAGAATCCTGTGACTGATCCTGCTTCTGGAGAGAAGGTTCAAATTAATACCATTTCCATGCTTTATTTTCAATGCTTTTGGAGCTTTGCTGTTTTTCTGCATCAAATTTGACTTTGAAAGTCCTTTGTCATAAGTACAGATTCATTCCTTCCCCCATGTGACATCTTTACGTTTCTTATTGCTCATGATTCTGGCAGCCTTATAGTTTATAGGAGTTTTAATCAGTGTTCTTTTGGATTGATAATGAAATATAACCTTTTTCTATGTAATAGGTGGAGTTCTCACAGTATCTATGGGATCTCATTCTCTGTTGTTGTTCTTACTTCTTAGTCTCTGTTCCTCCTACTTACTCTTTCATCCATTTTTATACTCAAATACTCCTTCCTGTGGGTGACAAATGAATCGCAAGTCTAGTGGATATACAGTATACTATACGGTTCCATCACTTCATGTCCTAAGAAAGCAAGAGGCCTGACTGTTCTTCTGTAGATGGTCATTGTTGATATGCGAAATTAATAATGGTTTTCATGGTTTTAACTGTTACCTCGTCACTGTGTTATTATAATTTGTAACTCAGCTTCAGTGTCAAACCGCCCAGATATATCTTACAGATTTTGTTTGTAATTCCTTTTTTTTTTTCTATATTGAAGCCATAGACTGGTTTTTTGGTGCATTAATCTGATTTTTGGCTACTGTTTTTCAGGTTGAGAAAAATGTCTTCGTAATATTTTATTCTGGAGAAAGAGCAAAGAACAAGATTCTTAAGATATGTGAAGCATTTGGAGCTAATCGTTATCCTTTCAGTGAGGACATTGGCAAACAAGCCCAAATGTTGAAAGAGGTGTGTAATATGGACTTAATTCAGCCCCTATATGTTCTTCTCAGTTTGATTCTTTTTTCCTGCATCTACCTTATAAGATGAGGAACTATTACCTATAACCTGTGTACCCCTTCGAAATTCCCTGCCAAAGAAAGAATAACATGTTAAAAGAGGCGTGTAATATGGACTTGAATTCCCTGCCAAAAGAAGAATAATAATGGTCCGGGAACAAATGAAAAATGCTGATGAAGTGGGTAGTGGAATGTTTTCACTACCATATGTTGGCCATGCTCTTTTCAACTTATTTTCACTTATGTGAACTTATCTAAACTTTTTGTGAGTGTGTCAAACCTTTTTTCTTTCTTATTTGAACTTATTTCCTCTGAGAAGGACAGAAAATAAGTGGAACAGATTCTGGCTGTTGTTTATATCATACAGATATATAGCCTGCCTTCATGTGAAGTCATTATTGATATTTGCAGCTTTTGGTAGCATCTTTTATAATTTTTGGTTCAGCCTCTTCATAGAAAAATATATCCCTGAAGTGTCAACTTAACTACTCCTTCCATTTTACAGTGATCATCTTCCTTTTTTTGTAATTCAAAGTATTTATCGTTTTTGGCGTTCCTAATTGTTCATTTATTTGTCAGTGCATTTGAATGTACAGCTCTTCTAAATTTTCCTATCATTTTTTTCCCATTTTCTCATTTTTTGTGAAAATCAACTTGGCAGACACTCTTAAACTAAGAGAGTAGATGCTTATTTTGTCAGAGAGTAGATGCTTTCTTTAATCAGTTCTATTTTTTCTGCCCGGTCCACATTTTTATCATGTGAAATGTGGATCTGCTGACCTGAATTGTCACCATCTGAAATCCTCTTTGATAATTCTGGATTTCTTCTGCTGCTATAAAATTTTACCATGTGAAAAGGTTCATACCATCAAGTTCTGTGTTTCTTTTTTCACCATCATATATGTGAATCTACTGACTTTATGTGATCGAATATTAGGTGTCTGGTAAACTTTCGGAGCTGAGGACTACAATTGATGCTGGACTTCTACATCGTGGCAACTTATTGCAGACTATTGGTGACCAATTTGAGCAGTGGAACCTTCTGGTCTGTTGGGAATCATTATGTCAAATTATCGTTTTAACTGATGTTATTAGTTAAAAGTGCTATATCTATTTATGTCAACTTTCTAATGTTTTGTGGTGAAAGTCTGAATTTAAATTTTATTTTCTTATTTTGAAGGTGAGAAAGGAGAAATCCGTTTACCACATATTGAACATGCTTAGCATAGATGTAACGAAAAAATGTCTTGTGGCAGAAGGGTGGTGCCCAGTTTTTGCAACGAAACAGGTCAACTTCTGATATTAACAGTTTCCAGAGTGAATCTATAGTGATTCGTGTATGCTTATCTTCTTGCCCAGAAATGTTGGAACTCAACTATATAAGTGATGCTTGATTGATGCAGATCCAGGATGTGTTGCACAGGGCGACATTGGACTCGAATTCACAAGTCGAAGCCATATTTCAGGTTCTATATACAAAGGAGTCCCCACCAACCTATTTCAGGACGAACAAATTTACTCTTCCTTTTCAGGAGATTGTTGATTCATATGGGTAAGCTTTCTTACTTTGATCTCTGTGTGTGTGTGTCTACGCATATTGCTAAGCTCAAAACTGGCAAATTGCCACCTTATCTTTAACCTCTCACCTTCTAAGTGTAGCTTTCACGATTATCAAGATTATATGGCCTTCATGAAGTCTTGTATGACTTTTGTCATGTATATGCTGATTAGATCCTAATTTTTTGCTGCTTGAATCTCCTTCATTATGCTTCCCTGCTCCAATACTCCTTTTCTTCCATCTCTAGCAAAAGTCACTCAACGTGCAATGATAACATACGTGGAGATGTAGTTCATGAAGTTCTTTAGAGCATGGAGTTTGCACTTTTATATTATATTTGATACTCTTGTGATCATTATCTCAAATTTGTGCCCGTAGAATACCCCCTCCTCCCCACCTACAAAAGAATTCAGTTGTTAATAATCTTGTGAGGAGGATTGACTTACTACTGTTCATCCTTTTGAAGTCAAGAGTGGCTTGGCATGCAAGTACATGGAGAAGGATATGCTTAAACTTTTGTACTGATTTCCCTCATTCTAGGCTTCTTTATTTATATATTTCACTGACAATCTTCGAGCACCTATATTTTACCTGCGATGGTGTTGAGGTTAATATATGGCAAAATGTTCATTTAAAAAGGTGCTTACTTCAGTTGTGTATTCCTTGTGAAACTCTAGCCGTGTACAAATTTTCTGTTCAGGCCTCTGTATTCATCTCCTTTTCTTGGAAACTGAAGGCCTCTGTTTCTAATTCTTTGTGTGCTATTCACATTTTGGAAGTGTACAAACCAGTAAAGTAGGAATTGGTGACTGCTTTGCTTTCCGAATTATTGAACTTGAGGAGCTGATGTTTGTAAAAGCATACATGGTACATGATTTTTTCGTGTTTGCGGAGTAGATAGATAGGATAAAATTTCATAGTGTAGTGGCTTCTTTATCTGCCTACCAGCCTACATCTTTTAATTCTTCATCATTGCTAAAGTGATAAACACTATACATGCAGAGTTGCTCGGTACCAAGAAGCAAATCCAACTGTCTTCACAGTCGTCACTTTCCCATTCCTGTTTGCAGTCATGTTTGGTGATTGGGGGCATGGTATATGCTTGTTACTTGCGACTGCCTACCTGGTATTAAGGGAAAAGAAGCTTGCGAGTCAGGTGATTTCTTTGAACTTACTATGACATTCAAGTATATCTGAAGATGTAAATATGAGTTTTCCAAACAAGTGTTTTTTACTGTTCTATCCTCGTACTTGATAATTTTGATTACTGACCTGAAAGATATATATCAAAAGGTCGTCGGCTCTCAAATTTTATGGACATTGCATGAGCAAAACAAACTAAAAGATTGTTTACATGAAAAAATAGAAGATCATGTAACCGAAAAACTGCAGGCGTCTGCACGGAGCTCCCTCTGGAACAAGGACCGGAGAGGAGGAGCATATGCACACAGCGGCTGGTTCTTAACTTAGAATGCTGAGAACGTGGTGAAAACATAAGTTAGTTGTATGACCCAGTCAAGATGATAGGTTTTCTATGACCAAGTTACTGACTAGTGTAATATACTGAGATTTGGGCAAAACCAAGACGAGAAAGCACCATTGTGTTGAGGAACTCAAACTTCCAAATGTTAAAGGAACACCAAGTACATTAACTTTCTTTTTTTTCTTCTTTTTTTGTTGTTGGTGATAAGACAAATATATTGGAAGCTTGAACTATTATCTGACGGATAGAGTGTTCCTGAGAAGGTGGGATTCTACTACTGGAGGTCCTGAATCTATCTTTCTGCTGGATAGGAAAACTGACACCATGAGCTAAACCTGGAATTCTTTGTTTGAAAATGACAAATCTTAATTTTAAGAACAGATCACAAGCCAATATGAGTTGTGTCAATAATGTGCATAATTTGAATGGACATTTTTGTTTAAAAGTTCATGTGTCCTAAGATGGATTGAATTCTGATGGTTTGTCACCGAGAGCATTTTCTAGTTTTTGGTTTATTGATGGTAAAGCTGCACTAATAGATCTTGAATAACCCAAAGGTCGGTAGTGGTGTGTCCATAATAGGTGGTGTTGTATACATCAATATTTAACTCTCATTTATAGAACTGCCATGTATTAGGTGATGCAATTTCCTATTATACAATAATAGGATTGTACTTTTTAGGTCTTTTGTATTTTGAGTTTTGGCTTTATAAGTTTTGTTTAGGTCTGACTGTTGCTGATTTTATCTGCTGCAGAAACTGGGAGACATCATGGAGATGATGTTTGGAGGTCGATATGTCATTTTGATGATGGCGATCTTTTCAATTTACACAGGCTTCATCTATAACGAATTCTTCTCAGTCCCATTTGAATTATTTGGAAAGTCAGCCTATGAATGCCGTGATCCTTCCTGCAAGTATAGACCAGACTAATCCATGCCGTGATCTTTTCTTTTGACTTCATTGTTGTTGTCCTGTTTTATGTATCTGCTGTAATGCGTTTCAGGGATGCAACAACAGATGGACTGATAAAAGTGAGAAGTGCATACCCATTTGGATTAGATCCTGTATGGCATGGTTCCCGAAGCGAGTTGCCTTTCCTTAACTCCCTAAAGATGAAGATGTCAATCCTCCTTGGTGTTGCTCAAATGAATCTGGGGATCATAATGAGTTTCTTCAATGCTAAGTTTTTCAGAAGTTGTGTGGATATATGGTATGTCTTCATAATCTTTGAATAGCATTTCCAGAATTACTAAATACACTCAATATTCACATTTTTAGAGCTTCGTGATTTTCAAAGTTCACATCTTTTTAACAAAAATGTGATGTCTTTAAGTTACAGTTTTTCAAACTGGACTTGTAGTTAACTTTGTATTAATGCTGCAGGTTCCAATTCATTCCTCAAGTGATCTTTTTAAACAGTTTGTTTGGCTACCTCTCTGTTCTCATTATTATGAAGTGGTGCACTGGCTCTAAAGCTGATTTATATCACATAATGATATATATGTTTTTGAGCCCTACTGATGAATTGGGTGAAAATGAGCTTTTCGCTGGCCAGAAGACAACTCAGGTTTCTCATCCTTGGTCTTGACATTGATTTGAGATTGAGATTTTGTTTCAGATACTTTATGTTATAGTGTCCTAAGCACTTGCATTTTCTCCTCCCCTGTGTTACAGATGGTTCTGTTGCTGCTAGCCCTGATATCTGTACCATGTATGCTGCTTCCAAAGCCTTTTATTCTGAAAAGCCAGCACCAAAGCGTAAGCTTTTGAGACCTTTGTTTCTCATACATGTTACTGGTGGGTGTAGCTTTTTCCTGATTGTGAATTTTATGTTTTTGCAGAGGCACCAGGGAGAGTCATATGTGCCCCTTCAAGCAGAAGAAAGCCTTCAAGTGGAAGCAACACATGGCTCTCATGGAGACCATGAGGAATTTGAATTCAGTGAAGTGCTTGTGCATCAGCTCATTCATACTATAGAGTTTGTGCTAGGAGCTGTGTCCAATACTGCTTCATACCTTCGTTTGTGGGCATTAAGGTACTCTTCAGTAAGGCTGCAAAGTGCCAACTTTATTCTTAAAGACTATAATATATAGTCCTGAACACCGCCAACCTAATAAGAGCCACTCTGGATCCTATTGCTTTCAATAGAAAAATATCAAAGCTGAACTATATGTCATTGGACAATTACTAAAATAACGGGCAGGATAACTTTAACTATTTAGCTTGAGTGTTATGGTTTGAAGCCAAAGGGACCGAGAAATGATTGAATCCTAATATGTGTGTCATGAAATCCTTTTTTTGTATTATAAACATAAGCTTATAATATGATTTTGTCAGTGATACCTGATTGTTCATGTGCGTTTTCGTTTCTGTTGCAGCTTGGCCCACTCAGAGTTGTCCACTGTATTTTATGACAAGGTTTTGATGCTAGCATGGGGGTATGTCAAAAGAAATTCTCTTTTTTTTTTTTTTTTAGGTTTTCATGTCTCATGCTCTTGCTGAAATCATGTTTTGATGAATCAATTGTTTGATGGAACTGATGAATCAGTCTGTTTTGAGGAACACTGAAACCATCAAACATCGATCAATACCCAATAGCCGTTGATCGTTTGTGGCAAAGTGCTATCGGTGTATTGGATTGACGTGTAAAATTTAAAATTTCTTTTTCTATATGGTGGATTTCCCCATTGTTTTGAGTTGTTAACATACAAGGCTTCTCAATGGATCCATTTGTGGAGCTTTTCTACTCGTCGATTCAATTTGCAAATCAAAGAGTTCATGAGATTTGCACTTGAGAAAGAACAATCAGATTGGTTTAAGATCCTAATTGCTTCTTTATTGTTGCAGGTACAACAATGTACTTATTCTTATAGTGGGTATCATTGTCTTCATCTTCGCAACCGTCGGTGTGCTGCTGGTCATGGAAACCCTTAGTGCTTTTCTCCATGCATTGCGTCTCCATTGGGTGGAATACCAGAACAAGTTTTACTTTGGAGATGGTTACAAGTTCTATCCTTATTCATTCTCGTTGATTGTTGAAGAAGACGAATGAGTGTCAGAAATAGCTTAGCCATTTCTCTAGCAGTACGCGAGTTGTTGATATTTGATTCCTTAATTTTATCTAGCTTCCTGGAAAAGGAAGCTGGGAACGCCCCTTTGAGGGACATTTTCGAGAATTAGTTTTGCACAGTGAAGAGAACCAGCCCTTCCAATTGTTTATTTGTATTTGGAAGTAATAATAGGCCTAGGAGAGAAGTTACAGGCCATGTATCATAACAAATCAGTTCTTGGTGTGTTTATGTACAATAAGTTATTCCTTTCGACATCTCGATTCATGATAATAAAAAAACGTATGCTAAATCAGAAATTTGGCGTGTTGATTACAATATCTATCGATCGAGATAGATTTCGAGCTATGGCTGGATTCTGGATGCAGCATTCATTCTTGCATTCACTGCTATTATATTCTGGCCGTCTGATACTAACAAAAAACAGGGTCACCTAATAAGGTGTTCAACTTCAAGGTTTAAAAGTGACGAGAAATAGATCCCTTAAGAATGAGGGATTTAAGTTTTCTTTGTGTTACAAATAGAGGCAAAGTTCATTAAACCTTTTGATTAAGAAAATCACCACAAATTAATATTGTGGAACACATTATTTTTTTTTAAACTGTCACCTTATCAATTTTAGAGGCCCAATATTATAATAATCAAGGTTAACAATGTTATTTGAGAGGCATCAGCAATTTTATTATTGTCATTACTGCATTAGTTTTCAGGAACTGAAAATAGAAGCATTCAACAATCTGGAGTATGAAATTGGATGGTCTTTTATTAAGAACAAGAGATAAATTCTGTTATACAAATATGTTTACATATTCATGCTCTTTCGTGGTTCGACGAAAAGACAGAGAGGAAGCCTTGAGTGCAGAGCTGGGCTTACTGCTTGTACATTAGATTTACAGAAAATGTATGATGAACGAATGGTGAATGCATTCATCAAACTCTTCAACCTACTGAGGGGTATCAGCAACAGTAGAGACTAAAGTGTTGACACCACAAAGATCATAACCCCTACATAATCTGTAATATCCATTCTCTCCCCAGTATTCGCCCCATGAGTTCTTAATGATCCAATACGGCTTCTCTTCCTTCCGCATATCAGAATAACCAGCAGAACCATAGCCAACCAATAGCACTCCATGCTCCAAATCAGCTGAGCATGTCAATGGGCATGAAACTCCACTTATGTAACTCGACATATAACGAGCATTGATTCCTACTGCATTCGGTATGAGAGCTTAAGTTAATTGACTATTTAAAGATCGGACTCCAATAAAACACAAGTTATATCCTACAACTGGGAGCACCATGGGAATATACTTCCTTTGTTTTTTAATAGTTGCAACACTTTGACTTTTGCGTTCTTCATAAACTAACTTTGATAGTATTCTTTTGACTTATGCAATATGAAAATCACCGGTATTTATGTGAAAATAAACTCACATTCTTTTAAACAACTGCATGACCATATTGAGCATTATTTAGAGCAGCATATAATATAACTACAGAATAGAAGAGAAGGCATACCAGCAAGGGGGCCATTTTTTACAAGGTTTGCAGCAATTTGGCCTTCATTATCGGGGACAACACTGAAATTTGCAACCTTAGCTGCAATCTTGCTCTTGTCAAATTTGCAGCGGCCATTCCGAGCCTTGTATGGATAATCCTCCTCTCTCATCAGTCCACCATATTTCAGAAGATACTCAAAGGCATTGTTCATCAACCCGCCATAGCAACCGTCATCACAGTCATCTGGTTCCCCCTCTGGATCACACTACCAGATTGATGACATTTTACATCAGAAAACTGACTTGATACAAATTCAATGTTTGATCCCATATATGAGTCCAGCTTCTAAATCACATGTACTAAGATGAACTGATGAAGTACTTCCTCCGTTTCATATTACTCGCTACACTTCTCAATTCACGAATTCTTAGGCAAAAGAGAGATAGAGAGTAAAAAGAAAAGGGACTCATGTGAGAGGAGAGAGATAGAGAGAGATTATTGCCCAAAAAGGAAGTGTAGCAAGTAATGTGAAATTTCCCACAATGGAAAGCATAGCGAGTATTATGAAACGGAGGAAGTATATGAACATTAAACAGTTAAAGTTTATCTCGAAAACCATGATAGTCTGGTATTCTAAAACGGAGGGAGTATAATGCAACACGAATATAAATCTATGAAGCATTAGTGCAAACCTCGCGATCACAATCCACAAGCTGCTGCTCACTAAGGCTTACGAGTTTTCCTGTGGCAAGAAAGTGTGCACCTTCCATGGCGCCAGTAGTACTGAAGGCCCAGCAAGATCCACAACCGCCCTGATTATTACATTTTTAACCACCATATAAGAGCACAGACAATCAACCAATTTCACGACTATGTACTAATTCATTCCCAACGTTGTAGGCTCATAAAAAAAGTTGGAAAATGTCAGATAAATCATCAAAGAACAAAAAACACAAGTTCCTTACAGTTTTGCTAAAAGTCACATCATCAAAGATCCAACAATTCTATGTGAAGCTTAAGATCATAAGCCATAAGAAGTGAACTTTTACTGGAGATAAAGTCCGAATGACAAACTGTTTATTAGCAAACAAGCGAGGAGGCTATTTATGTAATTCCACTTGTGTGGGCTTCTATTTCTTTGCTATCTAGAAGTACTCATACCCACAAACACACAATTCCAAATTCAACTGTCAGACAATTAGCAGTAAATTCTTCAACTATCTAGTCATTTATGAAGCAAAAGTCTCACTAATCTACTTCATTCATTAAGCTCTATTTCAATTAATTGAATTAAACGGATTTTCTCTGAAAGACTCCCACTTCCCATAGATATCTATTCATTTTTCTTGCATTCCAATGAATAATTTGTCACTTAATACTATAATTCTATCAACAACACTATACCACCAAATATCATGAACAAAAAAGAGGGCAGAAGCATATTTACCCTGATCCTTTATATATTGATAAACTTCACTCAAACCGATAAGTTAGCCTAAATTGACAAGACACCAATACAATATATAACTAGCTGAACACCTCATTTTGTTACTCCATTTTCTATAATCTTTTCAATGTTGTTGCCTTATTATTCATCAGTAGCAAATAAAGTGAGTATGCACCATATAAAAATGCAACATCTAAAGTACAAGAGCATGGTACGCACCTGTATATGACTAACAAGTCAAATGTACATAGATAATAAGTCAAATGAACACATGTATATGACTAACAAGTCAAATGAACATATGCACATCTATATTAATACATGTTTTGGTATTGGGTTTCATATTCATAATCTATTCCTAGATGATCATCGTAAAACAGTATTCATCTTATAAACATGTGTATGTACTAATTTGGATAAAACAATGAAACTTCCTCGAACTAAGCGGAACACTTCTTTCAACAAACTCTTAAAATAGAAGCATTTCAATTTTTTAGTAAGAACACGATGCAAGTTAAAACATCCTTGTTTAACAGCATAATTTGAAAAAACAATTTAAAAAAAAGTCAACGCATGGCACACATTTCAACATTGACTAGAAAAAAAAAAAAGACGAATGACCTGATCTTTAGGAGGAGTAACAGCACCAAGTTCCCTCCAATCAAAATCAAGTGGAAGATCATCAGTAGGCAAAATGGGTGCTTTATTAGCATGAGCTGGATACTTCAACCTACTTTTTCGAGCACCCAAAAACCGATTCCTGAACTCGGACTGAGTCAAATCGGAGAACCGAGTCACACCATGTACAGCAGTGGGGTCCAGTTCCTGGTTACGCTTTGCACGGCGCAGGTTAGCCTTGAAGACGTTGAAACGGTAATCATGCTCCTCTTGAGTGGCGTAGGATTTGTTGAATCGTTTTTTGAAGAGAGAGAAATGTTGGTGTGGTTGAGATAAGTCTAGTGAGTTTAAACTTAAAGCGTCGTTGCTGACAACTTGACGGATAATTTCGTCGCCGGAAAAGTCGCCGGAAATGGGAAATTCGGCGGATGATGTGGTGGTGAGGAAGAGGAGAGAGAAAGTGAGGAGAGAGAGTGGAGGAGCCATGATTTTCACGTTGGTGTTGGATGATGGAGGAGAGAGAGTGGGAAGTTGGGAAGTGTGTTGTGATTGGTTTAGTAGGTGGGGGAAATGATTCATAAAGGAGAAGCGTGGGACAATTATGTAATGAGTCGTGGAAATATATTATTGGTAGAGCTCTTCAGATTTAGAGATGGGGTCGGATCGGAATTTGGACCGGATCGGACTGGTCTGGAGATTTGATCCAGTCTCCGGTACGTGAAAATGATGATTTTGGGTTTCAGGTCTAGTTCAGTCCAAATTCGAAAACTCTTAATCTTAGTACTATCTCTTTTTTATTATTATTTGCTACATTTTTGTACATGGTTTTTAAGGCATTATTTAACTCTTAATATCTCTTATTTTGTTTAAGTAAAAATTATAAAAAAATTAATATTATGAATCTACACGTCGAGACGAATCTAACAAGACTACACATTGCTATTTTTTCACTTATGAAATAGTCAATATAAAGATCTAGTCTCCGATCTGAGGAGTTCCACAAATCTGTTCCATCGATCCAGTCGGTGATCAACCCTAATTATTGGAGGTAGTTGTGATCAAATGGCGAGTCGGGGTGGCCCGCCTAAAATATTCAGGTCGGGTGTTTAGACATGCCGAGTTTCCGACCGGCTTCGTGCCCAAAATCCGTTAACTTCTGTTATGTGTAGCTGTATATTTTAGTTACATATAATAGTATCGGATTTATTAATATACAAATAATTGTTGAGTTGATTAACAATGTAAGCATTAGCATATTAAATGAAAAGTTATCGATTCGAGTCATTTCCAAATATCTAGGAATACTTCTACCTCCCAAGTACTTACTTGGAGAATTGTTATCACTAATTTCCACTAACTACATACAACAATTTCTAAAAAATTGCCATCATTATATTTATATTAACAACTACCTAAAAGGTTAAAATGTCTTTAAGTAGTACACTAACCAAAACCCAAAACAACCAAAAATAATCAAACCCAACCAAAAACAATGTCTTCTTCATCAGATGAATCTCTCTACTACATGTCCCTCATCTTCCTCAACTTCACAACTCTCCCAACTTTCATCACATGCCACCTCATCACCGCTCCCTACGGCCGCCACGTACGCTCCGGGTGGGGCCCATCTTTCCCCTCTTACCTTTCATGGTTTCTCATGGAATCTCCCACAATCTTTTTCTCTCTCCTCCTTTTCCCCTATGGCCGCCACGTGTCTTCTCTCCCATCACTCTCTCTCCTCTTCATTTTCCTCATTCACTACACCCACCGTGTCTTCATTTACCCTCTCCGCCTTTTCCGTCGCCGGAAAACCACTAGCGGTATTCCGATCACCATCGTTTTTATTGGTTTCTTTTTTAACCTCGTGAATACTTATAATCAGATTAGGTGGGTATCACATTATGGTGAGTATGTTTCTGATAAGTGGTTTTGGGGGCGGTTTTCCGGTGGATTGGTGGTTTTTGTTTATGGTATGGTGGTAAATGTGAAATCTGATTTGGTATTGATGGGCTTAAAGGCCCAAAATGGTGGGTATAAGATTCCTAAAGGAGGGTTGTTTGAGGTTGTGAGTTGTCCAAATTATTTGGGTGAGATTTTGGAGTGGTTGGGTTGGGCTTTAATGACATGGTCTTGGGCTGGGTTTGGGTTTTTGTTGTATACTTGTTCTAATTTGGTGCCTAGAGCACGTGCTCATCATAAGTGGTATTTGGAGAAGTTTGTGGAGGATTATCCTAAACATAGGAAAGCTATCATTCCTTTTTTGTACTAGTGGAATTGATTAATTAATAAGATGATATTACTAATGGCTGTTTCGGAGCGTTGGATAAGTAATTCTTTATTCGTTTTCTTTAATTGCTATATTGTTGTATGGTTCACTTTATACTTATGGATTACTCTACGAGAATCTGGGTGGGGGAATGCTCGAGTATTATAGTTGATGTAATTGCGGCTGACATTGTTCTAGGCTTCTAGCTTCTTAATAGAAGTTCCATGGCCTTGGCCTTTCCCTTCAAAAAAAATAAAAAACTAGGAATATCACTTTCAAGCTTTTTGGATGGTACCTTTTGTCCTATTTCATGTAAAATAATGAGAAAAAGTGAAAAAAAAAATAATACTTTTGAGTGAAAAAGGAGAAAAATAAATATAATAGTATTACTTATGGTGGGCCAAGTACCGCAAATAAGGAAAATGTAGCAACTAAAAAAAAACATTTAAGAAGAATGTAACAATTATAAAAACGGAGTGAGTATATAAATATAGGTTTCTTATTAAGCGTATTCGAGACATTCATTAGCATTTTTCTTAATTAGATTGTCTAATTGAATTATTTGTGTCAATAAACAAAGAAGTGGACAATTCAAACTCACTTTGATTATTTTTTGGGTAAAATTGAAGCAAACAAAAAATCATACAATATCTAAAAATTAAAATTTAGGTAAAATATAATCTAAAAGTGAAAGTATTGTGTCAGATTGTCTGACACAATACATTTGGTCGGACCACACAATACATTACCCTCCTACCTCCATTTTCCTCCGACGCCTGGTGAGATCCTTGTCTTCTCCCTCTCTCTCCTCCTTTCCTAAACTATGGCAGCTTCCTGATTCCTTTCTTTTGCCTTTAATTTTGCTTTCATTTATATCTATATTCATGAATTTGTAGCTTATGAAAATTTCCGATGAACCTTATCTTCTTCCATTGCAACTCAATATAATTCCACCTTCTCCAAACTTCTTTCTCTTCTCGTCATCTCTTTTGTTTATTGTGATAGATTTTCAGTTGGAGATTCAAGTGCAAATGAAACATCATCTCCAAATCTAATGAAGAATATTTGATTACAGAAGTTCCCATCTCCATACTATTTCTTCTTCTTATTTCTCATTCATCAAAAACACCATCATAATTCTTGTTTTGAGGTTAGAAGTTTTCTTCATGAAATTCTTAATTTCAGTCTTCATTCTTTTCCTATTTTCCATTTTCAGTTGGACTTTGTTTTGTTTCAGTTGGACTTTGGTTTGTTTCAGTTGGACTTTGTTTTGTTTCAGTTGGACTTTGTTTTGTTTCAGTTGGACTTTGTTTCGTAATATGTATACCAATTGAAACAAATAATGGACCAACTGAAACAAAATGAAGACTACCTGAAAAAAAATAAAGACCAACTGAAACCCAAGTAAGTCTAACTGAAGCAGAAGAACCAACTGAAAAAAATGAAGACTACCTGAAAAAAAAAATGAAGACTACCTGAAAAAAATAAAGACCAACTGAAACCCAAGTAAGTCTAACTGAAGCAGAAGAACCAACTGAAAAAAATGAAGACTACCTGAAAAAAAATGAAGACTACCTGAAACAAAATGAAGACTACCTGAAAAAAAATAAAGACCAACTGAAACTCAAGTAAGTCTAACTGAAGCACAAGTGCTTCTAACTGAAGTCGTCCGACGAGAATATTGTGTCGGACCAGTCCGACACAATACGAACTCAATCTAAAATAGTACACCACTCCATGGAATGGATGTATGGTGTTGTTTCAACCATGATCAAAATTCGATGATTCTGTGTTCTTACTTATGAAGATTCTTATAATGTGTTTAAAAAGTTGAATGGCATACTAGATGTAATATTTTGGATTTTCAATCATATATACCAAAATATTCTCACGTATGGATATTAAAACTACAACAAACTAAAAGACCCCACAAAAAGGATGGGCATGGAAATCGACAGGAGGGGGGCTGCTGCTCAGGGTGGGGGTGGGGAAATCGACGGGGCAGGGGGGGTGCTGGGGGTGGGAAATCGACGAGGGAGGAGGGCTGCGGGGGTGGGGGGGTGTGTGGGTGGGTGGGGAGGAGTGGCGAAATCGACGAGGAAGAGGGGCTGCTGGGGCCCTGGGGGTGGGAAATCGACGAGGAAGGGGGACTGCTGCGGGGGTGGGGGAGGGAGAGGGAAGGCAGTGGTGGTTGGATGGTAGTGGGGTGAGAGTTTGAAATTAGGCTTAGGGTAGGGTTAGAAGTTAAGGTTTAGTTAGTTAACTAGGACTATTTAGGATTTAATTAATCCTAATAATTAACGAAAACTTGACACCGTTAGTCATTAAGGACATTTTGTACATTTAACCCCTAAATAAGGAAACCTGTTATATTTTTTAAAAAGCAAAATCATCCTATAAATTTTAAAAAATCACTGGAGTACATAGTAAAAAAACGTATAATATTTCTTCCTCAATCCATCCATTGACGATTTTTTCTTTTTTCGATTTTAACTTAAGAGAAAAAGGACAGAAAAACAAAGAAATTCCCATTAAAAAAACCGTCAAAAAAACAAAAGGGGAACACAACACATACATACTACATAGAAAGGAAGAAGTCTCAACTCTCTAACCCTAGCCCTGGATTCCAATTTACAGCTCTCTTCGAGGAGCAGATAAAGAAGAATCCCAAAGAGGGATTGCGGGCAAATTAAGCTATTTTCGAGGAAGTCGCAAATTTTGATCTTCAACAAAATTTAAGGTTTGTTTATGTTTAATTTTAATATACTTATGTTTAAGATTCAAAGTTTGTATCTTTACACATATTTGAGCAAAAATTCGAAATTGATTGATTTGTTAATTTTATTTTTTCATTGGTAAGCTAAAAAAACAATCCAGATTTTGTGAGTTTAATCGATTTCACTAAACCCCCAATTGAATACGCTTCTGGGTTTAGAACATATTCAACATAATAAAATTGCATGCTTTCGTTTTTGTATATATGTAAATTTTTTATGTAGCATTTTTATGCATTTATATTGGGAGTAGATTATTATCAGATTTTGATTTGTTATTTAGTTGGTATGTATATGTGATTGGTCAAGTTAAGTATTTTTTTTTTTTTTGAGTAATATTAGTGTTGTAATTGCGGAGTTCAAATTCATTACTGTAATGTTGCAAACATAGAGTAATTTATGGGTTACTTGACATAACTGACCAAAAATGGAGCAAAGATCATAGCTTTTCATTGATCTTTTGATAGGAATACCTCTTTAACGATCTGTTTGATCAGAATTTGGAAAATTTATAGATTACGTAGCTCTCCGCTCGGCTTCCGTTGCTGGTGTTAGCTATCGTTATTCCATAGTCATTCTTCAAGATAATATGTTTATATTGTGACTCAATTTCTAATGACGGTGGCTGTGGCCCGTGGGTGCTGTGTTTTGATAGTGGATGGCGAAATGTTAGGAGTTATGACTAATCTTAAGCATTGTCCTTCGTGTAGGGTAACGATTCATAAGTGTGTTTGTAATGTAGTCTTGTATTGGTTCTTATTGTCAAGTTTTCTCTTTCAGTGTTTTTGGTGGTTTGGTCCTTATAGACAACAAGAAGAAGGATGTCGGACCGTCTTACACGTATTGCAATTGTGAGCTCTGATCGGTGCAAGCCAAAAAAGTGCCGCCAGGAGTGCAAAAAGAGCTGTCCTGTGGTTAAGACAGGTATGTATTTGTTTCTCTGATAACTGAAATTATCTTTTTTGTGTGATACTCTGATACTTCAGCTTTTTTTTTTGTTTAATGCTCTTTTACTTTTATGTTTTTAATAGCGTGGTTTGCTTGAAGAATTGGAGATAATCCATTTTTCTGTGATGCATTCAAGATTATTAGATTTTGTCATATTCATATTATTGTTGATTCTAGTTATTGTGATGTAATTGCTTTAGAGGTGCTTACTGATAGATCTGGCTAATTTGGATATAACTTGAAATTGTTGTTCGAGGGCTCTATTCACTGTGACTTACCATGTCGTGGGCAGTAGTCTCTAAAATTCCCGTCTTTTCCCCTTCTTTTGAGAAAGAGGAGGGATAGTTGGCTTTATGGTGTGGCTCCATGACTATACATACTTTTGTGGGTTAATGGAGGAGTAAGGTCGGTATTGCCCACATGTGGGAATTTCTTACAAGCTATCATGACGGATAGAGGCTTTTTTCTGTATAAAAGCTAATATATAATTGGGAAGATCAAGAATAAAGTATCACTTATTAGTTTACAACCCACTTATGTGTGGGTAGAGTTACGCTGTTAATCTATATGCTCTGTGACTGACTGGGTATTGTTTATCTTTCTCTGTTTCAGGCAAACTATGTATTGAGGTTACTTCTGCAGCAAAACTTGCTTTTATTTCGGAAGAGCTGTGCATTGGATGTGGTATTTGTGTCAAGGTCAGCACTATAAACCATGCTCCTCATCTTTCTTACTTATCCATATACAGGTATATTCATATGCACTTTTATGTAGACTGTACATGTGTTTAAAGACTGCAAGCACGCTGCATGTTGCTTATGCTCCTGCTTTATACTTTTTCATGTCAATTATGTATGCAGAAATGTCCTTTTGAAGCAATTCAGATCATTAATCTTCCAAAAGATCTGGACAAGGATACAACACATCGTTATGGTCCCAATACTTTCAAATTACACAGGTAGCTGAGTTGGGTACTTGAAATCTGATATTTTTCTTGATTATATATTTTAAACGTTGAGAACATTTTACAGGTTGCCTGTCCCGAGGCCTGGGCAGGTTCTTGGCTTAGTCGGAACAAATGGTATTGGGAAGTCTACTGCTCTTAAAGTTTTAGCTGGGAAATTGAAGCCCAACTTGGGGAGGTTCAATGTAATATGCTCAAATTTACTGAATTTTTTGATTGCTTTCTGACGGCTTCTACTGATTTACTTGCTAATGTTTATTTTCTGCAGAACCCACCTGATTGGCAGGAAATCCTGACATACTTCCGAGGATCGGAATTGCAAAATTATTTTACGCGCATATTGGAAGATAATTTGAAGGTAGTGCCACCTATTGATTAATTACATTTTAAGTCCTTGCTTATCTAAATTACTGAGAACATTGATCACTTCTTGTCTTCTAGTTTTGCATCTTCTTTGCCTTTTTGCTAATGGATATCTATTTTTAGGCTATTATTAAGCCCCAATATGTGGACCATATTCCAAAAGCAGTCCAGGGCAATGTTGGGCAGGTCCTAGAGCAGAAAAATGAGAGAGATATGAAGGCTGAACTCTGTAATGATCTGGAGCTGAATGTAGTTCTGGATCGTAACGTCGGAGATCTCTCTGGTGGTGAATTGCAGAGGTTTGCAATTGCAGTTGTTGCTATACAGAGTGCTGAGATATATATGTTTGATGAGCCTTCAAGTTATCTGGATGTCAAACAAAGGCTCAAAGCTGCCCAAGTCGTGAGATCATTGCTTAGGCCTAATAGGTACTGTTTCCTGTGTGATCTCTCTAACCCTTTTTAGTATTTTCTACTGGCCAATAATTAATTGATAAGCTCTTTTTGTCTTGTTTTCCTTTGTGTTCCAGCTATGTTATTGTCGTGGAGCATGATCTTAGTGTTTTAGACTATCTTTCAGACTTCATTTGCTGCTTATATGGTAAACCGGGTGCATATGGAGTTGTCACCCTGCCATTTTCTGTTCGAGAAGGAATCAATATATTCTTGGCAGGATTTGTACCTACAGAAAATCTTCGTTTTCGTGATGAATCCCTTACCTTCAAGGTAATGTGACTTTAGTATCACATACTTTGAGTTGTTCTACTAACTTTGTTAGTCGTCTCATGTGTGATTCTTTTCAAGGTTGCTGAGACACCTCAAGATAATGCGGAGGAGGTTGAGACATATGCTCGATACAGATACCCAACGATGACAAGAACCCAGGGTGGTTTTAGACTGCATGTTGTGGAAGGTGAATTTACAGATTCACAGATTATTGTGATGTTGGGAGAAAATGGAACTGGGAAGACAACATTTATTCGTATGCTGGTATGAACGATGAATAGTTTGAAATATCTTAGAAAATATTTTCTTGAAGTTTTTGATATTGGAGAAAAAGAAATGAAATGCTGAATCTTGAATTGCGGTCTTGTGTGGTTTAGGATTCTTAAAACTCTTTGAAATGTGAAATTTCAGGCTGGACTTGTGAAGCCTGATACTGTGGAAGGATCTGATGTCGAAGTACCTGAATTCAATGTTTCTTACAAGCCCCAGAAGATCAGTCCGAAATTCCAGTCTACTGTGAGGCACCTACTACATCAAAAGATTAGGGATTCATATACTCATCCCCAGTTTTGCTCAGATGTTATGAAGCCTCTTCAGATTGAGCAATTGATGGATCAAGAAGTTGTGAATCTATCTGGTGGAGAATTGCAGAGAGTTGCTTTGGCTTTGTGCTTGGGGAAGGTATTCATTTTTCTGTGTGGCTCAAGTTTTCGTCCTCTTTTATCTTTCTTGCTGTCCCTTACTGTCTGATTTACTGGTTGCTGTTGTGTGATTTTGTGCGCTATTTACTGTGGTAACTTTGGAGTATGCAGGTTCTCTTGGCATCATAGATTATGCGAAGATATCCACATTGTATAGGATTATTAAGTTACATGCCTACTAACTTTTTTGTTTTGCTATTAGTTAGTGGCTGAATAGGATGCTTCTTAAGAAATATTGTATGTCTAACGTCAATCATTTTGTACTTATGCAGCCTGCAGATATTTATTTGATTGATGAACCGAGTGCATACCTTGATTCTGAGCAGCGTATTGTGGCTTCAAAGGTGATAAAGAGATTTATTCTCCATGCCAAGAAGACGGCATTTGTTGTTGAACACGATTTTATCATGGCGACTTATCTAGCGGACAGAGTGATTGTGTATGAAGGGACACCATCAGTTGATTGTACGGCAAACTCCCCGCAATCATTGTTGACAGGAATGAATCTTTTCTTATCTGTAAGTTTCACTGCCTTTGTTGCTTTGCCTTTTTTTTTTTTTTTTTACTGAAATCATCTTGGAATACCTCATGACTGGAATCCATTAATATTTGGAATACCTTGTCTGGCTTGGATCAAGTTAAGATTTCCTGTTTTGGTAGTGTTGGGATGTAGCAAGGCATTTTTATGTTAATGCGACTGTGATGCAATATGTAACTTCTACCTTTTTTCTGGAATATTGCAGCATCTGGATATTACATTTAGAAGGGACCCAACTAATTATCGACCAAGGATTAACAAGCTAGAATCCACAAAGGATAGGGAGCAGAAGTCTGCTGGAACATATTATTACCTGGATGATTGATTTGATTTTCACACAGGTCCGATCTTCACAAGTATGTATTCTTAGTAAACCTTCTGTGTTTCTTTTTGCTAGTAAAACTTGCTTCTTTTATCTGTCGTTTCCCCTGTTTGTTCATGGTCTGTTTTGGGAGGCTAAACTTAGGGTTGTCTGTTTGCTGTGCAGTTTACATGAAAGAGTATTCTGCTGTACCCTTATTTTACTGGCGAAGTTTTTTCCCTTCTGTAGTTGTCTCTTGTCTGTAAAAGAATCATGACAGCAAACTTAGAGATAGGAGAATCATTTAATAACAATGCGGAAGATGTGAAATTGTTCTGCAATCACAGCGTTTCACCAACAATTTTGTTTACTACCCCAGTCCAAAATCATCTATTAAGTTTCTCTCATTGTAATCGCGAGCAGCATATACTATGAATAGCAACGGGCCAACTGCCATGAGTTCTGTATTCTAATGGATAAATTTATAGAGAAGGGTGTGTATTCGTGAAAGAATTAAAATCTGGCCTACATTTCATGATTGGTGGAAATTTACTTCTCTTGGAGAGTGTTTGGTCGGGCGAAACATTTTTCAAGAGAAGTGGTTGCCATATATTTTTTCGTTTGGTGTGTTTGAAGGGTTGGTGGAAAACATTTTCCTTCTTAATGGAAGGAATGCTACCTTGTCTTCCCTATCCCTTACATTTCCATCTACATTCTCTCTCTAAATTTTCAGGCAGGGAACCAAACAAAAGAAAACTAAGTCTACAATTGTGTTTTCCATCGAAAATCACTTTCCATTTAACTAAATGTAGTCCGATTGATGTCATTTTCTGCTCTTAATGATGTCATTATTTCTACATCTGATTTACATTCGCCACGAGCGGTAGTCTGACATCGGGTGGTTTAATTTCCTGTGCAGGAGTTTATGGTAGTGACCTCAAGGGTATATTGTCCAATAGCATTGGACATGCTGCTGGCTATTGTTTTATCAGAGACCACGAGGATTGATCAGCCATCATTTCTCCTCCTGGCATACTGAGTTCTGTTCACATGAGCTTGTATTATTATTCCGTGTAGCGTTAGATCTCTGCTGTTGTGACCAATTTTGCACCCAAGTTTGGGCAGGAGGTTTCGTTAGCCCACCGGTTTTACATACTAGCTAGTGCGAGTGGATTTTGTCGTGGCCAATTCTGGCATTTATCATAATTTCAATTTTCTCTTTGGAGACGTCTGATAAATTTGAAAAAATACAGAGTTCAATTGTTTTCTCGATGCAGTATAATTATGTGATTCGGGAACTTAAAACATTTTAGAGGAGAGAGCAATAAAACAAGCTCAAAACGAACCCAAAGAGCATGTAGGAATTTTTGGAACTCATACATGATACTGAGGAGAACATTCAAAAGACCCAAATTCAAGTGTGTCAAAGGATAGTGGCCGCGCTTGGAAACTGGGTTGCCTGCCTAAGCGCAAGTTAGGTACATGTCTAGCCTGTTCGCCGAGCGACAGTGATGTCCGTTCAGGCACCTCGTCAACACCCGAACTCAATGTAGAAGTTAGGTACATGTTGCCTGTTCGACAGGGTACATGTTCTCAAACTTTCACTTGCCCATCCGCCATCCACTCGCAACGTCTTTGAATGACATTTTTCTTCCTCTTTCGAGCAACGTCGATGTGCATTTGGACACCTTTTCATAGTTTGGGTTCGGCTTACGGTCTGGTTAATTATATCTTTTATTTATTAATATCTTACTTTGAAAAGATAACATCAAGTATCATTTGTTTAGTGGTTAAGACTTTCGAATATATGCTTGTGATCACGGGGTTGCATCTTATACAACCAAATATATTTTTTATTGTACATGGATTATATGGAGTTAAACACTACAAGGGAAAGCGCCACGTGACGTCGTTCAGACTTAAATTACAGGATCTGTTGCCCTTGTGCTTTCATAAAAGGTGGCTCAGCTTTAATGTGAAAGATCCTTTTTAAACACAAAATCATGTGAAAATCATTTTCTATCAGGATTATACTAAAGATTTCTTCACATATTTCAAAGTCATCATGGCCAACAATGCCATCATTGAAGCTCCAAGGTCAACGAAACTTAATCATAGTCACAGATCTTGTCCATTTTTTACTCAAATTCTCCAGATTTATCGGATAGCATGGCATGAGACACTTCTTAAAGAATTCATTCAACAACTGAATATCGAGACAGATCTCATCTGCCTCTTAGTGAATATTCTTAATATTTATGAATATTCCACTTGATCATTCAACAAATTAGCACGTTAATTTGCTTACTTGTGGTTTAAATAATACACTGGAAAATACTGTGTGTATATATTTCAGCCGTGGTACGTCAAAGTTGTGCAACAAAAAATGGGTTGGATGATAAAAAGTCCTAGCTCTTGCTTAGGTGCTCTCTTGGTTCTGGGATTAGTTCTAAATGTAGCAGTGATTAGCAATGCAGGAAAATCAAGCAGTTTTGTTCGGAAAGTCGAAAAATCTGTTGATATGCCTTTAGATAGCGATGTTTTTAGACCTCCTCCGGGCCATAATGCACCTCAACAGGTACCTTTTCTAGCTATCTTCCCATCTATGTTACTCAGACTCGGGTACTTGTGTTATGTTACTCAGACTTGGGTACTTGTGTCCAAATATTCAACTCCGTTGTTTTACGAAAAAAAATGAACGACTTTTGGTTAAATTGAAGAGTCGTGTATCCAACAAGGATACTCAAGGTAAAATAAAGAGTCCGAGTAACACAGCTTCCTGCCACCATTAATCATGTTTCTCTGTCCTGTTGGTCAATCCTTTCTTTGATATTCTTATTCGCGCTGTATTGCTTAAAGGTTCACATAACACAAGGAGATCATGAAGGAAAGGGAGTGATTGTGTCATGGGTTACACCAATCTCACCAGGTTCGAGTTCAGTGGTGTATTGGAGTGGAAGCAGCAAACATAAGTACAAGGCCAAAGGCATAGTAACCAAATACAAGTACTACAATTATACTTCTGGTTACATTCATCACTGCACTATCAGAAACTTGGAGGTTAATTAGTTAGTCTCATTTTCTGGTTCCTTCTATTTTAAACTATGATCTTGATATTGATTTTATACTAAATCAGATGTTTTTATAAAAATTTTGCAGTACAATACCAAATACTACTACAAGGTTGGAACAGGAAAATATGCAAGGACATTCTGGTTTGTGACACCACCAGAAGTTGGTCCTGATGTACCCTATACTTTTGGTGTCATAGGTAAAATGCTACTAAGTTCTAACTAAGGCGCTCTTCTTATCGCCTTGTGTTCACTTATTTTCGGAAATGCGAGTTCAAATTAGTCAGATAATTTAAGTTTAGACAAGTTATGTTTAAGGCCAAGAAGTTCTAAGTTATGATCAGGCTGCAAAAGTTAAAATGAGTTACAGAGAGTTTAAGATGAGTGAAAATCAGGTGAATATAATGCACCTTAAAGAATGCCAAAAGAGGAGGAATAAATGGTCAGTTTTGATTTTGGACATGCTTGATCCTTACTTGTATTGAAAGACTTTGCAGGAGATCTTGGCCAAACATTCGACTCAAACAAGACGCTTACACATTATGAGATGAACCCAACTAAAGGGAAGACCCTTTTATTTGTTGGGGACATATCTTATGCTGATACATATCCCTTTCATGACAATGTGAGATGGGATACTTGGGGAAGATTCGCTGAGAGAAGCACGGCTTATCAACCATGGATTTGGACTGCCGGAAATCATGAACTCGATTATGCTCCTGAAATTGTAAGTACGCCAAGGCTGTGAATGGTTCGACATAAAACATTTCAATACATGATTTTCCAGGAAGAATATGTTTTGAGGAAAAAAATACACAATCAAAAGTTTACTTGTTTACTACAGACTGAAGTTACTGATATCTTTCATATGCAGAATGAAACTGAGCCCTTTAAGCCTTTTACTCACCGGTATCATGTACCATATAAGGCCTCCGAAAGCACAGCTCCTCTTTGGTACTCAATCAAGAGAGCTTCAGCATACATTATAGTATTGTCTTCATATTCAGCATATGGTAAGGAATAATTGAGTGTTTATGCTATTGCCAAAACTAATGCCAGAAAGTTAAGATAAAGCTTGATTGTAATTAGAAATTTACTTCAGGTAAATACACCCCACAGTATGATTGGCTTGAGAAGGAGCTACCAAAGGTGAACAGGAGCGAGACACCTTGGTTAATCGTCCTCGTGCACTCTCCATGGTACAATAGCTACAATTACCATTACATGGAAGGCGAAACCATGAGAGTCATGTATGAGTCATGGTTTGTGCAATACAAAGTAGATGTGGTCTTTGCTGGTCATGTACACGCATATGAAAGATCTGTAAGTTCAATTTTCAAATTACTTCACAATCAACTTATAAAGGGAAATGATCTATACTAATTGCTAACTATGTGCTTTAGACAATTTTTTAATATAACCTTACTTCACAATCAAAGATCAGAGTTATTATAGAGAATGTCCCGTAAATAAGAGTCATATTAGAAATAAGTATCAAGTACAGGGTTACCGTCTCTATTTTCCCAAGTACTTGTAAACATAAACGCAATATGGCTCTGTTTGGTAACACTACCTGAAATGTAGCACATCATATTTGTAGAACGGTTATATATTATCATATACTTTCGGGTTTTTCCATATCACAGGAACGAGTATCTAATATTGCATATAACATCACAAATGGCCTATGCAAGCCTGTGAAGGATCTTTCTGCTCCAGTATACATTACCATTGGTGATGGAGGAAATATAGAAGGATTAGCAACCAAGTAAGATCAGATTTATATATGATATTTTAGCTATAAATTTTGTATCAGTAGTTTGGTAGGTCATCAGACACAAGTGCTGAAACAATTGGTGTCTTCCTTTTGTCATCTTTTTGCTTGCAGCATGACAGAACCTCAACCAAGTTATTCAGCTTACCGGGAGGCTAGTTTCGGCCACGCAATGTTCGATATTAAAAATCGAACTCATGCTCACTACAGTTGGCACCGCAACCAAGATGGATACGCTGTTGAAGCCGATTCCAATTGGTTCCTCAACAGATTTTGGCAGCCTGATGATGACTCTTCTGAGTGCTGACCATGTCTCATCGAATTCACAGCGGCAGTGGACGTGTATTCTTCTTTTAAAATCAAATCTTTCAAGTGGGTGTGCCATTTTGTTCAATAGAATAATACTTGATGACGCATCCCATATTGTTTTTCCATTTTTGTGATTTTTAGCACTGAACTAATCTGGAACACTCTATGTAAGCAGGATTCAGAGAATAGTTTGGTAAATTTTTTTTTCAACCAATTCATTACTAGTTTGAGAGGCAAACTGCCCATATAATAAACAATCAAGCTTATATTTGGCTCTAATGCAACAAAAATGGATGGCTGTCCGTGCTATTATAAATAAAGTTTACACAGTTTGAGCTTCCGCCATAAATGATACGAAACAAAGTGCTTTTTTGGTTGACATAAAAAAACATGGGAATTCGACTCTCTTATGAAGTGGAAGCGTATGAAGTTGTTTGATTGACAAAATTAGAGGAAGTTTTCCACAAAATGGAGGAAGCTCATGTCTCCTAAGTAAAACAAAAAAGGAACTCCGGGTGAGAAATTTTGCTTCGCATGACCAACCAAACATTGTGTTACAGTTCTAGGAAATAGACTTACACAGGAAGAACAACTTCTTTCCTATGAAGATAGGTTCGTCGAACCAAAGAACCACTAAAATTAAGAAACCATACTTGAATATAGAATGTCAATATTTAGTAATATAGTAATTGAACGTTGATAACAAAAATTAAAGAATGCAGAGCATTTAAAAAACATCAATGAAGTAGATAAAAGTCTATGTAAGTTTAAACATTGACAGTAAGGTAAAGTTGATCAATGAAACCTCTTAGGAGGCTGCCCCATTTTGGCCATCTTAAGGTCATCATCGTTATGAGTGATGAAGCGGCCCCAGAACCAGTGATTCTTCCACACAATACTCATTTCTTCAATGGGCATGCCTTTGGTTTCTGGTAGAAAGAAGTAGATAAACACAGACATCAGAAACAAGAAGAAAGCGAAGAAGAGGAAGAGGCCGAACTTGAGGTGGCAAAGCATTGTGAGGAAGACCTGAGCCACAACAAAAGTGAAGAACATGTTGACTGATACATTGATACTTTGAGCTGCAGAACGGATCTCCAAAGGGAAGATCTCGCTAGGTACGAGCCAACCCAATGGACCCCATGACCAAGCAAAGGCACAAACATAGGTGCATATGAAGAGCACAAGTACTATTGCATACCATTGATGAACTTGTGATGATAGGTTGCCACTTACTCTGAACTTTAGTCCTATAAGAATCGCGACAACTACTTGACAAACAAACATCTGAATCCCGCCTTCTATAAATAGGATTCTTCTACCCCACTTATCAACACCATAGATGGAAACCAATGTTGCTAACACATTGAAAGCACCCGTGATTACAGAGGACATGAGTGAAGCATTGTTCTGAAATCCGATAGTCTTGAACAAAATGGGAGCGTAGAACATAATCACATTGATACCTGTAAACTGTTGGAAGAAAGGTATTGCGATTGCCATGGTGAGATGAGACCGGTATCTTCTTTGTAAGAGGTTTCTCCAAGGATGATTGACCTTCTTTGAGGCCTCACTAGCTTCTACTAAGTCATTGAATTCCTTGTCTACTTGTTCAATTCCTCGAATCTTCCTAAGGTTGGAGATTGCTTTGTCATGCATACCGCGCTCAATCAAAGAGTTAGGAGTGTCAGGGAGGACGAGGGATCCGATGATGATGATTATAGCAGGGATTGTGGCTCCTCCTAAGCTTAACCTCCAACCCCAATTATCAATCATGGCAAAGAAATAATTGAGAACATTGGCCACTAAAATGCCTATTGTTATTGAGAGTTGGAAGATGATGTTGAGTGCTCCTCTGTACTTGTATGGGGCCATCTCAGCCAAGTAAAGTGGTACCGACTGTGATCACACAAAAATTCATTCAGTATAGATAAGTGAGACAACAATACATAAAAATTTTAATACATTTATCATGATTGAGAACATATAGTTTTATATGCTATCACGTCCCCTCATGCAAGAGCCCTTTGGGCTTAAAGTGTGGATTAGAAAGGAAAGATGGATGAGATTCGAACCCGTGACCTCTATGTCACACTAGCTCTAATATCATGTCAGAGGACCAACTCAACCAAAAGCTTAAGCTGGCGGTTGAGGCCCAAGAATAGTTTTATACTCTATCAATTATTATTAACAGTGATTCACAGTACATACAATATGGTTATAGAACGATATGCTTATAACTTTTACAACAATTTTCAATTACAAGAGAAAACTCTATAAAAGTAGATGCATCTTTCTTTTTACTAACAAGATATGGTAAGATGATTAGTGGTCAAATATACGCAACGAAGAGCCTAAAAAAGTAGGTACAATCATTAAAAAGAAACTGAAAAGAGAGTAATTATCAGATATAAGTATACAACCAAGATATGACATGATCTAAAAAAACTTGAAAGACTTTATCTATGACAAGTTGACAACAGAATATCATTGTGTAAGACATATATCCAGCAAGTATTTTTGGAGAATTAATGAACTGTTATCGTAAGCTTAGCATTACTGGCCTCAACACCACAAACTATGGCGCGCGTGTAAACCGGAGAATAAACTGGCTTGTTAAGCAAATTACCTGATTAGCAAATCCAACACCAAAGCCAAGTAGTGCACGACCAATAATTAGCATAGCTACATTCTGTGCCAAAGCATTGATAATCGCGCCTGAACAAAATAGAAAACCTCCAACTAGCATGGATAATCTTCTACCTAATTTTCTTGTTACAGTTGAAGCAACCAAAGAAGCCAACAAAGCAGCAATGTATAACGTAGAAGTAAATAGTGTGACAATCTGACTATCAAATTTGCAGTACTGGTTTGTTGATGTGTTTAGCTCTTCTTTCTTGTATACTGATGGGAAGAAATCCTTGAGAAATGATGGCATAGATGTCACACCCCCTTACAAAAAATATATTAAGCAATTCATTAGAATTAATTTAATACTGAGACATTATGAAGACTAAGCTTCTTCTCTTTGAGAATTTCAAGTTGCAACAATGTGAGTTATGTGACTATGGATAGACTAAAGTGGTAGGGAAATGAAACAAGCGGACACGTGAACACGGGGAAACACAAATTCTAAAAGGGAGGAACCGCGGGGAGAAATGTTAGGAAACATAATATTTTAAAAGTTTTGAAAGTAGGTTAGGCTATATTTGAGAGATTTACAGAAATTGAAAGGAAAAAGTCAGCTTTAGGAGGGAATTCTTTTCTTCCAGTAAGGAAAAACTATGTCGATCTCGCTTCAATCAACTATTTATTTTAAAAGAAAAATTTAAAGTTTGAAGTTTCCAAAAGTATCAGAAAGGGGTGTCAAATAATCAACTCAATCAAAAGTTAAGCTAATGGCTCGAGTCACATGAATAGTTTATACTTTATCATGCCCCTCTGACACGAGAGCTCATTGAGCTTCTCATGTCTACTCTGATACCATATTAAAGGACCAATTCAACCATAAATTTAATCTGATGGTTGGAGTCACAAGAATAGTGTTATACTCTATCAACGGGAAACATACATTAACCCAGAGAGAGTTTTTATGCATCATAGACTATCGATTCAGACAAATGTAGAATAATAATCCGGAATTTTTATAATGTATATTCGGAAATATCAGTCTATGTCCAACTTAGTAAATTGCAACAAGCTAAAAAAAACAAGAACATTAATTTTGAGACGGAGGGAGTACGAGTATATAACATAGTATATACCTGAAATTCCGATATCATAACCAAAAATTAAACCACCCATAGCTGCGACAATGCATGTTACAAGCACAAAAGGGGTTAAGTTTCCAGGATACTCTTTCTCATGTTGAAACACAAATCCTCCTCCTGATTGCATTGGCATGTAATATGTTCTGCAAGTAAAGGGAAAAACAAAAGGTTAATAAGATGAATCAAGCAAAGAGAGTTAATGTTTAACGTTCTGATCACTAGTACTAGCTGGTGTAAGAAATTATAGCTATAAATGGTTTTTGCAAAGGTTTGAAGGGGTCCGTGTGTTAAAAGTGGAGACTACATTTGCATATTTTAGAAACTTGGCAACATATGATGAGATGAAGTTTACACGTTTGATTTCATATTGATGTGGTGCATGCATGAAATATGGGAAGTTGGCTTGCCATAACTATTTGATAATTTAGAAACAATACAAAATGGGTATGGATGACCCGATCACCCGAATAAGGAGGAGGAGATATTTTCTTTCTCTAATATGGGACACTCATAAGTGGGTTTTCAATGGGTTTCAACACATCCCTCACTTGTGAGTGTCCTTAGAAATTCAAAGCTAACTGGAAAGGTCAGAGTAATAATCCTCTTAGGGACTGGACATCCTATCGCTGTAAATTCTTATCCAGTAGCGATCAAATACTCATTTTAGTTTAGACGAGACCCGCAACCCGGGCTCTGATACCATGTTAAATTTAGAAACAATATGAAACAGGCCAGGGTGACTCAAACAAGGAGGAATAACTCCTCTATCTTATAAAGTGTAACAATCTCTCATCTTTCTCCAATGTGGGACACTTGCAAGTGAGCTTTCAATGGGTTTCAACAATATTGCTTGTGTCTAACTATGATATGTATATCATGGAAAAATAGGGAGTATTAAAAGGAGAAAGTAAGAATAAGGAAAGTGTAGTAAAAAGAAACAATTTGAGTTTAATAAGGGTCTGTTCTCTTTGACATAAAAACAAGTAAACTGAATTGATTGCAACTAAACTAAACTGAATTGAACTAAATTTAAATGAATTAAATTATAACTAATAGAAATGATAATTGGAGCTGAATTGAACTGATTGCAACTGAACTCAAAATAATTTATCACACAAAAATTGAATATATTAGGAAAAGTCTGACTAGATCACGCAAAAGCTGACTATATAAGAAAATTGACTATATCACTAAAAACAAACTATATAAAATGACAAAAATGTGATTATATGTCATACAAAAACTGAATATATCAAATGAAAATTGACTATATATATCATACAAAAATTGACTATATAAAAAAAAAAAACTGTTCTATATCACATAATTTTCGATGCACAATAAATTATAATGAACCTGATTATTAAAAATTCAAATATTCCTATCTTCTTTTCCCTATCATACCTTTGAAGGGAGAAAAAAACAAAGTATACAATAAGAGAAGAATTTATCTAGATTCAAGATGACATAAGGCACAATTCTACTTGTGTTAGATTAGTTGAGACAAAGAATATCCCATCTCTTTTTCTCTACTTTTTCCATTCTTATAATTGCACTCCAAAAAAGCAATTAATAATGCCATAAACAAACAAAAACTTTTTTAGATTACAACCTTCATCAATTGGTCAATGCAACCTTTTCTTAAAGCTAATGTAAAAGCAAAAGCTTAAATTAAAAAAAAAGGTCAAATGATTCGGCCAAATCATTTTCATAATCCAAAGATTCTCAAAGTCTGGAGTTGACTCTCACCGTTATGATTGACTAGTTGATTTTCCTCTAGGTTTTTATATCATGCAAAACTTTCAATGAATCATATAAATCACATTAATTCATCTCTTATTTCATTCACACATATATCATAGTACTAACTATATGATATTTTTCATATTTCTACTCTTATTATTCTCCTTTTTTCATGGAAATCAGATTTCTAAAAATATAGGAAATTATATGATTAATAATATAAAGGTTAGAACTTTGCTAAATTTGGTTATTTGGGGATAATTTCCTCCATTTTTCTAATTCATAACAATTAAAAAATGGCTTTATTTCAACCTTCTTCTTCTCAATCTGGTTATATTTTCTGGGTTTTTCTTGTTCTGGGTTTGATTTTAAACCAAGGTTTAATTTGTCATGGAGGAAAAACTAGCAAATTTGTTAGAAAAGTTGAAAAAACCATTGATATGTCTCTTGATAGTGATGTCTTCTCTGTTCCTTCAGGCTACAATGCACCTCAACAGGTTAGTTTCTCTCTTTTTTTTTTATTAATCATCACTCGTAGTTGTTTTTATCAATATTCAAACCCAAAATTTGCACATTTTTGCTCAGAGAAATTTTATTTGAGACTAATGAGATAAATTATGTTGCACGGAAACTTCACGGAAGTAGCATCTTTCTTCGAAAACCTAAAGGGAACTTTTTTATGGGTAAAATTGGCGTATATACCCTGAATTATAGCTTGGGTGCACCCGCCACCTCAAACTACGACTAGTAGCCTAAACACCACCAACTATGAGATGGGGTGCAGTCTGTACCACCAACTACGGGGTGGGTTGCGGTCTGTATCATAAAACCTACCATCTTTGACAATATATTAGGCTTCCATCCTCATTTATGGTACGGAATGCACCCCATCCCATAGTTGTTGCCCTTGTTGGTGTTTAGGCTACTAGTGGTAGCTGGTGGTGTTGGATGCACCGAGATATAGTTTAGGGTGTTGAGGCCAATTTTGCCTAAATTATAGACTCAGTGTTCTTTTCGTATTCATCTTCCGTTTCTGTGCAACATAGGAGATAAAAATAATGAACCCTGTTCTTGTGTTTTTTACTCTTTCAGCTGTTTTTGTTTTAAGTGATTTTGAAATATTAATTTTTATGGGAATGTGAGGTTTTTTCTATGGTGTTTGAAGGTTCATATTACTCAAGGAGATCAAAAGGGAAGAGCAATGATTGTTTCATGGGTAACAATGGAGGAAAGAGGTTCAGATGAGGTAGTCTACTGGAAAGAGAATAGTAAGGAAAAAAGAAGTGCAAAAGGAAAAATGTCTAAGTACAAGTATCATGATTATACTTCTGGGTATATTCATCACTGCACCATCAAGAATTTGGAGGTTAGATTTTTAAGCTGTTTTCTCATTCACTTCTATGCTAGAAATTGGACGACATGTGTTAAAGGAAAAGATGATAGAGCTGCATATAAGAAGCTAAAAAGTGTAAATATTAAGCGATAACTATGATTAATAACATCGATCAATGTAGGATTTGGTCATAAAATTCTAAATTGATCATTATGAAAAATGTACTTAGTGCTTATCAAAAACCGAATTTTTGAAGCATGAAGTATATGAGTTTGTCAATTGTTCCAATTTTGTTATGATTTTGCAGTATGATACCAAATATTACTACGAAGTAGGTGTTGGACAAACCCCAAGGACATTCTGGTTCAAGACTCCACCTAAAGTTGGTCCTGATGTTCGTTACACTTTTGGTCTTATAGGTAAGTTTCTTTGAGATTGTTGCAATTCACATATTTCTAAGATCAAAAATACTTCCTCGACTTTCTTGAGTGTAATATTAAACTTTAGGCTTTCTTTGGATCATACTTCATTCAGCACTAGGGTAACTTCTAGTATGTTTTCTTTGCCCAAATTAAACCAATTTGAGCTATTCTTGCAGGGGATCTTGGACAAAGTTATGATTCAAACGCGACTCTGACTCATTATGAACAAAACCCGATCAAAGGGCAAACTGTGTTGTTTGTTGGGGATCTTTCATATGCAGATAATTATCTTAATCATGATAATAGGAGATGGGATTCTTGGGCAAGATTTGTTGAGAGAAGTGTTGCCTACCAGCCTTGGATTTGGACTGCAGGAAATCATGAGATTGATTTTGCCCCTGAAATTGTACATTCTTAGATCCTTTCTTCCCTTTGATCTATTCTTTGGATAACAGAATAAGTAAAGCAAACAACGCTTTCAGCAACCAGTTTTCTTGCATGTATGATATTCAGTCATACTGCTAACTTATACAAAGTTCACTTATGTTATCACAGGGTGAAACACAGCCTTTCAAGCCTTTTAAGAACCGGTATCCCACACCTTACAAGTCATCAAACAGTACAGCTCCTTATTGGTACTCGATCAAGAGAGGCCCCGCTTACATAATTGTTCTCTCATCATACTCTGCATATGGTAAAGCTCTAATCTTCTTCTCATGAATCTAAATCAAAAACATGCTTTCATAGTGGTGAGTTTGACCTTTTTTTTGCGTGCTGTACTGCTGTATACATCAGATGTTAATAGGTCTGTAGTAAACAGTTCTGAAAATTTTGAAACTTGTTCACCATTCATTTTGTACGCATTTGTTGCTAAATCATATTTGTAAGGACAAACATATATTCGAATTTGTCGAATTTGCTGTATGCATTCATTGGAACAAACATATCAGTTGTCCTGTAAAGAGGAATATCACTGGCTGCTTTGTATCGGAATAGTGGAGTAATGGTTGAATAAAAAATTGTCTGCATCTTGGACTTCTTGCCTCGTCATAAAGACCTTAACAGCCAATTTGGCAGTAGCAAATGGTGGTAATGATTAATTGGTAATGAAATTCTAGGTTAATAAAGAAAGTATCCTGGCAATGTTCATCATAATGCTTGTTCATGAGTAATGACCAAATACCTTTTTTTCTTCATAACTTTCTATTACCACTTTAGAAGTGGTATATGAGCGGTAATGATAGTCAAAGCATGTTGTTTGGTTTCTAAGTCTTGCATATCTTACAACTCTTTGTATCGCTGTTATATCTACTATATCTGTGATTAATTGTCACAGGAAAGTACACGCCACAGTTTAAATGGCTTGAGGAAGAGCTCCCAAAGGTCAACAGGAGCGAGACACCTTGGTTGTTTGTCCTTGTGCACTCTCCATGGTACAATAGCTACAATTACCATTACATGGAAGGAGAGACGATGAGAGTCATGTATGAGCCTTGGTTTGTCGAATATAAAGTAGATATTGTGTTTTCGGGTCATGTTCATGCTTATGAGAGATCTGTAAGTTCAACTTGACTTCACTTACTTTCAACTGTCAAATCTGATTTAAATAGTCCAGAGGAAACCATTCTTACCCCTTTAACTCATGGTACGATTTGTAGAGACGTATATCAAATATTGGATACAACATCATTAATGGAGAATGTAAACCAGTTGAAGATCAATCTGCTCCTGTTTACATAACAATAGGAGATGGAGGGAATCTTGAAGGTTTAGCAACCAAGTAAGACATCTAGTTCTACTAATATTGTGATTAAGGTTGTGTTTGGTTGGAAGGAAATCATTTTCCAGGAAAAAATAGTTCTTGCATTTTCTCGAGTTTGGTTTGTGAAGGAGTAAAGATATTTTCCTTTGGTTATAAACAGTTTTCTGAACTAGACAGTACTTCACTTTCTAGGTAAAAAGTTGAAAGTTCAAGATGCTATTCACCAATACAAAGACAACCTAAATCATTGCTTATGTATTCCTCTCTTACTTGCGGCCTTAACAATTTAACATGTACAAATATGCAGTATGACGGAACCACAACCGAGTTACTCAGCTTTTCGAGAAGCCAGCTTCGGACATGCCATTCTTGATATCAAGAACCGGACTCATGCTTACTATAGTTGGCATCGTAACCAAGATGGTTACGCTGTGAAAGCAGATTCTGTTTGGTTTTTTAACAGATTCTGGCATCCTGTTGCTGAATCTACTAGTGCTGTTGTATGATACTACTAATTATTCAGCACATTGCCAGTTGCTTCATTTTTAACTTGATCTGTCTTTTCCTTTTTATGTGCTTTGCTAGATATAATGCATGAGGTGTTTATAATGGAGTAATAAGGGTTACAAAGTCCCCTGTATCTTCTTAAGTTCTCAAATTAGCATTTAAGTTATATTATATAGGCAATTTTTTTTGTTAAGATAGGGACTTTCTTCCTGTTAATTGGAGATGATTAAGAGTCTGTTGTTGATCATATTGAATGCTTCTTCTGATCAAGAAACTCTCTTGCATTTCTAAGAATTGCAAAAATGAAAAAAAAAGGTTTGTCATTTCTAATCCACAAAGTATAGTGGTGTCTCGGTATGGTTACTCATAAAATCCTTTTCTCTTCAATAAACAGCAAATGAATTCTTATTGTCTAAACCTTAATCTTTTTGACTAATTTTCATTTTTCACTTTTGATAATTCTAAGGGTTTTATTTCCACGACATGCTTAGATCATCTGGTAAAGGAGCTACTCCAGCTTAACCAAAGGTGAGTTAGTTGAAACTTAATATGCGCTAACATCCACGATTAAGATGACAATCTAACAAAATGACTCCAACAACATGTTTGGTTAATGATACTAAATTGTGTTAATGATAATTCTTTTGAGTGCAAGATTGTGAAGACATTCCAAAGTTAACATCCATGCTAATGAAACTCGACGTCAAAACATGTGTTTTCCTTCACAAATTCTCATTACTACCTAATACCACATTCCCCAGTGGTGTAATAGATGGTAATGAAATTTTAGGAAGAAAATAGGCGTTTTGGGGGGTAAAGTAGCATTACAATGGATGTTAATAAGGGAATGCCTTCACAAATTTGCACGAGAAACATCACCATTATTGCCATTTAGTATCGATAACTAAACAAGCCGCTAAAGTTATTTAGTTTTAAAAGGAATGTTTCAGGAGAAAACATGACCAGGCTCGAAAAAATCCAAAAATGTCGCAAAAACACCCAAAATTGAAGGTTTCGGACTTTCCCGTGGCCCGAGCTCCGAACGTCACGGGGTGCCTCCTATGGACATCGGAGGTCATTGGGAAATGAGTCAAGTGGCTTGGAATGAATATATTGATGTTTTTAAGTTCATTTTGAGGCAATTTTGGGTTTCACGAAAAATGAACAAATGAGGTGTTGAGAGGCTCTTTGAGCCAACACAAATGGTGCCAAGCACCCGTGCAACGTTATAAGTCATGCCTACGTTCCTCGAAACGTTTCGGGGGAAAATATGACCAGGCCCGAAAATTCCAAAAATGTCACAGAAACAGTCAAAATTGAAGGTTATAATACATGCTTTTGGACTTTCCCTGGGTCCGAGCTCCAAACGCCACGAGATGCCTCCTAGGGACATGTTAGTCATAGGAAATGAGTCATGTGTCTTGGATTGATTATGTGGATGCCTTTACGTTATTTCGATACAATTTTAGATTTCACAAGAAATGAGCAAATGGGGTGCTTAGAAGTTTTTCGAGGCAACAAAAATGTTGTCAAGCGCCCTCACAACATTACAAGTCACGCCGGCACTCCTAGGAACGTTTCGGGAGAAAATATGACTAGGCCTAGAGAAATCAAAAAATGTCCCAAAAACAACCAAATTTGAAGGTTATAATACATGCTTTCGAACTTTCCTATGGCCTAAGCTCGAACGCCACGAGATGACTCCTAGGGGCGTGGGAGGTCATTGGAAATGAGTCATGTGAATTGAAACGAATATGTGGATGCCTTTATGTTTATTTTGAGGCACTTTTAGGTTTCACGAGAAATGAATAAATGGGATGTTTAGAGGTTTTTCAGGCAACACAAATGGTTCCAAGTACTCGTGCAACATTACAAGTCACGTCGGTTTTCCTAAGAAAGTTTCTGGAGAAAATATGGTCAGGCCCGGAGAAGTCCAAAAATGTCCCAAAATAGCCAAAATTGAAGGTTATACACGCTTTTGGAATTTTCCAGGGTCCGAACTCAGAACGTTACAAAATGCCTCCTAAGGACATGGAAAGTCATTGGAAAGAAGTCATGTGGCTTGGAACGAATATGTGGATGTCTTTACGTTCATTCGAGACAATCTTGGGTTTCACGAATAATAATGAAAAAATGGGATGTTCAGAAGCTTTTCGAGTCATTGCAAATGGTGTCAAGTACCCGTGCAACGTTACAAATCATGTCGATACTCATAGGAATGTTTCAGGAGAAAAATATGATCAGTCCCGAAAATGTCCAAAAAAGTCCCAAAAAATCCAAATTTGAAGGTTATAATAAACGCTTTTGGACTTTCCCGGGGTATGAGCTACGAACGCCACGAAATGCCTCCTAGGCACATGGTAGTTATTGGAAATGAGTCATGTGACTTGGAACGAATATGTGGATGACTTTACGTTCATTTCGAGACATTTTAGGTTTCACAAGAAATGGACAAATGAGGTGTTTAGAGGCTTTTCGAGGTAGCACAAATGGTGCCAAGCGCCCACGCAACATTTCAAGTCATGTCGACACTCCTAGGAATGTTTCGGTGAGAAAATATTACCAGGCTCAGAGAAATAAAAAATGTCCCAAAAATAACAACAATTGAAGGTAATATACGCTTTCGAACTTTCCTAGGGCCTAAGCTTCGAACGCCACGGGATGACTTCTAGGGGAATGGGAGGTCATTGCAAATGTGTCATGTGGCTTGGAACAAATATGTGGATGCCTTTATGTTCATTTCGAGGCAGTTTTAGGTTTTATGAGAAATGAACAAATGGGGTGTTTAAAAGTTTTTCGAGGCAACACAAATGGTTCCAAGCACCTGCACAACGTTACATGTCACATCCGTTTTCCGAGGAACGTTTCTGGAGAAAATATGGTCAGGCCCAGAGAAGTCCAAAAATGTCCCAAAAACAACCAAAATTGAAGGTTATACACGCTTTCGGAATTTCCTGGATCCCCAGCTCCCAACGCCACGGGATGCCTCTTAGGGACATGGGAGGTTATTGAAATGTGTCACGTGGCCTGAAACATATATGCATGTGGATGCATTTCGAGACAATTTTGGGTTTCACGAGTAATGAAAAATGGGGTGTTCAGAAGTTTTTTGAGGCATTGCAAATGGTGTCAAGCACCTGAACAACATTACAAGTCATGTCGGTACTTATAGGAATGTTTCAGGAGAAAATATGACCAGGCCCGAAAAAGTCAAAAAATGTTGCAAAAACACCCAAAATTGAAGGTTATAATACATGTTTTCGAACTTTCTCGTGGTCCGAGCTCCGAAGGCCATGGGGTGCCTCCTAGGGACATTGGGGGTCATTGGAAAGGAGTCAAGTAGCTGGGGATGAATATATGAATGCTTTTACGTTTATTTTGAGTCAATTTTGGGTTTTACGAGAAATGAACAAATGGGGTGTTTAGAGGCTTTTCAAGTCAACACAAATTGTGCGGGCAATTGACCAATTTGGTAAAAAAATTTGGCACATGACGACAATTTGGTAAAAAAGTTAGCTTCGGTGACAATTTGGTAAATAAATTTAGGTTCAGGTGACAAATTGATAAAAAAAGTTAACTACTGCGATAGTTTATTAAAAAAATTGAGCTCTCGCAACGTTGAGGCCAAAATTTTTAAAAACTATTTTTCTATGCTTTTCCATTTTTGTTAAATTTTATTCTTCTTTCCCACACATTTATTTACCCAACTATCGCTCATTATTTTACCATATATTCTTTCCATTCTAATTAATATAAGAGGAGAATTAAAAATATTACTTCATCCATCATAGTTTAAGTGCAAATGCGTTCAATATTTTTTATAATATTTAATGAATTATTGTCCATAAAGTTGTTACTCCGGAGTGTATACTTTCATTAAAATATTGTATCTATCTTAGAAATATTCCACAAAAATATTGAAATAAATTTCAATACATATTGCATACAAATGTTATTGTTTTTGAATGTTTTTTTTTGAAAGGTTGCTCTCGAATGTTAATTAGAGTGCAAACAAGAGAAAAATAATTGTGTAGAAAAGAGAATATTTTTAATTTATTAATTTCACCATTATTTCTTTTTTCTATATGCAATTATTTACCCAATTATCCCTATATTTTCCTCTCCATTTTCATTCTAACTAACATTTGAGAATAATAACATTCGTATTCAATATGTATTTAATATATATGTGGATAATTTTTAAGATGAATACAATCTTGTAATGAAGATATATGACAACTTTGGGGACAATGGTGCATTAAATTATCCCTAAATAATCTCAAAAATATCAAACACATACATGAATACATTTGCTCTCCACATGTGATGAGTGAAACAATATTTTAATGATTCTCGCTCGTATTGTATTAATTAAAAGGAGATACCCCTGAATTCAATAATAAATAAAAAGAAAAATAGGTTTTTAAAATTTTGGCCTAAACGTCGCAAGAGCTCAATTGTTTTTACCAAAATGTCGCAAAAGTTAACTTTTTTATCAATTTGTCACCCAAACCTAAGTTTATTTACCAATTTATCATATGAAGCTAAGTTTATTTACCAAATTGTCACTGAAGCTAACTTTTTTACCATATTGTCGTTATGTGCTAATTTTTTTTTACCCAATTGGTCAATTGGCCCAAATGGTGCCAAGCACCCGTGCAACGTTACAAGTCATGTCGGCCTTCCTAGGAATGTTTCGGGAGAAAATATGACCTGATCCGAAAAAGTCTAAAAATGTACCAAAAAGAGTTAAAATTGAAGGTTATAATACACGCTTTTGGTCTTTTCCGGGGTCCGAGCTCTGAACGCCACGGGATGTCTCCTAGGGACATGGACACATGGTAGGTCTTGGAAAATAGTCATGTGATTTGGATCGAATATGTAAATGACTTTACATTCATTTCGAAATAAACAAATGAGATGTTAGAGGCTTTTCGAGGCAATGCAAATTGTGTCAAGGATTCACGTGTATTGATATATTGTATTGATATATTTTTTTGAAAAGAAAGTGAAGTATTATTCACAATTGAATCTATTTTTTAAAAAAGAATTCAGAAAATTTTAATTTAATTACATCACATTTTAGACCTGGCAAAATGTTAGAAGTCGTGTTCCTCTCGACCACCGCGTTATTTCTCCTCTTATCTCTCGGCACTCCACTCTCCACCCAAACTAACCTCCAAACTTTCATCATCAATGGCGATAATACAACAATCAAATACCAATTTTTCCCAATAATTTGAAATTATCTCTCTAAAATCACAACTTTCTTCTCACATACCACAATTTCACTCTCAATTTTTTTTTAAAAAAACACACAAAATGTTCGCTGCAAATCTAAGCACTTCATCTTCATTCATCTCACCTATACCATCAACTTCAAAACCCTATTTTCTCTCTCCTCCTCACAATTACACAATCTCAATCCAATGTCGCGCGCCTGATTTTTCCGCAGCATCGTCTTCTTCGTCGCCTAATTGGTTCCAATTTCCCGACATTTCTGGACCTCGGATTCCTCGAGAAAAGGACGCCGTTTTAGGGGGTGGTAACAATGGTGGTAGTAGTATTAATGGAAAAAGAGAGAAAAAATGGTCGAGAAATCGAGAGAGTTATTTAAGTGATAATTCTGACCCTCTTCCTCTTCCTATGACTTATCCCGATACTACCCCTATTTCTCCTGAAGAAATTGATCGTCGTCTTAGTTGTGATCCTCAAATTGAGGTTAGTTTTTGTTTAATCTTGATTAATTATTATCGTTTTTTAACTTTTCGGATATTTCGAGGTTGATATTGATACTTGATAGTACTTCCGTTTCATATAATTTGCAACAATTAGATATTTTCCACTCATACTTTATGTCAAATCATGGTAAATAATATTGAAGGGAGGTAGTATTTTACTTTTGGGATATTTTAAGAGTGACGTTGATATTTTGTTTTAAGGAAATATTGAATATTTTTCTATGTTGAGTGGTTACAGTAGCTGGGTTGTTAAATGGAGTAATTATTAGTTGATAGTGGAAATTTTGATGATGGAAATGTTATTATTTAGAAATAGAATTGATTTTTCTTTCCTTAATTGGAAAGTTGTAGAATCAGAGAATTTGGTTGATTGATGTCAGATTGATCAATTTGATGAGTGGAATATCTATTTGATGTTCTATGCAATTCACATTATACACCCGGGTGTATCGTACACCTAAGGCTATTTCTTTGCTCATTTGTAGAGCTCCAAATGAGCCATAGGCAAAAAGTCGTCGTGTTCGGTATTGGTTTTGGATATTTTGGGAGTCCTTAGAACTTAAGTAGCATGGAGAGTTTGGGATGAGAACATAAACAGGTACGGCTATGGGAATCCCATGCTTTCGAAATGTTGTTTGATGAAGATTGTTAATTTGTTATATTGTTGGATCTTATGTTAATTACCGAAGCCTGAAAGTGTTTTGAGTATGGAAAGATGATTAGTTAGTCCAACTTTATGGTTTTGTAACATGTTTTTACTGTGACCCAAAAGCTAATTTTGGGCTTTCTTCATATTTCATTTGGAGATATTACAAGCATTGTAATGTGCCAATATGTTTGCACTAAAATGGATGTGAGTAGGTCTGAAAATGAATTGCATGGCTTTCTTGACACTGGGTTCAGCCATCATGAACACCTTCCTATCTCTGATTCTAGCAATGAACCTGAGGAACTTCGTCATATTTCACAACTTATAAACCAAAGATTTCGCCTTTCCCCCCACCATATGCAGATAACTTCAATCCTATGCTTCAAAACCAACATTGGACTTCTAGTTCGGATATTGGGTTGAGTAGGTCTGAAAATAACTATTCTCCCACATCTCCTTTAGCTACAAGCCCAACAAGTGAAATAACAACTCCTGTGCCAGTTTTGCCCTCTACCTATCCTCACCAATCTCCATTACCAAGGCCTGTGAGGCTAACTAACCCTATAACTGCCCCAATGTTTACTGGTAAACGGAGAAGGGAAAATCTGAACACACAAAGCCAATCCCTTGAGTCGTTTTTTCAATTTGGAGGAGATGAATTCCAAGCCCGATTTAAGAGGCAGAAAAAAAGATTGGAGGATTGGGATGCTAAGGGAGGGTTTAACATTGTGGGAAGCCAGACTGATGATGAAGTTAGAAGTAAAGCAATTACGGATTTAGACATGGCAACAATGTTTGGAGTGGTTCCAGAAACTTCTCTTTTCTCTCCCAATCCTGGTAAGCGAGTGGCAAATGCTTCACCAAGTCAACATATTTCTCATTGGACTCAAAAGAAATCAAAAAAATCTGCACCAACACATGTGAGCGAGACACAGGAACTTGCTACTATGGAGTCTGACATGCTAGTTCACTTGAGTTTGACAGTTGGTTGTTCCAAAAATGCTCTTGTAAGGGACGTGGTTGACCCCAATCAACCACAACAGTCGTTATGAATGTTTTAGCCTGTAATTGTCGAGGACTTAACGACCAAACAAGTCCGACAATTCCATACCTTCGATGGCTCCTTTCGAGCTATCACCCCTCGTTTTTGTTTTTGCAAGAGACTAAGAGTGATGTACATAAAGTAAAAAGTTTGCTTAGGTCAACTTGTCCTACTTCTTTTTGTGGGGTAGATGCTGTTAATACCAGGGGCGGCTTAGCGGTTTTTTGTTGGGGCCCGTTTGTTATGGATGTAGTTGATCTCTCTAGACACTATGTACTTTGTAAAATAACTGCTATGAATGGAAAAATGTGGCACTGCCTTTTCTTGTACGGTGAGCCTAATGTAGATCATAGAGCGTCATTATGGGCTGAATTGAACACTTTGTTACAACCGTACACCAACTACATCATTGTGGGAGATATAAATCAAGTGGACCTCTATTCTGATAAATTAGGGGGTGCAACTTTAATTCGAGGTTGGGAGGATTTTATGTCTTGGAAGCATGCACTACAGTTACAAGATGTGCCATTCTATGGTCCTCGTTATACTTGGACTAATAATAGAGAGGATTCTGGCCTTATAATGGAAAGACTAGATAAGGCTTATGCAACTCAAGATTGGTTTGATGAATTTCCTGCGACTATTGTTCAAAACCTTCCAATTATACAATCGGATCATGCCCCTATTTGGCTTCAAACTACACCAAAACCTTCCACTCCTACTCGTCCTTACCAATTAGAAAACTGGTGCTTGCGTTATCCGGAGGTTGTTAAAATAACACAAAACATATGGCAGTTGAGAATAGCAGGTTCCTCAATGTACTCTCTGGCTCGAAAATTGGATTCACTTCGAAAGCATCTTAAAGCCTGGTGTCTGGATAAGAAACTATTTGGGGGTATTAACTGGCGTAAGATTTTCAGTGAACTTCAACACCAAGCTACTCATGTTCAAACTCTTACACAAGGGGCGAATTTAGTCCTGCGACACCGGCATTTATTAAATGAAGCTTCATTGGCTTTGACGTACTGGCAACAAAGGATTAAAGAAAGACACCTCCAACTAGGGGACATCCCTTCTAAGTTTCTTTTCAATCGATTACGTCAAAAGAAAACACATAACTATGTCTACATGTTGCGGTCTGCAACAGGCGAATGGGTGGAGGATCACAATGAGATCACGAATATGATACAAACCCACTTTCAAACTCTCTTTAAATCTTCAACAAGGGGTCCGTCAGTAAACACCACTAATGATGACGAGATTGAGCTAGTTTTGAGGGAATTAAATCTGCCTCGTATTTCGCCTACCGAAGCCCATAAATTGGTTGCCCAGATTTCGGATCGGGAGATACAAGAGGCAATGTTTGATATGGGTAATGCCAAGTCACCTGGACTTGACGGGATTCCGTCTGAGTTTTATAAAATTCATTGGGACATTATTGGGGCCTCCGTACTTCAGGCAGTCAGCAGATTCTTCTCTACAGGACATCTTTTAAGGGAATGGAATAAAACTCTTTTAGTTCTTATTCCGAAGGTCACCCCTCCGGAAGAGGTAAGCCAGTTTCGCCCTATAAGCTTATGTAATGTTATCTACAAATGTATTGCCAAATGCATGGTCAACAGGATGAAACCCCTCCTTCCCCAACTCATAGATGATTACCAGAATGCTTTCGTCCCCGGCCGACACATGGATGATAACATCTTGATTTCTCATGAAATTACTCACATTATCAACAAGCAACGATCGGGAGGTCGCCATTTGGCAGCACTAAAGTTGGATATGAATAAGGCTTATGATAGAGTCAGCTGGACTTTCATAAAAAAAATTTTGGGAGCTTATGGGTTTCCTATCTACTGGATTCAACTCGTCCAACAATGTATTGAAACAGTGTCGTATAGAGTAATGATCAATGGTTCGGCAACTCCTACGTTTTTTCCACAGTGCGGGTTACGTCAGGGAGACCCTCTTTCACCTTACCTTTTCCTCTTTTGTATGGATATCTTGTCAAGAATGACGACACTGGCCACGGATATTCGCAAATTCAAAGGTATCAAGATTGGTAAACAAGGTTCGACATTATCTCACTTGTTCTTTGCAGATGATGCACTTTTCTTTTTCCATGTTTCTGAAGAAGCGTGTTCGGCCATTAATACCATCATTACACGGTTCTGCTCAGTTTCGGGCCAGATGATTAATCGTCAAAAATCTTTTGTGAAATTCAGTCCGAATATTTCTATGGAGCATCGCCAAAGTTATAAAGCTCGTCTCCAGCTAGAGGATAAACAGTCACTGGGTACATATCTGGGTTCTTCAATTGATATACAGGGTTCGAAAGTGCCCCACTTCACTTTTCTATTGGATATCATCTCACAAAAAATGGCGCTCTGGAATCACACATGGCTCTCCCAGCCATCGAAACTAATTATAATAAACTCTATCCTAGTGGCCACAATCATGCATCATCTTACCATTTTCCAGATCCCTACCACCATCACAAACAAACTAGATGCTATGATTGTCCGTTTCTTCTGGACTAATAACTCTCAAACAGGGATACATTGGAAACGGAAAGCGGTTTTACATCAACCTCGGGGAAGAGGGGGCCTCGGTATTCGTAGCATTGCTTCTTTCAACAAAGCACTATTGATGAAAAAGGTATGGCGTATCATTCAACAGCCCCAATTACTAATTTCTAGGGTCTTCAAATCTTCGACCCCGCAAGCAAACTGGATCAGATCAACTAAGTATAATCTTTCGCTCGGGAGACGCGGTCTTCTTATTGCTAGCCAAATTTTGCGAGGAAATTGTGGTTGGAAAGTAGGCAATGGCACGTCTATTAAAGCAGGTTCACAAGCATGGGTCCAAGGTAAAATTCCAACCTTCAGAGATGGTACCTCACTACGCGAGGCAGCACACACTCTAGTAGCGGATCTTATTCTACCTCATAACCAGGGCTGGAATATAGCAAAGGTCCACAGACTTTTCATTCCTTCTGATGCTCGTCTCATTCAGAGCATGGAACTGCCTTATCGGCCCGACGTCCCAGATAGGCCCTTCTGGCCTCCAGCTTGTTCCGGAAGATTCGATACAAAATCCGGTTATGACTTGCTATTGCAACACCATCAACAACATGAAACTAACAGCATGACAACCCCAGAGAACATGACTTTCTTCTGTCACCTTTGGGGTTTGAACATCATGCCGAAATGGAAAATTTTCATTTGGAGAATGTGGCACAATTGTTTGGCCACCTCGTCCAATCTCCATCAGAGGGGTATCATGAATATCCACAACTGCACAGTGTGTCTACATGATACTGAAGATGACCAACACATTTTCAGGTTCTGCCCCTTAGCTACGGAGGCATGGGAGGGAAATGGCCTTCATATCAAATCCTATCATCACCCCTCTATGCCGTTGGCTTCTTGGTTGGTTTTCTGGCTTGAAAAATACATAAAGGAGGATGGCTTTCATGGTCTACGGCTGCCACTGTTTATTGGCACCCTGTGGGCAGTTTGGAAGACGCGAAATAATCAAGTATTTCGACAGGTTAGAGCAACGTTAGAAGTTTTTAACGTTTATCTAACGGAAGGTATGCATGACCATACACTATTTACTGCAAATGGCGTCCCGACAATCACCACTCACACAGCACCAAACTTCACTCACCCCCCTGGTTTCATCGCCACCGACCTAGGGCAAGTCAACTCGAACGTCTTCGACCTGATTAATCCAAATAGATGGTTCTTGGGATAAAAGCACACGTCAGGGAGGTGTCACATGGGTGGCTACACAACACATGAACCCAATTCAAAGTAATGGTAAATTTATCTATGCTTCGACGGCTATCAAACTGAAGCTATGGCCTGCCTAGAGGCGCTAAGATGGGTACTCGCATCTGCATTTACCCGCATCATGATAGTCACAGATTCTGAAATCCTAGTCCACAGCTTGGCGTCACAAATGCCATCAGATATTTCCATTCTCCATACTATAGGTGATATTCGGGCGACCTCGGCATCCATTCATAGTTGCCGTATCCTTAAAGTTAGTCGAACTCAGGTCCAACAGGCACACGAGTTAGCACATCATTGCCGTGTGCATCGGGTTAATGTTGCTTAGTTTATGTTTGTCTTTTGTATGTTTCCTGGATGTCAAAAAAAAAAAAAAAAAAAAAAAAAAAAAAAAAAAAGGACGTGAGTGATGACTGGGAGAAAAGAGCGGTTGTTTCACTCACTTGGTTGTTTACTTTATTTGCTTAAGTATCCTCAACTTTATGAGTTCTTGTGCTTGAGCGCCAGTATGGAAACAAATTGACTTTTGATTTATAGGCCTCATGATCAAGCACAACGTAACCTAATTCGCGTGTGAGTAAGGGTACAGGAACACAATTCATTCCCTATTTTCTTCTCTTGAATTACCTCACAAGTGTACCACTTGCTCGTACCACTATGTATGTTTCGGGTTGTTGTTTGATAGGGGTTTAGCAATTAACACTGATCAAGCAATATGGTCTTTTTCTATCTTATATGTGATCATGATATTTTGGGTTTGTGGTGATTTTAGGACTGCAGGGTGGTTTTTTACGAGTGGACAGGCAAGTGTCGGAGTTGCCAAGGGTCAGGTTATGTCGATTACTACAACAAACGAGGGAAGTCGACCACTTGCAAATGCATACCATGTGCTGGAATCGGTAAGACTCTAGAACTTTTTATATCCAGCTTTAGTCCTGAAACTTTATTTTTTCAGAGGGAAGTTCAGCCATAACAATCTGCATCACTTTGTAATGGCAAATGTTATGATATTGTTTCGATGGATGAGTGGCATACCAAGAAAGGGATTAGTAAACAAGTTTATCTTGAGCTTTACAATGTAGCTTTGCTAGGAAGGTTGAGAATAATATAGGGAAGAGGAGTTCTGCTGTAAAGACAAGTCATGAAGCGAAAGTGACTAAAGGCTAAATTTTAGTTTGGAACACGTAGTCTGTGAGAAACTCTTTGGTGAAAACTGTATGTCAAGTTGTCAACACACCAGTTTTCATGAGCAATATTGTAGCTTATCAACTGTTGCCTTTGAACAGTTATCCATGAGACAACATACTAACTAAGTTTTACCTTTTTCTGCCAATTCCCTTGTCTTGATTGAACTATTTTTCCCCCCATATTTTTTCAGTACATATCCTCCCGGTGAGTATTGTAATACGATAACCTGACTGGCATTTCCAAGGTATTGTCTTTGAGATGCTCTTCATCTCGTATTTCACCATTCACATCACTTTCATCTCTCCTCATAGTTCCTTCCCTGCATCAGCTTCTATATATGTCCTTTCTTTTCTTTCTAGTTATTTGGATGGGCTAGAATACTTTTGTGTGACTGATGTATATTCGATATGCCGTGCTTCAATCTAATTACATCTAGTAATTCATATTGCTGTGTTTTGTATTTCTTGGCTGCAGGATATGTTCAGAAGATAACGGCCAGAAAGGACTTTGAATTAATGGAGGATTAGATGACGGAAAACTACCTTGACCCTCATTGTTGTTAGTTCTTCTTGCTTTAAAGTGTAATTACGTACTTCTGTCGAGAAACGTTCGTATAATCATTATATATTTGAATTAATTTAATGAAAAGGAAACCTTATGAATACTGTGAGAGGCTAGCAGCTTGAGCAACAAAAATAGATATCCCATTTTCCTACTCTGGCTATATCTCATTCCATGCTTGTTCGTGTCAATAAAATTCCAGTCTTGTTTATGCTAAGTTTATAAATCTAGAGGGGTCTTTCAAACAGGGACCTAGCATATACCTCACTTGTCCAGATTGTGATGCAACCTGGGATAAAACACATATATCTCTTGTCCTGTTAATTATTCCTTGTTAATAAGACTCTCGAAATTTTTGGCCTTTTTGTCCGACTTGTTCCGGGCGAAAGCTCACAAGTGCTTGTTATTTTGCCTCTTCTTATACACGGACGGAGTCTTTCGGAGTACCGGGGTTGTCCTTTGATTTGGTGTTTTCAACTTCAACCTTATCTAACAATGGGGACTATAGTTCAAAACTAATTGGTGATGGTAAAGAATTCAACTTTTGAAGGAAGCAATTATTCCTCAGCCTGATTTTAGTTGTTATACTCCAATCTCTCACAATTAAGGATGTAATATGATCACTTATCCATTTATCCTCTTCGCTTCATTTATGTGTGGATATATTAGGAAATCCATTTCAACACTGACTAGGATTAAGGGCACAAAGTTTTGGGAGATAAGTTGTTGGGAGATAGTTTATGTGATAGATAGCAGGGGGCTTATTTGTATCATTAGTTTAATGGAAAAGTATATATGAAATGAAGCAGTTGTTGGTCCAAAAGGAAAGGTAAGAAACAATAGATATTGTTGGGACCGTGCCGAAGTAGGAAGTGTTCAAATTAATATTGGACTAATGGAAAAAGAAACTGTTCAAATTCTAGGATAGCGAGTATATTTGATGACTTTTAACCTTGAATGGAGGGCTGAGATATATTGTGGGTTTTTGTTAATCTACGATTAGTCGACTACATATACCTCTTGAATGTGTCCAGCTTTTGTATTCCCCTATTTGGGGGAATGTAACTGGTATGTCAAGGAAGCAGTAATGGCTGTCTCATCTCTTAGAGTGTTTGAGGAAGTCTCTTAGTTTACCCAGCTTCTATATATGTGGCAAAGTGGATTAATTTTAACAGTAATACTTCATTCATCAATTAGTTCAACAATAGAGCAATGTCTGTTACCAATACCATCGGAACTGTTGCTTCTGCAGTTGCTGCCGCTGTCTCTATGGTTGCTTTAGCTTCGGTTTCCAACATGCAATATACAATACCACCGCATAGTGCTGCTACTGTTGCTGCTGCGGCGGCCGCCTCCATTCGTTATGGGAGAAATGTGCTATCTGATAGTAGTGTAAGCAGGGCGAGTGAGAGCCAGCATCTCAGAACTGCTCAAGATGACAAGAAGGATGTCAAAATACTTTGTTGCGCTTTTGAAGGCACAACAACATGAACAACTTTTTCAGGCTTTAGTTTAATTATTGTAATTTACAAGTATTTGTGTCTAATAAGTCAGAATTAATGGGGGGTGTCTTCCATTGTATACCAAAAATAAATACATATACTTCGAATAGAAAAAAAGAGATGAAGATGTGTGATCACTGATCCCATTGTTTGTGTTTTATCTGTTAATAACACTTTGGAGATCGGTATGGTGTCTTGGTGAGTTTGTGGTGTGTTAGGAAACTTTTTTTTAAAAAAAAAAAGTCAAATCATTAAAAAAAACACTCTTTTAGTTTTAATTTTTTCCTACTTTGACTTTAGGTAAAAATGAAAAACTTTGATTCTGTTGTTCATTCATTAAAAAAACTATTTGTGGGATATTACAAGACTTTTTCAAATGTTTTTTTTTTTTAAATTTCAACTTTTTATATATTGTATTTATAAATTATATGTAACTATGTCAACTGTAAAAGATATGCATTGGAGACCTATAAAATACAAAACAGGAAGAACGATAAAAGAACACGAGTATTTTTTTAGTGGTAACATCATTTGTAGTGCTTACAAACTTATCTTTAGTATCATAAGATTTTTTTTTCATACACACTTATTTTAGTCCAAATTGGATCATTCTCTAGTTTGCAAATCATCAAAATACTTGCAATGTTTTAGAGGTTTTCATGTAGCTATGTCGTATCCATTTAGCTATATAATCCAAAATTCATACGCTATGTAAAATGTACTACTATAATAGTGTTAAAATTATGTAATTTGGTAATATTATCTAACACGTGGAACTTCCTTGTCATGTGTGATTTATCGATTACATCGCATCTATTTACGTTCGTAATGAAGTTCTCCTTTGAGCGAAGATATCATATGATACTTAATCAGCTAGTGTTAGATAACGATCACATAATCTCACTATACAATACACATTAATAAAAATAATTTTCCTATAAAAGACGAATATTAAGTGTTTAAAAGAATTTGAAATACGAAACTTTTGATCGATCAATGTTAAAACTCTCCCAATACCAAAGTGAAAATTCTTCCATAAAAGACAAATAATAAGTGTTTAAAAGTTAACCAATTAGAATTACATTGCATAATCTTAAGATCTCTACGAGTACTTCACTTCAAAAAGAAATCCTTCAAAAGATGAATATTGTTGATATTATTTGACCTTGCATTGGATGAATATTATTTTAAAAAAATAAATAAAAGGAAAAGCTACTACAGATTAAAAAAGAACTGAACTTCTAATCCTCGTCCCATAATTACTTAAAGTCGCCCTGTAGACACTAAAAATTTATTAGTGTTTTACATGAAAATAAATTAATTATTATTGAGCTAAAATAAATATGATTAGCCCAATTTAATTAATTTAGCCCACTCAAATTACATATCCAAATTAAATTAAACAAATATAATTTGGGTTATAAAGTATTGGGTTAGCCCAGATTACTAGTCCGAATAAGATGGTCAAATGGCAAAGGTAAAAAGACTTCCAAGTCATAAACGGGCCCAAACCCATAAATTACCAAGTCCATGAAGGGATCTTCATTCCCTATAAATAGATCGCACATCTCTCAGTTGAGGGGACGGAAAAATCATTATTCTCAAGAGCTCATAAAATTCTCTTAGAATTCTCTCTGCAATTAGTTAACAAGCACATCAAAATTGTGCCGACTATTCAGATACACTCAAACATATTCGACTGAGATTCAAGCTTTGTCAGCCCTCATTCGAATATACCCAAACAAACTCAAACTCAGGTTGACGTCGACAAAACGTCATCCCACACTCAAACTCAGGTTGACGTTGACAACAGGTCAGTCTACATTCAACTCCACGTCGACACCAACACGTGTCACTCTCAAGCTACGAAACAGAATCAGAGGACTTAGTTTATTTTTCATTATAAACTGTTTACAGAGATTGTACTCAATACATTTATTGAAATATAATTTCTTTGTTACTTTGTTTCTGTCTTATTTATTTGACTCGAAATTTTGTGTATACAGATTTTGGCACGCTCGGTGGGACCATCTCTGCCTCTCATCTCTGTTTCGTCATCAACAACAAATCTGAGAAATGGCCTCAAGCAAGAACATCTCTCAATCTTCTGAAAACTCTGCTGACACCCCACGAAAATCTGTAACGTTGGGTGATTATATGGATGATATGACTCTTGGTTTTCGCACCAGAGGAATGAAGAAGGCTGCTATTGCTGCCGCCGCTGCAAAGCTCCGAACTGCGAACGTTCCTACCAGGCCAAGAAAGCTCTATAGCCTATTGCTACTGAATCATCTGTCGTGCATGGCTCATACAAGGAGCTGAAACCCCTGTGTTTGGCTCAATCGCTTTGGCTGAACGTGAGCCATCATTGATTGCTTCTCAAATATGGAAGCAACTCTCATCTGATAAGTCAGACAGACTGACTGTCCACACTAGCCCTCTCTTTGACCCACTCAATGTGGGGAGTGACGATGAGACAAGTGATGACATTGTTGACTCATCGCCTCTAAAGATTATCAACTTAGAGGAACCCTTACTCTCTCAGTCGAACACTGCTGCTGTTATGGTGACTTCGGCTAAGACAGTTGAGGAACAACTTGCTGAAATGAATAGCCTACTCCAAAAATTAATGAAAGATGGAGAAGAAAAAGATGCTCAAATCCGACTCCAAAATGAGCAAATCGCTGCCCTCAACAAGAAACTTGAGGGAGACGACGCAGCATCAAGACTGGATGGGGTGAAAGCGAAGGCGATAGTGGTGAAGACGATCGCCGCCCACCCACAGCTCGACAACTTGAGTTATTAGTAGCTCACGCTATCAAAAATCAACTCGGGGAAAGTTCTCAAGGAGTCATCGGTATGTAAAGCCTTATACCAAAAGAATTGACAAGCTGCACATGCCACTTGGCTATCAGCCCCCAAGTTCCAGCATTTCGATGGGAAAGGAAATCCTAAGCAACACATTGCTCACTTTGTGGAAACATGCAATAATGCTGGTACCACAGATGATTTCCTGGTCAAACAATTCGTTCGTTCCTTAAAGGCATGGCCTTTGACTGGTACACTGATTTACCCTCACAATCCATCGACAGTTGGGATCAAATGGAGGAGGAATTCCTGAACAGGTTCTATAGCACTCGACGTATTGTCAGTATGACTGAACTAACTAAGACTCACCAGTGGAAGGATGAGCCAGTCATCGATTACATCAATCGTTGGCGCGCATTGAGTCTAGAGTGTAAAGATCGCCTGACTGAAGTCTCTGCTGTTGAGATGTGCATTCAAGGGATGGATTGGGACTTGCTTTATATTTTGCAAGGTATAAAGCCTAGGACTTTTCAGGAGTTGGCTACGCGAGCTCATGACATGGAGCTTACCATTGCAACAATAGAGGCAAAAGCAACACTTCTTCAGAGTACAAGAAAGAGAAGAAGGATTTTAAGAAAACTGACAAGACTGCCAAAAGTTCGACTAAGGAGTCAATGTCGATCACGACTACCTCCTCGCCTGTCAAGATCTCTAGCAAGGCTGGTACTGAAAACAATAAGGGTTCACCTTCCAAAGAACCTAGGAAAAATAGGCCAACCTTGAAAGAACTCCAAGCAAAGAAATATCCATTTCCAGACTCTGATTTATCAGGGATGTTAGATGATTTGCTTGAAAACAAAGTCATTGAATTGCCCGAAGCTAAGCGTCCTGCGGAGGTCGGTAGGACTTCTGATCCTAACTACTGTCGGTACCACAGGCTGATTAGTCATCCTATAGAAAAGTGTATAACACTCAAGGAGAGAATCATGCAACTTGCAAAGGATGGGAAGATTGTATTGGATTTTGATGAAGTTGTCGAAGCTAATCATGCCTCTGCAATGTTAGATTCTTATTGGGAGGCTCAAACTTTGCAGTTTGGGAGTCTGGAGCCAGTAATTGTACATGTGTTGCGACCAGTTCTTCAAGTTGATGAGGTGCCATTTATTGAGCACAGTAGCCCAACTAGCAACCAACAAGAAGAGGATGACGAAGGGTGGACGTTAGTCACTAGAAGGAGGCCTAGACGACAGTCGAAGCCTCAACCAAAGGTTGCTTGTCGTAAGAAGAAGCACCAAAAAAGGAAAAGCTCAAGACGCTCGAAAGAAAAGAAAAAGTCAAAAAAGCATACTAAACAACAAGTATTGCCCATTGACTTACTTGAACAAGACCCACTTACTCCTGTAATCTTGAAAGAATTCTTTCCTGAAGATTACTTTACTACGGTTACTGTTAATGCTACCTCATTCGTTGAGAATAATGAAGAAAAAGAAGAAGAGGGAGATCAAGAGAAGGTTAAAGAAAATGAAGTCTCTGTTAAAGTGACTGTTCAACATTCAGGGTCAGAGATAGATCCAAAGATATTATCTATCTTAGAAGCTCTTCCTACACGCATGGGATGGAGGCAGATCTTTCATTTGCCTCGAGAAATGTGTCGACAGGTGGCTCTTGCACTTCAGCATCCAGAACTATACCTTGACAAAGTGAAAGATGCTGGAGAGCCAATAGAAAGTTCGGCTAAATGCACGTCATGTAATTTTGCCTTAGCCTTCACTGATGAAGACTTATTGTTGGGTTCAAAACCTCACAACCGACCCTTGTTTGTTGCTGGTTATATTTTTGGCCAGAGAGTGAATCGTATCTTAGTGGATGGAGGTTCAGCTGTCAACATCATGCCAAAGTCCACCATGATTGATTTGGGGATCACTATGGAAGATCTTTCTGATAGTCGTCTAATGATCCAGGGGTTCAATTTGAACAGTCAGCGTGCCATAGGCATAATACGTCTTAACCTTGTGATGGGAGAGTTAACATCATCTACTCTCTTCCATGTCATAGATACAAAGACGTCATATAAAATGTTGCTTGGACGACCATGGTTACACGAAAATGGGGTGGTCGCATCAACCCTTCATCAATGTCTGAAATTTTATCGAGGAGGAGAGAAGAAAATAAATGGAGATGTAAAACCCTTTAGCATGACAGATTCGTACTTTGCCGATGCTAAGTTTTTTGAAGATGAAGAACCCTCGAGTGAAATGTTGCCATCTAAAATTCCTTCAACGGGGAAAAGGGGTACAAACAAAAATGGTGACATTCCATCGTCATCAAGCTCTAGGGAGTCAACCACCACTGAGATGCAACAACAAAAATACAGGGAGAAGGTAAAAGAAGAAGTTGTTGCTCAACCCCTTAAAGCAATGAAGAATTCAGTAACTACTCCAGTTTTGCGATATATTCCTAAATCACGTCGTAAGGAAGGGGAATCACCTTTTGCAGGGCATCAGGTCATGAAAGTAGATCCAAAGGAAGAAAAAGGAGTAGATGAGACTACTCTCCAATGTTTAAAGCAAGAAGTGGTTGTTCCTTTGCCTAGAGCCAACCACAATCAAATTGCTAAGCCTCCGACATCGGAATCTGTTGATCAATCTAGGAGAAAATGGCTTAACAAGGGTAAATTTGACCCAAACGCTTATAAGCTCTTGGCGAACTCTGGTTATGACTTCGAAAATCCAGCGTCCATGGGAAATGTTATTGAGGTTAAGCCTCATGGAATCAATGACACAAAAAGAGATTACAAGAATATGGCGTTGAGGTACGTCCGACTAAAGTTGGTTTGGGATTTGAAGCTCCAACACCCATCAAAATTTCCGCACGGCGTAGAGGGACAACCTCTTCTTCACAATATATTACTGCGGAGGAAGTCGAAGAAAATGAGGGTGAAGAAGGTGCGACCCAGCAAAAAATATCGGTCTTTGATCGAATACAGTCGCCTGTCATAAAGAACCATACATCGGTTTTTGACAGACTTGGTGGACATGAGCTAAATGAAGGTGTGAAACCAAAAACACGAACACCCTTACAAGCTTCTCGATTCTCTAAGAAGAAGCATCTGTCTTTAAACGTCTTGGCGCATCGACCTCAATTGATAAACAACCAAGACGGTCGGTACTAAGTCGCATCACAAGAAGCAAAGATGAAGTCAAAGGCGAGAAGCACCTCAAAGTGTTATTCCATCTCGCATGAGGCGTACACAGGTGGTAGACATCATTGAACATACACCTTTGAAAGCCAAAGGTCGTGTCATAGTGTTAACAAATCAAAGGAGTTCGCCTAGTCAAGAAAAAGAAAAGGATGTTGAATTTGTTTCTTCAAACCATATCACAGGGCATGAGGCTCCTGAAAGTGACGAGGAGATGGAAACAGATGAGGCTCCTAAAACTCTTGAAGATGGGGGGCAAGCCACCGTTGATGAGTTAAAAGAGTTAAACCTTGGAACTCAAGAAGAGCCACGCCCTGTCTACGTAAGCGCTTCTCTTACCCAACATGAAGAACAAAAATATTCCATGTTACTCTCTGATTATAAAGACGTATTTGCATGGAGCTATAAGGAGATGCCAGGACTCGACCCGAAAGTCGCTGTCCATCGTTTAGCCATCAAAAAGGGTGTCAGCCAAAGAAGCAATCTCAAAGACGTTTCAGGCCAGAACTAATTCCTGAAATTGAGGCAGAAGTAAACAAGCTCATTGATGCAGGATTTATTCGTGAAGTCAAGTACCCTACTTGGATAGCAAACATTGTGCCAGTACGAAAGAAAAATGGACAGTTACGAGTTTGTGTGGACTTCCGCGATTTGAATGAGGCGTGTCCAAAGGATGATTTCCCACTCCCCGTAACGGAAATCATGATTGATGCTACCACTGGTCATGAGGCTTTGTCATTTATGGATTGTACAGCTGGATACAATCAAATCCACATGGCTCCTGAAGATCAAGAAGCAACTGCATTTCGAACCCCTAAAGGGATATTCTGTTACAAAGTTATGCCTTTCGGCTTGAAAAATGCCGGAGCTACGTATCAGCGTGCAATGCAGAAAATTTTCGAAGATATGATGCATCAAATTGTGGAATGCTACGTAGACGACTTGGTGGTAAAGTCTAAGAAGAAGGAGAATCATTTACATGACCTTCGTCAAGTCTTCGAAAGATTGCGAAAATGGAAATTAAAGATGAACCCTCTCAAGTGCGCTTTCGGCGTCACCTCAGGAAAGTTTCTAGGCTTCATTGTCAGGCACAGGGGCATTGAAATTGATCAAGCAAAGATTAAGGCCATCCAAGAGATGCCTGAACCTAAGAACCTCAAGGAGTTGCGTGGCCTCCAAGGGCGTCTCGCTTACATTCGAAGGTATTTTCTCAATTTGGCAGGCAGATGTCATCCTTTTAGTCATCTCATGAAAAAGGATGCCCCATTCAAATGGGATGACTCATGTAAAAAGGCCTTCATAAGTATCAAGAAATACTTGTCTTCTGCCTCGTCTTGGGGGCACCAATAAAAGGGAAACCACTCATCCTTTATATCGCGGCGCAGGAGCGATCCCTGGGGGCAATGTGTGCTCAAGAGCAAGAAGATCGTAAGGAGACAGCTCTTTATTATTTAAGCCGAACTTTGGTGGGTGCTGAATTGAATTACTCCCCATTGAAAAAATTTGCCTTGCTTTGATTTTTGCAATCCAAAAATTAAGACATTACATGCAAGCACATACAGTTCATGTCATCTCAAGGTCTGACCCAATAAAATACATTCTCTCAAGGCCCGTGTTGTCTGGCAGACTTGCAAAGTGGGCTATGCTTCTGAAACAATATGACATTGTGTATGTTCCGCAAAAGGCTGTCAAGGGGCAAGCGATAGCAGATTTTTTCGCGGACCACCCAGTCCCTGCAGAATGGGAGATATCAGATGATTTGCCAGGTGAAGACGTGTTTTTCATTGAAATACTCCCACCTTGGAAAATGTACTTTGACGGTGCCGCTCGTCATGACGGTGCGGGAGCTGGAGTTGTCTTCATTTCTCCAGAAAAGTGTATACTGCCATACTCTTTTATGCTAACTCAACTGTGCTCCAATAATATGGCTGAGTACCAAGCACTCATAATAGGCCTCCAAATGGCAATCGAAATGGGACTTAGAGATTTAGACATTCACGGGGACTCCCAATTGGTCCTAAAACAACTATCAGGTGAATATGAAGTAAAAAGAATGATTTAATCCCTTGTCAAAGGCAAGCATCACAATTGCTTGACAAACTCGATACCGTCAAGTTAGAACATGTTCCAAGGAGTGCCAACAAGATGGCTGACGCGCTAGCTGGGCTTGCAGCCACTTTGGCACTGGGGGCAGAAGAAAGAATGTATGTACCCGTTTGCAAACAATGGGTTGTTACTCCTGATGACGATGGTGTTGAGAATATGCTGAAGAAGTCGACATAATCTCTGTCTATCAAATCGACAAAGAAGATTGGCGTCAACCAATTATCGATTATTTGGAACATGAAAAATTGCCAAGTGATCCAAAACATAAGACAGAGATTCGTCGTCGAGCCTCACGATTTATATATTATAAGGGGACTCTCTATCGACGATCCTTTCATGGTCTTTGGTTAAGATGTCTTGGAGATGAAGAAGCAAAACAAACCATGGAGGAAGCTCACTCTGGAGTCTGTGGCGCTCATCAGTCTGGTCCAAAACTACATGACCGTATTAAAAGAATGGGTTACTATTGGCCAACCATGGTACAAGATAGCATGGACTATGCAAAGAAATGTGAAGCCTGCCAATTTCACGCTAACTTCATTCATCAACCTCCAGAGCCATTGCACCCCACAGTCGCATCCTGGCCATTTGAAGCATGGGGACTCGATGTAGTTGGCCCAATTACACCAAAGTCATCTGCTGGACAAGCATATATTTTGGCAGCGACTGATTATTTTTCTAAGTGGGCAGAAGCCATCCCCCTACGTGAAGTGAAAAAAGAAAATGTTGTTGACTTCATTCGTACTCACATCATCTACAGATATGGTGTACCCCAACGAATTGTCACGGACAATGGAACACCATTTTACAATAAGTTGATGAAAAACTTATGTGAGAAGTTTAAATTCACACAACATAGATCATCAATGTACAATGCACCTGCAAATGGTTTAGCTGAAGCGTTCAACAAGACACTTTGTAGTTTATTGAGCAAAGTGGTCGCCAAGTCCAAACGTGATTGGCATGAAAGAATAGGGGAAGCTTTATGGGCATACAGAACGACATATAAATCAGCAACACAATCAACCCCATACTCGTTGGTGTATGGCGTTGAGGCAGTTCTCCCCCTAGAACTAAAATTCATCATTGCGAATTGCCATACAGGAAGGCTTGACGTCTGATGAAAATGATAAACTCCGACTTGCTGAGTTGGAGGCGCTTGACGAAAAAAGACTCCAAGCACAACAAAAATCTGAGTGCTACCAAGCTCGCCTGTCACGCGCTTTCAATAAGAAAGTTCGACCTCGCTCCTTTCAAGTTGGAGACATGGTCCTAGCAATTAAGAGACCCATCATTATTTCTCGCAAGACGGGAAGTAAATTCAGTTCTAAATGGGATGGTCCATACGTTGTCAAAGAGGTGTACACTAATGGGGCCTATAAAATTGTTGACGCTGACGGATTACGGGTGGGGCCTATCAACGGCAAGTTTCTGAAGCGCTACTACTCATGAAAAGTAAGAACATCGTTAACTCCTAAGCAAGAGGATAAACTGCATATGTTGAAAGAAATAAAGGTGCATTTGAACTACGTTGGCTTGAGCTTGTAAAAGCAATTTGTTGATATTTTACAAGTACGTAGGCAGCTAGGGTAACATAAAAATTACTCGAGTAAAAACAAAAAATTGTAATACTCCTGGCCCGCAAGAGTATAAACTGTGAACGGCGAAATAAAAAAAAAAAAAAAAAATTGTAATACTCCTGGCCCGCAAGAGTATAAACTGTGAACGGCGAAACAAAAACAAAAATTGTAATACTCCTGGCCCGCAAGAGTATAAACTGTGAACGGCGAAACAAAAAAAAAATTGTAATACTCCTGGCCCGCAAGAGTCTAAACTGTGAACGCGAAAAAAAAAAAAAAAAATTGTAATACTCCTGGCCCGCAAGAGTCTAAACTGCACACCAACAAATTCTAACTCCCAAGCAAGAGTCTAAACTGCACACCAAGAAAAGAAAAAAAAAAAAATTCTAACTCCCAAGCAAGAGTCTAAACGGCACACCAAAAAAAAAAAAAAAATTCTAACTCCCAAGCAAGAGTCTAAACTGCACACCAAAAAATTCTAACTCCCAAGCAAGAGTCTAAACTGCACACCAAAAAATCTAACTCCTAAGCAAGAGTGTAAACTGCATATCCAAGCAAAAAAAAGAAAATTTGAACTCCCAAGTAAGAGTTTAAATTGCACACACACCAAAAAAAGTTCTAACTCCTAGCCCACAAGAATGCAAACAGTGAAGGACGACATCAAAAAAAAGCAATTCTTGGGTTAACGAACAATCATTTAACAAAACAAAAAATCATGGGTTAGCAACATACCTCGAGGGTAGATTGACTGTCTTCAAGGGACTGTCTGGAGGTGTCAGTGTCGCAGTGCTAAAGACATATGAATAACACCCCTGACAGGCTCACAGTGCTAAAGACATGTGGCCCATCACGACGGAATCCCTGCCTTCGTCTTCGTCTTCAAGGGACTGTCTGGAGGTGTCAGTGTCGCAGTGCTAAAGACATATGAATAACACCCCTGACAGGCTCACAGTGCTAAAGACATGTGGCCCATCACGACGGAATCCCTGCCTTCGTCTTCGTCTTCAAGGGACTGTCTGGAGGTGTCAGTGTCGCAGTGCTAAAGACATATGAATAACACCCCTGAAAGGCTCACAGTGCTAAAGACATGTGGCCCATCACGACGGAATCCCTGCCTTCGTCTTCGTCTTCAAGGGACTGTCTGGAGGTGTCAGTGTCGCAGTGCTAAAGACATATGAATAACACCCCTGACAGGCTCACAGTGCTAAAGACATGTGGCCCATCACGACGGAATCCCTGCCTTCGTCTTCGTCTTCAAGGGACTGTCTGGAGGTGTCAGTGTCGCAGTGCTAAAGACATATGAATAACACCCCTGACAGGCTCACAGTGCTAAAACATGTGGCCCATCACGACGGAATCCCCGCCTTCGTCTTCGTCGTCAAGTGAACCTGTCATTCACACCAAAAAAAAAAAAAAAAAAAAAAAAAAATACGGGTACACATGCACAAAAAAGTGATACTATGCAAACAAAATATTTTAGAACTAAAGGGGTGTTTTAAAAAAAAAGATCATCACCTCACTAGTCTTGAGCTTCTGCAACGCTTCAAAGATAGTCTAGAAGTTCAGTATCTCGCAAAATCTGATGTACTGCAAGTCAAACATAGTATGTCAAAAATCTAGACTGTTGAAAAAGAATAACAAGATCACAAAAGCAATTATCCATCAAAACAAACGAAAAAAAAAAAAACAACGTTAGTCATAAACACTGATGTCCTCAAAACTCCATATATGGAGTTATAAAACCTCACAAAATCTCACAAAACCTCCATTCTTCTTTCTCCTCAACCATCCAAAACAAAAAACAAAAAAAACAAAAAAAAAAAAAAAAAAAAACATTTAATCTTTTCTCTCTCCTACCACCACCGCCACTTCATCACACTACACCTACACCTATAATTGATCATCACTCAAAATCCTTGTTGACCCATCATCATAACTCATTCATCCCTGATGGCTGATGCTGAATCCAATTCCCCACACATACTACAATACGACACTCCACTGCTATATATTACCATATACTCAAGAGAAAAAAAATCATAGCCTGATGTGGATCATCATCAAGCATCAGACCATGCGTGGCATGAAACAAAAAGAAAAAAAAAAAAAAAAATGTTGCAGCAAATCAGTTCAAGATGATCAGGCACGTAGTATTTATGTTGATATAAATCATGATTTAGTCATCACAAGGCTAAATAAATATTGCGGTAATTTTGGTCCTTGATTATCATCATGGCAAATAAAACAAAGTCATATAAAGAAAAAAGAAAACAAAGAGATCAATCATGGTGGAGATCATATGGTCGAAAAAAAAATTTTGGCCATCATGAATTCATAATACACAGCATTGCATGACAGTATAATACTAAAAGTATTTCATGCTAATAAAATTAAAAAACAGAGAAAAAAGCAAAAAAAAAAATTAAAGAAGAAAGAAGCATGATCAAAGAAATACTTGCACTGAAGTGATTATACGGAAGTTTAAGGAAAGCTCAAAATAAAAAAAGGAGATAGTGGCTTACGTTGACTCACATAAAAAAGGTTGAAATTGCACTGATGAAGAAAGACGTGCCCTCGATACTAGTTTGTCAGACTCGAATTGAAAGTGGTCGCAACTCGCAAGTTTGGTAATATGGGATTAAAGCGTGCGTGTATTTATAAACGGGTGCACCAAAAGCCAAACCTAATAGGATAAGTTTTGTTTTAGTCGATAACAAAGAAATCCAAACCGGATCAAAATTGAAACTCTCGAATCTAAGATTTGATAGAGTTGTGAAAATTCAAGACTACTAAAAAAGTTTTTTTTTATCAAGCAAGCACGGTGATTGTCACCTAATTGCTAAATCAAACACAAATTCGAGACCTTGTCACGATTAAATACTTCAAATTGTGTACGTGACACTGTCTCGAGGGGGCAATTTGTAGACACTAAAAATTTATTAGTGTTTTACATGAAAATAAATTAATTATTATTGAGCTAAAATAAATATGATTAGCCCAATTTAATTAATTTAGCCCACTCAAATTACATATCCAAATTAAATTAAACAAATATAATTTGGGTTATAAAGTATTGGGTTAGCCCAGATTACTAGTCCGAATAAGATGGTCAAATGGCAAAGGTAAAAAGACTTCCAAGTCATAAACGGGCCCAAACCCATAAATTACCAAGTCCATGAAGGGATCTTCATTCCCTATAAATAGATCGCACATCTCTCAGTTGAGGGGACGGAAAAATCATTATTCTCAAGAGCTCATAAAATTCTCTTAGAATTCTCTCTGCAATTAGTTAACAAGCACATCAAAATTGTGCCGACTATTCAGATACACTCAAACATATTCGACTGAGATTCAAGCTTTGTCAGCCCTCATTCGAATATACCCAAACCAACTCAAACTCAGGTTGACGTCGACAAAACGTCATCCCACACTCAAACTCAGGTTGACGTTGACAACAGGTCAGTCTACATTCAACTCCACGTCGACACCAACACGTGTCACTCTCAAGCTACGAAACAGAATCAGAGGACTTAGCTTATTTTTTCATTATAAACTGTTTACAGAGATTGTACTCAATACATTTATTGAAATATAATTTCTTTGTTACTTTGTTTCTAGTCTTATTTATTTGGACTCGAAATTTTGTGTATACACGCCCCAAAAAACATTAAAATTACATTTGTAACCTTCTCTTTTTTTTCTTTAAATCATCACCACCATTCCCCTACTACTAAGCTGCCACCACCAATCCTTTTATCTCTCCCCTCTCTCCTCTCTACTTTCAAAAACCCTAGCCTCCATTGTTGATTTTTAAAGGGGCTTCCATCGGTTTTACCGTTGGAAAGCCCCCACCTTTGTTTTTTATTTGTTTTTAGGTTTCCAATAACGATTTCTCCATCGAAAGAAAGAGTTTTCGATCTCCTTCGTAAGAAAAGGTTTTTCGATCTCCTTCGAAAGACAAGGTTTTTCGACCTCCTTCGAAAAACAGGGTTTTTCTCCTCTTTTAGAGGGGGAATTTCTACAGGTTACAATCCGGGATACTAGATCTAATGGATTGCCGTGAAATTATTTTGTTGGTGAAGAATTATGCGGGATCACAAAGGTTATCAATTTTTCGAATACGGTTAGATGAATCCGACGAAAATCATCCTCACGACTACAAGGAATCGTTAGATTGTCTCTCCAACAAGGCTGTATTTTCCAGCGATATAAGCGGGAGATGTTCCACATTGCAAGATTTGTTTGACGATCGTAGTTTTTATGAAAGAAATTTTTGTTTGATTCAACTTATGTATTTGTTTGATTCGATTGCTTATGTAGATGTCGTATGACTTTTTATTAATAAATTAATTTTACTATTCAAAAAAAAAGCTGCCACCACCATCCCCCCACCAGCAGCCCCCTCAAATTCTAGATCCAGCTAGCCTCTCTCACCTTCACCTTCGCCGACCTTTCTCTCACGCACCCTCACCTCTCACTTCGCCGACCTTTCTCTCTCACCTCCTGTCGATCTTCTCTCACGACCATCGCCAACCATCCCAACCATGGCCAAAACTCTCACCTCCTGCCGCCTCTCTCTCACCTCCTGCGCGCCTTTCTCTGACCTCCTGTCGGCACCTTTCTCTCACCGCCATCGCCAACGCACTATGGCCAGATAAAGCATACGAAATTGACGAATTTTTTTTGACCATGGGGGCGAACGTCTTGCCTGGACGTTCTTCGGGGCGATGTTTAACAATCCTCAAGAAGAAGGAAGATGGAGAATCATGTGGGAGCTCAAGAGTTGGAGCTTCCACCTCCCAACCTCATGGTCGAGAATTCGACTCTCATCAACCTCATATTTGGGTCATTTGTGTGGATACTTGTGATTTTCTAACTCATGAAGATCACAAAGCGTGGATTATGCACTCCCGAAAAAAACATTTATATAAAAGAACACGAACTTTTTTCAACAACTTTTCTACTTTAAAAAAGAACACACGACTTAAAATTAAAGAACATGTAAATCTATAATTATAAAAGAATAATTTTTTTAAAATTATAGACTGTAAAAATAATAAAACGAAGTAGGTTAGAAGAGGGTGCATCATGTTCTACTTGCGTGAAGGCCGAACCTGTTTTGACCAGTAAATTACCGAATGAAAAAAAAAAAGGAAAACATAAAATTCCCTCTACCAGTCTACCTACACCCGCCACGTGCAAATTATTACTGTACACAGTACTATGGTAATTGGTAATGGTACCATTACCGAAATCTGCAATTCAAAGCTTCCTGTCTTTTTCATCGATTTCTCTCAATAATTCTGCAACTCAACAAATTTCTCCTATTTCCAACATTATAGTGTGTTATTCAACAAACAATCATACATCAAAAAAGGGCTTCAATTTCATTTCATTTCTTCACCATCATCTTCAATCTTCATCTTCTTCAGATGAAGAATAATTTTCCAGAAAATTCCTAACAATGGCTTCTCAGGCAGAGAAACCACATCAACTCGAACAAACTGTGAAAGAAGCGAAAGAAATTCACGAACAACAGGAAGAAGAAGAAGATAGAGAAATTAGGAGAGAGAATGAAGAGAAGAAGAGTGAAGAAATAGATCCAGAGCTTTTTAGTTGCTTACTACAACCGATTGTTGCTGATTCTGATCTCGATTACATTGGAATTCGCCGTCTTCTCCTTCATCGGAAGGCTCAATCTGGTGTTCTTCGCAGAATTGTATGAATCTCTTGTTTATTTCCTTTTAATTGAGTTCAATTAGTCTGTAATATGTGCGTTTTTTCGTTTGATTTGATTTGATTGCGTCAAATTTTGGATAAATGAATTGATTGGCTTTGTTAGATCACTTTTTCTCTGGTGATTTGGTTGTTTAGGGAGGTGTTATAACTTGTAACGAACGTAATAAAGCGACAAAGAATTGAAGAACAATCGATACAAGAATCAACGTGGTTCACTAATAATGTGTTAGTTACATCCGAAGAAACGGTTTTACTTATTAGGTTTAGGAGAGAGTACAGATTTTAGAATAGGGAGGCAGAAGTTAATTATAGGATTTAATCGTAGCGCCAGATAATTTATTCAAGGCATAGTTCAATTGGAGGGTTGAATAATTCAGTTCTTCTTTTTCTGTATGAAATTAATGTTTAGTTATTATCTTGAACGCAATTCGAGGTGGTGTTTCTCTACCATATTTGTGCAATTAGGCATTTAGATAGTTCAATCTGTCATTAGAAGATAGTTTTTGTTTCGATGATGCTACAGTTTTCTGTTTCCTTTATGAATAAAAAGGCGTGTTTTAATGAGGAAATGTGCAATAAGGTAATGTATATAGGTTGAGTTGGTTAAATAATTGTCGATATTAAAACTTTGTGGTTTGTGATTTATTGGTGTATACACTTTGAATCTTATTGTTGACACATCAAGCTGATGAAAGTTGTTCATGTATCTATTTATTTAAATTCTTTTCCTTTGTGTTTGCATTGTAGGATTGGAGATGTAATGGTAAAGGTTATGTGGCGTATCGTAATTTTATCGATAGACCCCGAAATTGGGAGAGCCTCCTTTTGCAAAGTCACACAAGTACTCCTAATCAAAGGTTTGTGAATTTAGCATCCTACTAGTGTTTGCTAAGTTAGAGTGTTCTATTTGAACTGGCTTAATCTTGAGACGTCGATTTACAGAGAGGCTGACATATAACCTTGGTATTGAGAATCATTGTTTTTCTCCTCCCTCATGCTATAATAAATCATAAGTCAGCTTTAGAAATTGTACTTACCCCTTCCGCTCGTTCCTGACCTCACTATTTTGCCTTTGCTTAAGTGAAGCATGCCATGTTTGATTTACTAGTGTTAAATTTGAATTCATGTTTCCACACAATTCTGACGTCAGGTTCATTTACTGGTTGATGCATCAGTGGACGATGGGCTGCATCTCCAGGTCCACTATCCCTTTTGTTCGAGGTAGACAGCTTGAGCTCCAGCAGGGTACGTGCATGTTATTACCCTTTTACTTTTGCTTGTGATTATTGCCAATTATTGAGGTATCACTTGCTGCAAATTGTGAGATCTGGAAAATAAAAAAAATTCAACAACCTTCTACGTTTCCTGGGTTTGGTATGGGCTGCAAAACTGTTTGCTTGACATTCTTTGTTGGTTGAGAAAAGAGGATTAAGGGAAGGCAGTTGGTTTTATCCACTCACTACTGCAATCATTTTTTTTATTCCAGAACTTGTATCTGGTAATAATCAAATCTTGCATCTAGTGCCTCACAATACGTGCACAGTGATCGTCAAATATATTTTAAAACATAGATTGGGCACATCTAGGATAAATCAGGACTTCAAGTTCAAACACACAAAATTGTGGGATAGGAACTGGAAATTGCGCCTTTGTCGAGATAAGGACATATTTATGGAAATTGCATCTTAATTGTGATTGCAGGACCTGCGAGGTAGCAGCCAAGCAAGAAATAGTTTTGGCTCCAATACAAGTGACAATGACAATCGCTTTGACCGCCCACGGAAAAAAGCTGAACCGGCTTATTCTTTTGTTGGAATGCATTGTATCTTTGATCAGTGCAAAGTTGCAGGTGATTATTGCTCTTGTGTTTTATTGAAGTCTGAAGTACAATAGTTAATTATATGATTTTAGCTTACTGGTCTTACTTGCAGTAACTGTATTGAAGTTCGGGCACATGAGTTCTGATTTGCTTGCATATGGAGCAGCTGATGGATCTCTGACAGTATGCAGTGTCTCAGACCCTCCTACAGTCACAAAGCAACTGATAGGGCATTCAAAAGATGTCACAGGTTAAGTGAACTGGTACTGGTTCTCCAGTCTTTTACTTGTGTTGAATGAATTTTATAGTCTTCCTTCCTGGATTCCCCAAATCAGCTTTGCGTAGACTTGGTCTCATAGAACTCGACCAATGATATTCGTGTGAAGGGTGGAAGTGTTCCTGTGGATAGAGTTGCAGTTTCCTTTCTTCCAATGGTTTATGTGGAGTTTACCGCATAAAATGGCTATTTTATCTTCTTACAACTGATAAAATCTGTGCTTCAATAGCAAATTCTCTGAGCAATGAGAAAAAATAATGAGGCCCACTGAATTTTTGAGCTCTGAGTTGATGCTGTGTGTAGGAGGCTATAACTACATATGTCGGCCATGAATAAGTGGTTGAAGTGATCTGTCAAATCTTAAATTGTGTGGGAAACTGAGACGAATTTTCGCCCATTTGTCCAGATTTTGACTTCACAGCGAACAACCAGTACATTGCTTCAGCATCACTTGATAAAACTGTGAGAGTGTGGGACATATCTAAAGGTGTCTGCATTCGGGTTATTTATGGAGTCTCATTGCAATGGTGTATACGTTTTCACCCTGTAAGTGTCCTTCAAATATACTTATATGGTTATTATTTTTTTCAGTTACATTATTCCTTTGCATATGGTACTTCAATTCTTTGTCTGTCTCCTTTTTCTTTGTCGGATTCACAATTCATATTACTGATATGTGCATCTTTGGTCTTTGTTGGTTGCTTGTTGGAGATGTTGATACTCGATAGACAAGCTTAGATAATTCTACTCTTTCAACTATATTATGTTGGCTGTTATCTTACTTTACGTCGCTTAATGCAGATAAACAATAACTTTCTTTCAGTGGGGAATGCTAAGAAGGAAATCAATGTGAGTTATCTACGATGTTTCAATTGCACCCAACTAAGATGGCAAAAATGGCACCGTTGCTATTTGTTAGTAAATACTTGACTCACAGCATTTGAAAACTTAATTAATGGATGATAATGTTCTCTTCACCAGTGCTTAAAGTTCTGTTTTGTGTTGTTACCATCCTGGAGTCCTTGACATCAGCATTGTGGTTATTTTGCTATTGCAGGTCTATAATTTTAGTACTGGTCGATTGATTCATAAGCATGTTCTTGATGATGAGGTGACTGCAATGGACCATGATCATACTGGCCAACTGCTGTTTTGTGGTGATGCTCAGGTAGTCCTGTTTACACAGCATTTGCTATTGCAGTTCCTAGGAGGGTTCTTTGTCTTTTTCATGAATGTTGTTCAGCTGGATGATGTTTGCAGGGATGTATATATACTGTAGGTATGGACTCTCGCTATGGAGCTTTATCTCGTGTACATCGAAATCGGAATGGAAGCAAACGCAAGTCCCCAGTCTCAGTAGTGCAGTATCGAACGTTTTCTTTACTGGCACGTGGTCCAGTTTTGCTGACATGCACTCAAGATGGAAGTTTGGCGTTCTTCAGGTTTGGATGACAACAATTTAGAATAATCAATTTATCTAATTTGAGCTTGTGGAGATGTTTGGGTCTGTGGAAATGATCATTACTTCTGTGCAGTGTTGCCTTGGAGGTGAAAGGATATTTGACACTGCGTTGCTCTCTCAAATTGACCCCAAGAGTGCATAGGATCCGAGCTTCTTTCTGCCCTTTATTATCCCTTGAGAAGGGAGAGTTCATAGGTTGGTTTTACTCTGCTTTTTTCTGGCTTGATTACTTGGGCTTTAAGCTTAAGTTAGACCTTTGAGTCCTGAGTGAAGTTTCTGTTCACTAAAGAACTTTCTGCATCTACCCTTCAATATATCATGTTCATCTGGAATGTAGTGTTATCATTTTGCCTTTTGGCTGATGATCATTCTGGTTCATTCCTATCAGACCGATATAGTCATCTAGATTGAGAATTGATCGTCATTAAGTCTTGGACGGAAATTCCTTTTGACTTGTTGTTCTGTTACCATCATCGTTTGAGCTTTGAGGCTGATTAAGTTTGTCGATACTATGATAGATATTAAAGTGAAATTATGACTTTGTTGAACATCTAAGTCATTTTCTTAGGGTGTTAATGCAAGCTGTGGAGAAGCAAACATTTTCTATGATTAGAGAATTTTATTACTGCATTGGTATGGCAGTCTAGTTTGATTTGTGTTATATGTCTGCTGACTCTTGCATTGTATGGATGAAGTTGCTGGAAGTGAGGACTCAAATGTGTACTTCTATGACTTGACTCGGCCGAGGCATACTTGTGTAAACAAGCTGCAGGTAAACTAAATCTTCTATTGTTTTCAACGAAGCTCCATTACTCTATCTCAGGGAACAATATTTATTACAGGGTCATAGTTCAGCAGTAATAGGAATCACATGGAACAGTGGAGAGAACTTGCTGGCTTCATCTGATTCAGGTGGTACTGTTATAGTATGGAAGAGAGCAAAGACAAGTTAGCCCTCTATTTGGTGGCCGACTCCAAATAGTTTGAGGTACATTCACCATACGTACATGAATATAGGGAATCACCGCTGATGCTGGAATTGTGAATCAGAGTTGCTTGATCTGAACCCTACATTGTCTTATCACAGAATCGAGCAAGAAATTGCAGCTTTCTACAACCAGTTTTTGTGCATCATACCAATTTTCAGTGTTTTACCTTCTTATTTCAGAGCATTAGAGCATATGCATATGGTATTTGTAGAGCATCACACTCAACTACCCAAGGCAATGTAGTCGATGCAAATTGTACCTGCTTGTTATGAAACTCACACACGATTTCATTAGAAAAAACTCGGATCCTGTATTGCTTCTTGAGTTTTCGGTGATGGGGAGTAATGTGTGATTTTTTCCTAGCTTTGAAATGGAGTTTATTTTGTTTTCAAAAGGATTCACTTGCTAGTTGCTACTTGCTGCTATGTAGGCTACGATATATGGTCTACTCTATACCCTTTAGATATGTTAATGGCTAAAAGCACCTTCCTATGCACCCATCAAGTACCTTCTACGCCCCAGATCAGTGTGGAAGTCATGGTTTTCTCTCATATCCTCCTCTGAATTCCCCGCATTCCCCGCTTTCTGATCTTTGTTGTAACAATTCTATTTTCTGCTCCTATTGGTGCTGAAATAGAAGGAAGAAAGTTTAATTAGAGAAAAAGGTGGAAAGAAGTTCTGGCGATGGAGATGGATGAACAGAGAGGAAAATAGGGGTGGTCTGATGGGGGTTGCGCTGGCAGTGGTGTTCTTGGAAGTTGGACATGGGGTATCAAGGAAGGGGAATTGAGGTCGGAAGTAGGGGTATAAATGAGATGAAACAACTCGCAAAATACTTGAGATCGATTCGGTTAAAGCTCGAATCAAACTCGAGCTTGACTCTAGATGTTGGAGGGTCAAATTGAGAAATTTGATCCTGGACTCGAAAACTCGTGAAAAGTTTGAATAGCCAATTTATTTATAGCAAAGTACCTAAATTCGACATATCTTCTGCCCTAGGGTTGTTTTAATCGAATAAGTTCGACTATAAATGCTAACGAGTTGAATCAAGTCGAGGTAGCACGAACTCAAACTCGACTTGCGTTATTTATACCTTACTTCTTATATTTTATACGGTTTTTTCACCATATACACTCGACAAATCACGAAATTCACTATATACCCTTAATGTTTCAGATATTCACCATATACCCTTGAGTTTTCAAAACCGTGCACCAAATGCCCTTTAACTAACATATTAAAAGACGTTCCTATCAAAGGAACGGTGCCACGTGGCACCCTTCTCAAGAATCTAATACACATGCTTATAATCTCAATGAAAAACAACAATGTGTAGTTACTACGATTCAAACACACGACCCTTGAAATGAAATGTGAGAGTTTAGCCACTAATCCAATACAATTTCAGTGGTTAAAGTTTCAAAGTAGAACATAATAAAGTTTTGTAATTAGATGTAATTATAAAAAGATGTAGACAAGTTTTTTGATCTTTAACCCTTTTATTAAGTAATAACATTTGCTTACATGAATCACAATGAAATTGTTAATTTTTATCCCCAATTCCTCATAGGTTTTTTTGAACAACTTATCTTGCCATAACGTCCATTTTTCAAGACATGATATTACGAAAAGCTGATAGAATTAAATATGAAATTTATGAATAATATATATAATAATTATAACTGACCTGGGGCATCGCCCGGGATAAAATACTAGCTGAACTTGAATAGTTGCCTAATTGAAGTTGAGGTGGTGGAGTAGTGGTATCGCTTCCCATCTGTTACGCTTGAGGTATACCTCATAGGACTCATCTGAGTAATTTTCCATATCCCCCTCAAGTAAGTTCTCTTCATCTTACCAAAAAAAAAAGCCTAATTTTAAATTAAAATTAGATGGTCTCTTATAAGACCGTCTCTTTCTACACATAGGTCACAATTTTTTTGTTTCTATCTCTTTGTTTTCTTTAATTCCACAATCTCCATCAACATCTAAATTATTTTAGAATAGATGATGTATGGTAGTATTAAATGGTAAAGCACTAAAGCTCCTATAATACACAAAAGTTCAAATATTATAGATTCGTACATGAGACGAGGTTACAATATACTTCCTCCGTTCTTTTTATATTAAAATAATTACTATTTTGGGAAGTTTCACATCTATTGCAACAATTTTAATTTTGGTACAAAAAGCAACTTTAGTTGACAATATTGCCCTTACTTTATCTGATTAAAACCATCATTATTAATTCCTCACTTTGCCTTATAAAATTGCTTTTATTTTCTAAGGATGATTTCTCTCCCACTCTAGTTAATTAAAAAGTTACTTTTATGCTAAACTACTCATTAGTTCCAAATCCTTATAAATTGTGTCCAAACACATTGTTGTAATAGATAAAGAATGGAGATAGTATTCATTCGGCTTAATTTTAATCGAATTGAGTCACCTTTAGTTTTTACTACTTATAACCTTCAATTTTGGCTGTTTTCGGGACATTTTTGAACTTCTCTAGGCCTGGTCATATTTTCTCCCCATACATTCTTAGGAAAGTGATAGTGCGTAGGTGCTTGGCACAATTTACATTGCCTCGAAAAGCCTCTAATATCCCACTTGTTCATTTCTCGTGAAATCCAAATTGTCTCGAAATGAACGTAAAGGTATCCACATATTCGTTTCAATCCACAAGACTCCTTTCTAACGACCTACCATGTCCCTAAGAGGCACCCCGTGGCGTTTGGAGCTCGGACCTCGAGAAAGTCCGAAAACGTGTATTATAACCTTTAATTTTTGATGTTTTTGGTACATTTTTGGACTTTTCGGACCTGGTCATATTTTCCCTCGAAACGATCCTAGGAAGGCCGACGTGACTTGTAAGGTTGCGCGCGTGTTTGACACCATTTGTGTTGCCTCGAAAAGCCTCTAAACACCTCATTTGTTCATTTCTCGTGAAACCCTAAATTGCCTCGAAATGAACGTAAAGGCATCCATATATACGTTCCAAGCCACATATGTAACTCCTTTCCAATGACCTTCCAAGTCCCTAGGAAGCATCCCATGGTGTTCGGAGGTCGGGCCCGAGAAAGTCTGAAAGCGTGTATTATAAACTTCAATTTTAGCTGTTTTTACGACATTTTTGGACTTTTTCAGACCTGGTCATATTATCTCCCTATACATTCTTAGAAGTGCCGACATGACTTGTAACGTTGCGCGTGTGCTTGACACCATTTGCATTACCTCGAAAAGCTTCTGAACACCCATTTGATCATTTCTCGTGAAACCCTCTGAACACTCATTTGATCGTTTCTCGTGAAACCCTCAATTGCCTCGAAATGAACATAAAGGCATCCATATATTCGTTCCAAGCCACATAACTCCTTTCCAATGACCTCCCATGGCCTTAGGAGGCATCCCATGGCGTTCGGAGCTCAGGCTCCGGGAAAGTCCGAAAGCGTATATTATAACCTTCAATTTTGGTTGTTTTTGGGACATTTTTTGACTTTTCCGAACCTGGTCATATTTTCTTCTGAAATGTTCCTAGGAGTGACGACGTGACTTGTAGTGTTGCATGGGTCCTTGGCACAATTTATATTGCCTTGAAAAGCCTCTAACACCCCATTTGTTCATTTCTCGTGAAACCAAAATTGCCTCTAAATGAACGTAAAGGCATCCACATATTCGTTCCAATCCACAAGTCTCCTTTCTAATGACCTACCATGTCCCTAAGAGGCATCCCGTAGCGCTTGGAGCTAGGACCCCGAGAAAGTCCGAAAACGTGTCTTATAACCTTCAATTTTTGCTGTTTTTGGGACATTTTTGGGCTTTCCGGGCCTGGTCATATTTTCTCCCGAAACGATCCTAGGAAGGCCGACGTGACTTGTAAGGTTGCGCGGGTGCTTGACACCATTTGTGTTGCCTCGAAAAGCCTCTAAACACCCCATTTGTTCATTTCTCGTGATACCTAAAATTGCCTTGAAATAAACGTAAAGGCAGCCATATATTCGTTCCAAGCCACTTGACTCCTATCCAATGACCTTCCGAATCCGTAGGTGGCATCCTGTGGCGTTCGGAGATCATGCCCCGAGAAAGTTCGAAAGCGTGTATTATAAACTTCAATTTTGGCTGTTTTTGCGACATTTTTGGACTTTTTCGAACGTGGTCATATTATCTCCCATACACTCTTAGAAGTGTCGACGTGACTTGTAACGTTGCACGTGTGCTTGACACCATTTGCATTACCTCGAAAAGTCTCTGAACACCCCATTTGTTCATTTCTCGTGAAACCCTAAATTGATTGCCTCGAAATGAACGTAAAGGCATCCATATATTCGTTCCAAGCCACATAACTCCTTTCCAACGACCTCCCATGGCCTTAGGAAGCATCACATGGCGTTCGGAACTCGGGCTCCGGGAAAGTCCGAAAGCGTGTATTATAACCTTCAATTTTGGTTGTTTTTGGGACATATTTTGACTTTTTCGAATCTGGTCATATTTTCATCTGAAACGTTCCTAGGAGTGTCGAGGTGACTTGTAATGTTGCATGGGTCCTTGGCACAATTTGTATTGCCTTGAAAAGCCTCTAACACCCCATTTGTGCATTTCTCGTGAAACCAAAATTGCCTCTAAATGAAAGTAAAGACATCCAAATATTCGCTTCAATCCACAAGACTCCTTTCTAATGACCGACCATATCCCTAAGAGGCATCCCCTGGCGTTTGGAGATCGGAGCCCGGGAAAGTCCAAAAACGTTTATCATAACCTTCAATTTTTGCTGTTTTAGGGACATTTTTGGACTTTTCCGGACCTGGTCATATTTTCTTCCGAAACGATCCTAGAAAGGCCAACGTGACTTGTAAGGTTGCGCGGGCGCTTGACACCATTTGTGTTGCCTCGAAAAGCCTTTAAACACCCCATTTGTTCATTTCTCATGAAACCTAAAATTGCCTCGAAAAAAACTTAAAGGCATCCATATATTCGTTCCAAGCCACATGACTCATTTCCAATGACCTTCCAAGTCCCTAGGAGGCATCCCGTGGCGTTCGGAGCTTGGGCCCCGAGAAAGTCTGAAAGCGTGTATTATAAACTACAATTTTGGTTGTTTTTGCGATATTTTTGGACTTTTTCGGACATGGTCATATTATCTCCCAATACATTCTAAGAAGTACTGATGTGACTTGTAACGTTGCGCGTGTGCTTGACAGTTGACACCATTTGCATTACCTCGAAAAGCCTCTGAACACCCCATTTGTTCATATCTCGTGAAACCCTAAATTGCCTCAAAATGAACGTAAAGGCATCCATATATTCGTTCCAAGCCATATAACTTCTTTCCAATGACCTCCCATAAGAGGCATTCCATGGCGTTCGGAGCTCGGGTTCCGGGAAAGTCCGAAAGTGTGTATTATAACCTTCAATTTTGGTTGTTTTTGGGACATTTTTTTGGCTTTTCGAACCTGGTCATATTTTCTTCTGAAACGTTCTTAGGAGTGTCGACGTGACTTGAAATGTTGCATGGGTCCTTGCCACAATTTTTATTGCCTTGAAAAGCCTCTAACACCGCATTTGTTCATTTCTCGTGAAACCAAAATTGCCTCTAAATGAACGTATAGGCATCCACATATTCGTTCCAATCCACAAGACTCCTTTCTAATGACCTACCATGTCCCTAAGAGGCATCTCGTGGCGTTTGGAGCTCGGACCCCTAGAAAGTCCGAAAACGTGTATTATAACCTTCAATTTTTGCTGTTTTTGGGACATTTTTGGACTTTTCGGGCGTGATCATATTTTCTCCCGAAACGATCCTAGGAAGGCTGACGTGATTTGTAAGGTTGCGCGGGTGCTTGACACCATTTGTGTTGCCTCGAAAAGCCTCTAAACACCCTATTTTTTCATTTCTCGTGAAACCTAAAACTGCCTCGAAATAAACGTAAAGGCAGCCATATATTCGTTCCAAGCCACATGACTCCTTTCCAATGACCTTCCAAATCCGGACGCAAAGTTATTAAAATCGTAATTCAAATCTTAAAATCTTACGATTTTATGATTCAAAATATGGTAGACTATTCGATTCGCAATTCTAGACGATTTTATACATTTATGTTGACTAGCGAAAACCTCGCAAGTTTAAATCAGGCTAACAAAGAAAATAAGAGATATATATTGTTAGATATTGCCAATATAGTGGGTAAACAACTATTTTTTTTCCAATTTTTAGGTCTTTTAACTTATAATTTTAGCATATTCAATGAAGATTGAGTGCAATATCTTGATTATACATGTTTGTAGAATCTTACGATTCTATGATTCGATTTTACGATTCGATTCTAAAGGTTGTTTTCGATTTAAACTAGAATCTCGATTTTAACAACATTGCTCGGACGCATCCCGTGGCGTTCGGAGATCGGGCCCCGAGAAAGTCCGAAAGCGTGTATTATAACTTTCACTTTTTGGATGTTTTTGCGACATTTTTGGACTTTTTGGGACTTGGTCATATTATAACTTTCATTTCTTTTGAAACCCAAATTGCCTCGAAATGAACGTAAAGACATCCGCATATTCGTTTCAACCCATATGACTCCTTTCCAATGACCTACCATGTCTCTAGGAGGCATCCCGTTGCGTTCGAAGCTCGGACCCCGGGAAAGTCTGAAACCGTGCATTATTAGCTTCAATTTTGGCTATTTTTGCGACATTTTTGGACTTTTCCACTTGGTCATATTTTCTCCCGAAACGTTCCTAGGAAGGCCGACGTGGCATGTAACGTTGCGCGGGTGCTTGACACCATTTGTGTTGCCTCGAAAAGCCTCTAAACACCCCATTTGTTCATTTCTCGTGAAACCAATAATTGCCTCGAAATGAACGTAAATACATCTATATATGTGTTCCAAGCCACATGACTCCTTTACAATGACCTCCCATGTCCCTAGAAGACATCCCGTGGCGTCTGTAGCTCGGGCCCGGCGAAATTCTGAAAACGTGTATTACAACCTTCAATTTTGGCTATTTTTGGGACATATTTGGACTTCTCCGAGCATGGCCATATTTTCTCCCGAAACATTCATAGGAAAGTTGACGTGACTTGTAACGTTGTGCTGGTGCTTAATAACATTTGTGTTGCCTCGAAAAGCCTATAAACACCCTATTTGTTCATTTCTAGTGAAACCTAAAATTGCCTCAAAATGAACGTAAATGCATCAATATTCGTTCCAAGCCACTAGACTCCTATCGAATGACATCCGATGTCCCTAGAAGGCACCTCGTACTGTCCAGATCTCGGGCCACGAGAATGTAAGAAGCATGTATTATAAACTTCTCCAGGCCTGTTCTTATTTTCTCCCGAAACATTCCTAGGAAAGACTATGTGACTTGTAACAAAGCGCGGTGATTGGCTCATTTGTGTTGCCTCGAAAAAGACTCTGAACATCCCATTTGTTCATTTCTAGCTCGTGAAACCCAAACTTTAGAATTAAATAACTAATGTTGCATAGAAATATGTTATAGTTTTGTTTGTTACCGATAAAAGATGTATATAATGGGGCAAAGACTATAGAGTTAGCTAAGAGAGTTTTAGTTGGGAAAATATCATTTTGTGACTGAAGATCATTGAGGCAGCAAACTCGCTGGCCTTTCAAAGAAATTTTGTCTTCTCGAGTTTCGGAAATGTAAAACATCATTTTCATGAGAGTTTCCATGCTAAATAGATTTTTAGATTTTTTTTTAATGTTTATTGATTCACACATCCTTACTTCCATTTATGTAGTTCTGTAAGTGAGGTTTTTAATTTTTCATAACGCAAAGCGATGGCCTGTGGGTTTATTTTTACCAAGAAGGTTGATTCTCTGGTGGCTTTATTCTATTATGTCTTTCGTAGATGGTAATTTAAATTTTTACAGTGAACACTTAAAGCACGATTAAAAGTTGGTTGAGATGGTAATTGTGTCATGTTATAATAGCAAGAAGTTACGGGTTCAAATCTTGTTGCAAGTTAATTTTACTTTTGTTAATCAGAATGTATTTAACAAAGAGGTAAACCAACATATCTTCCAATAATTGACTAAGCAAATAATCGTACTTAATGATGAATTACAAGTTTAAGGTTATCTGATACAGGAGTGAAAATGTTGGAGCGATTTGGAAAAATGACCTAAATATCAGGGTCACATGAAATAATTTCCTATATTTCGTAGTGTTAATGTTTTTCCTCGTGTTACTTCATACATATGCCATGATTATGAGTAATTCATCAAGCTCGAACTGATTCTCAGTAAACATCTTCGAAGTCAGTTCAATATGGTTTGGGTATGAGCAAGCATGGCCATAACACCAAAAGGATTAAGTATGTCGTTCCATCCCTTAATTTTTATAGTAGACAGGTACTAAATTCTCCAATGCGAGTGTGTTCTCTTCACATTAAAAAAATAAGTTCAAATCAGGTTTGATAAAGTCTAACACAACACTAAAAAAAATGTTCCGATAAGGGTCAATTAAAGTCAATCATGTCTAATAAGTTCACTTTCAGATAAGTTCAGGTTTTATCAGGTGAAGAGACTGCACCCTAATGGAAATATATGCCGATCATTACAAGATATAGAGCGCATGACAGAGAATTATTGTTTGGCCACAACATCTAATTGGTACAGATTGGGAAACTATAGGCCAACAAAAAGAGTTTCTTAAAATGAGCGAAATATTTTCGGTATATATCTCCTATTCACTAATACTTGGAGCCTGAAGGTTATCAAAATGAACAACTGATGGATAAACATCATCAAAAATTCTTCTAGTTTCTCTTGTATCGGAAACCTTCATCCTTCTACAACTCATAGTACATTCATCTGATCAGACAATGAGCTCTCAATAGTTACAGTATCAATAACAAGTAACATAATATGTACAAATCCAAAATCAGAAATAATGCTACATTCTGACTAACAGTCCTAGCAATTCTAATGTGACATGAATTTATTTACGAACTTACAACGCAAACTCATGCTAAACTTTTCAAGAAACATAATGCATATATAGGTTGAATACTGGACTATGCCCATCACAATGAATCAAACCCAAATGTCAAAGTTTATACCAAAAGTGACACACCCAACTCAAGCCACAATCAACTATCAAACCAGAATGAATATACATACCCATGTTATGCCATGCAAACATCGATGATCAAGTATCTAGCAAGCGGCATCAAAGTATGCAATTTAGCACCATATTCCAGCTATATAATACTCATTATCTACTAGAAATTAGAGGGATTATTAGTGATCGAGTGTATGAGCAATGTAATTTCATTCCAGTTCTTCCATCAATGTAACATATTCGACAAATAGCTGCCAACACCGCCTTCCACAAAGAAAAAAGCACGAAATTTTCCTCTAATAACTACACACATATCTGAAGGGTTAGAATCCAAACCATCCAACATGAAAGATTAAACAAAAAAAAATTGACGTAGATTTTTCAGTCAATTCTAAACTCAAACACTTAGGAGCCATATTGTATGTTGTTTTATGCTATAAATAGTGTACGACAAATAGTGTAACAAAGTCATAAAATGCTATAGTGTGCAAGGACTAAGGAGCCAAATATTTCTTTTCGGGTATGTATTTTTGTCGGTAAAAAAAATCCAAATACAATAAATGGGTTCGAATATTTCTTTTCGGGTACCTAAACCCATATTGTATGTTGTTTTATGCTATAAATAAACTCGAACACTTAAAATATATGTAATTGGCCTATTCAGTAGAGGAACCTGTTAGATTTGAACTTGGCTTATCGGCATCACAGCGCTACATCGTACAACAAAGGAAATTTTATTGGCTTTTACCTTATTCATTTAGCAGACGAGCAGAAACAACTCTGCTCAAATATGTGGCATAAGTTCCATGCAATTTGAGTACAGTTTTTTCCGGGCATAAGAACCCATTGAATTATTTTGCTTGATGTAATTACAATATAAGAATCTCCCCCTTTGCTTTCTCAGTTACTCATGTAAACAACGATACTTTATATTACACTACAAAGTTATACCTCCATCATGGAACCATTTCTCTTTGCTTCTTGTTATGCCCTTTCTACGAGCAATTCTTCATCGTATCACCCAATTCACGATAGGTAGCTTTGTCGCGTTGAAGCTTACATGAATTGTAGCACGGGTTATTAACCAACATACAATATGTGCATTTTAGCAACTCCACATACTACATCAAATACCTTTCTCCTACAATTTCTTCATATATAACATAGGCCAACAATCAGACTAAAACACAATATCTAATAACTTTATGGTGTTACAGGAAGACATCCTCGGCCTTCAAAAGAAACAAGGCGCTACTTATCTAAGTTTTCACGTTTAAGCTGCAATCCCTCTATAAGAAACTGGCAACTTTTAAAACCTCTGTTTGCTTGATGGCTACCGAGGTCCATCAGAAAGAAAATAAATATACACCTAACTCATGATCTCACTCCCATCGCTATACATCCTCTTCTACGCCGTTTTGTGTCCACCTGTAATACCCAAAATTGGAAACATGAGACCGCAGAATAGTAAATGAGCCAAAGAGGTAAAGCATCATGAACTTTATATATCCTTTAGTCATTACAAGACACTAATACATAAGGGAAAGTTTGGGGGAAGAATGAGCTTCCATCTATATTCCAACACTAGTGGAATGTAGTTAATAAGAGGGGAATGAAATTAAAATCATCTCCATTCCCTTCTTCCCCCATGTTATTTCCAAATAACAGAAAGTAAAACACCTCTCTTTCCCTTCCGGCCTTCCCTCGCTTCTCCTTCAAATTCCCCTATTTAAACACACTTAGAAGCACCCAAGACTAGAGTTTTCTGATAGAATAGATTTGGGTTTCAATTTATATTGAGCTATTGACGAGCACTGATGCCATACAAGTTACATCCATCAACAATAAAGGTTACCTATCCTAATGATTTGATAAGTTTCATATGTGCTCAATTTGCAAAAGAGAAGCCAAACGAGAAAACAGCACTGTAACAACCACTCATTGCATAGATTATATGCATTGCAATACGCCACGGGGTAAGCCAGGCTTGGTTGGGGGGGGGGGGGGGGGGGGGGGGAGGGGGGGGTTTACCAATAAAACAACTTATATTTTCACTTCCTTAATCTTCTTAGCCTATTATAATCAGGGTCATGGCCCTCTTAGGCCCCAAAATAGCTTCACCCCTGCCATACACCATATTCAGTTGTGCTGAATTATCCTAATAGTGCCATGAGCTTAAAAGACAAGCGAAAACTAATTAAGCTCAAAAACAGCGCATTCAGGGACAACACCAATAGCGAATGAGAAAGCTGGTTTCAGCACAGATGATAGATGACAAAGGTCCTGCAATATCTTTCCTATACTCCTAACAAAAAAAAACGAGTCCATGTACAATGCTCCAGTTACAGCTGATATCTTGGTATCAGATAGTAGACATAGATGTATATAACAGAGCTCAGTCCCAAAACCCACAAAAAAAAGGATAGCAAGGAAACAAAAAAACACTAAATGAGAATAACATCGGGAGCAAGCAAATAAGAGGATCGAGAATTGGGAGATCACCATCCAGAAAGAGAATGAACGTATAAAGATAAGCTACATGCTCCTAAATAAACAACATCCTAACTAACATGCAAGTTGCCACATAATTAATTAATTGGAGATCAATTTAAAAAGTATGATTCAATATACAGCTACCATCTTTGCTAATTATAACCTTAGGCTAGTAAATGAAGCATGCTTGGACATATCAAAATTCAGAGGGTTTAATGCATTGAGAACAATAAAAATGACAAGATGGATAAAATGATGATAGAATTCGGAGAGATTTGCCTTATCAACTCTACCATTTTAAGAGAATGGTCTTAGTAGCTGTATATCGCCATCAACATTCCCAAAACCTTAATTCCAATAGGATGGTGCCAGACTGCCAGGTGCATGCGACAACAAATTATCTCTGGCGGTCGTTCACATAAATATACTGCCCTTTTCTCTTGTGTCAAGTGATGTGCAGGCTTGCAGCAAACCCAATTTATTCATATCATTCATACATCCTCTATTCAAGTCATCTCTAGTGTCCCCAATTTCTTCTTAAATCTCCATAATCCCAACTCTCTAGTACTCTTAACTACGCACCATCTAATCAACATCTCATATCCCCAAACCAAAGCAAAGTCTCTCTTATTTGATCCACGACTCCAATCTTCCAAATATCTTCATTTAGCATTCCATCTCTTATGGTGTTACTCAACATACGCATCTCTACTACCCCCATATTCCTCTAATGATCTTTCCTGAATATCAAAGTCAAAACACTTCAAAAGTAGAGGACTTGCATATAATCATGCTGAACCTGTAAAAAATTTCTTTTAGCCCTATAGGTAAACTAGGGTTGCACAAAAGCTCAACTTCTCCTCTCCACTTGAGCCACCCTCACTATATCCTGAGTATGTCTTAGCCAAAAGAATAAATTTAACCCGGAGTACTTAAAACACTAAGTTATGAGAGCTCATCACCAATTGTCACCACATCCTCGATTGACTCTCTCATAAGTAAATCGCACTCCATGTATGTAGTTTTAATCCAGTTAAGCCTAAACCGTTGAGATTATAATTTCGCCTCCATCACTCCAATTTAGCATTAACCCATCTCTAATCTTGTCCACCAATATAGTATCATCCGCAAATAGGAATGGGCATGGGTCCAGGACCCTACGTAGACCCTGTTGGACCCGACCCTAATTTAAGGGTTTGCGTCCAACTTTTTCAGACCCTAAGGGTCTGGGTCCGGGTAAATTCTTTAGGGTCCGGGTCTTAAAATTTTGGATCCAGACCCGACCCTTAGACCCTAAACTTATTTAATATATACATTTTAACTTTTTTTTAAAAAAATCAAACTAATTTACTGAAAGACTAAAAGTTAAACTAAAACACCCATTATGAACTCTTATGTAAGTTGTGTTTGTTTCGTTTTTTTTTTTTTCAGTTTGTATGTTTGTGTCTGTTTCGTTTTTTTCAGTTTATATGTTTATGAATTGTGTTTGTTTTGTTTTGTTTTTTCAGTTTATAAGTTTGTGTTTGTTTCGTTTTTTTCAATTTATATGTTTGTGTTTGTTTCATGCGAATTCTTGTGTTTGTTTCATGCGAATTTCAGATGATTATTGATATTAATAATGCTGAAAATTTGGCAAAATAAAGAATTTAGGCCTGGACCCTCCAGATCCTAAGGGTAGGGTTCGGGTCAGGGTCCAATTTTTTCAGACCCTTAGGGTCCGGGTCTAAAAAAAATAGAGTTCGGGTCTAGGGTCCAGGTGGACCCGACCCAGACCCTACCCTTGCCCATCCCTATCCGCAAACAGCATACACACAGTGTCAAAATTCACTCCCCATGCTTACTAATAAAAAAACCATGAGCAGAAGAGCTCAAATCCATTGTATTCTTTACTACCGCTGTTAGATTTTAGTCCAGTTTCTCTACTATAATTGAAGTTAGATAGCAAAAATGAAAGAAAAAGGTTAATTATAGATGTACCCGTTGAGGCTTCCATCAAACGCACCACATAAGTAACAAAACCAACCTCATATGGGGATTCCTCAATCTTAAAGGCAAAAAAAAAGGAATATCCATGTGATTTATCAATTCCAATCGCCAAAAAAGATGTAAACAAGATATCTACGAAGTGGAATACTTTTTAGCTTAATGTATAAAACTAAAAGCATAAGGCTTCTTCTCAAAGATATTTAATGAGGGTACATGCTTAATCATTCATTAGTCTTGCATAAAGCATGTTATAGTCTCTTGCTTCCTGCTTTCATACATTTCCTTCTTCACCGACAGCTTCCAAAGTTACAAGTAACCACAGTTCATGTACTGATGTACCTGAAGAGACAATACAGAGTACAGACAGCCACCAAACATCCAAGCTTCAAGAGCAAGACCAACACTTCAAGATGTCTTCCTTCCTCTCAGTTTACTCATCATGCACAACTATTTATACTTACAACTTCATGCTGATTCTTCTAATATGAATTGTACTCAATTAAAAGGGCCACTACTCCAATTTAGGTCATATTCTAGATCTAGCAATTGATTTCGATGCAATCAGGCGCTCACATGTTCAAAAGCTTTGTACAAAATGCCAATTCCCTCTTTCCAACTACATATTCCAGTTTTATTCAGCATAACTTATCATTTGCAGCTAATTCTCTACGTAATTAATTCAAATGGAATATGTATCTTAAAGAGGAGGAATTACTTCCCATCTCTGTGTAGTACACCTAAGGGAATCAATAGAAAGTCATCACACAAGCAATTAATATACCTTTGTATCAGAATGTCTAGAGGCAGCATGTGAGTTCTGCAACTTCTTTGGATCGTCAGAGGAACAATTTTGGCAGAAGAAGTGATCAAGTCTTTTAGCTTCTTCTGCCGTCATTTCTATACAAGCAGGATGAAACCTGAATAAACAAGCAAAGCCCCGAGGATTAACGAGAGGAGGTAAAAGAGGCCTAATAATAGCAGTATAGCACTGTTTATTAATTTACAAGTTACATATGCAATAAAATTTTGACAGTTTATGCTTGACCAAGAAGCGTTGGTATCAAATCCATCCAATAAAGGGTGAATAATGTAGCTCTGCAAAAGGTGCATTGTTATTACATTAGTTACTGCATCCCACCAAGCATTGTTAGTCATGGATACATGGAAACAGAACATCAGTTTTGAGATGAGATCTTCAACTTTCTTTTCTCTTCTTTCCATCAATTTCTGACAGCAGCACTCCAATTTACAGTATCAGAGGGAGGATGGGAAGACATGACACAAACTTGAAAACACCAAAAGAGAGATTTAATTGACAGATACGCTAATGTGATAATATAGCACAATTTCTGACGAAGTTGCTACTTTTGTTTTGGCAATATTTGCCAAGAAAATCTCACAAGAGCCTTAATTTTCTTGTATGTAGTTCACATGGCTACATATCTATGCAACAACATCTTCATTTACCTAGGCATGTTTAACGCCTAACGGCATGTAATTGAAGCCCAAATAAGCAGAAAATATACAACAGTGAACAGACTACAGAATTATGAAATTGGTTGATGGATTTATAAATACTCCTCTTGCCGAAAACCTGCATAAGAGTCATTATAAATGTTATTCATCAAACATACCAAGAAATTTTTACCTTAGTATGCATATCAAGGTGATCCTGTCAGCTTTAGAATTTCAAAGACCCAATTTTGATTAATATATCATAAGATTTTATCAAGCTCAGTATTCTATACAAATTGTTGCACGGCGATATCAAAACCAATAGCAAGATAAAACTATTCTCTCCACCAAACTCGGTGAAGTTTCAACTCCCAAGTTCAGCACTAGAGTGTCAGCACTATTTACCAAATGACAATTACACATGTGATCACTTGATAGAACCAATGTTTTAATACTCCAGTAAAATCAAACACTTCGGAACTAATTCTTAAGAAGTTCAATGCAAAAATTGCAACTTATCCACTATAAAACAATCATAACATCACAAAAGACAACCACACACTGGAATATCAAAAGATGAAATCATCAGAACTGACACTCACCAATCACTGCATCCTTCACACTGGACCATCAAATCATCCGGATTGTATGGCATCTCACACTTGCAATACCTGCAAAAACAATCCAAAACAGCAGAAAACCTTCAGTTATACTATACAAATCTAACAAAACCCCACGTGTTCTACAATAAAACTCAAATAAACAAGAAAGTAGCAGGAAAACCCCAAATCAAATACGTTTTCTTCGAATGATGACCAATTAACCCATCCTAATCCCAAAAACAGATAATCAAAGAACAAAACATTAACTCAAGTTATCACTGGGAGTCTGGGAGCAAATATTCCTTCGTCGAAATCAAAGCTATTTTCCTGCTTACCGGAAATAACTCCTAACAGTTCCCCTCACCCCTTTTCAACTGAATAATACTGAACCTATTTCCATATCAGCACAACTCAACCATGTCAGATTACAACAACAATGCAAACTCACCTTCCCCCCCACCAAAATAAGGAGATCCAAACACATCATAATTTCTAAAAACAATAAAAATACACCAAAAAAACCATACAAAACCCAACTAATTACCCTAAATTCACACTCCATTAATTCGTCGATTCGATTCAATCAAACAAAACAAATCCCTACACTTCACCTCACTTCAACCACATAAGAAAAAACATCAAAAGTGCAATATACCACATCAATGATCAACCAACCAATCAATCACAAACTCATTTCACAAAAATTCCAAACAAACACCCATTTCAACTAAACTAACCAAACCCACAAACAAAACCAACTAATAACACTCTTCAATTCACAAATTTCTCATCAAATTTCAAAAAAAAAAAAAAAAAAAAAAGAAACCCACATTTTAAAAATACAAATCCAAAAAACCTAATTCAAAAAACCAAAAAAAGAGGAGAGAGAAAGAGAGAGTACAGACACTGCAACACGATCAGGATTAAAAGCACCAGTAGAAGAGTTATACTCAAAACGACAAAAGAAGTCGTCGTTTCCAACAGCATCAAGTTTAGTATAACTCTTAAAACTATGAACCAAACATTTCCCTTCAATAGTATCAGCACTTTGAACATCAAAATGATCAGACAAAAACAACTCTTTTGAACCATGAAACTGTCTTCTTCCTCCAATTGATTCTTCTGGTCTATAATACCACCGCACGTGCACACGCACGTTTATCCCACGTGCGTCTGTCTCTATCCTCTCTATACGCGCCACGTAGGACGGGTTCGACGCTTCTGCCGGCCTCATCAGCACACAGTCTCCGGCTGCATACAACAAAAAAAAGTGATCTTTTTTTAGAGAGAGAAACAAAAGTATGAGTTTTTTCTAGAGAGAGAAAGAAAAATGATGGTTTTCTTTGGTAGAGAGAGAAAAAAGGATGAGTTTTTTTAGAGAAAGAAAAAAGGATGAGGTTTTTTTCTAGAGAGAGAAACAAAAATATGAGTTTTTTCTAGAGAGAGAAACAAAAATATGTGTTTTTTTAGAGAGAGAAAGAGAAAGGATGAGTTTTTTCTAGAGAGAGAAACAAAAGAATGAGTTTTTTTTAAGAGAGAGAGAATTTTTTTAGAGAGAGAAAGTTACGTTTGATGATTTTGTTGAGGGGTTTAATGGTAAATGTGTCAAGGGTGCGTTTGGAAGCTCGAGGTTTACCCATGGAGGAGAGAGAAAGAGAGAGAGTGTGTGTTTTTCAGGTGGAGAGAGAAAGAGTTTAGTGAGGTTTGTATGTTGCAGAGAGAGAAAGAGAGGAGAAGATGAGTATGTGAGTGAAATTGGGGTTTATTTTTTGGGGGGTTTTGTCTGAAATTTTGAAAAGTAATATTTATGGTGGGTTGTGTTTTTGGGTAGATATGGATTTTGTGTGTTTTGGCGGTGAGCGTGAGATATGCCGGTGAATAAGCGACCGACGGTACAGTTAAGGATTTGAACTGTCTGAAGCTGGGACTTCGGAGTTCAGTCTTACAGAGTTGAAATTTACTTGGCTAGTTTATCAATCGAATTTCGTCTCCGTTTCATTTTAATTGTTACACTTTAATATTTTATACTATTCATAAATTTTATTTTGATCATAATTTATGATTTATACGCGAATGAAAATATAATCATGTGGGATCTTATTAGACTCATCATAACATGTATTTTATTAATATGTATCTTTTATAATTTTTACAAATATATAATAAAAGATATATATCCTCAAAATATTACATTGGCATGCGTAAAAAGTGTAAGTGTGTAGATTAAAATGAAACGGGAAGAGTATATGTGTAGCTTAGGACATGTTCTCTTCGGCATAAAACAGCTGAATTGAACTGAATTGAGCTGAACTGAACTGAAATGAATAGTGATATGTGAGAGTAAAAGTATTGTCCAAAGCTGAGAACGGGCCCTTAAACTTAGGCTTCATTTTTTCAAAAAAACTAATATGAACCCGGTGCACACTAATTAGGGTGCACCCGATCCATATCACGTGAGTTTATGATAGTATATGTTAAAATGATATAGTATATGTTAAAATGATATAGTGTATATTAAAATGATATAGTGTATGTTACAGTGATATAGTGTATGTTAAAGTGATATAGTGTATGTTATAATAATATAGTGTATGTTAAAGTGATATAGTGTATTAAAGTGATATAGTGTGTGTTAAAATAATATAGTGCATGTTACAATGATATAGTGTATGTTAAAGTGATATAGTGTATGTTAAAGTGATCTAGTGTGTGTTAAAATGATATAGTGTATATTAAAATGATCTAGTGTATGTTAAAGTGGTATAGTATATGTTAAAGTGATATAGTGTATGTTATAATGATATAGTGTATGTTAGTACTGTTTAACGGGACACGTGCCTGGGCCTGGTCCACACTATTTTTAGTGTGAACCAGGTCCACACAAGTCGGATTGCCATTTTTTTTAGAATGGGAGAAGCTGAATTTAACTGAAATAAAAGTAATTAAATTAAATTGAATTGAAAATAAGTTTAAAAGAACATGATCTTAATAGACCTAATTACATCTTATTAATCTCGAAATTACTTTTTTATGACAGAGAGAAAAAAAAAACACTCAATGATAGCTACAAAGATTATTCTATGTCTATTCTTCAACATGAATTAACTTTTGAAGGCTATTTTTATGCGGTACACTTCACAAGCATATGATCATTTATCAAAAACTCTCCTCTTTACCTCCATGCTATTTTAGATACTGATTGAAAAGGTAACAAAAATTACTATAATTCCACTCTGAGTCATGTAATCTTTTGCACTCAAACACCATCAGTTTGATTACAATTTGGAGTAACAGGAAGTGATACCTTGTATTTATATATACCTCCCAAAAAAGAAAATAAATTAGTATGTATCGCACATTTGGTACAGTAGTACACTTGAATGCCTTACATAGCTATAACTATTTATTTCCTGTGTTTTTCAATAAAAACCGCGCTTTGATCTTTACGTTTGTTAATGCAAAAATTTGATTATTAATATCTCTAATATATGTGTAAAAATTATAAAAAAAAAAGTTAATACTATTATGAATATATTCATTAAGACAAACACAATAACATTTTATATGACAACTTTTATTTTATATATTAATACAATATATATCAAAGTGATATATGTAATTAGTGCAAAAGTGAAATTATTCCACTTAAAAAGAAATAGATGAGGTATATTTTGTACATTACTTCAGTGAATATCAAGCTTTAACAAAGCCCTACACTTGCCCACCTACCTTTGACATTATTTATCTCCAAGACCCCAACTACCAGCTAAGAAGAGTCCAGAATTTTTCTTCAACCTATTAAAGTCATCACTAGTATTTATATTTCTTAATGGCTTCAAATGGTAAATAGTCAAACTGAAATAACTCAAAAAAATGCGATTATTGCAGCCTAATTTTACTAAAAAAACTGCTTCAAATGTACTAAACTACTCCCTCCGTTTCTTACTCACTTCACTTTGGAGGTGAATCAAGAAGGAAGTACAAAAGTATGAGAGAATAACTGAAAAGGTGGAGGGAGAAACTGAAAAGTGAGATGAGAAACAAAAGAATGGGTTAAAATATTAAAAAGTGAATGACATGAGTGGAAAAGGAGGAGAAAAGTAGATGTTATATGTTACAAAAAATAGAAAAAGCAACATTGTGTAAATTAAAAAGAAACGGACTAAAAAGGAAAGTGTGTAGATTAAAAAGAAACAGAGGGAGTACTAATTGAGAATATCAAGAAGTTAAGATGTCAATCAATCTCTAGAGACAAAATGTTTGGTGCTTGATAGTTAACTGGTTTGACAGTAACCACAAGAGGAGTGTAATTATGGGAGTTTTGGGTTGTTCATCATCACCACCAAGAAACAAGGTGTAGCTCTGCCTTAAGAAGATATGGCAAAATCTTAGAGTTAGAGGGAGAAAAAAAAGGGGATAGTTTGGGACGAAGAAGAGAGAAACAATATGGTGGAATCAAACTATAAGGCCCTATTTTTTTTGGGTTGAACTGAAATGTGAGAGAAAACTAGCTGAGCTGAAGTGAACTAAACTGAAGTGAGCTAAAGTGCTAAACTGAACTAAATTAAACTGAACTTGTCCAAAAGAACATGGTCTAAACATTTGTCGCCTGAATACTAGTACAAAATGATGATGTTAGTTGTCCGCCTTAATTTCCTCTACAAATTCAAAGAAAAGTAGTACCAATTGTAGAAAATTAAACCGTAATTAATGTAAGTTTATGGAATCATCAAAGCTCTATCACTTTGTAATTCATATGCTTTAGCTCTCCATATGCTGTCTTCGTATGTTTGGAATATGATTCTGTAAATGACCAATGGCATGCATATGATGATATGCTTCAACATTGCAACGCAAAACAGATTCATCTAAACATAGTAATTTATAAATATTATGAAAGTGCATGTACCAAAATGCATATTTTCATTACAACAAGATTCAGCGCTGCACTTCAGAATAACACCTGATCTCTATCCAGCTACAGTCATCAACATGTATAACTTTACCAAAATGACTAGTTAAAATGTTGATTTTCCAAATTTGAGTACCTTGTACATCCTTGTAATGCTACTTTGCTAGAAACTACTGTGCAGTTTGCAAAAGGTTACGAACATCTTCAAGCATATTCTTCTACAATTACTGACAAGCGAAAATTACCTACAACAAGGGCCATTATATTTCAATTAGTACAATAACATGTATTAGGTGCATTGACAAGTTAAATATGTCCATAAAAGGTTGTCACATTTCCAAGATGGTAATGGTTTATAGTTGTATATCCTAATATACCCCTACAAAGTCTGTACTTTCTTTGTTTCACTATAGTTGTAACTTGCAACACGCTTGTCGTTGCACGAGACGATTAATATAGTTATTAATCTATTAGTAAACATAACAAGTTAAAATTTTGAATATATACATATGAGACTAATCCAACAAAGTTTTACATTAAAATATTCATATTCTAAAAAAGTAAAATAATATAGTTAGTGTGGTATATGGTGTTGCAAAAGTCAAAGTGTTGCAATTATTGTGATATGGAGGAAGTTATAATTTTTTTAATGTATAACATGAGCTTTGTATGGGGTTCTTTTGTCAAATAAAGCTATATCCTTAATTTTAAAGGGCCGGGATAATGTGACAACTAAGGACGGACATATAGAGCATTTCAGAAGAGCAAAAGAAGGAAGAAGGAAGAAAACATCAAACCTTCGATGCAAGGCCTTTACATCCTCAGCTAGCCACTGGCTCTCTAAGAAAGGATCACCAGAGTCCTTCAGATCAACTGGTTCCATCCCAAAATCCTGACTTCCACGGTACTCATTCCACTCAAACCACCTCTTTGCAATTTGTTCCTTCTTGAAACATGTTAGATGGTCTTCCTCTTCAGGAGAGTCAGCAGCAATCAATCTATAAGCATAAACTTTCTTCTCCTGACCAGGTCGAAATGCACGCCCTATTGCTTGGCGAGAGACAGATGGGTTCAGGTGCACATCCAAGATTATAATCCGAGAGGCACCTACTAGAGATATTCCTTCTCCACAAGCTTTGATTGATCCAAAAAAGACCCTTGCATCAGGGGAGTTGTTGAACCTGTCCATATGTAATTCTCGCTGCTCAGTAGATGTATCACCACATATCATGAAGATCTCTTTACCAATGGACCAACCCTTCCTACAGACAGCTAATCGTTCAAGAAACTTCAGAGGCAACAAATACTGGCTAAACACAAGTAGCTTTTCATCAGAGCTTTCACACAAACCCAGCATGTTAAGGAAAAATTTAGCCTTTACGCCATCTCTCATATCTATCCTTTCAACAAGCTCATCGATTTTCGCATCATTAAGCAGTGAAAGTTTTTCAGTACCAGAATTAACATCTGAAAACTGCTTCAGCCTTGGGTGGGTGTAAACTGCACAGCCCAAGGAAGTTTTTCTGAATTTTGTTTTCTCCCTCTTTTTCAGCTTGTCAACTTCAATTTTCTGTTGAGGGCTCAGACCAAGAAGAACAGTGAAGTCTACAAGTCCTGGGAGATCATCCAAGAAGTCTCCCCTGTAGTAGTGCAGCACTTTGCTAGTCATCTCCCGCAAATCTTTAATAACAGCCTCCTTTCTTTTCCAATCCTCATCCTGCTGAAGGGTGTATTCAACAAGGTCAAAAAAGTTGCTCTCCACATTCCCCCCTTTTAACTGCTTCTTGAACCCATGAAACTGCACTCTACTCATGATACGTTTCTTTATGCAACGAGGAGTGTCAAGCTTCAAAAATTTTGGACGGACCAAATTTAAGATAGTGAAAACTTCCTTGACGTGATTTTGATATAGTGTGCCAGATAGCACTACCTTTCTAGGAGTCTGAACCTTGGCAAGTGAGTGCAGCACATCAGTATTCTCATTTCTGGGAGTGTGACCTTCATCCAAGATAAGAATGGTAGGGCGCTTCAGCAGTACCTCTTGGCAATAGGCAGTTGTCTTGCATGAGCTGTCACCGGTAACAATAGTAGAAAACTGCTTATACCCCAAAAACAGTATGCTCCTCTGCTCTACCCACTGTTTGAGAACTACCTTTTGCTGTGTCCTATTGTCTGCTTTCATGGAGTAGAAATCAAGCAGAGGAATGTCCTCCACTTGCCATCTTTGAAACTCCTTTTTCCATGTAGGAAGAATACCCTTTGGCAGCACAACCAACGGCCTAGCATCTGGATACTGCGCTAGAAAACTCTGCATGAAACTGATAATCATGAAAGTCTTTCCAGAGCCAGGAGCATGTGCCAATATGCAACCACCAGGATTTTCAGTAATTAAGTTGCTTAACAAGAAGTTAAATCCCTCTAGCTGATGAGGCTTCATTTGCTTCTTATGCCTGGGATGAGCAGAGATTTCAGCCACAGCCAAATCATGCCCAGACAGCTTAAGCCCATCCAAATTGACGTCGGTATCATCATTGTCTCTGTTAGAACGTGAATCAGGCCTGTAACTTCTCACTCGAGCAGCCTGAAGTGAAAATTTTGGATGAATGCTATGGAAAGTGATAGTATTAAGTTAAATCCATACATGGCATACAAACCTCCACCTATATAGCAGAGCGCCAATCCGAACAAACAAAAGCCAATACTAATACTGACACTGCCTAGAAAACTGGTCATATCAACAAAAATCCATACAAGCTTCCACTCAAAAAATATGAAATACAGAGTACCAATACAACCAAACAAATGGCAATACTAAAACTGACACTGACGCACACCCAAAAAGATTATATAAAAAGACAAAATAAGTTATCAGTGATCACAGATGAATTGTGTCTGACATATGTATGAGTCAAAATCAGATTTTGAAATTTTAAATTAAATGTCTCTGTGCCATATCAATAGCTCATACACCACCGCGGTTAGTCGGTTACTTAATGTAAACTGAGTGATCCCAAGTAGCATAGAATTAAATCTAGCACCACAAGATCAATTAGGAAACCATTGACAACAAAAATCGGGACAGTAAGCATTCATAAACAAAGACATGAAGTAGATCGTAGACAGAAAGGCTTTTCTGTTTGGTCCCTCTGTTTTACCATGTAGAATTACCTAAAGTATAGTATTAACATCCCTATTAATATAAAACCACTGACCTATGTAATCAAGGAATCACATAATTGCCCCTCAAGCTTTACCCAGAGAATTCAATGAGAAATTCCTAAAAACTCGTACACTTATTACAAGTCAAACTATCAATTTGACACTGAGATAAACATCTCACATCTCAATAACTAGATATCTTCAAATTATGGACAAATTCTCATCTGTAACTAGAATTCGTAACTCAAATTGTCATTCTAACTCAGAGTTGACATCTCAAAACTGAAAGCAGAAAGATCTTCAGATTACAGACACAAATCTCTATCTGTAATTAGATTTATCTAGATCAAAGTTCATCTTCGCTTCCCCGCAAAGTAAAATCTATCTTTATGACCAAAAAAAAAATTATTAAACCAGGTAATGTTAAATGTTTCCAATGTTATAGCATAAAAATAAAAATGGGAGTGGAGTTCAATGAGCACAAGAACGTCAACCGGAAATAGCTGCTTGAATAAACCCCAAAATAGAATCAAACTTATTTCCACATACCAGACAAGACAAAAAGGAGCTGACTTTCAAGCAGATACCATGTCGAGTAGTGAGATTAATAAAACATAAAGTAATTGACACCTTTATGTACTGGTAATCAAATATAGTCTCAATTGCCCTTTGAATAACGCCGCAAACGCGGCATACATAGCCTATATCATCTTTGAGGACATATGAATGATCACAGCCCTCATCCTCTTCCACTGAAGGTTCATCACCTGATTCATCAACTGGAACATCCTACAAATAGAAACATAAGGAACAAATTATATATATTTGTTCAAGAAAAGGATTTCGGCAATAGTCATTAATGACAAAACAAAATAGAGACTCGGCCTCTCGTCGCTACTGAATAATCAATGAATAAACCAAGAAGCTGCTGGAAGGAAAGGCCCAAGGCATGATGAATGCATGAGAAAAAGCCTAATATAATGCAACATCAATTTTCAGGAGACAGTCATCAACATACAAATCATTACGAGATCAAAATTTCAAATACTGTCTCCTCCTCCTCCTTTCACATGGTCCGGAAGCTAGTATATTACAGTCAAGAGTTCTCTGTCTTCGATTATATTGAACAAAGAGAAAACCTTTACCCAAAAAAGAAAAGAATGGAAAGGAAGTTGATGTACATATAGATAGCAAATTCGTGAATTTGCACAAGTAAGCATCCTTTTCCAAAAGTAGTTGAGCTTTGTTCGTGCTACCCTTTTCCGGAAAAGGGACACAAAGCAGAACATACATAGCGAACGAAGCTTCGAGTCATCCAAATATTTATTATTGACCACCAATGCACACTTCAGAGTTCACAGTCTCACACTATGGAAGTTCATGGCATTTAACTATTTGAGCATTGCTCATATAACCATGGATGCATCATCAAACAAGCTTTTCTATATATATATATATATATATATATATATATATATATATATATATTATAATATATATATATATATATATATATATATATATATATATATATATATATATATATATATATATATATATATATAGAGAGAGAGAGAGAGAGAGAGGGAAGCAAATGGCATTAAATAAGAACTCAGGCATTTCAAATGCTCTAAAGCAAAAATTGCACAAATCTAAGACTTAATTCACCGCAGCCACAATGCCTATAAAGTAAGAACTGACATACAGAAGAAAGGTCGATTCCAACTAGCATTAAAAGTTTATCAAAAATAGCAAGAGAGAAAAAGAATGGTAAAAGGACGCAATAAAAATTAAAGATAAAACATCAAAATCACATAACACGGCCATACATCGTACAAGTATCACAATTCACAATTCACAATAATACCTTGGAAGATTCTAATGCAAAATTCATCTGATTCCACATCTCAGACAGGTCTTCATCTTCAGCAACAAGGCCATGATCTTCCTCACTCAACTCATCTTCGACACCAACGTAACTGCCTTTGTCCTTTACTTTATCAATATTTTGCTCCTCTCCTCTGGGAGTATTGACGCCCATGTGATTGCTAACCTGTTATATATATTATCACATGCCAAAAGAAAATAGATTTGACGGATTTACATTAACCAAAAGGACAACAATGACATTGAGTTATAAAGAGCAGCATCTATCAGCCGCTAGCTCTAAGTCACACGTGGGCGCTAATAGCACAAAAAAAGGTAGCAATCGTGAGACAAGACGATTTATATTATTACTTTTTCGAGCAATAAGAAGTCAAGACATATATTTGGGGAGGAGTGGATAACAAGTCAAGAATTTTTTATCAATGCAATAGGCGAAATGGGAGAGGGCAAAGAGTTTCGTGATCAATGTTCTACGGAAGCTTAATCATTCTTAATCTATAACCTATGTTGCTCAGACTCTTCATTTCACCTTAAGTACCCGTGTCAGATTATCGACACTCGTACATGAGTGGGACGCTTGGACTTTGTTTTGGGCCAAAAAATTGAAAAAGTTCCAGAAAATAGCTGAGGCGGACACTTGGTCACTTGTATAATGAGAATGCAACTTGTATAATCGAAATAGCTGTCGGACATGGTTAATTGAGTCCGAGCAATATAGTCTACAACTATGAGAATGCAACTTGTATAATGGTGGTTGATTTAGGCAGAGAGGTACTGCAGCACAACCTAGCCAACAAAGGTAAACAACGTTGGTTTGAAAATCAAGCTAAACCTGATTTATTTGAAAAAACCAAAAGGTAAGAAGCTTCAAATCAACAATCTCAGCCTTTTGATGTACGAGTCATTCAGCATACGAAACTGAGCTTGAACCTTGATTGCTTTTGCGTGATGGTTTGACTGCTGATTCCTACTCAGCATGCCATACAGGGATATGTATTGTCAATAAGCGGGTATTTGTCCAAAAAGCGCTTTCATTATACCTTAACCTCTTGTGCATCCTTTAAAAATGAGTTACATAGATAACTTGGGCAGACTGTATATGCCATTAAAACCACATTTGCGATTTGATATCACATTTTGACTAACGACTACACACACTTAACAGGACAATCAATATTCACAACATGTCAGCCTGAACCCAGAAAAACAACTTCATGAAAGAATGCACAAATAATCATCCCTTTTACAAAGGAAGAAAGCATCAAGAAAAGTCCTAACAAAATCTAAAAAAAGAAAACATCATATTGGTGTAATATGGGTCCTTAAATAAGGAAGGATTGAGGAATCTAACCAGCAAGCTCTCTGTAAGGAGATCAATAGTAGGCAGAGGCCTGGGAAAGGCAATCTCTTGAAAGTGACTGAAAGGTTTTCTGTCCACATCTTCCTCATCATCCGACTCAATTATTAAAACAGGAGCAGGAGTTGTAGTGATAGATTTAGCATCAACATTCTCCAAATTAACTATATCCTTACTCATCACATCTCCATTTGCATTGTATCTTGCACCCGGTGATGTGCATTCAAGATCAGGATACATTGTAAATAGAGAATTGAAAATCTGCATTTTTCGTGCAACAAGTGCTTCAACATCCTTTGTAACAGATCCGTACTTACCAGAATTAATGCTTTCTAACATATCTGTAATTGTGAATGGATCAGAATAATCAAAGATTCTACCACTTTCTCCACCTCCTTCATTCGAATACTTCATCATTTTGCTATTCGGAGCATAACTATCTGTTCCAGTAAAAGAAAAGTTCGGGTTACATATGCACCATCTATAAAACTTGAAAGTTCAAGCATATATATCTATCAACCCTATATTCTGTCATATCAGCTCTACATTTTTAAAAATAAGGGTGGAGACCTTGGTTACATCCATCACCATCAATCAAACAAAACATCCTCTCAACAATCCTATCGTCCTACGGAAGACAGGAACAAAAAAGAACCTAGCATATTATCATGGGCGGCTTTTACCATGTTCAACATGTTCCATGGAACAGGGCCCCTTAATTGTGAGGGTCCAAAATAGAGAAAGTTCAAGTAGTAAAAAGAAAAAAAATTATCTACTTATTTGGACTATTTTTTTTCATAATATGATTATATGAAGTATGGATGAGCTACTACATTATTGAATTCTTCAAATATGAGATCGCACAGGGCCTCTATATAGTTTGAGACGGGCCTGCATATTATAATTTAACACCGTGTTTGGACATAGCTCACATATCCCTCGTCATCTGAGACTACACTAAAATATCAAACAGTCCAAAAAACGACGATTAAGTAACCTCATGAAGAACTCATCTTAGTACAATGCACTACTGTAAGATCATAAAGATATGATATTAGTTGATTATCCACTTCCTCTTCCAAAAAAAAACCACAACAGAAGCATACTAATGAAAACTCCAACTACATATTTATCCTTCATGCTGCAAATTCATTAAACCCAAAAAATATCAACAAAATTCATGAAATTACTGAAAAAATCATGAAATTAGTGAAAAATTCATGAAAAAGCTAAAATCTCTCCCCCAAAAATTAAGTATTAACGCTAATCATAGAAGCAACATAAGGAGAGCAAATATATCAGCGAAAAAATGTATATACAGCTAATTTGACGGGAAAAAAACTAAATTGACAAAAAAAAAAGAGTGAATTAACCTGTACAAACTTCTGCAGCTCCTCGCTTCATATTGATCCTCTATTTTCGCAAAAAATTGGGGAAAAACGCAGATTAGTACAGTAAAATACATGAAAACTATGTAAAAGTAAAATGTATTTGCATGATTAGTTGAATTTCGAGATGATCACTAAAAAAAGGGGAGAAATTGACAGAAATAAAACCCTAAAAACAGAAATTGAAAACCATGAACAAAAGAGAAGACGAAAGGGTTTACATTGTAAAAACGACGGCGGAAAGGCGTGTTTGCTGATCAAAACGCGGCGTTTTGGTGGTGGTGGAAGGAGTGGCAAGGTGCTGTGGGATGAAGAAGGACAGAAAAGGGACAGAGAGAGGAGAAAGAAGAAGATGGTGGGGTATTACTAGACCAATGGTCACTGTTATTATTACCTTATTACCCTTGAAGTAATAATCTCTATTTATTGGCAACTATTGACCTTTTGGTGTCCATCCTTTCTACCTAAAATACCCCTAATAATCGAACAAAACTATTAATTGTATTCTCTCTTTTTCTATAAAAAAAAAAGAAAAAAAAAAAAAAGATCACTACAACTGCAAAGCAGTTACATCTTACATTTGCACTAGTGAAAATAAAAAATAAAACAATATTACTTGAATGACGATTAAATTAAAACTTTCACAAAATCACCTCCACACAATGTCACACACGCATCGTGTGTAAAAGATACTAGTTGTTTATTAATGTAGCTGAGTCCTATATTTTCAACTTTTTTTTGGTAATATATGAGCTTATGAGTTTATTATACCCGGCTTTGTGAGTATGTCAAATGTCAGTATTTGTTGAACTGAATTAGTCTGAAGTTATTAGTTCTTATTAGACATTTGAATCTCTTTTTCAAGGTCAACAAAAAATGTCAGTTTGTTTCAAATTATAAAGCATGCATTATATCGAAACTCAGACTTTGACGGTTAATTACTCTTAATCCATGCTGATAAAAAATATAAGAAAATAGTATTGTTATAGTATTTATATTTTCAAGACAAAATGTAGTATAATGGTATGATTTTTAGAAACTTTATTTGCAATGTTATAAGAGATGTTTGTGGTGGGAAAAAAATTTGTCAAGTATTTTCTCCTTATGTTGTTTGGTTGACATAAAATTACCTAAGAAGTGGAAAACAACGGTATTGTTTGGTTGACAAAAATATGAGAAATCTCACTTTCTAGTAAATTCAATTCCCACAAATTAGAGAAAGTTGCTTACCAAGTTCCCCTTACATAAATGGACCTTCTCATGAGTATTAACTTCTTCTAGAAAATACTTAGTAGCTTGGATTATAATTATACGTTTTTTAAAAAATGTAATATTTGTTTTTTGGGGGGGCATCAGTTTAAGGTTTTATTTTCCAATATTGCTGACATTTGCCGATGATTTTTCTTAGGTAGGTAAGAAGAATGTACCTATTGAGTTAGAACTTCTCGCAAGTGAATCAAATTAGGCCAGTCATTTTGGATTGAATTGAACGGAACTATTATAATAAAGTAAAGGGAAATTCTCATTAACCTTGTAGTTTTTCGGTTTCCCAATAGTAATCTTGTGGTTTTCAAATTCCCAAAATGACCTTGTAGTCTTGCTGAATTCCCAACTGTGACTCTTTCAGTTAAATTTCCATTATATCTAACCGTTAAATTAATAAACGCATATCGAAATGTTTGTGGAATGCAAATTCAGGGGCATCTAATCTTTTTTGCAAATTTCGACCTCAAATTTGACCCATAATGGGCTAAAATGGCCTCCAAAACCTTGACCGGGCAATTTTTTTGACTCACAAAATAATGCACGCAAATCGAAATATTTCTATATTGCAAATTATTCCAAGTAAATGTCCCTGTCAAGGTTTTGGGAGTCATTTTAGAACTTTATGGGCTAAATTTGAGGTCAAAATACGCAAAAAATGATAAGATTCGCCTCAATTTGCATTCCAAAAATATCTCAATTTGTGTGCATTGATTTAACAAATTATATTTAATGGAAAAAGTCACATTTGAGAATTCAACTAAAATACAAGGTCATTTTTGGGAATTTGAAAACCACAGGGTTGTCATTGAGAAACCGAAAAATTACAAGGTTACCAATGGGAAATTCCCTAAAGTAAACTAAATTTCGGTGTATTGAAGTAGAATAATGTCTAAAAGAACATGACCTTAGCAGGTTAATGACTTTGGAAATGGGGGAAGGGATAAGGGAATTCGCTCCCCAATGTGCCTTCTAGTGGGAATATATATTGAACCCCCAACTTCAATATTAAAAGGTGCATTCCTTTTCACTAGGTCAAATTTAATTTGGTATTTACTAATGAATATGGAGTTTGAGTTAAACTGTTAAAGCAATGACTACAAACTAGTACTTTGTTTACATAGCTTGTTTTAAAAGTGGGTTGATATGACTTGATTAAATTGAGTTGCGAGTGTTGTAATGTAGCCTAAATGGACTTGTTATATCATAATTTAAGGAGGTCATGCATTTTGTGAGCAATTCTTATTGTCAAAAAACTTCAATCAATTTATGGTTTGTTTTGTTCACCTTATTTTCAAATCTTTTAAAAAAACAAGTTTTGATAAGGTATGTTGAGGATTAATGAACTCATGTAAAAAAAAAAAAGGACTAATGAACTCAGGTTAGTTAAATTCAGTAAAAAATAATGTCAGACACTCTCACAAAGTCAAAGTGAAGTCTAATAAGTTCAAATAAGTTAATAAGTCCTGGTAAATTTATATAAAACTAGAATTTTTCGCACGCGATGCGTGCTTGAATTTTTTTCGAAACAGAAACCTGATTTTCTTCGGCATAAAAGTCAAAATTTGAACATTAGACATAGAAGTATTATTGTTTCCAGTTGCAAAATTTGATTGGTTTTGTTTCTGGCACTTAAGTCTCTCACAATTCTTTTTTTTTTTTTTTACTTTCAACGTTAAATTCTATGAACAAAATAGATATTTATTGAATTTATTTATGATTTATAATATTATAATTTTTTAGTTGATTTTTGAATTAAGTACAATACTTCATAAAACTGTAAAGAAAGTGGACACTTTGATTTCAAGTCAATTTTTTCATAGGTTGTAGTTTGTAAGTGAATTTTTAAGTTTTTGTAAAGCTTCCTCGTTTTAGTGATTTGCATAACGCAAATTATGCAATTTTATGATTTTTGTTAACCCGTGAGTGATTGTTATAATTATATTTTTGGTATTTTTGTTTGAAGCCCCTTTTGATTTGTAAGTGAATTTGTGATTTAGAATGGGAAGGGCGTGACATAGTCTCTTTATTCGGGGACACCATAGCTCCCCCCATTCCCTTATATAATAGAGATATGTTGTACTTTAATTCTTGAATGATATTTTATATAAACCTTTTTTTATCTTGATAATTAATCGCTATTATATAATAGAAAAAGATAGGTCCAAATATGTGTAAAAGTTTCATTATATATAGGAAACACTATAAAAAAGTATACTTCCTCCGTTTCAAAATAGATGCTACATTGTTGACTTTTCCACTATTCGTGAATGAGGTTTGACCATGCATTATTTACTATTAGGTAAAATCAAATGTTATAATGTAATATGTTGTTGGATTTGTCTTAATGTATATTTTCAGAAAATCAAAATTTTATACTTTACTCTAATACATAATTAAAGATATTAGTAGTCAAAGTAGTGCCTCGACAAGCGTTTTAGTCAACAATGTACCATCTATTTTGAAACGGAGGAAATATAATATTTTTCCTTGTCTAACTTCTAAATCATGATTTCACTACAAATACACCTCTATTTTTTAACATGACCCACCATTAATTGTGAATGATTCTTGAGAATAGTGATTTGTAAGTAAATTTTTGTAAATGTTTTTGTATGTATTGACGTTTTAGGTTAGTTTTAGTTTGTATTCAAATTTTAAGTTTTAATAAAGTTTCCTGATTATTTGCGTGATTTGTGTGATTTTTATAACGTGATTTTCTCAATTGTATGAGTGGTTTGTAAAGTTTCTTCTTTTAAGTGATTTGTGGGTGAGTGTTGTAAATTAATTTTCGATAGTTTTCTTTTAGTGCCGATTTTGATTTTGACATTCCTTTTGTAATTTAGAGAGGAAAGGGGGGCAAAATAGGCATTTCAAAAAAGGACACTATTGCTCCCCCTTCCCTTATATAATAGAGATCTAACAAGGACTAATAAACTTAGATTCATTCAGATAAAAGAAAAAAAAGTTTAATAGAATAGGTCCATAATCTCCTATATTTGTAATCTTAAACATACTTGCACGATTGTACGATCGTTTTGTGTAAGTGCACCATTCCTTCCTCCAGACCAATTAGCTCAATATGAAAGAGCGTTTCATGGCAATAGAAAAACGTGTAGGTATAGGTTCATCTCTTGTATAGGACGATATATTTATACAAAATATTATACAAAACCCTTCACCCTAACCACAGAGTCACTAACCAACATACTAGCTAGAACTTTGATGTATATGATCTTATATATAAGTACATGAAATGTCATACAATTATATCAAGCCATGATATATCCATTTTAAGAAAATTATTAACTATATAATATGTTCTTCACACTAAATTGTACTATATCTGTTCCTATTTAATCTACACGGTCTGTTTCAAGTTAATCAATGAAAAAGTGAAAAAAAAAATAGGAGAGAGATTAGAAGGATTCTAAAAAGTGGGGAGTAAGAAGTACAAAGAGTAAATAAAAAATAGGGGAGAAAGAACAATGGGGTAGGTGGGGGTTTAAGTGGTTAATTTATTTGGCGAGTGACCACATGGGGAACAAAAATTGGGAATATTGATTGAATATTTTTTACCTTATATAGATAAATTGGCAGTATAACTTTTTAAAATGAGCGGTTTGAAAAGACTTGTATGACATGAAAAATCTCTATATATATGCTGAGAGATCTTTTAGATGTAAAACAAGTAACTAATAATAGCGCGTGACACAAAACTAGATGTACAATATATATTTTTTTATTTAATTAGACAAAAAATATATTTTGAATGTACAAATAACATGTGAATGTACATGAAAGAGTTTTGAATGTACATGGCCTAAAAAATAAATAACAGATAATTGAGTGTGCATGCAAAAAGTAACTCTTGAAAATTGAAAAAAAGGGCTATAGACAATCTTAATTATAAGTAACCACCTTACATACTAGCTAGCTTCTTAAAATTTAAACTACTGTGTAATCCTATATTATATTAATAAAGTAAAGTTCAATAATCTATCAAGGGCAACAAATATATATTTATGATTTAATTTATAAAATCAAATAAGTTGGGTATCCAAAATTTATAGGATTCAGATATAGTATGAAAATTCGAAACTTGTATAGAGGATCAAATATATATATATATATTTTTCCATATTGAATCAATGGTATTGATTTACAACATTTTCACAAAGCTTATCAAAACTATTACCGTGAAACACATAACATATTGACCACAGATACAAACTACAAGGCAATTACTTGAAAATGCATCAAAGTTCATCCTTTAAATTTTAAAAGTAACATAATAGATACACGCCAAACTTCAATTCCAAACAAGGCTTTGCACATAAAATATGAGTCTGAGTAGCATTTCGCACCAACACGCATATTAATTTTGGGTGAATATTATAATTTGCTTTTGTAAAAGTCAACAATACAATTAATTATACTACAGCTGCTCTAAAAAGGGGTGCATATGAGTTGGATTGAGTTAAGAGTCGCAATAGTAAACTTAAATGTAAAAATGACTCGAGAGTACTTGTGCAATGGAATGTCAAATTAGTCCCCACTTGGTGATGTAATAATGGACGGGGAGTAACATAATCCAAGTTTGCTAAGTACAATAATTTTGAACCATTTATAAGATAATATATATACAATATGCAATGAGATTCACTAACTGTCCTTATTTTACACCTTACATTCATTTTGTCACAACATCCAGCCACTGCTCATACTTATAAGTAAGTCATAATTAATTGTTGTACGAAGTTATTTTGTCGTTTTTTCCTGTGTAAAATAAAATATTAACATTACCATAACGTTAAGAAATAAAATAATGAGTTCAATCGAGTTAGACAAAACCTCATACTTGACCCGATTCAATTTAAACTCTACGATGGTGATGGCAGAATTATCATACGCCTTTGTGTTTTTTTCTAATATATCTTTATTAGGTTAAATTTTGAAAAACATTTCATACCTTTTTTGTAAAAAGATCGAGAAAAAAGGAGGTATGTAAAAAAATTCTTATAAAAAATAAACATGATATTATGAAAAATTTATATCAAAAGTTAAACTACAATGTCTTACATGCATATATAATACAAATAAAATGACTTAATTTCCATAAAATAATATTAATAATTTAGCACATCGTCGGAGCCCAAAAACTATCGGTTTTCGAAAACAAAGAGAATAAGATCCCGTATTTTTATATTGTGAGAAACTGAACTGAAAACAAATCCAAAAGAATAGGCGCAAGTCCCTACCACTCCTCATCCTCCAAAAATTCAACAATTACCAAACACATTGTCAATTGTCATTATGCATAGCTTAGCTAAAAAAGGGCCAAAATGTAGATTTGGATCATAGCAATAAACAATAGGTAATGTATTAGACTTGACTTCTCTTCGCGAGTGATAATAATTTCACACTTTCATTTCAGTCTTCTTGGCGCCCGCCAATCCTCAGAGAGAGAAACAAAGAGAAAGTGTGTTTTTTCGGGTGTAAAATCAACCTCTTTAGATTCCCCACTATTACTTCACTAAAAAAACCCTCCACTTCATTTTTCATTTTCTCTCTCCAACAATCACGAATTTCCTCTTAAACTTCAATTTTCTCCTTCAAATTCGTTCTCTTCAATGGCTTCTCAGCATCAGTTAAACGCCATTAAGGTAAACTTCTCTGCACTTTTTTTTGCATGCCCTAATTTTCCGCTTTTATTCACTGTTTCGATTGATTTTTGGTGTGAATTTTAAAATCTATCTAATTTTTCATTGTTTTGGGTGAAATTTAGGGTGCGAAAATTCTCATGGTTGGTGCTGGTGGTATTGGATGTGAACTGCTCAAAACTCTTGCTCTTTCTGGTTTTGAAGACATTCATATAGTGAGATTTTTCTCTACTATCGCTTTCATTTTTTTGATTTTCTTTATTACTAAGGTTTAATTGAGTTTTTGAAGGTTAAAGGTTTTAGGTTTTGCTTAAATTGAGTTCATAGTAGTTAATTGGACGGTTTTAGTTAAATATGTGCGAAGAAATTGTATATAATTGTTTGATATATGGGTTTTTTAATCTTTTTTGCTCATTTTGTGAAAGTACTTTGTCAAATTTGGTAAAGAAAACCTCTAAATTTGTATTAGCAGGTTTTAGTGGATTATGAGAAACTATTAATGCGGAATTATTACCGGTTAACGAAGGTTCTCAGTAAGTGAGTTTCTTTCGAGTTTTGGCGGTTGACTTTGAATTTTAGTTAGGTAAGCTGCATTTTCACTTTCTTTGGAATGGAGGATGGTTTAGTGTTGCTTTTGAAAGTACTATAGATGGTAGAGTTGATCCTTTTAAATGTAAGCTCACTCGAGTTAAATGTAGCTCGAAAAGAATACAGTTGAGAGTTGGGAGACTTGCTATTGTGATATGCATTAGTGTTTCTTGACTTGGTTGGCTTTGTTTACACATGAATGTGTATGTATGTGTTCTGATGCTTGGATTAGGGGTTCTTTTTAGTGCTTTTGTCTAATAGGTGTGCCAAGTGTCATGGTGTACTTGAGAGTTAAAGGAGTTGAGAATCACATTGTTTGAGCTTTGTGTTGAAACTTTAGTGTAATCATACCATGTGTAATAGGTGCTGAAAGGTGCCAGATATGTAGAACAGAATTGTCTTGTACATTTATGCTTTAAATTTACTATATTTACTAACTTTGACTTGTCCTAGGAAATGCATCTTGAATTTGGACTAATATTTGTCACAGATCCTCTATACGATCCATCATAGATTTATAGAAGTTATCGATTTCTTCACTTGTGACACTGTTTCTCAGGGAGGCCTCCTATTTTGGAAATATATATGTTGAACATGAGAAAGGAAGAAGGGCTTTACTTGTAGACATGCTAAAGATTATTTGTTTTCTCCAAGGTCTCGACTCTTGATGCTTGCTGATTTGAGGCTTGGCATGTAGAGGGGAAGGTCCATGGAATTGGATGATGGTAAACTTTGAAGGTCAAAATTAGGATATTTGTATGCATTCATTGCTGATTGACTGTAATAAGAATAAAGAATTGAGGTGATTTAGCAATGTTCTGAACATAGTATTATTATCATTAGTAGTAGTAGTACTATTATTAATGTTTTTTTTTCACTGTTGTTGCCAGTGAAAGTTATTCGAGATTACCTATTATATATTATTTTCTGCGAATAACTACTTAATACACATATGAACAACTAGATAATCTGCACATTTGTCTGGCAACACTTTCAATTGACATCCCGTTAGGTTTTATGTTAAGATGGCCCCCTTTATTGCTTCCCTCCCTTTGGTCCACTAACATTTCTCTTTTCTTTTTTTTTTCTATTTGTTTTCACATTAGTCGATATGGCCCTAGGAGGCTAGGAGCTGACAGAAAAATGCATTTGGACATACTTGCAAAAAAGAATGCAACTAATTATCTGCAAAATGGCAACAATTTCTCACCTTTTTCTTTGCCATTTTGTTATGAACTAATTGCCCTTTTCCCAACTTTGCAATCCTGTGCTAGAATTGACAAGTATTTAAGAATATTTAATAGTCAAAATACTTGTAAGTGCCCTACATGATCAGAAATAAGATGCTGTGATGTGTTCGATTGGCACAAAGTTGTTCACGTGTTCTGCACAAATTAGAGAGAGAAGGGTGAGGTAAGAGTGGGAAGCTGAATTATGAGCAATTGTAACATAAAAGGTATGAAAGCCATCAATTGGTACTGTTTCCACTTACTTTTTACTTTCTGATAACTTATTATGTAGTACTTTGTTCAAACAGTTATATTAGGTAGTCATTTGCAAGGTGGTTTATATTAGGATTTGATGACAAAGTTTCCTTCTTACTGTTTTTGTTAATATTACTGCATTTTGGAAAATAGTTATTGCTATGTTTCCTTTCCGTTTTTTGGAAATAAGTTATTGTTTACCAGCTGTTCTTCCTTTTGTTGCTGTTGCTCCTGCTGTCGTTTTATTTTTTACCGTCTCATTTATTCTGATGGAGAACAAGTTCAGAAGAAGATTTTTAAAATTATTTGTCAGTATGCATCTGATGGTGCAAAAACAATATCCAGTGGCCACATTATATTTACTCATTTCTGTTTGCAGATTGACATGGACACAATAGAAGTTAGCAATTTGAACAGGCAATTTTTGTTTCGACAGTCTCATGTTGGACAATCAAAGGCAAAAGTATGTACAACCCCTGCGACTTAGTGGTTTATGGTGACTGCCTAGAAATTGAGTTTATAATACTAAAATCTTTGTTCAGGTTGCTCGTGATGCTGTATTGAAGTTCAGGCCTCATATAAGTATTACAGCCTACCATGCTAATGTTAAGAGCTCTGACTTTAAGGTGGACTTCTTTAAGCAGTTCAATGTTGTTTTGAACGGTCTGGATAATCTTGATGCTAGGCGCCACGTAAACCGCATTTGCTTGGCAGCTGGCGTTCCATTAGTAGAGAGTGGGACAACTGGGTTCTTGGGACAGGTTAAATTTCTCGTAACTTTCAAAGATATGTGATTATACATCAAAAGCATTAGGCTGGGCATCTCCCTTTCTCCCATTTTTCATCAAACATTGCGTGTTACTGCTTCTGTCTGAAAGACTACTTGTCACCAACCTTAATCCTGGCAATCAGGCTTAATTTGGCATGAATCTTGTTCACTAGCAGGCTAGCAGCCTTAACACCCTGGAACAAGTATCATTCCTCATTATCCTGGTTAGTTGGATGGATAGAAGGCTTAATGTGGCATGATTAGTGATAATATACAAAAATAGCATGCGTATGCGTCTAGAGGAGCTACTTCAATTTCGAATTAGTATGTCCTTCAGTCAGATTGATTATCTTGATTCTGTTCCATGTGGCCCCAGTTTCTATTTTGTTGTGATGGTTTGTGTGAATTTGTTATTTGAAATTTTCGCAACATTCATTATTGGATCTGTATTGTTTTCTGCGGTGGTGGAATCAGGTAGCTGTGCATGTGAAGGACAAAACTGAATGTTACGAGTGCTATCCTAAGCCTGCTCCAAAAACGTATCCTGTTTGTACTATTACTAGTACACCATCAAAGGTATGTTCTTTTCCCCCTTAACAACCATCTCCTGCATCCCTATGGCCTGCTTTTCACTGTAGTTTGTATTGTTGTAATGAGTTTACTTTTTGACCTTGCAGTTTGTTCACTGTATAGTTTGGGCCAAGGATTTACTCTTTGCCAAGTTCTTTGGTGACAGAAATCAGGAAAATGATCTCAATGTGCGTTCAAGTGATGGTGCTAGCTCCTCAGAACATTCCGATGATGTTTTTGAGCGTAGGAATGATGAAGATGTTCAGTCCTATGGAAGGAGAATATATGATCATGTTTTCGGGTACAATATTGAAATGGCTTTGTCTAACGAGGAGACGTGGAAAAATCGTACCAGGCCAAAGCCAATATATTGTAGAGATGTTCTATCTGATAATCAGCAAAATGGAAACCTTGATAAATGTGGTTCCTGTAGTGATTTAGCTTCAGTTTCAGCAATGGCATCACTCGGGCTGAAGAATCCACAGGACGTGTGGAGCCTGGCAGAGAACTCTAAAGTATTCCTAGAGGCTCTGAAATCTTTTTTCTTGAAAAGAGACAAGGTTTTGTTCCATCCTATCTCCTTTTTCATTTAATAAGCCAAAGATTTTTATTGGCCTTGGGGTACTAATGTGTAGTTAATGCCATGAACAGGAAATTGGCAGCCTTACTTTTGATAAAGATGATCAGTTAGCTGTTGAGTTTGTTACTGCTGCTGCTAATGTACGAGCTGCTTCTTTTGGTATTCCTATGCATAGTCTCTTCGAAGCAAAAGGCATTGCTGGCAATATTGTTCATGCAGTGGCAACAACAAATGCTATAGTTGCTGGGTTGATTGTCATTGAGGCCATTAAGTTGCTTACTATGGACTTGGAAAAGTTGAGGTCAGTCCTAGATCCTCCTGCCTACTTCTTTTAAATAAAGCAAAAATATGATTCTGAATATATTTGCTCATCAAGGAATTGGATATATGATTCAGGAATTGGATATATAAAACCCAACTGCACTCATTGTGGAATGTGGATTGTTTCATGTTGGGATTGAGAACAAATGTAAAATATCTGTATCTCATGAACCTGGTGAATCATATGATAAGCAGAAAGAAGCAATACTGATATAAATAAACTATGAATATTTTTTTTATGCTTATATGGCCGATATGGGTACAATAAACAAAAGAATAGTTTTTTTTTTCCCTGAAAAGTTATATACTTCCTTCATTGTTTAATAAATTGTACACTTTTTCTTTTGAGATGTTCCCACATTAACCTCATTCTTTTTATACCATGTAAGGATTATAATCTTAATGTCAGTTTTGCCTTTTATGCCTCCATCCATCAACTTGTCTCTATGTTAAGATCTTCTCTTACATTACACACACACACTCTTCTCTCTGCCCACTTCTTAAATTTTATTTATATTTAACCGCTATGTCTTATGTCTGTGCCAAACTACAGTAGAATAAGTGGATATAGATTGCGCATCCCATGATGATAAGCACATGCGTTTCTGTAAAATTTGTCTACCAAAGCATTTGCTTTTGAGGCAAAATTGTTTCAGATATTGGAGTTCTTTGACTATTTTATTAGTCCTCTGCTAAAAAGTTTTTTTTGTAGCGATATCTTATTTGACGTCATTCTGTGATGTTTAGCTGCTTGGGTCTATCAGTCTATGTTATATCTGTGGTTTCTTTACAAGGTTGATAACTGAATGCTGAATGTACTCCTTGTAGAGTGTGTGTAACATCATGTGCTCATCTTTGTTATACGAGTCTTTGCTCTTTTTTGTTTGCATTTAAACAAAATACCCCCGTTACTACCTTATAGAAGTGAAGAAAAATGCTCAGAGTTGAGATGGTTCCCTTTGATAGGTGACCGTGGTTTATGAAATGTTGCTTAATGAGCTGTCATTCTTTTTTATTGCATGTCTATTACTTAGCTGATGGACTGTGTATCGTATGGTAAGTTAATTTATGTATTTGTTTTCTTGTAACGCAAATCCAGGATGACTTACTGTAATGAACATCCAAAAAGAAAGATGCTTCTTATGCCAGTTGAGCCATTTGAGCCTAACAAAGCATGCTTCGTCTGTTCTAAGGTAATTGTTTTTTCCTTGTCTACCTCTTGATCTGCTGTTTGACTTCCGTGAATGAATTTTTCCCCTTCTAAAATGATGCTGTTTCTGCAGACCCCATTGACACTTGAGGTTAATGCTTTGCGCACGAAATTACGGGACCTTATTGAGAAAGTTGTACGAGCAAAGCTGGGAATGAACCTGCCAATGGTGATGACTGGTCATTCCCTGATATATGAGGTTGGTGATGATCTTGATGAAGATGAGAAAAGGAATTATGAAGCAAATCTTGAGAAGGTGCTTGCTCCTGTGTTTTTGTTATAGCTTTATTAACATGTATACCGTGGTATAGTGAAGCTCTGATACTTTTGGTTTTCTGTTCCAGGTGCTTTCAGAGCTTCCATCTCCAGTGACAGGTGGTACGACCATCGTAGTTGAGGATCTTCAGCAGGAATTATCCTGTGAAATTAACATAAAGCAAAGGTTTTCCTTTTGGTTACTTCTAAATGTCTGACCTTTAGATCTGATAGCACTTAATAAGCCTGGAGAAATTTCAGTCTTCATGTTTGTGTTGGTTTTCTTGCTGACTGGTGTTCATATCTGTGCTTCTTTTTTCTGGCTTAAGAAATTATAAACTCATAAAGAGTCTTCTTGGTGCTTCCTAGATGATATTGATTGATGCTATGTCTTCATATTTGGTTTCTGAGCTGTTGGTTTCAGAGAACGCATTGGTTTCGTTATATACTCCAGTATGTCTATTGTTCTTAAAGACACCAAGGAGTCAAATTGATGCATTTGAATCCTTCTCTCCAGTGAAGGAGATGTTTGGAGCCTAGTTTGAGACTCTGTTATCTATTTACTGCATTTTCTCGTGGCGCTACTTTTCTTTTTCCTACATTCTCTATCATCCTTTGTTTCTTTAAACATCTCCCCTAAGTTGCAATTTGCGGGGCACTTGAGTCAGCCTCTGGCACCCAACTGCTTGTCCCCTATCCAATTTTTGGGTTCCGATTTTTTTCAAAGAAACGGAAGCTGGCAGGGCCCCTCAACCTCAAGTCCTTTGTTTTCTTTCTCTCACCCTTTCTCTTAAACCCCCCTTTGTACTCGTGTTATTCAAATTTCTTACCCTATATGTTTGAAGAATCTCTATATGCTATTTTTGTGTGTTTACTAATTTATTAGTAGGTAAAAAGAAGTTGAAGACACTGCTCTATTCCTCTATCCTCGTGATCCTCTCAACACATCATCCTGATTTAGCTCCACCCTGAATTATTTGTGTGGTGTTTGTATTAATTTGAAAGTCGAGATAATTTGACAAAAAAACCTTGAGACTTTTTTTTTTTTTCCTTTCCACTTTCTTAGATTTCGATCATGTTTCGTTCGGGGAATAGTGTTCAAATAACACTTCATCTACTAGTGTACATACAGTCACACATCATCTTGTCCTTATTCTGTCACAAAGGTGTACCACCAGTATCTCTCCCTCCAATTTCTTCATTTTGTACTAAGCATCTTACCCCATTCCCTTAAGTGCCAGCATAATGGCTCAGATCAGATGTTCATTTTACCTTCGCCTTTCCGCTGTTAGCCTCAGCCATGTCTCCTGCCCAGCTTTTGCACATAAGTGCATATCTTTCTTCGCCAAGAATTTGTATTTTCAGTAGAATATTAAACGACTTCCACTCCTTTTCTTCTCCCTTAGCTCAAACTCAGCAATGATTTATTACATCAGAGTGATTTCTGTAGAAGTATGCCTTTTGGCCTCATCGCTATGACCTGATTACTTGTGGCCCCTCATGGGTTAAAAACTCCATTTAAAATGTGCCACATACGATTTAAATCTCGGAACATGAAGAAGTGGTTGATTTGACTTGGATTGATGGTCTTGATTTAAATAATTGGGGTATGACATTCATGTTTTTAGGTGCATTGTTTTTCTAGCCTACAGAAGCTGTGAACTAAAATGCAGAGGGAGCTTGTTTCACCCTGTCTTGGCCTAAGGATGGGGATATCTCAGCCTCAATTTCCCCCCTTAACTGACCAATAATTGTTTTAGCAACTTAGGGTTTCATAGGTGATGACTGAGGGCTGGGGAGTTGCAAATGGTTTACGCATTTATCTGAAGGGTGTTGACCTAAGAGATAAAACATTATGCAATCTCAACCTAAGAGATGATCATTGATGTCTCTCTTCATGTCTTAAAGTATTATTTCTAAGTTGATGAAATTTAAGCCACCTTCCTTATAAATGCCTCATTGTCTGTTTAAAACCATGAATTAATTTCTCATGGGACTTTTCTGGAGCCAGCTATCTCTAATTGTATTGGAAATGCCATTTCTTCATTGATTGTGCAGAGAGGAGTTTGATGAGGAAAAGGAGCCTGATGGGATGGTTCTCATTGGATGGTCACAGGCTCCAACTAGTACAGAAAAGAATGGTACTGTTCAGAATGGTGAGAGCACATCAGGTACAGCTGAAGTAATGCATTTAGATATTGCAGAAGTAGGGGAAGCTGAAGCCAATACAGCTTCTAAGAAAAGAAAATCGTCGGACCCTTCAAATTCCTCTGGCTTTCACCCTACAAGTGGAAATGACATAAGAAGCAAGAACAAAGAGGTAATTTTGGAAGATGATGGCGATGACCTTATTGTACTTGAGAATTTGAATTCTGAACCAGCCAAGAAGAAAAGGCTGGTATAAATCGCTTTGGATATTCTTTTTGAAAAACTTTTTAACCTTAATTCACCATTAGAGGTCTGTTAGATTGCCTAGCATTTGACTGTGAGTTAGGTCTGTTTTCTCTAGCTTTTGACTCTAACACAGTCTACTTTTGTCACCTTGTCTTAAGGTTCAAATGTAGGATGATTTTAGCATTTTGTTACTCTGTAAATTATTGACTGATTCACCTTATTATCTGAATCTATTGGAATCTTGTATAAGCTGACACCTTGAAAATTTGCTAGCTTTGATATTGATTATCAAGCTGCTATTATGAATTATATTATGCTGTTCTCAGGACTTCCCATGTCATGTTGGCTGTTTCCTTGCCCTGTTTCGCATGGTTAAACTGGTAAGTTTTAGCTGCAATGCTACCCCCAGATTTCATTATGTCTAATGGTAAATTAGGGTAATTTTTGTTTTAGGATTTAGTCAGTGAATTGTAGACAGCATGCTGTTGTATGCAGAAAGCCATGTGATTTCACAGCTAACGAAACGGGGTTAATGAACCTCTTTGCTATTTAGTCAATTTTTCTTCCTAGAAGAAAGCAATATAAATATGCATTATTACTTGAATCTTATTTCCCACCTCTTTGTCTATGGCCTCTCCTTTGTTAACTATATACTGATTGTCTAACTTAATGTGTACTTCTGAAGTTTTGGTCATATTAATAATGTTATTGTTCTTTGATATATCACTCTGTTTGATATTATAATATTACAAACAAGTACCAGTTTATAAACAAAATTTTTATAGTAGTTATGTAGGTATACTATAATTTCACACTCAAGCATCCTAAATTATAAGGACCTATTCCAGAATTGCCCCTGTTTCTGCCACTGACTATTTGCGTATTAAAAATAATTAGTACCATGTAAACTACGGTCTTCTGATTTTATGATTTGAGTTTCTTCTGGAACTTAGATTTCTTGCATTTGTAGGAATTCAGGTACTGGTTGCTACATCAATCTTTTGTCCAAGACATCAGGTTTCTTCACTTCCAAGGTCAAACCTGTCCATGGAATCAGGTTACTTCTTGTGTTAATGCTTGGTTTTACTTCTATACCTTCCTCTCTAGCCCACGGTTGTACATAGTGCCATTGTGGTGGACGCAACTGCCTCGATATATGTGACTATCGAAACGCAGGCTGTTTGAAAATTTCGCACAAACTCATAAGGTTCAAATGTAGGAGGGTATAGGGTGTTTCAAAATTCAATGCTTAGTTTATCTCATGAATGTTTTTACAGTATGGAAAATCTGCCTGTTCTTATAAAATCCTAATCCCTATATTAGTATTTACAATATGATTTAGTTTACGAAAAAAGTAGGAAAAGGGCCATATCTTTTCCGATGTTTCCGTAAGGGCATTTAAACACCTATGCATGGCATAGGAGCTCGGTTGTTGCCGGATATATGCCTACATGGTGAAGGAGGAGCCTGCATGTTTTCTTCATTTATGTAGTTCTTCCTCTTCTTTGGCTTCCTATGATCTTGTTTCTTTAAATCGTCTAACGTATGAACATCCGCCAAACATGCAAATGATCTTGATTTTTCCGAGTAGTATCGAGATAATCCTCTTCTATCAACGAAAAACAAACAAAATGAAACATCATAAGTTTGATTCTGTCAAAGCCATAATAATAACTCTCTAACTTCGTGGCATAAACGATTATACTTACTTTCGTGGAAGATTCATCATAAGAGCATCCATGTCGAAAATATCTGAAGTTCTAGTTATATTTTCCATTATTTTGAGAGAAAAGAGGTTAGGGGTGGGGGTTGAGGAGGGGAAGAGACTTTGCTGCCTAGAATATAGGGGATGAGATGTATAAGCTTATATAAGTTGGTGGCTGAAGAAAAGAGTTTTGAAGGATCAAAATGTTTTAACATGTCATATATGGAAGTTGCTCATTTATAGCCTAAGGTTCATAATTAGATTTTCTTTTATATAACAAAAAACTATGGAATGGTTTTGAGCCATAAAAACATGCGTGTCCACCTTATTTGCAGATGGCCGACGTGTGAATCAACGTTGATATATATGTTCGATCGTTTGGTTTAGAATCAACGTGTGAATCAATGGCTTTATGTTTGGCTGGTTGAAAGCCTACCTTATTTTAAGGCATCATATATGATGTTTGTACCCTTAGGGCTTAGAATATGTTGTAAGGTAGCGAGGTGTTGGAATAATAGGACTACTATGCAGTATGCACATATGGTATATTGGTATTTCCTCTGTTTCTTTTGATCTACACACTTTTCTTTTTAGCCCGTTTCTTTTCAATCTATACACTCACTATTTTGTTTCTCTCTTTCATTTTTCAGTTTCTCTCATATTTTTGTACTTCCTCCTTGGTTCCCCCCAAGTAAAGTAAGGGGGCGTTTGGTTTGTTGAGAGGAAAGAGAAAGGATATGAGAAAGGGTTACAAGAGGAATGGAAAGGGTTTCCCTTTGATTAAAAATGTTGTTTGGTTAGGAATATCAAAGAAATTGGAAAATTATTAACAAATAATATTAATAGATAATAATAAATAATAAAAATTAATATTAATATTAATAAAAATAATAATATTTATAACAATAGTTTTTAAATAATAATAAATAATAATAGTAATAATAGATAATTATTTAAAATAAAAATTATTATAATAATAATTAAAATAATAATAAATAAATAATAATAATATATAATAATAAAAAAATAATACAATAATAATAAATAATTATAAAAATAAATTATAATAATAATATATGATAATAATAAATAATAATAATAATAAATAATAACAAATAATAATAATTATTATTAAATAATAATAATCATAAATATAAAAATAAATAAATAATCATAATTATTATTATTAAATAATAATAATAAATAATAATAAATAATAATAATAAAAAATATTAATAATAAAAATAATAATAATAATAAAAATAATAATAATAAGAAAATTAAAAATAAAAATAAAAATAAAAATAAAAATAAAAATAAAAATAAAAGTAAAAGTAAAAATAAAAATAAAAATAAAAATAAAAATAAAAATAATAATAAAAAAAAATAATAATAATAATAAAAAAATAATAATAAAAATAAAAATAAAATAATAATAATAATAATAATAAAAAAAATAAAAATAAATAATAATAATAATAATAATAATAATAATAATAATAATAATAATAATAATAATTTTATGGTAGAGGGATATGGGGTAATCCCAAACCTTGGGGGGTGGTGGAGAATCAATCTAAGGGAAATGAGGGTAATCCTAATAAGAAAAAGGGGTAAAGGGTTTGAAAAAACACATTAACCAAACACTCACAAAGGGAAACAAAGAACTTAATTCCCTTTCCCTTTCTTGAAACCCTCCAACCAAACGCCCCCTAAGTAAATTAAAAAGAAATAGAGGGAGTATAATTCTATGGGCTGATTAGGCTATTACCAAAAACTTTTTTCACAACTAGTGGTCCTCAATTTGTAATTGGACCCAACTGTACCAAATATAGAAGTAAGTGTTCAACAAGAAGTTGGGTTTTTTTTGGAACTTTTAGGACATTTCGTTTTTTAGCCGACGAGTTGTTTTTAAGTAGTGCTCGATAGATTATGTATTAAATAAAATTCGATGGATTGGTTTGAGGTTATTTTTATTATTCTTTTCATTTAAATAGTGTATTACGTGTTGAAAGGTTTTTAAAATAGATGAAGTATTAAATTAACTAGGTTGGTCATTCGTGCTTGGGAAACAATAAACCAATTTAGAATGATTATACTTGAGTAATACTCGGTTTTTAAATCTATTAGCAAAAATATCTAAGTTCTAACTTATTTTAAAAAAAAGGCCACTACCCAAATGAAATTGAACGATTTAATGCGAATATTTATTGATCAATGTTTAAGTTGATGCATCTAGTAGGAACTTTAAGATTATCAACTTATTTAGGAGGGAATTTTAGTTGGGGAATCTATTTAGTCTTCTATTTTAGTGCATAGTATATATTACCATAATTTTTTAAAAGAGCAAAGTGTGTACCCTTTTTTCCTCATATAGAAATCAATAGTTTTCATGTTCATTTGGCTTCCAAGGTAGATAATCTTAATTTTATAACGTTCATATAATTTGAAAACGAGTATTATCTTGTCTTATTTTCATTCTAGAAGTAATGGCCAATACGAAAGTATACCTACATGCATCTTTGAACTTCAAATTACCTTTTTCTATATAGAAAAATTAGTTAATAAGTGACCAAATAATGAGTTTTTTTCTTTTATCTCGGAGATGATAATAATTTTTAACATGGGAAAAATCTCAATACAAACTTTCATTCGCCTCTCATATCACTTGACATATGTACATTGATCAATCAAGGCAAATAAACATATTAAGTAATTACTGCATGTAAATTTACACAGCCCCATAACTTTAGAAGTAAGTTTTCTATAAACATCACTAAATAACACCATTGAATTGTTTTCATATACGAAAAACACACCGAAAACAAAACCACCTTCATCAATAGTCATCAAAAGCCTCTGTACATGAGCATTGCTTTACAAATATTCGAGTTTTTCGAGAATTTCGTGTGTTCTTTCTATCTTCCACTGAGGTTGTTAAATTGGGCTAGTAAAGCAGTTCCAGACCGTTCATCAATTGCTTGTGTCTGCTCGGGAATGATTGCGCTAGGACGAGTTTCTGGGGCTGTGTCCACTGCTGTACCTGCACCTGGTGCCGGTGCTGGTGCTGGTGCAGTGGGATTCACGTTTGTAGGAATATCTTCTGTCTTTCCTTGAGCTGAGGCCTCTTGAAGTTGCAAAGCATACTCCAAATTCCATAGTACATCACCCATTGTAGGTCTGTCACTTCCATACTCAGCAAGACATTTTTCTGCTGCCTCAGCAAATTTCTTCATGGATTCTGGATTAATTGACCCAACTAAGATTGGATCAAGGATTTTTTCTAGCATACCTTTCCTCTTCCAATTCATCGCCCATTCAGCAAGGTTAACTTGATCTCTAGACAAGGTTGGATCAATGGCAGCGCGAGCACACAAAACCTCGAGCAACACCACTCCAAATGAATATACATCTGACTTATCGGTAAGTTGTTGTTTCCTGAAATACTCTGGATCAAGATACCCGAAACTACCTTTAACTGCTGTACTGACATGGTCTGCCTGTTGTCCTGGGCCGTCCTTAGAGAGACCAAAGTCGGCCATCTTTGCAACAAAGTTTTCGTCTAGGAGAATGTTTGTAGTCTTGACATCTCGGTGGATGATTCCTTGAGCTGACCCTGTGTGAAGGTAATGGAGTCCGCGAGCAGCTCCAATACTAATCTCGAGTCTTTGCTTCCATGATAATGGGGGCATGTTCTTGCCATAGAGGTGGTCACGTAAGGGTCCGTTAGACATGTACTCATACACGAGGATCATCTCATTGTTCTCGTCACAGTAACCTATCAGCGACACCAAGTGCTTGTGGCGTAGCTTAGACAACATTTGTATCTCGGTCATGAACTCATTGATTCCTTGCTCTGATTGAGGGTTGCCTCGCTTCACTGCTACCTGTTCACAATCGAGATATTAATACAACAACAACAAGCCTTTTATGTAAAGGATTGGATTGACTCTATGAATCAAGAGCTAAATGTTATTTTGATCCATATGAGCCACGAAGGCAGAGTACAAAGTACAAGAAGGGGATGAGGGATTTGAACCTATGAACGACCGTTCACACCACCTCAATCTTAACCACGAGGCTAAGACATCTTTGGTAACCAATAGCTAAATGTCAATGCTCATATAATCATATAAGACCTTATTCTCTTCAACTTATAAATTCTACTATCGTTTTATTTTTAATTGCAACACTTTTCTTTTCATGATCTAAAATAAACTACTTTGATTGTTGATCCCTTTCATCTTATATTATTAGAAATTATGAAAATATATGAGAGACACGTCTAATAAGGTCCTACATAACTATTTTTGTATATTAGTGACAATTATTAATTATAAAGTTTGACCTTTAAATTTGAAGTGTTGCGATTAAAAAAAAGCATGAAGTGGAGTATCAATTTTCATCTAGTAAAAATTAATATAATTCAATAAAAATCAGCTCAAATCGTGATATTCCTATAATAGTTTTAGAGTTTTGTTGTTTAAGTCTGTTCAGCGCTATTTTCAAATCTTCGTCAATGGTGAGGGCCCATATTAACTATGATGAGGTCTTTTTTGGAAGTTGGTACAGTCATAGGTTTTTTCCCGATTCATTCTTTACACGAGTTTATTTTTAACATTGTTTAACGAAAAACATGGTAAATATTTGAGGATGATAACCTGATTGCCATCCAAGAAGCCAATGTAGACATTGCCAAATCCTCCAACACCAATGACACCACTAGCTTCAAAGTTGTTGGTAGACTCTTTGATCTCGTCAAAGGTGAATTTACGACCAAGTCCACCAGTTGAGAAGATACTACTCTTATGAGACCCATAATTACTCTTACCAAACACAGTAGAGTCCCCTGCATGAAGAGGAAGCAACCAAGATGAAAAACTATTCCTTCTTTGCCAATCTTGAGGCCTCTTATGCCACTTGATCACCATTGCTCCCAACCCAACAAAGGCACCAAACATCATAGCAAATCCGACTGCGGCGACTGTCTTCTTGTGTTTACCATCACTCATAGCCTTTCCATCTGGACCAAATTCTCCATCCAAACTACTTACTGAGTTGTTCATCTTGAACACTTCGACCCCATTAAGGATAGCGTTTTTAGGTCCAGATTCTATTTTTGCTGGTCCAATTTGTACTGAAACTTTGTCTTGATCTACCAAAGAAGAGTCTACAACAATGTCTTGGAAATTAGGTGTTGCTAGTTTTCCAGTTAATGAAGATAAATCCAACCCAGAAATGGCACTTTTTCCATTAATGTAAACATTGAAATATAGGTCATTTAAAGCTGTACTTACTATATCACAAAAATGTAATCTTACTAAGTAAGAATAAGACTTTTCAACATTAAAATCCCATGTAATATTAAAGCTTTGCTCCATGGTGTTTGCATCAGCCATTTCAGCTGCTGTGGAGTATACAGTTTGTGGTGCTATGTAAGGGGTGACCCCTTCAGGGTACTTAATAATAGAGGTTTGAACATTCACATTTTTAGACATAGGTTTATTCTTGATGTAATCTTCATCAGGCACCCAAGTTCGACCCAATGTATCATTTTCAGCTGTGATTCGACTTCCACCTACATTGACACGATACATTGTTTCGAGTGAGTTGTGATCCAAGCCATCATATTGGCCAACAGGAGATAAAGATTGGCCAGAATCACCAATCAACTTATCTGGTGCGGTTGTAACCTCAATGGCATTGATGAAAGCAGCTGAGTTTTTTTGAGGCTCAAATTTGATAGAAAAACTCTGTGATTTTACATGGATGAGGTACTCTTTTTTGGTGATGTTTGTAGCACTAAAGCTATGTAATAAGGTTACTTCATTGGTAAAAACATTGAAACTTGCTGTCTCTAACTTGAAAACATCAGTTTTTATAGGGAGGAAATGTAGGCGAACCCAATGCCAACCAGAGTCTTGTAATGTAAATGTGTATGTTGCATCTTTTAAGAAGACTCTTGCGGAGGTATATATTTTAGAAGGGACATTTGCATTTGGGTCAGAAACCAAGTATTTGTCTTCTGCCGAAAGAAAGCCTTGTGCTTCTTGGTCGGATTGATAGGATTTTCCGTCAGGAGTTGTTACCTTGTCATTGCTTCCACACGCAATGTAGAAGTTGTCCTTCGGGTTGAAGGATGTTGGGGCCGCGAATGTGGTGCTAGCTAGCGAGATGAGAACAATGTAGAAGAAGAATGTTGACATGAAAAAGGATAATGAGGATGATAATATCCGGGAGGAGGAATGAAGGGTAAGTGGTTGTTTATCATTGTCCATCATCATTCCTCCTAACCCAGGAGAGGGTAGAGTGTATGACTAGGAACAAAAAAACCAAAACAAGAGCAAGAGATTAAGGAGGGAAAATGGTGAAAGAACATGAAAGTAAAAGAAAAGTTTTGCTGTTTTTTGTGTATTTTTTTGTCTCACTCTTGAAAATCGGAGGTGATTTTGAGTTTTTGGGATGTTGGTTTTGGTTGTTTTTTTTTGTAATTTTGATGGATGGTGGAAGTAAACTAAGTTGAATTTCCAAAATTTGTGCCAAGTTTGTTGGGTTGATGATGGCTTTTTTTAGATTAAAGTTTTTATGATCTATTTATTAGCTTTAATTAGCAAATAATATGATGGTTAAGGGTTGTCAATGTCTCAATTGGTGTAATGTGATTGACATATATAGTCAATGAGAACTTAACTTCATCTTGGACATAATAAAAAAGTTTGCTACAATAGCTGTGTATTAAGAAAAAAAATTCGCTATAATAGCTGAGTAATAATTTTAAAAAATAGTAACTTTTCACTATTTAAATGATTAGTTTTTACGAAACACATTAAAAAAACAATTTCATCTTTTTCCCCCTTTTAAAATATACAAGAATTTATTTTCTATTAATCCCCTCAAAAAAAAAATTATTTTCTATTAATAAGTGTTAATTAGGATTGGCTATTTATAAATATTCATTGCGTTTGGTCATGACCGGACCATATTATTCTCCCTTCAATTCTAAATATATGACACCGCCTTCAAGAAAATTTGTTTCAATCATAAATATTTTTGATAATATGATTTTTTTTTTAAAGAAACATATCATTATATTTTTCTAATAAAATGCTTTCATGATATTATTTTCTTACCATTATAAATTAAGAGTAATCTATACTAATATCCCCTCAAAAAAAAAAAAACTATACTAATATATTAAAAGGTGTTTCTCAACAAGGAACTGTGCCACGTGGCGTTATCCCTTATAGTTTTGACTTCATGTACTCCACATATAATAAAAAATTAGATTATGCATGATATAAGATTTGGTCCCATAACCTTAAGCATGTGTACTAATGTCTCAATTACTAAATCAAGTTCTATTTGATATTATAATTTTAATGTAAAATACTCATCGATAAACTATATATTCGGGGCATAGTTCGGACCTAAAAACTGGTTAACGATGAAGTGTGTATAAAAACAAACGGAGAAGCTAGTAATTTTATAGCTCGTCATTGGATTGGGCTGCAAGAAAGTACTAACGCTAAGCCCATTTAAAGCTTAGCTGTAACATTTTTCAAGTTAACAAGGAATGCAAACGAGCTTTTTAAGAACTCACTCATAGTCAGAGTTTTACATTTCAGAGACTGCAATTTTCATAATTTGCAGCTCTTTGAGCAACAAAAAACCTAATTCAAATGCGTTTAATTTAAAGTTCTACGATTTTCCTCTGAAATTTCTGAAATCTTTGCAAAATCGAACCTAAATCTGTAGAAATCGCTTAAGATTGGATCCTTTTTTTTGTGAGATTTCTCAATTTTCGGAAAGTTTGATCGAAGTTCAAGTCAGTTTTAATGTCGACGGAGGAAGATGTTAGGCGTAGGGCTGCTGTTGTTGAGTATAACAAGAAACTTCTTCAGCATCGGGAGCTCGAATCTCGTAGCAGAAAAGGTTTTGCACATTGAACCCTAATTTTTCGATTTTGTCAATTTTTTTTGCGTTTTTTGAATTTCTAGGGTTTTCAATTTGCTTGTAGTAGTTGGAATTGAAGCTTAATTTGTGGAAAATACATTTCGCTTTTTATTTTGCATGATTTTTAGGTATAATTATGTAGATTTGTAATGAGCAGCTATCACTGAATGCGAAGGGGATTGTTCATTGTCTGAGAACCCTGAATTTTGAGGATTTTTGCTCATACTACGGTTTGCAGACTGAAAATGTTATGATCTTTTTGTGTTACTGGAACAAGTTAAGCCAGTAGTCTATAATTAGGCTGTTAGTTAACTAAATATGCCCTAGTGTTCGATAAGTCGTGTTGTAGTCGGAACGAAGCATGAAAATGATCCTGGCCTGCTTAAGATAAGGCTTCTTAACTTTATTAATGTTAATTTAATTCATTGGTTAAGTTGTTTGGATGCTAAGTTGAAGCTTAATGAGCTTCAGGAGAATGATCTCAGTTGTGTTTGGAACAGTGTCATTTGACCAGTCGGTTATTCAACATCAGATTTCGTAAGTTGAGCTAAAATTAGGCTTTTAAGTTACATTTATTCATGCATGAATCTTTATCTAGCCTCAAATGCAAGTCAATTCGTCTCAAGCAACATGCTTTCTGCCTTTTGTGTTCTTATTTTGGTGGGAATTTGTTTTCTGTAAATACTAAATAGTGTACTTTCCGCGTTCTATTAAAATGTCGTTCTAGGTTTTGTGTTGAAATTTAATTCAATACACATAGAAAGAATTGAGTGAGGGAAGTGTGCAGACCCTTGTCAGTGACATTGTTTTAGGAGTGGAAGATATCTACTGGTTCAAATGGTGGATTTTGGACTATAGCTTATTCACTTTGATACTAATAGCAACACCAGTGTGGATGTTGCTAAATTTGGGAAGGGTCAGTTGTGTGAAGCCCTTGAAAAAGAGGGCGGAGGCTCGTTAATTGCCCAACAGACCTTTTTTTTGTATCTTGCTGTTGTGGATTCTTTGTGCTGTCCTTTTGTTGTGTTGTTTTTATCTATGTCCTTGGGTATAGCTAACATATTAGAACTCAATATGCAGTGAAGGAGGAGCTGCGAAGTGCAAAAAAAGACTTCACTAAAACGGAGGATGATCTAAAGTCACTTCAGAGTGTTGGGCAGATCATTGGAGAAGTCCTCAGGCCTCTTGATAATGAGCGATGTAATTAATCTTTTCTCACTGTCTGCTTTAAATATGATTTTGTGTAGTAAAGACCGTTATATTTTGGTCTTATTGCTACCTAGGATTTGTTGATCTTCTACCATCTTATTCTTTCTTGATAAAATAAAAATGTAAATTTCTATCTTCTGTAGTAGCAAAATCAGAGCTTCTTGTAAATCTAGGAATGCTACTAAGCTGTACACTCTCTGCCCGTTTTCTGGTCATATTTTCTTTTAGCATGTCCCCTGAAAGATGTCCCTATGTTAAAATCAATCATGAGGATCCACCAATTTATCCTTATATTCATTACATTTGATCCCACCAATTTTGTTTTTTTATCAACTGAATCCAACTTAAAAATTAAAAAAGCCACTTACTCTAATGGGGGAAACAGAAGGGGACAAAGGGAGCATATGATTTCTTATTATTAGAAGGGTACTTTCTTTTTTCTTTTTAACACATTCTCATCTAAAATCTTTGCTTGGAGTTTTTTGTGCTCAGTTTTTATTTCTCTCAATATCTTTTTTGCGTCTTTGCACTCCGTTTGAATGAACTTGTTTTACTATTCTCCCCCCATTGTTCACCTATACCTAAATATATAGTCTTCAATGTCACTGAGTCATGTGCTTATCTGTGCCAGTAATTGTGAAAGCTAGCAGTGGCCCAAGGTATGTGGTTGGTTGTCGTAACAAAGTAGACAAGGAGAAACTAACTTCTGGAACACGAGTGGTCCTTGATATGACTACCCTCACTATTATGCGTGCTCTTCCTCGTGAAGTAAGTCTCTTCACTCATCTTGTTTGCTCTCTCTTTTTCCCTTTCCTGCACCTGAGCTTGTTTGTGTAAATCTGACAAAGTTCCGTTTTATTAGTGTGAGTTGGAGTGGATACAAAGTTTTTTTGTATGCTATGGAAGCCTATGCCTCTAAAAAACAAACTCAATGAAATTGTACTATTGCAATTAATATGAGTCCCGATTCCTTGCTTTGAGATGCATCTGTGGCCTAGCCGAGTTATGTGGGGAAAGAGAGTCTTCCTCTATCAGTATTCGTGTGCATCTTATGGTTTGTAGATTGATCATTGATGGTTATGGGCAATGAAGGATTTTCTCTAATCTGAAGGCATGCAGTCTCCATAAGCCCCTTGTATAATCCAATAGGTGGTAGAATATATGATATATAGTGCACTGATGTGGACAACTGGAAACCTGTGGTCGGTTCTGAGTTTTAGCACTGCGCCATATTCCAATTTGTACATACCGTGGACTGCATATTGAACACTTTTGCAATATTTTTATTAATTATAAACGTACCATGTGTGTTTTGGACTGAGAACATGGTAATGAAACTCTAGTTCATGGTAGAAGGCTTCTTTGGGCAGTGTTAACTTATGACAGATTAAAAATTTGTTTGCCATGTTACTTTTAAGTTGCTTTTTTTCACTTCTATTTCATATGCAGGTTGATCCAGTTGTATACAATATGCTTCATGAAGATCCTGGAAATATCAGCTATTCTGCTGTTGGAGGGCTGTCTGATCAGATCCGGGAGCTGAGGGAATCGATCGAGCTTCCACTAATGAACCCTGAGCTTTTCCTGAGGGTGGGAATTAAACCTCCAAAGGTACAATATCTGTGCAGGTGTATTTGCTTTGGTTATGTGTTCTTTCTAGGTGTGTTCTGCTTTTTTATTCCTTTTGTGGATATTGGGTTGAGACAAATCCTTGTCTTACATATCTTCTTTTCAGGGTGTCCTTCTCTATGGCCCTCCAGGGACAGGCAAAACACTTCTAGCTCGAGCTATAGCAAGTAATATCGATGCCAGTTTTCTAAAGGTATCAGTGGTTATGCACTTGAATATTGTTGCATTTTTCTCAAGTTCTTTTTCTAGCATGTAATTAATTGTGATCTGTTATGTTGCTTTAGGTTGTATCAAGCGCTATCATAGATAAGTACATTGGTGAAAGTGCAAGATTGATCCGTGAAATGTTTGGTTACGCTAGAGAACACCAGGTGAGATAGTGCCACATGTTATATATCTTTCACTATGTGAGTTGCTGGTTTAAATGATCTCTTATAGTAAATGCTACTGCACTCAGCCCTGCATCATCTTCATGGATGAGATTGATGCCATAGGAGGTCGCCGATTCAGCGAGGGCACAAGTGCTGACCGTGAAATTCAGAGAACCCTCATGGAACTGTTAAACCAGCTTGATGGATTTGATCAATTGGGCAAGGTATTATGACTCTGAAACTCAATATGGGGAAATTTTGGTGTGTACATTGCAGTTCATGTGATGATTTGGGAGTTGGAACCCTCAAATAGTAACCACATTGTACATTGTTACTTTAGGTCAAAATGATCATGGCAACAAATAGACCTGATGTGTTGGACCCTGCACTTCTTCGTCCAGGACGTCTAGATAGAAAGATCGAGATTCCTTTGCCCAATGAACAGTCAAGATTGGAAATTCTCAAAATTCACGCGGCTGGCATTGCTAAACATGGTGAGATTGATTATGAAGCAGTTGTTAAGCTAGCAGAGGTGAGCTTCTAATGCATACGACTTGGATATCATTGTCAGCTTCCTTGTCTTTCTAGATGTTATAATTGTTGGTTTTCTCAGGGATTTAATGGGGCTGATCTGCGGAACGTTTGTACTGAAGCTGGCATGTCAGCAATACGTGCAGAGAGAGATTATGTGATTCATGAAGACTTCATGAAGGTATAATCGAGACATTTAAAAATTTCAAAGACCATAACTTGCACTTGTCCAGATTACACATTCATGGTTATTGATTTTTGGCTGAGTAGTATCAATATCATACCCTATCCTTGCTTAGATTGCTATGAGCGGGATGATCACCATATTATATAAATATTCAAATTTATTAGATAGCAAATTGAATCTGCTGAATGTCAAATTTTAATGTGGTATGTGAGTGCTTGAATCTTAACGAAGAATATCTTCGATGTGTTCGAATTTCTTATGCTGTTTCTGTGCTTTGCAGGCTGTAAGGAAGTTGAACGAGGCAAAGAAATTAGAGTCTAGTGCTCATTATAGCGCAGATTTTGGAAAAGACTAAACTAGAAGTGAAGTCGATTCGAGTGTATCTAGATTTCGAGATGCAGCTTATAGAATTTCTTGTCCAAATTTCCCTGTTTCATTGAAACTGAAATCACAAGTTTTTCTTTTGCATTATATCGGGTAATGCTGAAATTGTAGACCATGATTTTATAAGCAATCAATAGCTTTGAATTTCTTGAAATGCTTGATTTACACTGATTGGCTGCACTCAGTATTTGCCAAATGGCAAATATGAAATCGTGCTCGAATCAAATTGTTGCTGATTCGTTTATTCAGAATCGCTAAATCTAACCTAGACTAATTATTTTTCGAGATGTCGTATTTAAAGATGAAGCTGCAGAAGTAGGAACGAAATTTGCCTATGGGCATTGGTCCCAAAAGGTCTGAACAAGTATTGAACCACATGTAGTGGAACGGAATTTACAAAATACATTGACGTTTTCTAGAAGAAGGTGGTAATATTGGTATAAGATATAATTGTTAACCAATGTTTTTAATTTCTTTTTCCTTTTGTTGTTTTGGTTTTATGGCAATTCATTGCATTTTATTTACAATAGTTGAGATGTGATTTAAGTTTTTTATTTTAAAGAGAAGATATAACTAATATTTTACGATATTTTAACTCTAAATTCCACAAGTATTAATTAATATAGATAATAGAAATTTTTTGACAATTGAATATTATCTTAAATATGTACATTTCTTTGAGTAGTTAAAAGCCGTATACTCCTTTTGTGTAAGTTTTTTGAAAAATGAATATTGAATTTAAGTATTGAACTAATTAATGAATTGTTTGACTTTATCTCATATTTGATAAGATGTCATTTTGTTGTCTTTTTACAATTTAATAGCTACTTTTGCCAAATATTTCTAACTAAACAACTATTTTAAACATTGTTCGCTAATAGCTACCAGTAGACAGCTAGCAACTACCTCCAATAGTTACAATTACTACCAAGGTAAGGCTGGTGTAGTGGTAAGGAAAGAACCTTCCAACTTCAAAGTTGGGTTTGATCCCTACTAGGGACACTTTAAGAGAGAGTTTTCCCTTAACACTCCCCACTTTCAAAGTGTCTGCCTGCAAACCCAGACCGGGTTAACCTACAAGAGGTTCCAACTAGCAGGGCCCTTCATCTTACCATAGGATCCTCACGAGGACCCACCTAAAAAAAGCTACAGCACAGCTACTACAACACTTAATAGCTATTAGAACTAGAAGAAGAAGGCATGTCTTCACATAACTTGCAACAATTTGACTCATTACAGGTTTTGAACTTTTAATAACTAGTTTTAGAGGGTCTAAGTTACAAATCTTATTAGTTAATTCACGTAAATACTAATAATATATGCTATAAAAGTGACGACATAGAAACTACAAATGTTTAACTCAAACCTGCTAATTTTGTATTAGGTGGAGTCAAATTAATGCGTCGTATCACTTTTGCCACCTCTAAGATAACAATTAACAAATTCCAAAATTAGAAGAGTCCTCAATGATTTATTTGGTACCGAATTTTTAAATATTGATAATAAAATCGCTTCAGTTGCTACCAAAATGGTTTAATTAAAACTAGCTCCAATTACCAATAGTACTTTATATATTCATATTGATACTAATTAAATCACTTCTTGTACTAATTTTTTTTCTTAATAATAATCACTTTTTCATAAAATTAATTACCCCTTGAAACAGAAAGGAATATTAATAGAGTTGCTTAACTTCTCTTTACTCCGCTTTCTCATTCTTTCTCTGCAAGTCTTCAAACATTTCCTCTCTTTCTCTCTCATCGAAGATCACCTTCAGAGTTCAGAGCACTCTCTCATGTCGACTGAAGAGGAGGTTAGACGTAAGACCGCCATTACCGAGAACAATAAGAAGCTTCTTCAGCATCGTGAGCTTGAATCTCGCAGCAGGAAAGGTTTTACCAACTATATCCTAATTTTTGTCCTTTTTTTCTCCTCTATTCTTTTGTAAATTGTCGAGTTTTTTGAATTTCGAATTTGCTCGTAGTATGTCTCTAGCATTGAGCTTGTTGTGAATTTGATAATGTTGAGTTCTATGTTTTTTTAGCTTCGAGATAGTTAAATTGGATGAATTTTGTTCTCGATTGTTGTACGATGTAAATTAAGCTGTGGAAACTTGTTTGTGATTGTAATCGAATTGGAATTTGACGTAATTGAGTTAATTTTTCGATTCTCCGTATTTCTTTTTATGATGAAGCTTCATTTTTGGCAAATTTGATTCGCTATTTAAATTACTGATTTCTGGCTATAATTTTGATATTCTAGTTGATGTGTGACGAAAATTACTTGTACTCGGAGAATTTTAAGGGAATTTTGATGTGAAAGTGAAGTTTTACTTCATTTTAAATGAGAATTGGCTAAAGTTAGGTTTTAAGTCTGTATATGAAATAATGTGAACTTGTTCTGCTGCTAGAATCTGTCAAGTGAGTGATATTAAGTTGTTATCAGATTTTCATCTTTAACAACGGAATGTAACGATATGTTAATTCAATCTGATCTAGCTATTACTTAAAGTTAAAATCAGGCATGTTAATGAACTCTAAGGTAAGCCGTAAGCGGCGGCTAAGTAACATAGAAGCACGAGCAAATGTTTAACAAGCCTCAAGAGAATTAGTTGTGATTTAGGCAGCATGCTTGCCTATGGTTTCTATAAATTGAATACTCTATATAATAGGAAATTGCCAATTTAGGCGCTCAGTTGAATTTGTGGAGTCATAAGGAAACAAGTAGAGAGTGAAGGATGTGATGTAATTAGTTCATATTGTATGCATTATTAACTGCAAATTTACAATTAGACTGTAAGCGGCGGCATGTTAATGAAGTAATGAACTCTAAGGTAAGCTGTAAGCGGCGGCTAAGTAACATAGAAGAACGAGCAAATGTTTAACAAGCCTCAAGAGAATTAGTTGTGATTTAGGCAGCATGCTTGCCTATGGTTTCTATAAATTGGACTCTATATTATAGGGAATTGCCAATTTAGGCGCTCAATTGAATTTGTGGAGTCATAAGAAAACAAGTAGAGAGTGAAGGATGTGATGTAAGTAGTTCATATTTTATGCATTATTAACTGCAAATTTACAATTAGAACACAAACTTTGCATTCCTTTGAATCTTTGATTAGTCGAATTGTTGTTTATAATAGGTTTCTGTGTTCAGTGTGAACTAATTGTGCTATTGAACCCTGTCAAGCTAGGAGGCTATTTAAAATCGGACTTTGAAATTTGACCTAAACTAGATTTTTCACTTAAGTTACTCTTATTAATGAGCAACATGCTTCCTTTCGTAGGAGTTTATTCTCTGCAAAATGCATGCTTGCGGCATTTTCTAAATTAATCTCTATAGATTTTGTGTTGAAATTTTGGCCAGTGCTTGTAAAAGATAACCCAAAAGGTAGGATAAGAAAGTACTAGTTTCGCCGAGACATTTATTTTTGGGAATGGAAGATGTTTGTGCACTAAAACTATGTCTATCGACTATGGAAGAGAAGGACGTTATGTTTGAGAATGTTACTATTGAGTTTGAAGGCTGAGTTGTGTGCAGTGTGCACCACTTCAAAAAAAGTATGTCAGCTTGTTTATTTTTTTTTGATAATATGTCAGCTTGTTTATTAACACACCATTTTTCTGTATCTGGTTGTTGCATATTGTTTTTTGGATCATTTGTTGTTTTGTTCTTATTCTTGGTTCATTGGCTATTCTTAACCTATCGAAACTCTAATTACTCAGTGAAGGAGGAGCTACGAAGTGCAAAAAAGGAGTTCGCTAAAACAGAAGACGATCTGAAGTCTCTTCAGAGCGTTGGACAGATCATCGGAGAAGTCCTCAGGCCTCTTGATACTGAGCGATGTAATTGATCTCTTCTTCTTTTCTAACCATTACATCTGCATTGTTTAATACATTGTGCAGGTTTTCTTTAAAACATTACATGTTTTCTTAAAAAGAAAAGTGAGAATCTCTTTAATGATTAGCATCACTAGAAGTAATTGTTAACTTTGTTCATACAACTCCTACTGAGATGTGGATTGGTCTTGATGTTCTTTGTAGTAGACATTTTTTTTCCCTTTCTTAAATGATAATCTTCAGTTTAAATTACTTGTCATATCAACGGTTATCAGCTTATGTGCGATCTGGATCCTCTGTGTTTCATTTTGCACTCATTGTCCAGATGCTGTACCTATTTGTGAACAACCGGTTCTCTCCTCATTTCTTTGTACTGAACTCGAATCGATCCTTTTTGTGACTGTTATTTATTTATCTGTACCAGTAATTGTGAAAGCTAGCAGTGGCCCAAGGTATGTGGTCGGTTGTCGTACAAAAGTCGACAAGGAAAAGCTGACTTCTGGAACACGAGTGGTTCTTGATATGACTACCCTCACCATTATGCGTGCTCTTCCTCGTGAAGTAAGTTTACTTTTTCCTCTTTTTATTATGCTCTCTATCTGTTCCTTCCCCACACCTGAGTTAGTGTGTTTAGTTCTGCTGTAGTTGTCTTTTTGTAGAGTGTGTTGGCTGGAAATGGAGTTGTTTCGTAATCATATTGGAGTATAAGCCATAGTGAACAAAGTTTTTGTGTCATGAATGCTGTGGCATTTGTATTTGAGTTCTCAGCCCTTTCTTTGATATGCATCTGTTATTGCTGCTTAGTTAGGCTGGGAACCAACGATGTCCTGATCAGATTGGTGGTAGTTCCTTATACTTATGTCTTAAGAGGTCAAAGCATAAATTATAATAGTATTTTAGGATTTTCTCTACTTTGAACACAAACTATCTTTGACTAATTTAATGAGATGGTATAATCTATGGTAAATTATGCATCATTGTGACATCAGAGCTAGGTTTACTTTTCTTAGCATGGATTGTGATTAACATGAGCTGCATTCACTGCAGACCCACATGTACGGTGCGGTATCTGGTACTAAAGGGGGCAATGTGTTGTGGCTCTGGGCGGTGTATTCTTGTGTATGATGGTTTTGCTTTTGTTTATTGGCGTTTTGTGAATTAGCAAGGATTAGATTGGCAATTGGGCTTACAAACATGTGGTCAAAGGTGGGATGAGAACCTATTTGAAGTTTGATCTGACTTGCATGATTAATGGGAATCTTTATATCGTGAAATATAACAGTGAGTAGCTTATGAATCTAGTCCATCCACTAAATGCTATAGCTACAGCCTTACAGTCTCTCTGCATCAGAAGACTAGCATCAGCAGACATTTGCATCAACATTGAGAATAAGGTTAACTGGTTAAAGCATATACTGCCAGACCTGTGGAATGGTTCAGTCCAAAAAAATTCGTTCTTATTCGGTCTGCGTTTGGGGCATCCCTGTTGTTATTATATCTCTTGTTATCTTACATAGATTTGATTTTAAGGGCTAGCTTTATTATATTTCTTATTATACCGAAAATTCAATACCATTTTTGGATATTTGGTTTGATTACCATTTCAGATTGGAACCCAATTTGAATGTCCAGATATGGATACTAATAAAGCTAATGATTTTTCAATTTCAGTATCCGATTTCCGAAATGTAGTATCCAAATTTGGGGTCTCATGGAAATGCCAAACAATGTAATGCTGGGAATGGTAATCACCAAATAAAATAATTGAATACAAGATATCTGGTATATTCAATCGAAAATTTTTGGCATATTGGATATTCGAAGGTTTTTTTTGGTTTCGATATAGATCAAATTCTGATGTTTTTTGTATGTCTGATCCATAATCCCCCCCCCCCTCCCCCTAAAAAAAAGGGGCTCCACATCGAATTATGCATTACAGTCTTATCTAATGCGAAAAATAGGTGCATAGATTTGCCCAGCACTTGTATATATGGCTAGGTGAAGTGAGAACATGGTGATGAAGCTTTAGTTCATTTTCTAGTGTCTTTTACAGTGATTGCTTGTGAGGGAATGTATTTCTGCTTGCTTTGTGATTTTGTGGAATGCATTATATTCTCATCTATTGCACATGTAGGTTGATCCAGTGGTATACAATATGCTTCATGAAGATCCTGGAAATATTAGTTATTCAGCTGTGGGAGGGCTGTCCGATCAGATCCGTGAGCTGAGGGAATCCATCGAGCTTCCACTAATGAATCCAGAGCTTTTCCTGAGGGTGGGAATTAAACCTCCAAAGGTACAACATTTTGTGCGGGACTATATTCGTTGTTTATGTGTGTTCTTTTTAGGTGTGCTCTGCATTTGGAGACATTATGTGGTTAGTTAATGAGATGAGACAATTTTGGCTATATGTTTCTCCTTCTTAGGGTGTTCTGCTCTATGGGCCTCCAGGGACAGGCAAGACATTATTAGCTCGAGCTATTGCAAGCAATATTGATGCCAGTTTCCTAAAGGTATCAAGGGCATATGCATTTGAAGTCTTGCAAGTTTATTTAAAATAACACTATCTCCATTTTCTTTTAGATGGACATTTGATTAATTTTAATTCACTCACCAAAAAGGCAAATGTTGCATCTAAAAGAAAGCGGAGGTAGTATTTTATTTCTAGCACGAAAATAATTGTGGTCTGCTATGTTGCTTTAGGTTGTATCAAGCGCTATCATAGACAAGTACATTGGTGAAAGTGCAAGACTTATCCGTGAAATGTTTAGTTATGCTAGAGAACACCAGGTGAGAAAAGGCATATGTAAATCGGTTTTTCAAGATATATGTTTCTGGTTTAAATGGTTTCTAACAGTTAAAGTTACTGTTTCCAGCCCTGCATCATCTTCATGGATGAGATTGACGCCATAGGAGGTCGTCGGTTTAGCGAGGGGACAAGTGCTGACCGTGAAATTCAAAGAACCCTTATGGAACTGTTAAATCAGCTCGATGGATTTGATCAATTGGGCAAGGTATTATGACTCTGAATCTCAATATGGGGTTTCTGTTGTTACTGTGTTTCAGATTTGATATGGTGCTTTGCACATTGGGGGTCCTATATATGAGACAACATTGGGACATTTCCTTGGTAATTGCAGGTCAAAATGATCATGGCAACAAATAGACCAGATGTGTTGGATCCAGCACTTCTTCGTCCAGGACGTCTAGATAGAAAGATTGAGATCCCATTGCCTAATGAACAGTCAAGATTGGAAATTCTCAAAATTCACGCTATTGGCATTGCCAAACATGGTGAGATCGACTATGAGGCAATCGTAAAGCTAGCTGAGGTGAGCAACTTCTGGTGTAAAAACTTATAGCTTCTGGTTCGACGTGATCTCGGTGCCGATAAATTGTTACTTTTTCCTCCAGGGATTCAATGGGGCTGATCTACGCAACGTCTGTACTGAAGCTGGCATGTCAGCTATACGTGCAGAGAGAGATTACGTGATTCATGAAGACTTCATGAAGGTAAAGTTTGACATGTTTTATTTTTGGCTCAGTTGTTTTTATTGTCGTTGGCTAATATAGGGTTGCTTATCGCTAGCCAAGCCCGAACTTAATTGGGCTCGACTTGCTCGTTTATCATTCAGCTCGGCTCGGCTCGGCTCGGCTCATGAGCTTGATAAGTGAAGCTCGGCTTGGCCCTGCTCGAGTGCTCGATTTGAGACAAATTAAAAATAAACCAACACAACATAAATCCAAATAAAAAATTCATATTCGAAATTTAAAAAAATTGTTGACATATCTTGTAGAATAAGAAACTAAATTCAAAAAAATAACATGAATGAACATATTTTATTTCATTTTTTTACATGCTAACCAAATGAATTACTTACAAGTTATAAATATACATAAAAAATCGACAAACTAGATCTAAAAGGATACAAAAAAAACAGACATGAATTCTTCAAAATAAAATTTTGCATAAAATGATACGTATTGTATAATAACTTTTAAAGTGTTTTGTGTTTATAATAATTTTTTAAAGTGCTTTAAATTATAATAATTTTTTAAAGTGCTTTAAATTATACTTCCTCTGTTTTGAAAAAGATGCAACAAAAGAATATTTTATGTCTCACAAATAATACCTCTTTGTTGCATTTAATTTGAAACGGAGGAAGTAATAATTTTTTTATATAAAATAATCAAACATGTTCACGAGCTTTTCGAGCCGAGCTTAGCCTAGTTCGACTTGGCTCGTTGAGCTGTTGAACCGAGATCAAATCCGAGCCGAGCTCGAACTGTTCGCGAACAGGCCGAGCTCATTATCACCCCTAGGCTAATAGGCTTGACTAATCCGTAAATGTAACAATATGATCACGTAGCAAATAGCATAAATGAGTGTTTAAGTCGAATAAACAATTAAATTTCTTTTTGGTTGATGTCAGTTTTGTGTGGATTATTTGTAAAATATATCGACTGCCTGAATATCTAAAGCGATCTCTTTTCTCTGCAGGCTGTAAGGAAGCTAAGCGAAGCGAAGAAGTTAGAATCCACTGCACACTACAGTACAGACTTTGGGAAAGATTAACCTAGCCAGGAGAAAAGTTGGGGATTTTAGTGATTTCAGATTCCATACTGTGGCTTGTAAAACAATTCTTTTCTTCTCGTTTTCATATTGTAGCGTTGCATAATTTAATTTTCTCTGTATGCAGTCCATACTTATGGACTCAATCATCCAACAAACAGTCAAATATTCAATTTCAGAAAGCTACAAGCCTACAAACCAACGGCATTTGATTTCAAGGGAATGTAGAGTTGCATCAATTTGGTCAATTTCTCCTGGTCAGAATCTTGAATAAATTACAACAATGAAATAAGCTAATCATGAACTTGTCTAAGAAAGGCTAGAATCTAAATGTAAAATAGAGAAATTGGCGGGTCTTACTTTAAGCGCAATTGTCATATCTTAACAAGTAATTGTCTAGCCTTTCTCTTAAGAAAGTATCCACCATTATTTGCTATGTTGTTGGTCATTTGGTCAAGAACAGTTTTACTTCCACTCCAAGGATAAAATAGCATCTTGGTGAAGTTTGGCGTCTCCAGCTGCTACCACATTAAAGCCTTGCATTCATCCAAAAAGTAAGTGCATCAAACAAACTAGAACATGACTATTGCTGTATTGAACGAATAAAGGTAGGGGTAATTTTTTCACCTGTTGCTTGAGATTCTGGTGAAGCTTCCCAGTGAAGTTCTCCACCTTTCCAGTCAGTTATGGTCCCACCGGCACCTTTTATAACTGGTACTAATGCAAGGAAGTCGTATGGCTGAAATCGCCAGGAAATTGAATCAATCAATAAGAAAAAAGTAACACATTCACTGCTTCGAGACAAAGTAACATCTTTGAGGAGACTGGTGAACTGACCTTTAAGCCAGATTCGACGACAAGATCTACAAACCCAGAGGCCAGAAGAGCATAAGCATAACAGTCACAACCATATAGTGGCACTTTAACCTGTATTCACCATTGGATTAGACAGTTGCAATTTGATAACCAAGGCCACAAATAGTTGCCCTATTTTTACACTTGAAACAACTGCTAGTTATGTATGGACATACTTTATTTCTCACGCGAATAAATGCATCTTCAGCAGCTCCGGCAAATAGATGGGGACTTGTAGTGTACCTTAACAAGGCAAGCAGATGTCATATGGAGAGGTCAGCCAACATGCGGCCCAGCGATTTCAGATATTGTTTGTGAAAGAGAGCCTATTTGGTGGTGAATGGAAGACAGTAGGATATTTTGGTAATTGCACTTGATGTAGGCCCCAATCTGTTCCTCTTGTTCACCATCGAATAGTTCTCTAACTAGCATTTGTCTTCGGGAAAGAAATAAGAGCAACACGAAGATACTATGTTTAAGAGCAACAAGAAGACCTACATATAGGCTTGTGATAGACCCGTACAGCTCCGTGTTGACACTTCTTGCCCATTCAACGTAGTTTTCTTCCCGCTTATACCAATCCATCTTTCTCTCAGAATAGGTTGATCAATTACACCCAGGATCTGCAAACACCAACATTGTTTATGCAGAGAACGACATTGAGCGGCATTAAGTCCAGTAGATTGCTCTTTTCACACAGGTTCTTTTCGAATGAGAATGCCAACAATAAGCTACTATTCAGCATTGGTTCATACCGGCTTACCCTTGTACAGAAGAGCTATGAGGGTGCCAAACACCGGTTTTCCTGGAGGCATGTAAAAGAACAATGAGTCTCAAAACTTATTCACCACAATTGGTCTTAATATGAAGATTGACTTGACAGGAATTACCAGTAATAAAGCTCTTTGTGCCATCAATGGGATCTAAAACCCATACGTGATCCGAATGTTTTTCTTTGCACCTCCATCCGTTTTCTTCTCCATAACTGCAAATAAGTCATTAAGTTAAGATATGTGTAAACTGATAAAACAGCTTGCTTCTCTCTGCTCCTTTGACCAATGAGGCAAACCCGGGTTATGAAAAAACACACGATTAAAACTAACAGCATTAGATGTAGGTCCACGTCTGTACTTACATTGCATGAGATGGAAAATTTTCCATAATGATGGAAGCCATAGATTCCTCTGCCATTTGATCAGCAATAGTAACCGGACCTAATTCACAAGGTAAGAAATTCAAAATTGGGGGGAGATCCAATCTCTCAGCATTAGGGAAACTAAGCTGTATCTATCAAGAAGCAAAATGAAACTAAATTTTACAACTTTTATCAAATGCCAGTCTAATAACTCAAGCATATAAACAGAAACAAGTCATTTTACGGAAGTATCATAGGGAAGTACAAAAAGACATGAATAACTGTTGCACACACGACACTAAGTAAGAATTCAAATATAAAGTACTTCCACACAGCAGCGCATATTAATCAAAGGCTTCAAATAAGTATTAGTTACATGCTTTAGTTGGTAACTTTGTGAGAAATGGATCCAAGCAACATCTAAAAACTTCTGTCGCAGTATTACCGCTACAGTTCCAAAATATCCATGAGAGATATAACTATTCTACCACTAGTCTATCCAAGTAGAGACATATATTTGCACAGACAGCAGAAATAGATGTCCTGAATCAATGATATGATCAAGTCAAGTTTCATTTAACGCTTCAACAGAAGCATCTATAATTAAGACATACTTGATTCTTTCTCCCATTCAGGTGAGATGTCAAAAAGTTGTGAACTTCAAACACTCATAATCTAAAACCTATCTTGATGTAATGTTGGCCAATATAATCATTAGATTTGTTTTCAAAAGTTAGCTTTTGGACAAGTGATTTTAATGGTTTTAGCAATATTCCCTCATTCTAACTAACCCAAACGATAAGAAATATAGCCTTGGGATGCTCTCTGGAGTTGCGCAAGATTGAGTCTCTGATAAAGTATGGAAATCAGGAACACCATAATGTTGGAAATATCACCTCAATCGGGAAAGCCAATATTGAGCATGTGGAGGAGGGTGAACTCTCTTGGAGTGGTAGCAATAGCAGCCTCACAATGGAAGCCAGAGAAGAGGACGTGATGACATGTTATTAGTTCTATACATGAAATTAAGGATGCTCCGTCTCTTAGTAGTATCTCCAGGTATTTAGATCTTGGCTCAAAATTCTTGAATAATTCCTGGCTGCAGTGATCACCACTTCAGTTCCAAAATGTCCACATAACAATTCCACCACTAATCGGTTCATGTAGATACATATATTTGCACAAACAGCGGAACAAAGGCCTTGAATCAATGAGTCGATCAAGTTGAGTTTCATTTTCTTCTTCAAATTGAGGCATCTTTAAGACATACTTGATCTGTAACCCATGTTCAGGTGAAATATCAGAAGCCAAGATCTTTAAGCTTTGACTAAACATAAACTAAAACCTAAGTTGATGTCACATGCGCTAATATAATGGTTAAATTTATTTCAAAAGGTGGATTTTGGACAAATGATTTTCATGGTTTTTATTGGTTAGATTGTTTAGAAGGAAGACTCTTGCCTTGTTCTGACTAACCAAAGATTAGAAGCTGAGCCTAATTCTCAGGAGTTGCACAAGATTGAGATTCTCAATAATAGCTTTTGCCAAGTCTAGGAGTTTAAAAACATCATAATGTTGAAGAAATTGCCTCAATTAAAAAAGCCAATATTAAGTATATGGAGCAGGTGAATCCTCATGGAGTGGTAACAGTAGCAACCTCACATAAGCTAGAGCAGATGATGTGATGACAAATCTAGTTATTGGTTTCATGAATGAGGTCAAGGATCTTCATCTCTTAGTAGTATCTCCAAGTGTTCAGAGTATGGCTTTGAATTTTAAATAACTCCTATGTTGGAAGAGATCAAGGAGAAGAGGCTTAAATATACCAATTGCAAGAAACCTCATTTACCAGTAAATTGATCCTATACTCAGTTAGAGAAGCTTTTCCACATAGAAAGCTCTAGGTTTAAACCTGATTTTTATTTCATTGACGATGAGATTCCTTAAGGACGTAGCCTTGAGTAAAGGCTTTCAAAATGTCTATTCTTAGGATGCTAAATCTCTTGGAGTCGACACAAAGGAATTCGTAAAGATCGATTCTCATGCAGGTATGGACTGTTCTTTAAATCCGATAGGATATGATTGCTTAAATGTGGAGGAGGATTCTTACTATTCAAGAATGGAACGAAGCCACTCTAATGGCATCCAAATCAACAATGAGGTAATGGAATCTATCAAAGCAAGGTATCTGTTTGTAGAAAGGTGAGTAATGCCATATCAAGGGTAAAAGACAGATTGCCTAAGACACAGTTAATCCAAGATCGACGTTGAAAACCGTGAACAATTCCATTTGAAATGGTCAATAGATTGTACTATCTTATGTAACCTGTGCTAGTGCATTAGCTGAGCATAGATGTTTGTCAGTGTTCGACAGTCAAGTTCATCTGAAGTTGAAAATTGGATGACTAGTCACTCTTGATCAGAATTACAAGATAAGTAATGCAATGAAACTAATTTCTTTTCATCAGTACAGATCTTGCATTATTCTGATGCATGCCACAATCTTTGAATTATCAAAGCTAACAAATCTCAGATATTGTGGTTTCCAGCAGCCCTATACTCCACGGCTCAGCTACACAAGCTCATTTACACAATTGCAGAACTTACTAAAACAAATAAGAGACTAAAGAATCCACAAGTCGTAAGTAGCTAAGCATTACATGAACATGAATTAGCGACAGAAAATTCAATTGCGAAAATTGAAACTCAACTAGGTGAGATTTGTTTAAGCCGCTGACACAACCTAACAGCTGAGAGTTAGAGCTAAACTGAAAACTCAATTGCAAATTGAAATTCAACTAGGTGCGATTTGTTTAAGCCGCTGATATAACCTAATAACTGAGAGTTAGAGCTAAATCAACAAGCCAAAAAGAAAAAGTAATTTGGCTTGAATTTGAAGCACGATTTACAGAAGAAACTTACTTACGCCACAGTTATAAATTTTCTAGGGCGCATAGAGCCAAACATGAGATGCAGATTACTCAAGCTACACTATTCATTGAAAATTCTACACATTTCATATATCAATTCGGCACTCTAGCTGTCATCACAATAAGCAAATTGAATTTACATGTTACTGGAGAAAACGCTACACATTAATCAGCGATCGAAAGCTACATTAACTATAGAACTAGAAGAAGCTGCAAAACATCTAAAAAAATTGACGCTAATTGAAGCAGAAATTGAGTCCGAACAAATCACCTAATTAACTGCATCACCGATTTCGAATTTCTTCCGAAATTAGTAGCAGATAATATGTAAGAAATTTAACAGTAATCGAAATCGAAATTGAATTCGCAGTGTTAGAGAAAGCATTACACTCAAATCCGCTATAAAAATTTTTCCAGACAGCAAAACTAGAAGAAGCAACCAAACAGCTGAAAATCAAACCTAAATAACAAAGGAAAATGAAATGCTTGAATTACAAAAATAAAACTCACTTAAATCATCTTTATCAAGAATTTCGAATTTCTTCCGGAAGAAACTACGAATTACTTCGCCAGAAGCATCGGCGAGCTTATTAGCAACATCAGCGAATCGTTCGATATCGCCATTGTTGAAGCCTTGTTGTAGGAGGTCAAATTGATTGCTCAAGAGGTCCGAATTTGACGCCGCCATTGAAATTGAAGTGAGATTTCTTCGAGAAGAAAGAGAGAGACGCGAGGAAGAGAGAGAGGAGGAGATTGAAGAAAAGGAGAGCAATTGAGTATGATGATGTTTAGGAATGAAAGCGGAAGAATTTGAGGAGAGAGGAGGAAATGCAGAAGATTGTGAGAGAAGATGAGTTTGCGACAACATTTGCGCTTGAAGAGAAAGAGAGAGAGAAAAGGGGCGGGAAGGAGAAGAGGAGAATGTGACAGAGAGGAGAGAGAAAATGAATATTCGCTGTAGCGTAAGGCGTAACTCGTTAAAGTAGTTCAGACTTGAGAATGTGACTATGTGAGAGAGGGGTTGTGTACTCGACTACTTGTGTTGTGTCTGTGCGCAAATTAGATAGTAGACACGAGTCTACCCTTCAAATGATGTGTACCATTTAAGTATTTAATATAATAAACAAAACAATATTTTTAACGAACAAATTAAGTAAAATGATGAAAGAACAACACAAGAGACTCAATGAACATATAAATCAGCAATGAACAACAAGAAAAAAAAAAGATGAACATAAAAGGAAATATCTGATTAACAACTACCGATCCTAATAAACAGACAAAGAAAACACAATGAACAAAAAAATATTTGTGATAAACAAATTAAAAACATAAAAATAAAAGTTAAGGAGAATCGTCGAGATCGAAGTTCATTGGAAAACAGTTGATGTACATTACTTTCACCTGCTCATTGGAAAACAATTGATGTACATTCACACGTTTTATATTTTTTGGGCTACGTATTGACCCATGTCTACCACTATCATTGTAGAACAGTTGATGTACTTTCAGACGTTTTATAATTTTTGGGTTGCGTATTAACCCGCGTCTACCACTAGAATGGTAGACACGAGTCCATCCCAATTGTAGGTGACACATATAGGTAAGTTGCTATAGTATTAGTGGCAACCGGGTGCTCGTTTCGGTGCGTGGCACTGAGAGGAGCGTATTGTTAGTGACGATACTAAAGGGTCGTACTATTTTTTGAACAGCTCTGGATGAGTTCCAAATTTTATGTGACACTTAACATTAAGCTGTACGCATTTTATAACAACTAATTTGTTTTGTTGTTTGCAACTTCTATCGTTTTGTGCTCTTTGAGCACTTAAATTGGAAGACACACAACTTCGTTCATTTTCTCGATTCCTCTCATTATTTTTCAAATTTTGGATTGTTGCATATTCAATGATGGGACTATTATCTGATTTTACCACTGTTTAGACATTCCTGCAGGTGTTTCCTCCATATAAATCTTCAAGTCTCTCTACAACTTTATAAAGTACTTTCTATGTAACTCCATACTTTCTCACAAGTACTTGTCTAAGGGTCATTAGGCTAAATGTAACCTTAGGAAATCAATCAACTTACAAATTATCAAAATCATTTTTATGCATAAACGGCCACGATAAAAAACAGAAAAGATTCAAATATTAAACAAGATCATCGTCCAATATTAACCTGTATAGCCAACCATCGACAATGCAAGCAAATAAACATAAAGCAAAATCATCTTACACCACCACAACAAGACACTAAAAAAAGAGAAAGACACCTAGCTACATGAGTCTTGAAGCATAAACCCTGCGCAAATGTAGTGGATGCGCATGATGATTATTCAACAACAAAAGCATCATATCTCCTGTACATAAAACACCCCTAAGTTACACAATGACAAAAGCTACGCCTAGTGGTGACCCGTGCCGGGCAATTTATCCTTTATCTTGTCCATGAACCCTTTCTTCTCGTGCTCGTCCTCGTGATGCTCGATGCTCGTAGTCGTAGTTGTGGTCATGGTGGTGCTAACAGTCTGTTCTACGTTCTTGTTATCCTTGTCCTTGTGCTTCCCTCCCATCAGCTTCTCTTTGATTTTTTCTCCTATTCCTTTCTTCTTCCTTCTCCCACCCTCGTGTACGTGCCCTTCACCTTGTCCTTCACTCTCCGACTACATAAAAATTCAAAGAAAAGCGGTTAATATATATTGAGATAGGTGCATTATTTGTCTAGAAACCTAAATGACTGTCTACCTAATTTATGTTTGAATCATTTATATGCAAAAACGGCCACAATAAATTCAGCAATTTGTTTACCTCCTCCTATCGTTCTTAAAAAGTTCGCACTTTAATACACAAGTTTGACCATCAATTATCTCTCTCTAATTTATGTCATAATTTGTATGTCACATTATATCCCACTTCACTTCATTGGTTTATATTAATTATAACTATTACTCATCATTTTCTTAAATAAAATTTTTGCCCATTATAATCAACCAATCACTTTCCAAACCCTCTTGATAATCATTTTGTTAATATTTTAAATCATCCATCTATATAATAGTTAAGACTTTATTATATAAATTTAAAACCATCATATCTTATATAATATATGTTCACTAATTTTTTTATAATATGACCTCCGTTCTAAATACATACATCATTAAAAATACTACACTTTCCAAATACTTACTTCAATTGCACTCCAAAGCTAATATTTTCTCCATTTTGAAATAAATACGTGATTTTGAGAGGAGTGTTTCACTATTTATAAAACTAAGGAAATATAGAAATACAAATATTATTATGTGAAAGTATTGGGTACCAAATACTTTCCGTCGGACGGGCTGAACAAACGCAAGGAAGAAGACGAAGAATATTCAAGGACTTCATCATCAACAACAGCAACTCGCATTCAATAGTTTGGGATTCAAGGGATAAGAATTTAGCTTGAGATAAGATGAAATCAGCAGCTTCATAGTACTTGGGATTTGGCTGGGCAGTATTGATTCGAAAGTATTCTTGGAATCTGGAGATGATTGATGATGTTGATGATTATGATGGATTTTGGGTTGCTGTGATTGTAGTGAAGAGAAGAGATACAACATAGAGAATAAAGAACATGGTTCTGCGACTTAGTAGTGATTCCCGCCCGTTCAAATTAAATAAGTGTGTTCTTTTTGCAATTTTTGGAAGGAAGGAAGAAAGAGAGAATGAGTAATCAGAAGAAGATAATGCTTTCCTTCCTATGATATGATTTTCATTTGGCCTCTGTGTTCTTTTAGTTGGTGTGTAAATTATTTCAGCTTGTGTTGTTTTTCTTTCATTTGGTCTTCTGAATAAAAATTGAAACCAACTGGAAAAAAATTGAAACCAACTGAAAAAAATTAAAACCAACTGAAAAAAATTAAAACCAATTGCAAAAAATTGAAATCAACTGAAAAAAAAATTGAAACCAACTGAAAAAAAATTGAAACCAACTTAAAGTCGTCCGACCAAATATTATGGTCTGACGCGTCTGACGCAATACCTTCTCTATTATTATATATATTACTCCTTCCGTTTCTTTTTATTCTTTCTATTTAAAAACTTGATACTATTCTTAAGTTAAAAGAATCTTCTAAATTATTTTTAAGATATTATAAAAAATAATCATGTGAGATCTTGTTTAATTCATCTTTTTACTAATAGATAATAAAAAATATTTAAAATTAAAAACATAAATTTACAAACGTAAAAGTCAAAACAGAAAAAACAAAAAGAAACCAATGGAGTGTAATGTTGTATTAATCTCAAAATGTTCAACATATAATTTTTTGTAAGTCATACTAAATATTGATAGTCAAAAATAGTGCACTAACCTAGTAACCTATGTGAAAATCTAGCTAATCTGTTGCATCTATCTAAAAACATAGCAAAATTGTGTTCTACATGTAATAAAACACGTAACACTCGGGGCCAGGGGTGCTATGAGCAACACGTAACACCATTCTTTATTTAGAAACTAGTTATTAGACCCGGGTTATGCCCCGGATAAGGAAAAATTTCATTTATTAATATAATACTTTATGATAATAACATTAAATACAACTTAGCTTAGTGGTTAGAGCTTTAAAATATGTATTTGAAGTTTCGAGATCAAACCCCATACTATGTGATTTCTTAATTTTTTTTAGTGATATGGATTACATGAACTAAAACTCCATAGGAAGAGCGCCACGTGGCACATTTTCTTGTTTTCGCACGCCTTTTAATATATTTGTATAGATATCTTTCAATAATACTCCCTCCAATTCCGATTTTTATTAGTTTTCTCATTTCTTTTACATAAAAATTTTCTTTTGCATAAAATTTAAAAAAAAACAATATTATATTATGGGACGTAGAGGAACATAGAAGAAAAATAATTATTATCTAATGTCAAAATTAAAATATAGGTGTGATGGAGGGTTGGTGATTCAATTTTTTTAAAAAAAACAATAAACTAATAAAGAACATTCAAAAAAGACGAACAAATTAAGTCCTCCCTCCGTTTATCATTAATTTTAATAGTTAGATTTTAATATTTCAAACTATTCACAAATTTCAGTTTGATCATCATTTGTGATTTATACATAGATGAAAATATAATCATATGAATCTTGATAAATTCATTATAATATAGATTGTATTAATATAAACTTCTTATAATTTTTAAAAATACAAAACTAAAAATAAAGGTCCTCAAAATTTTGTATTAACATACATAAAAATAATAAGTGAGTAGATTAAAATGAAATGGAGGGAGTATTAATATAGATTCAAGAAAAAAAACACCCCACAGAAGCTTACTCACCGAGGTAGAGCTAGAGCTCGAGCCACTACGTTGAATCTCTCCACTACCACCACCAACACCACCAATCTCCTCCGTCTCTCTCCTCGGCTGGTACTGTCCACCTTCCATAGCAGCTCCAAGCGTCCCAGGCCCAGGCGGTCCGGCTTCGTGTCCATGTACCACCTCTCTCAGAGTAGTCCCATGGCCATGTGGTCCGCCTTCACGGCCATGCACCGCATCTCCAAAAGCCGTGGACTGCATCCCAACACCGGGAGTGCTAGCGGCAGGGATAGAGGAAGTGGTTTCGGACGACGTAAACGCAACACCAGTGAGTTGCATGGGGTTGCCTTGTTCATCAGTAAGCTTGACTGGATGTCCATGCTCATCTGTTAGCTGCACTGGGTTGCCATATTCATCTCTTAGATGTGCCGCCATATTCTTACAAAACAAACCAAAAAAAAAAAACACTACTGAATTAAAATAAAATTGGCTATGAAATTCTCAAATTTGAATACTTGCAAGCTTTTTTGTTTGTTTTCTTTTGTGCTAGTTTAAAGATAGGGTTTAGAGTCTTAGAGATGTGCACAATTTGGATAATGTTGCACCGTGCATGCATATATTTTTGTGTTTGGTTATGAAAGAGAGTGACCACGTAATCATGCTAGATTTTGTGAGAGGTATACACGTTTGCTAAAAGATGGTTGTGAGGTGTCTTACTACGGAGGTGAGAATGTGACATGTGGCGAATGTGGTATGGATGGTTTGGGTTGGCAGAGTGTTGGAATGTTTTGTACACTTGTCTGTCTAGAGGAGAGTTCTTTTACTTACTACTTGCTCGTTTTTTAACTAGTATCTGGATTTGAGCGTACCTTAAATTAATATTGTTTTTTGTATTTGATATGCATTTTTTTCATTTGTATTAAAATATAAAACTCAACATTTAAACTGTACAAATATAATAATATGGACACTTAAAACATGATAATTGTTAGTTGAAATGGTAATCATATCATGTACTTTCTCCATTTCATTTTATTTGCTACACTTCTCAATCCACGGACTCCTATGCAATTTTTGGAGAAGAGAGAGGTAGAGAGTAAAAAAAAAGGAACCCATGTAAGAGGTGACAGATACAGAGAGTTTATTGCCCAAAAAAAAAGTGTAGCAAGTAATATGAAACTTCCTACGATAAAAAGTGTAACGAGCTTTATGAAACGGAGGAAGTATGATAGAAGGAGATCACGGGTTCAAATTTTGTTGCAACTTATATTAACTTACTTAAGATCTTATAAGATATGATCAAATACGATAGATAAGGTGTTATGTTCAACCTATCTTTACTCATTTCAAAAAAAAAAAATTAAGATAAAATAAAACCAAATAAGATAAAATATGTTCAGATAAAACAAAATAAATTGAATCAAACATACCTTAATAAAAAATCACAGCCTAATTTACTGTTATAAAAATTATATCACCAGAGTTATGAAATTACGAGTAGTACATATTTACAACACACATCCAATACATTACGAAAGCATAGAAATGAATTGTTTTGTTGATACCTGAGATCTACTAATGAGTTCTTGGATATCAAAGAAGTATTATGCACCCCTTGCTTGTTCAGATTGTACGTACTTTACAAGTACATCAGACGATTTGAGAAAAGTAATTAAAGAGTATTTCTTTCAGAACATATTACTTTGAATTCTTGCTTTCAAACGAATTGAAATGTACATAACATGAATAAAGATCAAAACCATAATAAATCACTTGCCCACTTGATTTACTACCTATAACTTCCTATCATATTTTATATCCTATATTTTTCTTCTTTACAACCCTTTATATCAGAGAAGATATACCAAATTAATTACGATCTAAACAAGCCATGTTTAGCTTCCGTCACATATTTTGTGTTGTGTCACCAATCTTTTATCATCATGTTACCTAAGTAGTAACAAACTCACACAAACCTGCAAAAAGAGCTTGAATCAGTGTTCAGTTAAAGAATTTTAAGCGCTCTAACACAAAATCAAAGCTTCAGAGTTCAGAGTGTGTTCTCTTCAACTTAAAAGAATAAGTTTCAAGAGTTTATTAGGTCTACCATTGATCAAATTCAATCAAGTGTGAAATTTGGACTAATAAAAGTAGCGATCTTTTGAACTATGTTGCTCGGACTCGGGTTACTCATGTCGAACACAAATATGTGTCCAAGTATTTGATTTGGCTATTGTACAAAAAATTCCATAATTTTTAGCCCAAAATGGAATGTTAAAGTGTCCAAATCCTCGTCAATATGCAAGGATTTGATGTGTGTACTTGAAGTAAATTAAAAAGTCCGAGTAACATAGCTTTTAAGCAACCTTTAACTTGTTATAAAGAACACTCACCTTCACGGTTTCAAACAAAGCTAAGGAACTCATTCTCTGCTAGACTTTGCCCAGAACAAGCCCTTTTTCCTAATAGATGGGCTTTCTGAAGTAGATTTGTTACCCTTAGACCCGAAGGAGAAATGCCGCTTAAGAAATGGCTTTGCGGCGGATATCTTCAAGCTAGAGCTGTTCACAAGCTTGGGGCTCTTCTCTTCATGTGCACCAGCACTTCTCTTCCAATAATCAAAATCAAAAGAGGCATTGGTATCTACAACCCGGTTCTTCAACTTCTTGCTATTTCTTGCTTTAAAATCTTTTTCTGCCTTCAGCATTTTTCCAGTCAGTTTCAGGGTTTGCTTCTCCCCCAAGGTACAAACCGGGCAGGCAGGATCATATTTGTTGATTTCGGGCGTTATAGTCTCCAAGCACTCCGCGTGATAGACATGCCCACATATCAAAACAGCAACTACAGATAACTCGTTACCTGCAATGATTTTTTGGCTGCTCCAAGCTGATTTCTCAGATAGGAGCTTGGAGCAAATCCCGCATGTTTGAAAATCCACAGATACTGACCGTGAATTGTGGCCACTTGTTTTGTTCAATTTATCATGAGAAAAGCAAAAGGAGTCGCTATCAAATGACCACCGCTCTCTCTGTGATGCCGACATAAGTTCGGAGAAGGCATGAGCTGACCAGCCATCAGAGGACCTACCATAGGAACCCCGAGTTGAGAGGTTGCTTGCAGCAGAATTCCCATATGGAACCTGCCCCTCTTCAGAAACAGAAGTCATACTAGGTGAGTTTCTCCCGGAGCTGTGGCTATCGGATGCCTGATGAGCTAGATGGTGAGCTGGCGAGGCTTGAGCCCATCGAGATGGTGTTGGTGAAGGTGAAGGTGGGCGTGGATGACTTTGAGATGAGAGAGGTGACGTGCTTAAAGAAGAAGTTGTATGAGTTGAGGGTGATAATTTAACAGAAGCAGGGTCTAAAACTAGTGCAGACGCTGTATATTGCTTCACCTAAAAATATCAGATAAGAAAAAAATTGTAAACTTTGCGAACATTTCATGGTGAGAAAGAAAAGCATATTGCTAGAAAACACAAAACTTCCCATACATACCTCTGTACAGGCAGTCCTCTCGACAGATTGACCTGCCATAACAACAAACATGAAAATGTTGAAATCACAGCAAACTCCTCATGTTCTTTTTCTTTTTTCTTCCCCCAAGGAAAGAAGGGGAGTTGACAATTGCAGTACAGATAAAAAGTAAAAGACAAAATCAAGGTACCAAGAGGCTGCCTATAAATTTTCTTGGAGTACAAACACAGTAAGCTATACATGGCTAAAACACAGAATATCATGAACTTAAAAGATGTGACCAAAAGAAGATATTAAAGTACAGCTCAAATTAGATGTAAGGTTTCAGCTATATGAGTGAACAATAAACCAAGAACTATGAGCTCAAATTAGATGTAAGGTTTCAGCTATATGAGTGAACAATAAACCAAGGACTATGAAGTTGACTTGTAACACAAATATTGAAAAAATTTAGTACCGTAATTATTGAAGACATAAGTGGAGGCACTCGAAGTCTCAAACTAGCTACCTACCTTCAGCTGGTTGCTAGAGCGAAAGCAGTCATTGATGATCTGATGCAACAAGGCAACAAGAATAACCTGATATAATTGCCAGGGCTAGCGGAGTTCATGAAGGTTAAGTAGCCTAACCCCTGACAAACTGAGAGGCAGCTACCTGTATCATAACAAAAATTCTAGACTCCATTGACGAAAATCAAAACCTGACAAAGCCTTTGACATAAGGACCTTCGTACACGACAGCAGCAATATACCAGGCCTCATTGCCTTATCAATCCTCACTACAATCTAGAACCTCAGTACCAAGGAGAAATCACACGTTATATGGTTGATCTCAGGAATTTGAGCTACAACTCTAGGAAAGCAATTATACTATTTTTAGATAAGTAGATATGGAGGGGAAGTGAGGGATTTATATTCCCTTGTTTGGATATGACATAGGAAAAGGGAAGAGAAAAGAATTGGAGGGATCCATTTTCCTTTCTTTTTAAATAAATCAGATCCTTCCAGAAATGGGAAGATATAAAACGAAAATTGAAGACCACACTTTCCTTCCCCACACCTCCCTTTTTCTTCCCTCTTTTTCACTTACCTCCCTTTCCATCCACAGATGCTAACCAAACACACTATTAAGGAATCAATGCAATTTCATACATACGAACACCAGAAATTATTGTCCCATAGCCCAAAAGAAATTGGAAAAAAAATAAAATAAAAAGTTGTGAAATTGTCAATTCAATCAGTGATAAGGAAACAAAGCAAACAAGATCCTCTCACGCGTTATACCCCATACTTTATCTCTCTCTCCTATCCCTATGTGCTACCATCATAAATGCATATATAAAACCTAAATGAGTTTTGGATGGAATCACAGCTCTTTCATGCACTATTTTGAAGGCTGTCATTTTCCAGCTAGCCTCTTCTGTGGGAAAGGGAGTTCACACTTCAGAGAAATGTTTATTTAACTTCTACATCCAGTTTTTAATAGAAATCCTTCACTAACAATGCAGCCAGAAGAGCTTCTTATGCATAAGACAGTAGCAGAGTAGCTGCAACGTCAGAAACAATTAGACAAGGCATGTCCGCAAGTTAGACAATGACATCCAAAAGTATAGCTTCCTCAACCTTCTATAGACTACAAAAACTGGCTTTGCAGATATAAATCGAAGACAGGACCAGCGGCGGCTAGTTAAACATGGAGTTCAACCCACAATAGGCTTACTGAAGATGTTCCAAAAGCACAACTCCGCTGACCATAGTGAGCGATAAGAAGGTTCGGAACCATTTCATGTGAAACAAGACTTATGAGTACCAGTTTGACTTTACCTGAAATTATGAAACAACTACACGCATCCTAATTCATAACTAAATATGGCCCTTTAGTTCTTTATCTACATCAAAAGTTGGAAAATTAAAACCTCAGTAGTAGTCAAGTCATAGCCTCTCTCTCTCTCTCTCTCTCTCTAGATATATAGATAGATCTAGACACATTGATAGGGACAAATATATAGATGTATACATAGAAAGATTGATAAATCCATATGCCTTCTGTCTTAGAAAGGAAATGCAACGAGCTAATATTCTGTTTGGTAATTAAGGTACAATGACCAAGGCCATCGACAAAAGATATACTATATATATTATTAATGTAGACTAGGTAGCTAGAGTACTTTAGCTAATTAGTTAATGCATGGATGATGCTCCGATGTACTTAAAAGGACATGCGATCTGGATTGAACATCATATTCTAACTTCTATCTGTCGAGCTTTTCTTTAACTCGTCTTTACTTCTTTTTCCTTCTCTTTTTCCCTTTTCCTGGGTGGAAAATGTCGGTCATTTATTTAACACATGCTGAAATCTTTGGCAAACACCCAAAACATCCTTGAAAGGTCTTTATTACAGCAAAAAGAAATGGTTGCATAACTGATGGATGCACCAATTTAAGAGAATCAGACACTGAAACAATACTTACTACGCATTCATAAATCTTATACTATTAGCACATGTACATTAAGGCATAAGAGGAAAATGACAAATCATGATACACCAATCTCAAACGCAATCTAGATGAACATCAAAAATCAAAGAGATTATTTAACAAAGCAAGAAAAAGGAAACGACGAAGGATTTACCTGAGGCAGATGTTTTTAGGCTCTTGGTCGTTTCCTGGTTAACTGGAGACTTGCGGCATGAACCCATTCGATAACTCTCCAATGAACTACCTCCATCTGACACCTGTGCTGATACATCAGTTGCAGACTTCACATCTATTGCGTCATTCCTGTTGGCCACATCAGACAACCAACCTACGGAAGAATCTTCAGCAGCTACTCCAACTCGGCTATCCCATCTAAAACTCCATGTTGGAGAGTGCCTAAAATTTCTGTGCAGAAATTCGCCACTAGAACCATGCTGTATGTGTCTGTCCCTGGCTGCAACACAACAAGCAGCTCCCATATTTGCTCATACACCAGATCAAATCTTAAGCTACTAGCATCCAAAGTCGTTTACCCCTTAACCACAAAGTTTAGCGCCAGTAGAATCAATCACATCCTCCAAAAGACTGAAAAGGAAACATATACGATAAACAAACTAAGACAACCATGTGAAGCATATTGCATATCGAAAAAAAATGTACTCATACAACTAGAAAAGTTCTCAATCTACCGAATCTCACCATACCCAAACAATCAATTGTTGCAATGCGATTGATCCAAAACACTGTGATTACCTCTGCCATTGACTAGTGCCTACCAATCCCATTACCCACGTCATTTCAGCACGGAAAAACCGAACTTTCGTTAAATCAAACTACTACGAGACTTTAAAAAATGGTGTACGCGCGCACACACACATATACACACACAAATCTTCACCCAAAATAAAAATTGAATCAACAAGAGATCGAATACTATAACATAAAGTCGTGAACACAAGAAGTTCCGATTAGAACAGTGACATTCCATAACAGGAACCCAAAAACCAGTCGGTCGAAATAAGAACAATACCCAAATCTCAGCACTAAAAACTACAATATTACTGTTATCAAAACTACCCATGATATGATTTTCACTACATGATCAATATTGCTCAAAATCTCACATGAAAATGTTTGCTCTCATTTAAACACCACCATAATAATAAAAAATCAATCACAATTAAAGCTCAAAAAATAATTCAGCACAAACTCTAAGCTCAATACAACAGTCCCAAATTTCATATAAATCAAAAAATAATAATTAAAAAATATAAAAATATATAAAAAAAAAACAAGTAGAAAACCTCAATAAGTGAGAGAAGCAGCTAGTAGATAAAATGAAGAGTGAAGAAACTAGAGTGAAGGTCTAATTATATATAGTGTAATAAAAATTACAGAATTAATTGATTAATTATTTACTAAAACCCTCATAATAATAAGAAAAAAAGTCATTTAAAAAATTCCGGAAAATACAGAGGTCAGAAAAGATCCGAATTAAATGGCGATTAAACAGAGAAAATGAACAGTCAAAAAAAACATTCAACAGTTTACGATTCAGATTATTGAACATCCAAATAAAAAAACAATAACAACTAAATTATCGCAAGATTTAGTTACCAAAAATCTCGCTAATCACATCTAACAATCTTCAAATAATAATAATTTCCTCACACAATAAATAAAATTAAAGGGGAAAAAATCAAAAAATTGAATAAAAATGAGGAGAAAAAAAAAGGGTAAAAAGACAGAGAGAAAAATGACCTGAAACTGCAACTGAGAACGCGCCACAGAAGAGAGAGAAAGTGAGAAAGGAAGAAGAAGAGAGAGATTCTGATTCTAGTTTTCGTCTTTGGTCTATAAGTGAGAGGTCGTTTTTGACGGTTGCAAAGTAACGGCGTTAAGTTGATGCTTGCAGCTTATACTAATCGCTAACGAGTTCATTCATCATACACCATACTCGAACATAACCAAGTAGTACTTTGTTTGGTGGTAAGGAGAGCATCCTTCCAACCTCGAGGTTAGGAATTCAGTCTTACTAGAGACACTTTAAAGGTAGGGATTCCCCTTATCCTTCCCCTTACTCTCAAGTATTTGGCCCATTAAGACTCGAACGGGTCCTGGCCACTTCTTTTTACCAAAAATAAATAAATAAAAAAAAACTCGAACATTATTATTATTCATCTGTAACTCTCTATTTTTATACATTTTGTTTATTCGAGCGATTTCAAATAAGCAATGAGTAAAAAAAAGATAGTTTTCATGCGTGATAGACCGGATGTATGTATGATAAAAAAAAAATTGTATTATGTTTTGAATCTTGGCATCCAAAATATTCACATTGGAGGTGACAATCTTCTTATCATCAACGCGGTTAAAAAAACTATGGAATGTTTCTTGGCAGATACAACTAATCATAGAGGATTTATGGCATGTTATCTTCGGCATAAAACAACTGAAATGAATTAAATTGAATTGAACTCAACTTAACTTAACTGAATTGAATTGAATTGATCTGAAATGATTAGTGATATGTGAGAGTAAAAATTTTGTCCATAGCTGAACTGAACTGAATTGAATTGAATTGAGCTCAACTAAATTGAACTGAATTGAGCTGAACTAAATTGAACTGAACTGAAAATAAGTTAGGGAGAACAGACCCTTACACGCTCTACTCAACAATTGCAGACCTATCATATCAATCATGTTTATAGGAAAGCTAATAAAACTGCAGATTGAATAGCTAATGTAGGAGATTTAGTTCACAATAGTTTTAGTATTACTCTTTGTACTAATTGAGCTCTTCATTTCATTCTTGTATATGACTTTGTAGGAGTTCCCCTCTCGATGACCGAAGAGGGTCTCTTAAAATCCTTTTTTCTTATCATATACTTCATCCGTTTAGAAATAGTTGCACCATTTCTAACTTTCACACATGTCGATGTATGATTTCAACTATTAATATCTTTAATTATCAATAAGTAAAAATCATAAAAAGTTTATTTAAAAAAAATTTACATAGAGACAAATCTAACAAGACCCTGTATGACTATGTTTTCTTATACTTCCTCCGTTTTTTATTAGATGTTACACTTTTCAAATCACGGACTCCTAGGTAAATTTTTGGAGAGGAGAGAGATAGAGAGAATGAAAAACAAAAGGGTCCCATGTGAACATGTGATAGGAGAGAGATAGAGATAAGTTATTACCCAAAATAAAAGTGTAACATCTAATTTAAAACTTCCTAAAATAAAAAGTGTAACATCTAAAAAAAACGGAGGAAGTATATAAATCACCCAAGACAATCTATTTCTAAACGGAGGAAGTAAAAATAAAATAAAATAAAAACATACTCCCACTAGTAGGACCGGATGGAAGTTGGTACAGTAAGTAACGGCGTTAAGAATATGGACCCTTTTGTGGGTGAGTCGAGTTTGGCGGAGTTGGAAATTTGCTTTTGTAAAGTCTTTGGTTTCTTATTTTGGCAATGTGTTTTTTATGGGGGTCTTATTTTGGTAATTAATTAGAAAAAATTTGGGAAAAAATTATAATTATAGCATAGTTGATAGTTCCGGTCTTTTAAGGACGTGTATATCATTTGTGTATTATGTTTAATATTAGTTGATTATGATGTGTAAAATTTTAGTTGGTTTTGAAAGAGACCGTCAAATTATTATGTTTGTAATTAGATAAAAGTTACGGAGAATAATAATTGGATACTTTAAGTCTTACAATTTACTTAAGCTTGTCAAAAAATAATAATTTACTTAAGACTACTAATTTGACGGTGGAATCCTTTTATTTTCTATACACTGCATTTGCATTTGCATTTTGCATTTTGCCTAGTCCGAATTCAACAAATAATGTTTGGTTAAAACTTAAAAGCATACTGCGTAAAGTTCAACTTTTAGCTATGAGTTGACTGGACTTTATGAAAGGATTTACATGTTTCATTTGTCATTTACCTTAGAGAGATAGATTAAACTGGATAGCTGAGTGGATCATACATAAAATATTACTTTTTTTGTAACGTATTACTAATAATATTTGATATTATTTGTAAGAGGTAAAATATTCAATTGTTACTAGTAATTTGTTACATAGCGAGTAATAAACATATTTGTTAAATTGTCATAAAATAGCATATTTGCAGTTTGAGTAATTTGTGTCCGAAAAGTTTATATTGTACTCAACTACCAAAAATTATTAAAAGATATTTAATTTTAATATAAAAGTAGACTTAGTCATTAAATGGATTAAACTAGTCACCGAAAGAAATTAACCTAGTCATTATTGGTTTTTTTTATTATTATTATTGGGCTTACCATTGTCTAATTTTAATTTAAAAGTAGACGGTCTCTTATAAGACAGACTACTCAACTACTCGTCTTAATTCCATTATTCCAGTTCAAATTATGGGCCATCCTTTTGATTTAGGTGAGAGACCAAAACACATGCAATTTTAGCCATATGATATGCAAGCACTATATACATACATATCATATATTACCATAATATTTAGTTGAGGGAAGCCTATCAAGGCAAATTAAATATCACGAGTTATCAATAGTAGGAAAAACCATGGTCTTAGGCTCCGTTTGGTAGGGCGTAAAACGTTTTCCTGGAAAACTGTTTTCCTCTATTTTCAGTTTTACATTGTTTGGTTGGCAAAATAGTGTAAAACCATTTTCGTTCCCTTGGGGTAAAATTACTCTCCCAATTATGGAAAACCATTTTCCTTTCAAAATGAAGGGAAAACTATTTTCTTTATCTCTCTTGTATACTCTCTCACTACCTCCTTACTTTCCCTTTCATTTTCCTTCCATTTCATCATTTTTCTTACATCGAACCAATCAACGGAAAACTAATTTTGGAATTGTGTTTTCCATTGTAAATTGTTTTCCATGAAAATCATTTTACACTGAAAATGATTTACGCCCTACCAAACGGAGCCTTATTGTAAGTTATGCGAGCTTAATAGTCCAACATCGTTAGTAAGTCTTGGAGACCCGTTGTGGATTTCGAAAATATTGTTTGAAGATAAATTATCATCGACATGAGCTGATGGTACGTACACGATATCTCTCAGGGAGCTGTGTCTTCGCCCATAAAGTAAGTAAATGATATATAGCTCCTATCACTAGCCACGCTGAGACTCGAATCCAGGTAGAACTTTAGCACCCGGGATTTTTCAATTTCTTTTCTCTTTTCATCTTAATTTTCCCTAGGCTTTGTTATGTTAGGATTCTTTAGAAATTATTAATTTCCCAATTGATTGTTTAATTGATAATTGTATTAGGAAGATGAATAATTAGTTTTCTAAGATTATTGGATCAGTTATATGCTAATTCTACTAGGGATAAGATTTCATCCTTTATATAAAAAAGGGGTTTGGGACTATCATTGTTGTGTATGGTCATCAAATACGGGGATAGATTACAAAGACAGTTAGGTTTACATTTAGAGATCTTAAGAGATATTGTAATTCACGGGATTTGTAAATTTGGGGGTTTTGTTAATATTCATTGAAGGATTATGTGAAACGGTTTGTGATTTTCCTCTTCTACGTACTTTTTTAGGGAGAGGTTTTCATGTTAAATTTGCGTTTGTTATTGCTTTAATTGCTGCTCCTAATTAGATTTGTTCATATTATTTACTTGCTATCTACTAAGATTCTACATAAATCTCAACACCTAAATCCTATGACCAAACACTCAAGGTTCAAAGATTAGTAAGCTTTTGGTAGTTTTTCCTCTGCTAGTTATGAGAGGTTTTCCACATCAATAATATTGTGTTTCTCATTGCTCTTATTCTGCATTCTCTCCTCATTTGTTCATATCATCATCTTGCTAAATGTTCCACATTAGTCTGTACATAGAAGCCACAAAATCATCCCAGTTATATTGACATTTATGTTGCATTATTATATACTTCCTTCGTTCTGAAATAAAACGCTTCTCTCTTTTATTATGAGAACTTTTTGAGAGAGTGTTTTATTTATTTCAAACGGGTAAGTAATTTAGGGATGGTAATCGGGCGGGGCAGGTGCGGATGATGGTACCTCCACACGCACCGTACCCGCATAAAATTACAATTCCCATCTCCGCCCCACCACCCATTGCAGGGGAAAATTTTAGACCTGTCACCGCCCCACTACCTGCATGGGTACCCGCACTCGCATTGTACCCACTTCATCGCCACCCCCACCACCCGCATGGGTATCTGCACCCACTTCGTACCTACGTCATACCCACATATATATATTTAGCAAAATAAAATTATTAATAATATAAGTATATATATAGAATTTTAATCATATATATGTGGGGCAGGTGGGGACGGGGCGGGGCGGGCGGGGGTGAGGTGGGGCAGGGATAGCATAAATCCATACCCGCTCCACCACCCATTACGGGTAGGATTTCAATTCCCATCCCCGCCAAACCTAAACCCATCCCCTCCCCACTTGGACGGGATGGGGCGGGTCTTCTACTTGACCCGCCTCAGTGCCATCCCTACTCCCTAGTAAGTATATATATCGCATTAGGTGATTAGGATATATAATTTGTTTTCACTTCTAACCTAAAGAAAAAGTTCTTGAGTTGTTGAGGAGGGTGTCTATGGAATTTTTGGAAGACTAGTGAAAGGCAAACTTATATTTTTTTTTTTCATAAAGAAAGTTGGGACACCTTTTTCTTAAGAGAGACTCTAAATGAATCAAGAAGAATTAATTTATTTAATAAATATTTTGTAGAAATATCTACGTCAACGAAGCAATAGAGCTATTATGACTTTTTTTTATATATAGAAGATCTGCTACTCGATTAGCTTCCTAAAAAATATGCTTAATGGTGTAGAATCTAAACTGCCGAAGCAAATGTCGAACTCAACTCCTTTCTTGTATGGTACGCGAAGTGCATGGAACGCATTCCATGCTTTTCTTCACCTTTCGAGAAAGTAATATGTGTTGTTTGATCAATTTATCCTTCTTTTTTGTTGATTATTATAGTAACTAATCTTCATTCCACATATTTGGCACATATACTAATATATGATGCTGACTCTTGCGCATCTCATCACCTAAAAACATAAATAAAATGATTATACTTAAAGTAAGATAGTTAGTATGTTGAGAATTTTATTAGAAAAGGGAATATTACAATTCGATGTGATTAGATGCAATGCTTTAATTGTTGAGACACATTCTGTCAACTTTAATGACAAATGAAGGATCTGATTACAGTAGACAGATATATACTTATTTCGCGATATATTAGGATCTTAATTTTTAAAAGTCCTTGTGTTTAATATTCTTAGTTGACAAATTAAAATTAAGAACATCTCATAGTCTCTCTGTTTTGTCATTTCTTAGTGGCCCACTCATGTGGCATTTTTATTAAGAGAAGTTTTACTTCATGTAATCCATGTACACTACAAAAAATTAGAAATTACATAGTATATGTTTTGATTTCGTAACCTCAAGTTTATAAACTAAAGTCTTAACCATTAGACCAAGTGGTATTTGGTGTTATTATTTTAAAGTATAATATTAACAAATGAAAATTTTTCTTACATGAGACATAACTCGAACCTAATACCTAGTTAATAGTAACTATAAGTTGACAAGAGGAAGAAAAGGTACTAATTTATAAGGACAAATATTCCTCAATTTCATTTTCAAATTCTCATGTAACATCAATTTTTTTTTATATGGTTCACTTTCACAACATTTCTATTAAAGCCATTGCATTACTAGTATACCAAATTTCTTAGTTTCTACGTGGATTAAGGTCTACCTCTTATATGGCGCAAATACAAATAAAAAGGACAAATTGTGCACGCAAAATAAAAGCTAAATGACAAATTGACAATGCAACCAAAAAAATACCAGTATTAATATTATATACACTTTGGTTGATACTATTGTTCAACATTTCAACTTCAATTTTTGTATTATTACCTGATAACTTGATTTATCTCGTCTAAAGTCAAAGGAAATTGACAAGTGGTGCTTAAAATATTATTCAATGACTATATTACCCTTAAACCTCTTCTGCTGGCTTCAAAGGTCGACATACATTTGGAGGGCAATATAGTAACATTATACACATGGACCTTTTAGGTCATTTATCTACTGGTGGCGTATCAAGTGGTCACACGTAGGTTATCCATTTTATATTTCATGTGTTTAGATTTTGTCACACACCAATCTATTTCAGATTAACGACCGTCTAACAATAGGCTACACATAGTACATTTCTATTAAATAGAAGTACTAATAAAATGATTTTATAAAGCTCGAAGAGTCCAATTCCAGAATGAGCTGAAGTGTTGGAGAGGACATGATGATGGAGTTTTCTTTTCTTTAACTGAATTTTAGTTGCTTAAATGATTAGTCAAAGTGATATGGTATTACTTTTACGGTCCGTTTGATAGTCATTAATAAATTGTGGTAATCGGAATTAATTTTAAGTATAGGTACAAGGGAAGTACTCTTAAAATTTCTATGGGGAGGCAATTTCAACCCTCAAGTTTGTGTTTTTTTCTCCATGGGAAAACAATCTCAATCTAATATTCATTACTACTCATTACCACCTAACAAGGTGGTATTTGATGGGAATGAAAATTCAAAAAGAAAAATAGACACTTTAGGATAAATTAGCATTGCCATGAAAATGAATATAGCTAGCAAAATAGACTCGTAGCCATTACCCGACCCGAAATACATGACAATGAACCATGTTTCCACCTGAAAATAACGACCCGAAATAGAATTGAAACTCGAAATAACCCGACCCCGAATCCATTCTACCCGAAATCGACCCGATTAGATGACCACAACCCGACACCGACTTGAAAAGTTGGCATATTAGTTTCTTTTTTTTAACAAATTTAAGGAAAATATCGTCATGAATTACTATATATGATTTAGCCATTGTCCACTAATTATCTAATTTACTCACATTAGTCTTATATGTGTTTTATTTATTTGTGAGATTGGAACCCGATCCAACTCGACCCGAATCGCATGGATCTGATACAAACCCGTACCCGAACCCGAACCGAACTCTAAGTTGACCCTTATGACCCGGTTCGTATGACCCAGTTGCCAGCTCTAGAAATGAACAATGATTTTTTTAAACAAATTTACATACAAATTCATTCTCATTACCATCATTTATAACCAACTACCAAATTAGACGTTATGACTCTTCTTATATGGTGTAAATTAGTTTTTAGTTCATACAAGACTCAAATTTTGATGTATGGATAATAATTATAGTTTTATGTTCTTGGAAAAAAAAGAGCAAACTAAAATTTTGATAATTGATGATTATATATATTCTGTTATGTGCCGATTGTGATTTGACAGTTTTAGGTTGGTGTGACTCTGATTGGGCAAGTTGCCCTCTCACTCGTCGCTCTGCTTCTGGTTGGTTGGTCTTTCTAGGGAGGTCCCCTGTCTCTTGGAAATCGAAAAAGCAAATTACGGTCTCTCGCTCATCAGCGGAGGCAGAATAAAGCTCTATGGCGGCCTTGACTTGTGAGTTAAAATGGTTAAAGGGTCTTCTTGCTAGTCTTAGGGTTGATCATCCCAAAGCTATGTCTTTGTATTGTGATAGTCAGTCAGCATTGTATCTTGTTCAAAACCCTGTTTTTCATGAGCGCACGAAGCATATTGAGGTTGATTGCCATTTTCTGCGCGATGCTATTAAGGATGGCACAATTAGTCCTTCTTACGTTCCTACGAATAGTCAATTAGCAGACTTTATTTTCACTAAGGCCTTGGGTCGTCAACAATTTGAATTTCTCCTTCGCAAGTTGGGCATATGTGATTTACATACTCCAACTTGAGGGGGAGTATTGGGATTAATTCATTGTGTTGTAATTAGTAGTATTGGGCTCACTTATTATATGTATTTCGGTGTAAACATTAGAGCCCACTTATGTACTTACTAGGTTCTATATATAGCCTTTTCCTCTGTAATATTAACTTAAGGGAAAATATTGTTTCCTTACAATCTACAAACCTGATTGATTATATCTGTGTGAGGTGACAATTCAGTAAGGTTATTATTTACCTTACCAACTTAAAAAAAATATATATTAAAGACTTAGAGACGTTGTAAATTGTAATATATGTATGGATTAACATAACATCCAAGCGAACTTCCCAACAAAGTTATATACTTCTATTATCGATGAGCTTTAGTTATTGATGCACAGGTTCAATATACTGATCTAGCTGTCTCTTTTCTCTATCTTCTAGGTTTAACAGGGATTGACCCGACCCATTAAATAGTTGGATCAGGCCCAACCCAACGTAGCTAACTTTATTTTGGGCTCGGCCCTTGTCCCTTTTGAACAGCTCTAGACTCTTGTGAACACATATAATTTGCATAGATAATTCATCCTAATTGTAATACAAGCAGTTATTTGGGTTTATGTTCTGCTCTCCCTATCTCTTGTCACAGACTAGGCCAACTTGGCCCTTTTTCTTTTTTCTTTGAGAGGAACTGGAGAACAACATGGGCTCTTAAATCAGCTACTCTATTGAAAAAGTAGTACATTTACGTGTTTCGATTATTTTGTAATTCTGGGGCCTCGGTCTCATCCAGTACTTCTATATTTCTGTTTATCTGTATTTTTTAGATAAGAAGAAATCATTTGGTCGTCCACGCAGAGGGCCACACCCTAGAGGCCCATTAAACTTACAACAAAGAAGGCTAGTCATATACAGCTCATACAAGTATGAGATAAATGTACATAAGTACTTGTGATTTGTGAGATTGAAGAAACTTATGCAATAACGTGTTCTTTTTTTTAGAATATGACTTTGAGCGTCTCACAATTTATTACGAGCAAGCACTTGATAAGTTGATATGATACATGATTTATTTAAAATTATATTCCAGTCATAGTCCACGCAAGGTATGAGGACTGGTGACACGACTTAAATTAGGTGACGGAAGGCGAAAAGGGTAGTAATGTATTAGTATCATAAATTCATAGAAATCATCTACAATAAGGGGTAGTTATATATTCAAAAGCAAAATTGAATCTTAGCTTTTTTTATCATAGGAACTCATAGGAAGCGACAAAAGGATAGTAATGTAGTATATACAGAACTCATAGGAAGCATATGGTGTTCAACATTACGTGACATATATGTTACTCATAATCTGCAAGACTGAAACCAAGCAAAATAAGGAGAATGCATGTCAAGTATAAATGTATATTGATAATTCGTAATTTTATTTTATGAGTCATTTTCAATGCATATATTTGACTATCAATTCCATATGAATAGAAGATATTATCAAAATTGATAGTACGTACACATTTAGACAAAAAATGACAAATCAAACAAAATACCATACGAAAATATTTTGAGTCTTATATTAATGACAATTTCACGATATTTTTTATTTTTAAAAAAACTTTAACCACAAAATAAAGTCAAAATGTATGAAAGAAAAGAATAAAGTAAAAGAAGAAGTATATAAAGATAGTTACATCATATGATTAATCATGTTATAATTTTCTAGCTAGGGATAATAGTAATTACCTTTTATTATAAACTTTGGTTTTTATGGGTCATGAGCATTTTAGACCGACCTATCTAATAAGAAGATTTACTAAAAATAGAGAGGATTTAACTTGCTTAAAATGAAATTCACTGTGTATATGCATGACATATAAAATACACTACATGGGAGAGAGTATAAGTACTTATCATACATTCGAAAGACAACATAGTATATACTATACATAGATATATATATGTAGGTAGAGAACACACACGAACATAAATATATATATATCGTTACTCTAGCTGGCTAACTTTCTTCAACTTTATAAAGTTAAAGCAAAACATCCTGCTTAGCCACTGAGATTACTGATTAGCATGTTGCTTATCTTACACTTACGGCACGTTTGGTAGTTGGTTATTAATTGGGAATGAGTTTGTGACGAGGCCTTCTAAAAGATGGCGCTGGATCATATCTTCCATAATCATGGGTGTTCATCCACCTTAGCATCCTTTCATGAACGATATTCTCTTCCTTATTATCTCCTTCTACTGCTGAAGCCTGCATGATCATGAAATTCAGGAAAATATATTGGCCAACATAAGGCATGATCTCTTCTGCATAAAACAATCGAACTATATTGAATCGAATTTAACTGAATTGAACTGAATTAAAAATAAGTTGGGAGAACAGACCAAAATTACCAAAAAAAACCAAAACTCAATTTACAAAAGTGACATTAATTGAGAATTTTAAATAGTAAAAGTTTGTAATATACGCGCTGATTTTTATGGCCTAGCTAAGCTAAGGTAATATTTTGTTGTGTTCCTGTCAAAAAAAAATAAAATTATATTTTGTTGTGTTTCTCTTGGGCCTATCTAGCAACAGTAATTCTTGGGATAATTGTTAGTCGTTTTAATATATGTTACTTCTTCCGTTTCAAAATACAGAACTGTTTCTATTTTGGGAGTCAAATTTTAAAATCTTTAATCAAATATTCTCATTAATATATATAAGAAAACATATTTATGTGGGGTCTTGTTAGATTTGTCTCAACGTGTACATTCATAATACCAATTTTTTATATTTTGTACTAATACGAAATAGAAGATATAATAGGTCAAAGGTATGTATTAGAGACTGTGCAAAAAGAAACATGAACTATATTTTAAGACAAATGAAGTAATACATAGTGGTAGACGGTAAATATTAGTTGCTAAAAGTTATGTCACAGACTCACAGTAATAACTTTATGATAATTAATGGTAGATAAAACTAGAGCTACTAGATTGATTCAAAGTTAAATATTAAACTACGTTGTACCTTCAATAGCTACAAATATACCAAAGTGAATCCGGCCTTTTAATTCCAGAATATTATACTCCGTCTCAAAATATAGTTTCCATTTCTTTTTGCACAGTCTCCAAGACGTATCTTTGACCTATTATATTTTCTACTTCGTATTAGTAAAAAATATAAAAAAATTGATATTATGAATGTACACGTTGAGATGAATCCAACAAGACCCCACATGAATATGTTTTCTTGTATACATTAATGAGAATATTTGGTCAAAAATTTTAAATTTTGACTCCCAAAATAGAAATGTGAACTATATTTTGGAACGGAGAGAGTACATCAACTACTAAAAGTTACCATAAAATTCTAATCTACCAAACACCACTTTTTACCTATAGTATAATTTTGAATTGATCAAACAATAACAATAAGCTACTTGAAAAGTTGTTGCCTAAAACACTTGCATTGTATGCAATAATTGAGCTGCCTCCGAAAATAATAATATGTATACTTACATTCAAACTTTTTACGTATTGCTGTTAATGATAATCTTGATTGAGATTTTAAAACTTGAAACAACACATAAAAGAATTTGAAGAAAAACTATATTGGTAATACGGTGGATACTGCAGATGTAAAATGCTATGAGAAAAAGATGAAAATGTTGATATTTTTATATATTAGAGATACCATTTAAGAACTCTCATCACCTAGCTAGGTTATGTTTGCGAACACATTTAAGTCACCATAAATGAGTAGGTACTAAAAGTTTAAGTCACCTAAAATAAATAGTCATGTTTGAAATAAGAGTTTAAATAAATTTAAGCTCAAATTCAATTAACTGAAATTGAGTTGCTATTGAATATAATAGCATCTCAATTTAAGGTGCTGAAATTTTCAGCTACCTTATCAGTTCAGCTCCTTTCAACTACCTTATCAGTTTCAGCTATATTTCAGCTTACACACCCAAACATAGCACTAGTTAATGTAATTTCTTATAAAAAACTACATCTTATACTTTTTAAAAGATACAATTTCAAAACTTGACAGCTCACAGGTGACAATAAGTGTGCTATTACAACACTACACTCTTGTTCTATATCATTAATCCAAATTCCTTCAAATTAGACATGCATCATTCAACATATAGAAGAAAAGAATGGTGATTTTTGAAGATAATTTCTTTTTTAATGATGATCAATTACCTCATAAGTTCCAACAAATTCCTCATCAGCTAAGCTTTTAGTCAAGAACCGACCTACCAAGAAAAAAAAAGCATGTAAAGTTGTTATAATCAGATAAACTTGGAAATCGGGTGCATGCAAGTTTTACTTATTTTTCTTATGGAAAGAGTTGATCATAAGCTACGTATATAACACTAAAACGACGGGTTTGATCAAACTAGAAAACTTACGTGCTAATTATTTCCGGGTTCCATTAACACGAAAATGGTTAGGGTTATGACTTCTGAGAATATAAATATATTTTGGAAACTTAGAAACGATAGGTCCCAGTTATTTTTCCTGGTTCCATTAACACGAAAATGGTCAGGGTTATGATTTTTGAGAACGAAAATATCTTTTGAAACTTAGAAACGACAGGTCCTAGTTATTTCCGTGCTTCATTTCAGCCTAGGGCATTGAGCTAGGCTAGCTACGTACATATAAAAATTTCGGGCCAAATTAAAAGCAAAGAAATTGAAACAATGTTACCTGCATATGAAGTTGATATAAGTGAAGCAGAAATAATGATAAAAAGAAGAACGAGTTTTGTGAGTGGCAATGAAGCCATGTTCATGTGAAACTATCTCTATATCTCTTTCTCTCACTTAGTTTCTATTAATTCTCTTTGTTTTCTTCAAGGGAAGTACAAGAAATAATGGTGGCTTATTGTTAGTATGATGCAAAAGACATAAACTTTACTTGGAAGTGGTATTTCTAGCTAGATAAAGATAGCACGATGATTAATTTATAATACCAATAATGCAAAAGAATGCCATCTAATTGCCTTTTTAATTTAAAATTGAAATTATGAAATGATACTAAAAGGGATGGGAGACCACTTTCCTGTTGTTGGGGCATGAAGTCTATGAAGTTAGTGGATTTAAATAGGGAAATTAGATTGTCAAGATTGTTATGCCAAGGAGAAAAAGATATGAATGCAACTTTTTATGTACCTAATTCAATTCTACTCGTTTCATGTGTTCCCTTCTATTAGTATTTGGACTTCATTTAAAAAATTATAGTGCTGCATTGAGATGATGGAAATTTTTATCATACACTCGGGTGTATCATGAGCATGGTACATTCAAGGTTATTTTTTTTACTCATTGCTTATTTGAAACTTCCAACTGAGCATAATTAAAAAATAGGTAGAGCTTCAAATGAGCAAAAAATAGTCGTGTGTGTACCATGCACATGGTGCACCCAGATGTATGATGAATACACTCTTTAGATGATAGTGATACTTCGAATTTTTATTTTTTTTATCATTGTATACTATATTTTTACTATTTATGCAATTAATATCATTTAGATAAAGATGAGTGTATATGTAAAATCATAATCCAATCAGAAAACTGAACGTTGATAGTGATACTGAACGAAATCTTTAATTAGGTTCTGTTTGCGCGTTTGATTGTATAGAAAATGAGATTTTCTATGAAAAACATTTGCTCAAGGAAAAACATTTGCTCAAGGAGTTTGTCTTGTAAGAGACCGCCTACTTTTAAATTAAAATTAGGCAATGGTAAACGTAATATTAAAAGAAAATTAGCCCAATAATGACTAGTTTAATTTTTTTTGGTGACTGATAGTTTAATTTATTTAGTCACTAGGTCTACTTTTATATTAAATTAAACTGTTTTTTTTAATAATTTTTGCCAAAAGAATACATACTTGTTAATTAGCTTTCTATTATTTGGTTAGTGATGGGAAGGGAAGTTTAGAAAGAAGATAAAAAAGATGGAGAAAGAGGAAGTAAATGTGATAGAGTATAAATCTATTCCTAGGGTCTAAACCATCAGCTTGAGCTTTTGGTTGAGTTGGTCCTTTGATATGGTATCAAGAGCCAGCGTGACAATAAGGTCATGGGTTCGAATCTCATCCACCCCTCCTTTCGCAGTGGAATATTTAGCGCCAGGTATGAGGGAGACTTATGCTGCATCCACACTTCAAGCCCAAAGGGCTCTTGCGCGAGGGGGCGTGATAGAGTATAAATCTATTCCTAGGGCCTAAACCATCAGCTTAAGCTTTTAGTTGAGTTGGTCCTTTGATAAAATGGATATGAACGAAATTATGAGATTCTTTCCTTGAATGTTCTCCACTTAGATTTTTATTTCACACCATATTTTACAACCTTTACCAAATATACTAAGAGAAGTGTTTTTCATTCCAACTAAACATCGTCTTAACATGCAATTTATTTTCCACTAGCAAAGACGATTGTAGTCTGAACATGTTAATTTAGCCCAGGTAAGGACCACAATCACAATCATGCGTTAAATTAAAAAGACGTTATTATTTATCACTTTTCCCAAACGAACAAAAAGAGAATTACTTACTAGCAAAAACCTTTTTTCTAATTTTGATGGGTAGAACAACAATTAAGTACTCACTCGGCCGTTTCAAAATATAGTTCATGTTTCTATTTTGGAAGTCAAACTTTATTTTTTTGACCAAATACTCTCACTGATGTACATAAAATAATATATTCATGTGGGGGTGTTGTTAGATTCACCACAATGTGTAAATTCATAATATCAACTTTTTAAATTTTTTTATTAATATGAAATATAAGATATCGTAGGTCAAAAGTATGTCTTCAATACTGTGCAAAAAGAAACATGAACTAGATTTTAGGACGAAGAGAGTAATTCGTTTACGATGAGGATGCATGCATCATGACAATATCATATGTTTAGATTATTGATTACTATATAGTAGAGTATAGAGATGCAAATCACATGTTTATAATATAATAATGTATATTTCCTCCGCTTCAAAATTATTGTAACACTTGTTTTTTTTTAAATAAATGCAATAATTCTAGAAATGGTAAAAAAAGATATACCCTCACACGGGATACTCACACTCAAAATTTTTTAACATAAATATCAACACAATACTCCATTTTCAATTCTCTCCTAAATTTTCGTACCAAAAACAAGTATTGCATTAATTTTGGAGCACGAATAATACTAGATAAATAATGACCAGGTAGGGCGGTAGGCCGGTAGCTGTAGTACCGGGAGAGTAGTAAGGCGTCCCAATTCTCATTTCTCGGCCACGGTTTTACACGTACATGGCGGCAAGCTACCTTTGCTTCTTGAATTTTGCATGACTATGTCTATATATGATGATATCATTTGAAGTTGTATACATAAAAACCTTATACTAGTAATACTCATTTCACATTATTGCATTTCTTTACTTTCTACTTTTTCTAACCTTTTCGTAATCGTATATGATGCAACATCTAGATAGATGTATAATGTGTAATATTAAAAAAAAAAAAAATCATGAAAGAATATTAAAGACTAAAAAGTAGTATTGCATGCATAATTGCAAGCGGTTTAACTAGTTAATATTGAGTTATTGACAAATATTTTTTGCACTCAAAAGATTTATTATCCAAAGATAATATTTTATGTGATCATGTGATGAATGCAATTATATATTTGTTATATTTGGTGCTGATAATTAGATAATGCAACAATTGTTGGATCTTTATGTCGGTAATGATATTATTCTAACTGTGTTTCTACTATAGGCATTTCAAATCAATTAAAGTCCGAAGTTCACCTAATCCGTCTATTTAGAATAATACTACATTTATCCGATGGGTAATTAACCTATTAAAAATATAAACTTTTAAAAAACTATTAAAAATGATGAGTTGAATTTCACTATTCATTTTCTTCTATTTATAATAGATTTTTGACCCACTGAGTCAATAAATTTTCCCGTCTATTTACAATGGAGTTCCTAGTTGGAGGTTTGACTTTGAGCTGACTCATGTTTATAATGCTTTACCCAATTTCAATGGCCTACAGTCTTTAACTAACCTACATAAGGTAGACTCAGCACTTTCAATTTTTAACCACTAAATCAGCAGACACCAATTAGTGTTTGGCAATGCCATAACTATTCAGGTAACAGAAAATGAAAAATCTTAGAAGAGGTAGCTATGAATAATAATGGAGTAATATAATTCCTCCATTTCGTTTTAAATGTAATAAAAGGATTTTTTTTTGGTAAGATATAAAATATTATTTAGTTGCATTTAAAACGAATCGAAGGAAGTACATAGAAACATGTTACTTAAGTTTTCGTAGGATCGATTGCAATGAGAAACTTATACAAAAAGATCGTTATTGAGAGGGAAAAACCACGCGAAGTAAACTTATCGAGAAAAGGTGCAAAGATATTTGTTCATATTTTTATTTTATTTTACATTATTTTATGAATATAATCAGTTGTCCAAGTTTTATTCTTGTTGCATCAACACTATCTAGTATGAATACATTAGCCATAGTTTTTGAAGTTTTTTTCCCCCCTTGTGTACCACTACGATCGTCCCCCCTTAAACTCTTAAGACTATGTTGAAACCATTTAACATGTACAATTATATGCATATATAATTGTTTCACTTCTAAATCACTTTTAAATTAGATAATAGTTTCCGATTAAAATAAAGCCTTGTCCAAAAAATTCTATTTACTAAATAATGGTTTTTGATAGTCTATTTCTCTTTTAATAATATCATACATGTATTAAATATAAATCGAACATTGTTAAGATATTATCAAACTTTTATAAAATGTACTCCCTTTGTCTTTTTTATCGTTCTCATTTAGAATTTGACACTATTCATACTTAGAGAAAACCTTCTTAATTTTTTTCAATTTATAAGAAAAAATATAGTCATTAGTATATTATTAATATTCAATCATTATAATTTTTAATAATATATAATGATAGATATTTAAATTCAAAAATATACATTAGGAGATGCGTATAGAAAAGTAAGAAAGATAAAAAATAGACGGAGTATGACTTATAAGTGGGGCTTACTTTGGTTGGGAGCTACTGAGAAAGACACCTCTTTTCATAGGTTTACTATATTGACTAAGATATTTCAATGTCTAATCATAGTTAGGCTAAAATAGGTAGATTAGTTAATTACTGGATGACTAGTGCTTCCAATAATCCTTAAAGACAAAAGACAACCTACCAAATACCGCACACACTCGATAAGACAGTGGTGGAGAATAAAGAGAAGCCACTAAAACCTACCTTAACCTAATTTTATTCATTGTTTAAGGTTCTCTTTCTTGAGCAATTAAATTGAAGATGAAGTTTCTGACTGTTCCTTTAAGCTGGCTAAGAAGGCATTATCTCTTCCTTTGGAATAATACAAAAGCACTTTTGATTTGCTTATTCTCATCCCTAAAATTTGATACTTTGTTTCTGCTTTTTGGTAATGATCATGGCTTACGTCTATAATCACCAACAATGGCCGTACCACGAGCATTATCATCTGCATGCCTGCACTCCTAGCCTAATTAATACGTAAACTTGATCATATGAAAAGATTAGTTATTCAATATGAATGGTAAAATTAAAGAGTTGGAATGAATGGAAGACGAAGTAATTAAGTGGTGTAAAGGAATCAATTAGTCTTGGCACAGTGGTGATGTGTTCATTATTCATAGATTATTTACTCTAATCCCCTTAGTTTTGATAGTCGATTTGGGCTCTTTCGAGCTCTTTTCTTGTGAATTTGATGTGTTTGGAGTTCTTGTCGTGTTTTGCAGATTTTGATGCGGATTTGGTACTTTGCACCTTTATCGGAGTCGCAACACGGAAGTCTAGCAGTCACACAAGGTCCAAGGCGTATCCGGAAGACCGAATGAGCGTTTTGGTTGGATTCCACGAAGAAAAAGACGAGGAAACACCTTCGCCCGGTCGACCGGGCGGCGTGGCCCGACCGGGCGGAATTTTTCCTTCGTCGTAAGTCTGCGATCACCGTCGCCCGACCGGGCGGATTTCGCCCGGTCGACCGGACGGACTCTCAGGACGCGAATTTTCGGGTTTTTTTAGCCGGTTTTGTAATTAGTATAAATAGGGTTTTAGTATTTTCGTTAAACCTATCTTATTTTCTCTACGTTTTTTAGGGCTAAACACTTAGATTATTCTCTCTAGTTTTGTTGAACTTTACATTGGAAGATTATATAGATCGTCGATTTCCTTTTCCATCGTTCTTCAATCATTTGGTATTCTTTCTCCTACTTAGTTTAATTTTCATGAATTCTTTTACTTTGATTATGTTTATCGTTTTTCAATATCATCATGAGTGAGTAGTCTATTTCTAGGGTTTAAAGAGGGAAGCCATGTTTATACCTTTTTGATTGTGATTTGATGTTCTTCAATAATTGGATTGAAATAGAATAATTCCTATTGATTTGTTATACTTGTTTAATTCATGTAATTGCGCAATTGTAACGCCCCGACTTTTAAGCATCACTATTAGGTTAATTAATTGCAAGGATTAGCAGCGGAAGACCTTCTTAGCTTAGTCGGTGCGTCACTGCCGTACTCTCCACACAGGAAAGTACAAGGCAACATTCTTTCATATAATTAAACCTCTATAATAGTAGTAGTAATTCTAGAAATATATATAGATAGCTTAAGCATAGCTAATGTTACGAAATCTAGTGATCATAAACTTGGATTACATAACCGTCATAGTCGCATGAATTAACGTAATTTAATCCTCACTGCTACGTCATCCCATCTTCTATGCATACCTAAAACAGAAAAACAAAACGTCATGAGCCGAGGCTCAGTAACGTACTACTCTAACAACGTAAATTCATTTCAATTCATTTTATTTGCAAACAGGGAGAAGAGAATATAGTAAAAATCATTTCGTAAACATACACTTCGAATCAGGAATTTAAAAGTCATTTTCATTCATATTATCTCCATTATCACATTTCATTATCAGAAAACTTTCTTTGGTTACTTTGGCGAGTACAGAGAAGGCATAGCCACCGAGGATATTCATCCCCCATCAGAAGGTGACATATAACACATAGATCATAACAGAAGGCAAAGCCACCGAGGATATTCATCCCCCATCAGAAGGTGGCATATAATGCCAGACATCGTAACAGAAGGCAAAGCCACCGAGGATATGCATCCCCCATCAGAAGGTGGCATATAATGCCAGACAATAACAGAAGGCAAAGCCACCGAGGATATTATCCCCCCATCAGAAAGGTGGCATATAATGCCAGACATCATAACAGAAGGCAAAGCCACCGAGGATATTCTATCCCCATCAGAAGGTGGCATATAATGCCATAGACATCGTACAGAAGGCAAAGCCATCGAGGATATTCATCCCCCCATCAGAAGGTGGCATATAAGCCATATATGCGGGTGCCACCGAGGACGTTGTCCCCATCAGAAGGTGGCGTTGCCGCCAGGTAACAGAAGGACACGTTTACGGCCCAGAGAAGATAGTACTGCCATTCACCATCTTTCACTTTCATTTATCATGTTTCGTTTCTTTTGAGTAGTTTTCAGAAATCATAATAAAGTCATTGCACAACGTCATCAAATCATTCACAAAACATTTCATATCCCGCACACCATATAAAACATAGCATAAACATTATATAAAAGCATCATAAAACGTAGTTGGAAGGGGAGTGCGGGTGTTAGCAGTACGTTACCTGGAATCCTGCTTAACAACCTTGATCGTAGGGAAAGGCGTTGTAAATTCTCTTCCTTTTTAATCTAATAATCAATTCACGGATCAATAAAAGATTTATTAATATTTTATTCGGAATTCTGAGTTTACTGATCCATTTCCGTCATGTGTCCATTTTAGGAGTTATATATATTAACGTCTTTGGTGGTTGATAAAAGGTCGTAGGCGCCCTTTCCACCTAACAACTTAGCGTCTAAGCTATAATTCACGACTTCTGAATATAAACGTCTTATTATAACCTTTTCATATTTTATGAATTTCAAAACGTTATAGTTTTGTTAACCTTTAATTCAAAACTTCATTCTATTAGTCATAGGGTATATTTAAACAAATTCGTCATTTTATGAATTAAAACAATGGTCATTAATCTTATGGTTCATGATTATACTTAATGACTTGTAATTATAAAACTCGTAATAGAACTCTTTCGTTCTTGTAGTTTAATTAGTATATAATTATCAGCTACCTTAACATATACAAATTTAACAAGTGAATTATACTTGTTTACTATTGCTCTTTAGTTGATGTATTATAATTATATTAATTAAGGTTATCACATACTACAGCATCATTTAATCATTTATTAGTCATAAGATCCCCTTTTAACATATTCGTTATTTAATCAAAACAATAGCCATTAATCCCATGATTCATGAATCTAGCTTAATAATTTGTAATTATAGACCTCGTAATATAACTTTCCATTCTTTAAATCTAAACTATATACGTAAGTGTCTGCTAATTTATTCTAAATTTAACAAGCAAACTATACGTAATTAATATTACTCTTTAGTTGATATATTAGAGTTATATGAAATATAGTATTAAGATTATCGCATAGTATATCATTATTTAGTCGTTTTATTATCGCAATCTAGTCTCATAATAAAAAGATTGCAAGGATTATATATATATATATAGTGAGTATTATATTTTAGTTACTAGTTAAAGAAATCATCAAGATTAATCCAAATAATTATTAAGCCACCTTACCTAATCAATTTTATTTTCTGATTTATTAGTCAGCCCATATTTAGACCAACAATATAACACATGGATACATATATATTTGGGCCTAAGCTTAATTAAAACAAGAATATAAATTAAGGAGGTATTTTATACCTCTTCTCCAATTGAGCAGACGTTGAACCAGAGAGCAAGGGAGGACGGACGAGGCTCCGGCGATAGCCGCGAAAGGCGCGAAACTCCGGCGACTATGGACTCGGGTTCGTCGGTGCTGTAGCGGCGGTCTGGCGGTGCGCGCAGCAAGTAGAGGAGGGAGAAAGAACTGGGCGAGAGGAGGGCGAGAGCAGAGAGGAGCTGAGCGAGAGAGATGAGGACGAGGGAGAGGTGATATGGGCGACGGAGAAGGGCATACGGGCTGGGTCGGCCGCCGGCGGTGTGACGCACAGGAGGTCGTCAGTGGAGGGTGGTGGTGTTGCGGTGGCTGAACGAAAACAGAGGAGTGAGAGAGAGTTGCGAAAAACAGAGAATTTGAAAGTGGTTTAGGTGGCGGTTGGGGTGTTTTCCGGCGATAATCTCAGGAGGCTTGAGTGAATTTGTTTGTGATCAGTGGATGGTGGTTTGAGGGAATGAACATGGCTTTTTATAGCCATTGTTGAGTTCTAATTTTGCCCAATTCGATTGATGAAATTGAATGGATACAATGGGTTATTGGGTAATTTGGTTTGATAAATGAATTTTCTTTGCAAATAAGTTTGTTTGTGTTCAATAACCCATTTTTGATTTAGAAATCCATGGGTGGGTTTTTGGTGAAAAGAAAACTGAGATGGGGCAAAGGGGAAGAAAACTCACGTTTTCTGTTTTCCAAATTCTTCCCTTTTTCTTTTTCTTTTTCTTTTCTTTTCTTTTTTTTTTTTTTTTTTTTCTTTTCCTTTTTATGCCATCAATTTGTTTAGTAATTTATTTGTTATTTATTTGTTTTCTTACTTTAACTAATGAAATCATTTAACATAACTTGTTATTAATTGTAACTCTTGTCATAATATATATATTTATTTAAAGAATTAATTATTATTACTTGGACATAGAATAACAAAATTTCGATCTTACCTTATGATTAAAGGAAAAATTTAGCCACTAATTATTATTATTTAATTTAAGTAAGTTTAAATTTCGGGATATTACAGCAATATCATGAGTTATGTTTAGCTAATAAGAATTAGAATCGAAAGATCATATTCATTAGAGGCTTGTTACAATAGGTAGATTTGATTATGTTGAGCGACCGTACTGGCATATGTTGATCTAGGAGTTGTTTATGCCTGACCAAGGATTAGCGAAATACTTCATTTATTTGAACCTCAATCCAAGTGTTGTTGAACTATATTATATTGATTAAACTGGTATATAGCATGGTGGACCGATCGATTGCCCAGACCTTTAATTATTTGATAAATTCCTATTTTCTGCGTTCTAGTTTAGTCTAGTTTAGTTATTAATTACTCATCATTTCCTCTCTGGAAGTAGTTAGATAATTGAACATAAATCTGTAGAACTCCTCTCCCTGTGGATCGACCCGTATTTGCCAGTTTCTGCTAAACAGACACCGTGCACTTGCGGTATATTTTAAAACACATCAAGTGGTTGCTCACTTTGTCTTTTAACCAATTAGTCGAGGGTTCGATCTCAATCTTTGGGATGAAAAGAGATTGTTTGCCAGCCCTTTACACTTAAGTGGAGCACCCGGGGAGAGGGGATTAGTCACTACTATCGGTGGTGGATACTTTGGTTGTTCACCCAAAAAAAATCTCAATCTTGGTCTCGTATATCACGCACCCAAGATTTTTCTAATTCACGATATACCAATTACTTGTAATGATCTAATGGATAAATATCAAAAATAGTTTGTGTCAAGGAATCAAAAGTTTAAGCTGATGGTTGAGGTCTAGGAATAGATTTATAATCTATCAGTTTGATACACTTTTTAATATCATCTGTGTATAACAAGCTATAAAGAACAGTAGTAATATATATAAACGAAATTTCTACTTGGTCTAACACACCACCCCAAAGACTTTCTAATTTACGCTACACAACTACTTGTAAATTGTAATAATGCAAGTTACATAATGTAGAGTTTGTCTTGTAAGAGACCTCCTACTTTTAAATTAAAATTAGGCAATGGTAAGCCCAATATAGTGAGTAGGTTAATTTCATTTGGTGACTAGTTTAATTCATTTAGTAACTAAGTTTACTTTTATATTAAAATTAGACCGTCTCTTTTAATAATTTTTGTGAAATCAATAACAACCTTTAATTAAGTCTTCTTTGCAACAAGGCACCAATAAATCCATCGAATCAGCCTCCCCTCAACTTTTTTTTCTCTCTTCTCTCTCCTCTCCCATAAAACCCTAATTTTCAACCTAGGGGATACCACCACCCTTTTGGGCGATGGTAAGCCCCCTTTCTCCTTTTGTTACTAGTTTTTCATGTTTATGTTTCTAATAAATTTTAGTCTCTCTCTAATGGAGAGTTTTTCTACCCATATATTGGGTTATATCTACCCATATATTGGGTTTTATCTACCCATATATTGGGTTTTATCTCTCTCCATGTGAGAGTTTGGAGACGTTGTTTTTGGGTTTTTGTGTAATTCTAGATGTTAATTTGTTGATCGAAATTTGTGCGGAGTTGCAACAGATGTCAAGACTTCATTTACAATCAATTGAATTAAATCCAGTTCTACTTCAAAACGACAAAAGATCGAGAGACCCCCTTGCAGAAGGCTGTATCAGACAGCGATGTAAAAGACGAGGGTGTTCAGAAGTGCAAGATCTACTCAACGATCATGGTTTTATCATATTAGAATTGTATTTACTTCATTTTGATATATATTTGTTTAGTTTCTACTTCTATTATAGATGTTGTATGACTTTGAATCAATGAATCAATGTTATTTTCAAAAAAAAAAAAAATCTTCTTTGCAACAAAAGAAATTAAAAAAACTATATTAAATATTTGGGCCAGCCAATTTAGTAATGCAGTTGTCAAAAGATATCATATTTGTACACGAAATAATTAAAGGTCCTTCATCATACAATACCAATGTCAATTAAACTAAATTCTTTATACTTTAGTTTTTGAAGGCTAATATTTAAAATTTGAGATCAGATTATATCTACAGAAAAAACTTTGACTTTATTTTCTGCATAGATGGCTAATTTATGTGTATAGTGGGTTTGTGGAAGGAGTTTAGTGGAGAGAAGTGGAAGATCATAATTACAATCTATTTGCTCCAATAAAAGAATCATATCATGTATAAGGCGTTGACTATAGCCTTCGATTCACCTTCAATTAACTTAATAAGTCCCTGCCAACTCTTACCAACTCCAACGTTGACTTTGTTACTGGCTACTTTATTTGTTGCATGACTCTTGGAACTAAAGATAGGCCAACATCGCGGGTTAATTCAGCCCAATCCGCTGGCTGAGCCCGCGAAAAGACCGCTCCAGTCCAACGCGAATCGTGAAATTGGTGGGTGGATCGTGGGCCAAATTTTTTGAGTCTAGCCCACGAAAGCCTGCTACTAAAATCAATCAGCCCGGTCCACGAAAGCGGTCCAGCCCAGCCCAAGTGGTCCAGCCCAGCCCAAATAACTATTCAACCAAATTGTGTATATTTTAACCAAATTGTGTATATTTTAATCAAATTGTATATATTTTAATCAAATTGCATATATTATAATTCAATCAAATCCAAAAAATAAACAAATTATTCATTAATATTAATAATTGTATAATAATATTAAAGGTCTTATATAACAATAATAAATGATTATATAACTTTTAAAAAAAATCTTATGTTTAGCCGCCAGCCCGCTAGGCGCCTAGGCCCACGAACCACTTCCCGAAATGTGAAAACCGGTAACAGACCGGTGTGGACTAAGATTTTTTAACCTGTGGACCAGCCCACCCAAACCGTGAATTTCACGACCGATCCTGGGCCGTGAAATCTCAACTCGGCCCACTAGGGCCCACAAACCAGCTCGCACAAGTGGCCATATGGCCCATCTGGCCCATCTCTACTTGGAATGGTAAGAAAAACCATATGCATATGGATTCAAAAGCAACCACTAACAGCCTGTCAAACATAGATGGCGAACTTTGGTGTAATTTTGCAACACAAACTGTCAAACCACATCAAGATCCATGGTGATGTAGCTTAGCTTCATCTTTAAACATGTATATTTCTTAGTTAAAAACAAAAATTAAATTAAAGCTCAACACCAATACACCATGCACATTCCAAAGTGGTAATAGATATCTAGGCTCCGTTTGGTAGGGCGTAAAATATTTTCAGTGTAAAATGATTTTCATGGAAAACAATTTACAATGGAAAACATAATTCCAAAATTAGTTTTCCATTGTTTGGTTCGATGTAAAAAAAAACTCATGAAATGAAAGAAAAATGAAAGGGAAAGTAAGGAGGTAGTGATAGGAGTGTACAAGAGAGAGAAGAAAAATAGTTTTCCCTTCATTTTGAAAGGAAAATGGTTTTCCATCCTTGGGAGAGTAATTTTACCCCAAGGGAAAATGGTTTTACACTCTTTTGCCAACCAAACAATGTAAAACTGAAAATAGAGGAAAACAGTTTTCCGAGAAAACGTTTTACGCCCTACCAAACGGAGCCCTAGACAATCTTACTTTCATGCTTTAGTTACAAGCCACAACCCTCCATGGATGATTGCTTAATGATCACAATTAAAAAATGACAACATAAATACATAATTACTCACGTACACTAAATTAATATATTGGAATCCCGAGAAGGCAAGGTTTGGGAAAACCAAGTTAACAGTTAACACAACCTTACCCCTAACCAGTATAAAGAGTACGAAAGCAAAAACATAGACTAACATATAAACAAACAACTAAACAGGAAATGAATCCAGATGGTTGATGATAATTTCAGAAATGTAAAATCATTTAAAAGAGAATTCATATATATTTTACTCCGGATGATTATATTTTTTCATAAAGATGTCAAAACGCCAAAATCAAACCCATAGCCTCCGCAATCAAGCTCATAAAAAGCCGGTTGGGCGACTTTTTGAAAGTACAAAGAAGGAGAGGGGGATTTTAAACCTGTGATATATCGTTCACAGTACCTCAATATCTCTATTACATAAGGGAAGGGGGACCTATGGTGTCCTCTTTTGAACTGACTATTTTGCCCCCATTCCCTTACTAAATTACAAAAACAATATCAATACCAAAATGGGGTTCAAATAAAGCCACCGGAAATTAAATTTCAACATCACTCACAAATCACTTATATCAAGAAACTTTACATATCACTCAAAGAATTGAGAAAATCACGTTGAAGAAATCACGCAAATCACTCACATAATCAGAAACTTTACAAAAAACTTAAAATTAACTTACAAACTAAAACTAATATAGTACGTCAATACATACAAAACAATCACAAAATTCACTTACAAATCATTGTTCTCAAAAACCATTCACAATTACATACTCACACATCCGTCCCGACGATTTTCGAACTTTCAAACAGGTACATAATTCTTCTAATCTTCAAAGTTATTTCACATTAGTCGATTGTTATGTAGTTGAAAAAATGGATAATCTCTATTATATAAGGGAAGGGGGGAGCTATGGTGTCTCCAAAGGAAGAGACTATTTTACCCCTCTTTCCTTTCGAAATTACAAATTCACTTACAAACGAAATGGGGGCTTAAAACAATAATATTGGAAATAAAATTATAACAATCATTCACAAGTCAACTAAAATCAAGAATTGCATAATTTACATTATACAGATCACTCAAATGAGAAAACTTTACAAAACTAAAAAATTCACTTACAAACTACAACCAATACACTACACCGTCAATACATACTCACAAAAATATTCACAAAAATTTGACTTAAAATCAAAGTGTGCACTTTCTTCACAATCTATGAAGTAGTGTACTTAATTCAAAAATCAAATAAAAATTATAATATTAAAAATCATAAACAAATTCAATAAAATTTCTATTTTGTTCATAAAAGTTATCTTTGAAAAGTAAAAAAAAAAAAAGATTGGTGGGAGACTTAAGTGATAGAGAATAAACCAATCAAATTTTACAACTAAAAACAATTATAGTTCGTATGTCTAATGTTCAAATTTTAACCCTTATGTCGAAGAAAACTGAATTTTTGTTTCGAAAAAAATCGAAGCACGCATCGCGTGCAAAAAATGCTAGTTAATCACAAGGCTAAGACATCTTGGTAATAAATATAAATGTACTCGTATTTTGGAAGTAATTGGGTTAACTCGAGTAAGGGAGGTTTAATGTTTTTAACTTTTTTTTTTTTTTTTTGGATGTCGTATGACTTTGAATCAATGAATTAATGTTATTTTAAAAAAAAAAAAATATTTTTAACTTTTTTGTTTTTACCAAGTGGTAATTTTTAGCAATGAAGGGGACGACTTGTGCCCAGCTCTATGTGTGCTATGGACACATACACATTAGAAAATTTCTTCAAATAATAAAATAAAGGTGTGAAAAATCTCAGGTCCCGAAGAATAAAATTCCAATCTCCCATACCCAACGCACATAACACGTTAAGAAGAAGAATATTGGCTTAGCATTTTCAACAACATCAAATAATATGGAATTTCATACTTTAATCATCTTAAACTAACAACTACTCCCTCCGTTTCAAGAAATTTTCGCCACTTTCACTAAATCCTAATAATTGACCTCTATTTGAGTCATTAAAATTAGTTGACCATCATTATTTAATACACCGTGTATTGCCCACTTTATCTATTTTCCTCCTTATTTTCATAATGCTTCATCCATTTATTATTATCTTAACTCTCATTTGGCTAATTCGCATCTGTGGCGTTTTAATATTTTAAATTAATTTATAATCTTAAATCCCATTCGCCAAAATTACCTATGTGGCTTTTAGAATTAATAAATTACTAATAGTTGATCCGGTTGATTGAAAATGGTTGTTTGCTTATGACGCGCACTTAAAACTCCCGAAAATACGTATATAGTCGAAGGACCCGCGTAAATGCCTAGTTTTTTCATGAAGAAGATGTAATTTTTGACATTTTTTTGTGTGCATATTTTCCTAATTCTAATTGCATGCAACAACTTATTTTAATACGTTAAATAGCATAGTGAGTAATGTGTGTATAAGCAGAAGTACTCACTATGCTATTTTTTTTTTATTTTTTTTTTTGTTTCCCCTCAAAAAAAAAAAAAAAAAAAAAATAGCATAGTGAGTACTTCTGCTTATACACACATTACTTTACTATAGAACTAAAAAATATTATGAATGACAGAATGAGTCTTATTTTAAAATGTTTTTTAAATACTTTCGAATGATACAAAAATTATAAATTTTTGAAATAGATATTATAAGTTATGATTGAATTACTATACTAAAGTTTTTCATTGTAAACCAAATATTATTTCTTCTTATCCTGAGCTCCATACATGTATTTTTATCGTTTTGAAACTATTTAATTTTTAAAACAATGATATATAACACTTAATAAATGCAACAAATGACGTCGAATAAGGACACCAAATATCTTGGCCTCGAGATTCTGCTTTATGTTATGATAATTAGCTAGATTTCTTTGTTCATCTCTAATCTTTTTTCAAGGCCCTTCTTTTTTTTTTTTGTTTTAACCTGTCCACCAATTCTCTTAGATAATTACCCTTTTCTACCTTGATATGCTTGAAAAATTGATTTATGACTTTTAGACATTATATATTGTTTTATGATTCACATGCAACAATTAGATTATATTTTAAGTGCTATTTTGTATAAAAAAAATTTGCACCCAATGCAACAAATGTACTAAAACAGAAGCTCAAATAAATCCAATCCTAAGGTTTTAAATATTGTATAGTTTTAACCATTTTTTCAACCATATACCTTCAATAAATATTTTTTTTTACATCATATACACTTACAAGTTTTAAATTCACCATATACCTTCCACTTTTCAAAAAGTTCACAACATGTATGTCCTTAATGACTCATTAAATCATTAACCCCTAATGAAATCCTCTAACCTTAATTAACTCATCTAAACTTAACCTCTTCTAACCCTAACCCCTGATCTAATATCCAAACAATAGCAAGAACTGGAGCAATCCCAACAAGTCAACAACATCAGGAATCGGGAAGTGGGGCTACCCGGGAGGGGAAGGGGGGCTGCGAGGGTGGTGGATAGGGCTGTAGGGGTGGGTGGGGAAGAGGGGTGGGGTTAGGGTTAATATTAGATTAAGGGTTAGAGTTAGGTTTAGATGAGTTAATTATGATTAGAGGGTTTAATTAGGATAATTAAGGGTTAATAATGACTAACGGAGTTGATGTCAGTTAGTGATTAAGGACATGTTGTGGATTTTTTTGAAAAATGAAGGGTATATGTTAAATTTGGAAACTTGTAAGAATATATGATGCAAAAAATATGATGAAAAACTGTAGTTTTAACAATAATAGTCATTAGGTTATTCTTTGATTGTCATTTCACCATCATTGTCGTCAATTCTAATAAACTTTTAATGCATTATTTGATGCGATTCATATCTCCACCTTATATTTCCATCCATATCCTTCATCCTTCTTTTTCAACAACGTGCATCAATTCTGAATGAGTTAATATAATACAGAATTTCAGATTTTGAAAGTGATTGGATTAACGTTGATAGAATTATTTTCTCTATCAAATATAAACGTGTAAGGAGGTTTAATGCTTTTAATTTTTTTGTTGTTTCTTGTTGTATTTTTTTAGAAATGAAGGGCACAATTTGTGCGGAGTCACATGTGTTCCATGGACACATGTCACACACATTATATTAGAAAATTCCTTCAAAGAATAAAATAAAGATATGAGAATCCTCGGGTCCTAAAGAATAGAATTCCAGTGTCCCCACCCACCCACCCACATAAGATGATAAGAAAAAGAATATTGGGTTAGCATTATCAATAGCGTCGAATAATATAAGTTGGATCGTTGCTAAAAAAAGAAGAAAAATATATTCGAGTGTGATCTCTATATAAAGGTGACCAAACATAGGATTATTTAGTACAAAACCAGTCGGAGTACATCGAAGCACTTGCAAGTTAAGGTAAGGGCCCTCATCTCCTTGTTCATCTTAATAAAGGAGTTGTTACTTGATAGTGCATTTCCATGCAATATTTATTCATCAATGTTGTACTTTTATATCCTAGTTCACTAGCCATGCAAATTCAATGCAGATCATAATTTTGATGATATATGTAGATACACTATGCATAAACCATAAGTAACCTATAGAAAAAATTTCATATTAAATTTTGGTAGATATGAGATAATAATCAGTATCGGAAAATGTATGTATATTTGCCGATACTGATTATATCTCATATCTCTCACAAAAATTAAACAAAGTTAACTGATTCTAACATACTTAAATTTGTACTTACTCGATTCAATGTAGGAGAAAATAATAATCAAAGATGGCCAACATTCAACAATCTAGCAAAGCAAAGCTTCAGATAGTGCTCAACTATGGAAATGTTCCTATTAAGGTTTTTGGAGACATAATTGGTTCACGGTACGTAAATGATCGAGTTGAGTTTTTTTATCATCCAAGTGGTAAAGATGTTATGGTAACTCCTGGGAAAGACATGCCCTTAAATATGTCGGAGGTGAATATACCTACAAATGTGGATCATCTTTTAATCGATGCACGTTTGTGGCATGGTAGTCAACAAATTATAGGTGGCAGCTATAGCTTTGGAATTGGAGAACCAGGCAAAAGTGATCAGCATACTATAAGCGGAAACAATACTAATTTATTCATTCTCTATTTTTCGTAAATTATGGCTTACGTCTATAATCACCAACAATGGTCATACCACGAGAATCATCTGCATACTGCATGCCTGCACTCCTAGCCTAATACGTAAACTTGATCATACGAAAAAGATTAGTTACTCAATATGAAGGTAAAAGAGTTGAAATAAAGGGAAGACGAAAGAAGTGATGTAAACAAAATTTCAACCTTAGTCTTGCATATCACATCGAAAATTTTGTAATTCACGCTTCACCAACCACTTATAATGATCTAATGGATTATATTAAATTGTATAGTTTGATACACCTTTTAATTTTATTGGTGTACAAAATGTCATAAAGGGTAGCAGTAGTAATGTAAACAAGATTTCAACCATGGTCTTGCATACCAGATACCACCCCAAAATATTTATAATTTACGCTTGTAAACTGTAATAATGCAATTTATACGATGTATCAGTAAATTCCAATGGTAAAATGTATTGGAGATTGTACAAAGCAAAACTGATTTTGAAAGCAATAATCGGCCTTTAATTAAGTCTTCTCTGCAACAAAAAGAAATTAAAAAAAAAACTATTAAATATATAGACAATTTCAATAATACAGTTTTTTTTTGTATAATTTGGGATTTTTATTTTATTTGGTCAGGCCCGTCTCGAACTATATAGAGGCCTTGTGCGATCTCGTATTTGAAGAATTCAATAATGTAATAGCTCATCCATACTTCACATAATCATATTGTGAAAAAAAATAGTCCAAATAAGTAGATAAACTTTTTCTTTTTACTACTTGAACTTTCTCTATACAATGTGTTTCAGTGAAACCATTTATGCAGTGTGGGGTCAAAGAAATAACAAAATATTCAATGGCAAGTGTTTAGATTGTAGCCAGGTGGTTAAAGATATTATCTTTAGAGTTGCTTGCTTATGTAAAGAAGATGATAGACATTTGTTAGTCTATTAATCTTGCTGTTTTGTAGCTTTGTGCTTGGGCTTTGTCCTCAGGTAGAGTCTGTTCTACTGAGGTCAGCTCATTGTGCTTGGTTGTAACCTCACCATATTTTTTTGGTAGTCAATAATAACAACTTTGAATTGCCAAAATAAATAAATAAATAAATAAATGGGCCCTATTCCATGGAACATGTTGAACATGCTAAAAGCCGCCCCTGTTAATTTGGCCATAGGCTCATTATCAAAAGTACATCTTAGATCATACAGAGCATTATCAGGTCCATGAGAATGAGAAGTACATTGATGACAGTTCAGAGAAGGCTATAACCAAGCTAAAAATTCAGCATTCCTCAGAAGACCTTGTTTAGCCAAGCAATCTGCCACCATGTTGGAACTTCTTCCTTTGTGAATGATAATGTTGATATCCATCCACTTCCCCCTTGCATTGCGAATGAAATTTAACTGGAAGCTTAAATTCCATGGCCCACCCTGACTATCGTTGCACCATTTGACGAGTCCGATTCAATGGTCACCCGCAATTTTCGCATGCTTTCATAAGCCATGATGATTTTGATTGCTCTGTAGATGGCCAAAACTTCAGCAGAATTAATTTCAATTGGTGGTATTGGGCTAGAGAACATACACATAAAATGGTCATTGCTGTTTCGGAGGACTCCTCCTATAGCTGACATTGAGAAAGAGGGATTTACATATGCGTCAACGTTCCATTTGATGACATCTGAGGGAGGAGGCATCCAAGCTTTTTCTACCGGCGGCAGTAGCATCGCAGCCGAGGCTCGAGGCTCGGACCATGAGAGACATAGAGGGTTTCTTATAATTTCATCTCCGGGGTATGGAAATAAACTCCCTCACCCCTTAATCCACCAGCTTAGTCGGATTAAAGAGAGGTCCTGGAGTTGGAGGATTGAGCATGCGACATTTTTGAAGATTCGAGAGTTTCTCTCTTTCCATATTGTCCAGATAATAATTGAAAACATTGCAATCCATACCTTATTGAAGAAAGGAGATGGCCTATAGAGATGCCATTGATCAAAGGCTTCGATGAGAGTACTAAGGAAAACCCAATTTAATTTCTACAGATCTAGCCACCAATACCATAGGTTCCTTGCGAAAGAGCAGTGAAGGAGAAGATGGTCAACATCTTCTTGGTGAGACGAGCATAAAACGCACAGATCTTCATTTATGGGGAGAATTTTCAGCCTTGCCAACTTGGATCTGGTGTTTAATTAGCCTCTCAAGGCCAACCAAGTGAAAACTTCAATCCTAGGGGGGATAAGGCCCATCCAGTTTTTTTCCACTTTGCGAAAAGTGGGTGCAGCCCACCTTCTTCTTTTGCCAGCTCCAGACTAATAGACTTCACACAGAGATCACCCGATTTTGAGCGGGCCCATGAGAAGGAGTCTTCGTCCGTTAATGATAGTGGACATTCTCCAAAAGGGCCTGGAGATTCTCCCATTCCAACCTGTCCCTGGGCCTTAGAGGGCGGCCCCATGTGAAATTCCAGGTCCAAACATGACCTGCCCAATATCCACACGCTGAAATGGAAGCATGAGGATTTGGTGCAATAGAGAACAATCGGGGAAATTGGGCTTTTAAGGGGATATGGCCTAGCCATTGGTCCTGCCAAAATAGGGCTTGAGAGCCGTTCCCAACTCGCCTTTTGATGGCAGTTTTTAGGAGATTGCTTGTAGCCTGATTTTTAAGGATTGATGCACATATATTTCTCCATGGACCTCCATTAGATGGAGTATTGAGTTCATAGAGTAACATATGGGGGTAGTATCCATATTTCTCCGCTACTACCTTGCGCCAAAGGGATTGTAGTTCATGAAGAAACCTCCATAACCACTTGAACAGGAGTGAAAGGTTTCGGTGAAGCAGATTCCCACATCCAAGGGCCCCATATTGCTTGGGTAACTCTAAGATCTTCCATGATGTCAAAGCTAAATATGATTTTGTTGATCCACCACTCCACAAAAATTGTCGCTGCAACTTATTGATCTTGTCTAGGACTCCCTTAGGAATAGGAAAAAGAGATAAGTAATACATGGGAAGACTGGAGATGGACGCCTTTATGAGAGTTAATCTTCCTGCCAAAGATAAAAAACTTTCCTTCCATGTAGCCAATTTTTTCTCCATACGCTTTATTACTGGATCCCAAGAAGACAGTCTTGCCACATTACCCCCGATTGGTAGGCCCAAATACTTGATCGGAAATCCTCCAACTTTGCACAAGAGCATATCTGTCGTTGACGCAAGCCACGCATCATCAATATGAATACCATGGAGAGAACTTTTATGAAAATTTACCTTTAAACCCGAAGCTAACTGGAAGAGAATGAGGGTTTTCTTTATGTTGAGGAGATACTCTATGTTGGGAGGGCAAAAATTATTGTATCATCGGCAAATTGCAAGTGAGTTAATTTTGTCCCTCCCCTAGAGATTGCGACTCCTTCCCGAAGCCCAAGAGAGCTAGCTTTTTGAATCATCAGACTAAGAGTTTCCACTGCCAGATTGAATAGGAAAGGTGAGAGGGGGTCACCCTGTCGCAACCCTTTATGAAGCTTGAATGGGATAGTAGGAGAACCATTAATCAGAATTGATGCAGCAGCACTTCTAACATAAGTTAGAATCCAAAATCGCCATTTTTGAGGGAAGTTCATCTGTTTCAAGGTCCATTCAAGAAAGCTCCAAGCCACACTATCGAAAGCCTTGTGAAAATCTAATTTGAGAATGGTCGATTGGATCTTTTTTCTTTTACAAGCGTCAATAAGCTCTCATGCAATTAAGGCGCCATCCAAAATCTGCCTCTCATCAATGAAAGAGGATTGATAAGGGCATATGAGTGAGTCCATAACCTGCTGCAATCTTCTTGCTAGAAACTTTGCTATTATTTTGTAAATACAGCCTACCATGCTAATAGGCCTGAAGTCTTTGAGTCCTTTCGGTGATTCACATTTTGCTATAAGGGCAATGAAAGCCACGTTTGATCCTTTCGGCAATTGGCTAGACTTCCAAAATTCGTCAAAAATATTATATACATCCCATTTTATTACTTCCCATGCCTCATTGATGAAGGCGAAATTATACCCGTCTGGGCCCGGCGCTTTCTGTGGGTTGCAAGAACTGACTGCTTTATCAATTTCCAACCGTGAGAATGGGGCTATCAGATTTTCCGCTTGCAAGGGTGTTAATTTTTTGAAATTTAGCCCCTCAAAAGTTGGCCTTGAAGAGTATTCTTCATGAAATATGTTTGAGAAAAAAGACACTGCCTCATCTTATATACCTGCAGGATTATCAATAATAACACCGTTAGTAGACAATGATAATATGGAGTTTTTCCTTTTGTGTATTGATGCTAAGGTGTGGAAGTATTTTGTGTTCCTATCCCCCTCTTTTAGCCACTTGTCCCTTGAGTTTTGGGCGCAAAACACTTCTTTCCTTTTTAGCCACATCCACAAATCCGTTTGGGCAGATCTTCTATAAGAGAGCTCTTCATCTGTGAGAGGTCGAGAGTTTGATAAGAGGTCAATTTCATTAATTTCCTCCTCAAGATCAGCGATATTTTGGTCAAGAAAGCCAAATTCTTTTTGGTTCCATTCCTTTAACTTCCCCTTGGCCAATTTCAATTTGTCTATCATGGTGAGAGAGGCAGCATCATTCCATACTTCTTTAATAATGCGCATGCAACCCAGATGACTGAGCCAACAGTTTTGAAACCTGAATGGTTTCAGTCCCCAATTGATGTCTTTTGAAGTAACTAGGAGAGGACAATGGTCTGAAATGCTTCGTTTTTGGAGTGAGAGTTGAAGGGCAGGGAATTTCGCAATCCAATCTGGATTTACAAGGAGAAGGTCCAGTTTACTTTTGGCTTGGCCACGAAACCAAGTAAACCAACCGTTTTTGGTAGGTATTTTCAGTCAGTTGAACCTTGCTAACAAAATCTTTAAATTCCGTGACTCCTGATTGAGATACACAATTGCTGCCCCGTTCAAGAGGGTCAAGCACCTCATTGAAGTCACCTATTAGTAGGCATGGGCATTGGACATTTAGGCAGTATTCTGAGAGGGAGTTCCATACTTGAGCTCTTTCTTCTCTATCACACGGATTATATATGTTTATAACACATCCTTTGAAGTTCAGAGATGGGATTTGGACAGAGATTGCAAACCAGCTTTTCTCTACGTAATGTGATTCTGCCGTGAAATAATTACTCCTCCAAAGAGATAGTAATCCACCTGAGTTTCCCGAAGATGGTGAAAATAAGAGTTCCATGTCCCCAACTTTCCAGAAGGATCTATTGAATCTTGGATTAAAGGCATCCATTTTTGTTTCTTGGATAAAAACAAAGTGTGGATCATGTGAGGAGATTAATTTGAGAAGGGCACTTTTCTTGATATTGGAGTTAAGACCCCTTATATTCCATGAAATAATGATCATTTGTCAATATGTTTGGTGAGAGAAATTGGGACTTATTGTTGATGTTCATTCCAATCTTGCCTTTGACCAAGCAAAATGCATTGGATTCTCTCTCTTAGTTCTGCTTTATCGCCATCAAAAGAGAGACCCAGAAGATCTGCCATATCAATGATGTCATCCACTTTTATGGAACCTATGTTTTTTAGTGGTGAGCTGTAGGGCTTGAAACTGTGGTCTGAGGATGACAGAGCCTTGAGTTTTCGTTTTTTCTCCATTTTTTTCTTTCTTTTCTGCATGTGGGCTATCTTGGTTTGGACTGGGATATCGCTTTCAAACCCTGGGGGGAAGAGTGGGCCTGAGTCTGATGAGGATCCATTTGTGGTGGAGGAGGTTGAGTTTGATTTGGGGTTTCTAATTAGTGGCCCAAATTTATTAAAAGTTGGGACCACTAACTTGTTTTGAGAGGCAGTAGAAGAGGGCTTAGGATGAGGGGATGGGTGGGAAACAAAATTGGGCTTTTGGTGGGCTGGGGAGGTTTTAGAAATAAGTTTTTTCCGTGGCCCTTCTTTGTTTTTGATTTGGCTAATGCCTTGGATAGCAGGTGATTGGGTACAAGAGTTTGAAGCATCATTTAAGTTGATGAGTTGGATAGCTTGGCAATGGGGAACTTTTTGGGGAGAGTTAATGTATACGTCAGAGTTGACATTAAAAGGGGGTTTTTAGGAATGCTGAGGTCAGGGAAACTTGAAGGTTGGTTTTGGCTGGAGGGAGTTTTTGAGGGATTTCCTAAGCAATCATTATTGTGACATAGTGGAACGTCATCACCAATAACGAGGTCTGAGCTTTCTGGATTTTTTTTGTTTGAGATTGGTAGTGGAGGATCTGGTTCAGGGGCAGGATTTGAGGTTTCTGAAAAGGTGATTTTTTTTGCATCTGGTTTGACAGGAGATTTGATAGGTGATTTTTTATGGGATGATAAGTTGCCCCATTGACCTTTGCATTCTGTTACGAGGACTAGGCATTGTCTGCCATCTACTTCCAGCGAGACATTTCCATTTATCTCAAAGAGGCAATCTATAATTACCAAAATTTGAGCGTATTCAAAGTCTTTACAGTTAACTGATTTAACTCAGCCAAAAATACAACCAATGTTGTAAAAGTTTTCATAGCACCATGCCACCAAAGGAACTCCATATACACACAATCAAGTTTCTCGCCATAAGGTTGATGAATTGTTTTTGACATCACTAATAGATTCAAACCATTGATCCAACCATTTACTCCTCAGCATGTCTTCTTTGTCCTCCATAGAGACAAACGTAATCAGATGTAGCATACCACCCATGGGTGAGATTGATAAGTTGTTTACCCCCTGCAAGAGGATAATATCCATTAGCATTTCCGATGATTGGGCAGACAAAGCAACAGCAATGGAGCTTCTTTGTAGCATTTCCTCCTTTTCTTCGCATTTCTTGGCTTTTAGAGCTGCGACAAAGTCTCCTTCAATGTCTATTTCTCCAAGAGACTCCCTGATCATTTCTGTATCTTCCCCTAACGCTCTAGAGCTCATTATTTGGAATGGCAGAAGCTACTTCTTTGTATGATCTTGCATCCCTTCTTGCTTCTTTACTGATGGGAGTTTGAGATTTATTTATGGGTTTTGGTTTTGGGGAGGTGAAGGTAAGAAGGATAGGTTTGGGTTATGGGGGTAAGGGGTTTTATCAGATTTTGCAGGGTGAACTGTGATACGGAGATGCTCTAATCTTTGTCCATGAACATCTCGAATCGCAGTGGGAAGGGATTGAGGATATTTGAATTGTACAATGATATTTGAATTGTACAAATGCATATTTGTGGGTTTGATGTTCTCTCACTATAGGAATGTATATGTACTAAATGTATCCATGGGACCTGAATATCTTTGCAATTTCTGAGTTGGTGATGGAGATTGGGAGGAAGTTAACGAAGCAGGTGCGTCGAGCTTGAAAGGTTTAGTGTCTGTGTTTTTTGTTTGACACAATCTGCCATTGGATTTGGGGGATTCTCTCTCTAGAATTCTCTCTCATTCTCTCTCTTACCAACTTAGTTAAGATGAAGTCAATTTCAATAATACAGTTGTCAAAACATATCATATTTGTACATTGTAAATTGAATAATAAAAGGTCTCTTATTATACAATACAAATGTCAAATAACTAAATTCTTTATACTTTAGTTTTTGAAGACTAATATTCAAAATTTGAGATCAAATTATTCTACAGAAGAAACTTGACTTTATTTTCTACATAGATGACTAATTTATGTGTATAGTGGGTTTCTGGAAGAGGTTAGATGGAGAGAACTGGAAGATCATAATGACAATCTATTTGCTCCAATAAAAGAATCATCATGTAGAAGTCGTTGACTATAGCCTTCGATTAATCTTCAAACATCAGTTTTTTAACTAAGGGTCTGTTCTCCCCAGCTTATTTTCAGTTCAGTTCAGTTTAGTTCAGCTCCAATTAGTTCAGTTTAGTTCAGCTCCAATCAGTTCAATTCAGTTCAGTTCAACTCCATTCTTTTATAACCATTTTGTTAAATATTATTATTATGTTGGTATAATTTATTTTACTAATTACTCTTATTATTATTTTTAATATTATTATTATATTATTTATTTTATATCATTACTATTAAGTATTATTATTATTATTTATTTTTATACCAAATTGTATATATTTTAATCAAATTGTATATATTTTAATCAAATTGCATATATTATAATTCAATCAAATTCAAAAATAAAGAAATTATTCATTAATATTAATGATTTTATAATAATATTAAAGGTTTTATATAACAATAATAAATGATTATATAACTATTAAAAAAAAATCTTATGTTGGGCCGCCAGTCCGCTAGGCCCACGAACCACCAATACCACTTCCCAAATCGTGAAAATCGGTAACAGAACGGTGTGGGTTAAGATTTTTCAACCCGTAGACCAGCCCACCCAAATTGTGAATTTCACGGTCCTATCCTGAGCCGTGAAATCTCAACCCGGTCCATTAGGGCCCACGAACCAGCTCGCACCAGTGGCCATCTCTACCTGGAACGGTAAGAAAAACCATATCCATATAGATTCAAAAGCAACCACTAACAGCCTGTTAAACATAGATGGCGAACTTTGGTGTAATTTTGCAACACAAACTGTCAAACCACATCAAGATCCATGGTGATGTAGCTTAGCTTCATCTTTAAACATGTATATTTCTTAGTTAAAAACAAAAATTAAATTAAAGCTCCGCCATGCACATTCCAAAGTGGCAATAGACATCTAGACAATCTTGCTTTCATGCTTTAGTTACAAGCCACAACCCTCCATGGATGATTGCTTAATGATCACAATTAAAAAATGACAACATAAATACATAATTACTCACAGTACATTAGTATATAGGAATCCCTAGAAGGCAAGGTTTGGGAAAACCAAGTTAACAGTTAACACAACCTTACACCTAACCAGTATAAACAGTAAGAAAGCAATAACATAGACTAACATATAAACAAACAACTAAACAGGAAATGAATCCAGATGGTTGATGATAATTTCAGAAATGTAAAATCATTTTAATCAGAGAGAATTCATATATATTTTACTCCGGATGATTATATTTTTTCATAAAGATGTCAAAACGCCAAAATGAAACCCCATAGCCCCCGCAATCAAGCTCATAAAAAGCCGATTGGGCGACTTTTTGGAAGTACAAAGAAGGAGAGGGGGATTTTGAACCTATGATATATCGTTCACAGTGCCTTAATATTAATCACTACACTAAGACATCTTTAGTAATAATAATATAAATGTACTCGTACTTTGGAAGTAATTGGGTTAACACCACGAGTAAGGGAGGTTTAATGTTTTTAACTTTTTGTTTTTTCCAAGTGGTAATTTTTAGCAATGAAGGGAACGACTTGTGCCCAGCTCTATGTATGTGTGCTATGAACACGTACACATTAGAAAATTTCTTCAAAGATTAAATAAAAAGGTGTGAAAATTCTCAGGTCCCCAAAAATAGAATTCCAGTCTCCCCCTACCCAACGCATATAATACGTTAAGAAGAAGAATATTGGCTTAGCATTATCAACAACATCAAATAATATGGAATTTCATACTTTAATCATCCTAAACTAACAACTACTCCCTCTGTTTCATGAAATTCCTGCCACTTTCACTAAACCCTAATTGACCTCTATTTGAGTCATTAAAATTAGTTGACCATCATTAATACACCATGTATTCCCCACTTTATCTATTTTCCTCCATATCTCCATAATGCTTCCTCCGTTTATTATTATCTTAAATCTCATTTGGCTAATTCACATATGTTGCGTTTTAATATTTTAAATTAATTTATAATCTTAAATCCCTTTTGCCAAAATTACCTATGTGGCTTTTAGAATTAACAAATTACTTATAATTGATCCGATTGGCTAAAAATGGGTGTTTGTTTATGAGACGCGCTTAAAACTCTCGAAAATATGTATATAGTCGAAGGACCCGGGTAAATGCGTAGTTTTTTCATGAAGAAGATGTGATTTCTGACTTTTTTTTTGTTTTTTTGTTTGTGTATATTTTCCTGATTCTATTTGCACGCATCCCTTGAGAGAAGGGTGTCCTAACTTTCAATATGTACCAAAAAAAAAAAAAAAATTTGCACGCAACAACTTACTTTAATACGTTAATTAGCATATATAGTGAGTACTTCTTCTTATACACACATTAATTTACTATAGAACTGAAAAATATTATGAATGAGTTATTTTAAAATATTTTTTTAATACTTTCGAATGACACAAAAATTATAAAATTTTGAAATAGATATTATAAGTTATAATTGAATTACTATACTAAAGTTTTTCATTGTAAACCAAATATTATTTCTTCTTATTCTGAGCTCCATAGATATGTTTTTATCAATTTGAAACCACTTGTTTTTCAAACAATGATATAACACTTAATAAATGCGATAAATGACGTTGAATAAGGATACCAAATATCTTGGTCTCGCAACCTGACTTTTAGATTCCGGTTTATGTTATGATTTAGTTATATATAATACTCCCTCCGTCCCAAAATATAGTTCCCATTTTATTTTGCACAGTCTCCAAGACGTACCTTTGACCTACGATATCTTCTATTTCTTATTAGTAAAAAAATATAAAAAGTTGATATTACGAATTTACACATTAAGACGAATCTAACAAGACCCCTCATGAATATGTTTTTTTGTATACATTAGTAAGAATATTTGGTCAAAGTTTTTAAAATTTGACTCCCAAAATAGAAATAGGAACTATATTTTGAGACGAAGGGAGTAATTAGCTAGATTTGTTTGTTCATCTCTTATCTTTTTTAAGGCCCTCCTTTCTTTTGGTTTTAACCTGTCCACCAATTCTCTTAGATAATTACCCTTTTCTACCCTGATATGCTTGACAAATTGATTTATGACTTTTAGACATTATATATTGTTTATGATTCACATGCAACAATTAGATTGTATTCAAAGTGCTATTTTATATCAAAAAAATGTGCATCCAATGCAACATATAATGTACTAAAGCAGAAGCTCAAATAAATCCATTCCTAAGGCTTTAAATATTGTAGCTTCAACGGTTATTTAACCATATACCTTTGATAAAAAAAGTTTGCATCATATACCCTTGCAAGTTTTAAATTCACCATATACTCTCCACTTTTCAAAAAGTCCACAACATGTCCTTAATGACTCATTAAGTCATTAACCCCTAATGAAATCCTCTAAATTTAATTAACGATCATCTAAATCTAACCTCCTCTAACCCTAACCCCCTAATCTAATACCTTAACAACAGCAAGAATCGGGGCGAGGGAATTGAAGCCCAGCAAGTCAACAATAGCAGGAATGGGGGAGTGGGGCTACCCGAGAGGGGGAAGGGCCTGCGAGGGTGGTGGATAGGGTTACAGGGGTGGATGGGGGAGAGGGTAAGGGTTGGGGGTAGGGTTAGGATTAGGATATTAGATTAAGGGTTAGGATATTAGATTAAGGGTTAAGGTTAGGTTTACATGAATTAATTATGGTTAGAGGGTTTAATTAGGATAATTAGGGGGTGGTGGATTTGGCTGCAGTGGTGGATGGGGGTGAGGGGTTGGGGTTGGGGGTTTAGGGTTAGGGTTAGGGTATTAGATTAAGGGTTAGGATATTAGATTATGGGTTAGGGTTAGGTTTAGATGAGTTAATTATGGTTAGAGGGTTTAATTAGGATAATTAGAGGTTAATGACTAACGGAGTTGACGTCATTTAGTGATTAAGGACATGTTGTGGATTTTTTGAAAAATGAAGGATATATGTTAAATTTGGAAAGTTGTAAGAATATATGGTACGAAAAATATGATGAAAAAACTGTAGTTTTAACAATAATAGTCATTAGGTTATCCTTTGATTGTCATTTCACCATCATTGTCGTCAATTCTAAAAAACTTTCAATGCATTATTTGATGCGACTCATATCGCCACCTTATATTGCCATCCATATCCTTCATCCTTGTTTTTCAACAATGTGCATCAATTCTGAATGAGTTAATACAGAATTTCAAACTTTGAAAGTGATTGGATTAACGCTGATAGAATTATTTTCTCTATCAAATATAAACGTGTAAGGAGGTTTAATGCTTTTAATTTGTTGTTGTTCCTTGTGGTATTTTTTTAGCAATGAAGGGCAAAGTTTGTACGGAGCACATGTGCTCCATGGACACATGTCACACACATTATATATATTAGAAAATTCCTTCAAAGAATAAAATAAAGATGTTAAAATCCTCGGTCCTAAAGAATAGAATTTCAGTGTCCCACATCCACCCACACACCCTCATATAAGATGATAAAAAGAAGAATATTGGGTTAGCATTATCAAGAGTATCGAATAATATAAATTGTGTCGTTGCTAAAAAAAAAGAAAAAAATATATTCAAGTGTGGTCTCTATAAAAAGGTGCCGAAACATAGGATTATTTAGTACAAAACCAGTCGGAGTACATCGAAGCACTTGCAAGTTAAGGTAAGGGCCCTCATCTCCTTGTTCATCTTAATAAAGGAGTTGTTACTTGATAGTGCATTTCCATGCAACATATATTCATCAATGTTGCACTTTTATATGATTTATATCCTAGTTCTTTAGCCATGCAATGCGTAAATCATCATTAAGTAATCTATATATAGATATAATTTTCCTATGAGATATTTATTTTTTGATGAGCAAATTAAACAAAGTTAACTAATTCTAACATATTTCCTCCGTTTTATTTTTTTTTTACTTGCAACACTTTCTTAAAAGAAAAATAATTAATTATTTGCAACACTTTTTACTTTTTGCGTTTCCTTTCTCTCTATCTTTCTCCAATCACATGGGTCCGTCTCTGTTTTTACTCTACTTACTCGATTCAATGTAGGAGAAAATAATCAAAGACGGCCAACATTCAACAATCTAGCAAAGCAAAGCTTCATATAGTGCTCAACTATGGAAATGTTCCTATTCAGGTTTATGGAGACATAACTGGTTCACGGTACACAGATGATCGAGTTGAGTTTTTTTATCATGCAGCTGGTGACGATGTTATGGTAACACCTGTGGAAGACATGCCCTTAAATATGTCGGAGGTGAATATACCTGAATATGTGGATCATCTTTTAATTGATGCACGTTTGTGGCATGGTAGTGAACAAATTGTAGGTGGTAGTTATAGCTTTGGAATTGGAGAACCTGGTCAAAGTGATCAGCATACCATAAGCGGAGATTATCCTGGCTCTATCGACGTGAACGTACTTTGGGAGTGAATTTGATGCATCAAGTTATGGTGCAGTGTTACTAATAGTACTAAATAAAACTTGCAATCACTACTGCAACGTCTTGTATGTGTTCATTTACTATATGTTCTGCTTTTGTACCGCTGGTTTTGATAATCAACGAGGGATCTTAATATAATATAATATGTACTTTTATGTCGTACTTGATTGGATATGCATGGTTTGGTATGTGTGTTTGTTAGTGTACTACAATACTCTTTTATAGTAAGTTTTGATAGCTAACGTAATCAATCCAGCTAATGAGTGTAATAACGATCGTTCTGATGAGCTCCTTCTCAGGGTGGTAGTTTAGAATAACTAGCTCCATTCTAATTTACTTGCAACGGTTTTACGGCTTATAATGTACAATTTTAACGATTGATATTTTCGATAATTAATAAATAGTAAAAAGTTGAAATTTTGAAAGTATACATTGAGACAAATTCAACATCTTACAAGACTATGGTTAATCTTACCTATTAATCAATTATCATATTAGATGATTAAAACAGAAATGTATGAATAGTGTAAAAGTCCAATTATTACAAGTAATTTCGAACGAAGGAAGTAGGTAGTTTGGGTGGAATTCTTCATATCTTCAAGAAGAAAGACAAAATCTAACGAACACCATAAGGAAATACTTAAGATGGATATGATATTCTTTCTTATTACAAATGATTATATGCCACTAGCAACAACATAGTTTAGAGTTTTCTCTGCAACAAAAAAAAAATAAAAAAATAAACTATATTAAATATATAGACAAATTCAATAATGTAGTTGTCAAAACATATCATATTTGTACATTGTAAATTGAATAATAAAAAGGCCTCTCGTTTTACAATACAGATGTCGACTAACTGAAATTTTGATGCTTTAGTTTTGGAAGACTAATATTCAAAGTTTGAGATCAAATTTTATCTACAGGAAAAAACATACTTTATTTCATGCATAATCCATAGATGGCTAGTTTGTGTTAATTGTGTATACAGGGTTTCTGGGAGGAGGAGTTTAGTGAAAAGAAGTGGAAGATCATAATGACAATCTATTTGCTCCAATAAAAGAATCATCATGTAAAAGTCGTTGACAATAGCCTTCGATTAACCTTCAAACATCAGTTCTTACCAACTCCAACGTTGACCTTGTTATTGGCTACTTTATTTGTTGAATGACTCTGGGAATGGCAAGAAAAGCCATATGCAAATAGATCCAAAAGCAACCACTAACAGCCTGTTTGATAAGCGGTAATGATGACGAACTTTAGTGTAATATTGCAAGGAATTCTACGTCGATATCCATGGTAATGTAACTTCATCTTCAAACATGCATCTTTCTTCATAAAAAAAACAATAATTAAAGCTCCAAACCACATTCCGAAGTGGTAAGAGATAGTTATGGAATTGCATGAAGAATGGAGATGTTTTAGGGATGGACAAAAATTACCATGGACAATGACATGAGACTTCCATTACAAGATTACACTAAAGTCAGTTACCATTACGCCATCCGTTGCCATCCACCAAACGAGCAGTAAGTTCTTAAAAGAAAATCTTTGGTGCATGAAGTCTTTCAGTGAAAAACCACAAAATATATGCAACTGGTTTCCAGGTAATAGTCTTCAGATGTAACCCGAGTTCAAGAAAACTGAAAACAAGCATTGCATATATTTTAATAATACAAGCATTGCATATATTTTAATAATGCAAGCATTACAAACTGGTAAGCAAGACCAGATTCAAATAATGTACAAACAATAGTTAAAGAATCATGTCAACTAAATTTGAGTACAGCAGAGGAACACACATACTGCTGAATAGCATATTCTGAATATACCAACTACATACACAACAACGTTGAAGTGTCAATAGAGATCTAAGATTTCTTTGGCTCTGATGTGTCCGCTTGGGTGGCCACTTCGCACCGGAGACTGTTTTCTCTCTTGTAAGGAACCTTTGCACCCTGAAACAAAGCAAGATTTGGGTATTTCTTTATGAACCTAATTCTCGAAGTGTGTTAGCTAAAAAAGGGGGCACCCACAACAAAAGCCAACTCAAAAGGAACTTGCTTGTATCTAAAGTCTACACGGAATCAGTAAACCTATGTGACTTGGAGTTTTCATTTTACCTCAAGAACCCATGTTTGGTCCTGGACATTCTGACAAGGATATGGGCACTTTCACTTTTTTAAGGCCAATAATCAATATCATGGAAAACTTTCAAAAATAGCTCAATAGACCACTTGTAACCATGTTGGAGACAAGTAACTGAGTCTAAGTACAAGTAAACTGAAGTTCGCCTAGCTTCTCTATAGTATGAATTTCATTGACATGCCAAGAGCAAAGTTGTTTTCTGTGGTGAAGCAAAGTTACAACTTGGAGACATTCAAAGGCAAACACACAGAATGATATACGTGCAGACTAACATATGAAACTGGCTGAAAGCTGCACAACTTTGATCACCTTAAATCATTCATCATGAAAGTTAACATTAAGATCCTATAGTTAAGTGAGGATTTTATCAGCACATCCTGCTGCTTGAATGAACCTAGGATACTTCACTTTGGTTGTTTACTGTAAACAGTCATCTAGACAATCTTCCTTTCATGCTTTAATTACAAACCACAGGCCAAAGCCCTCCATGGATGATTAGCAATCAGCATAATGATCACAATTAAAAAATGACAAAATAACTCATACTACATTAATAGGAATCCCACGAAGGCAAGGTTTGAGAAATCCAAGTGTACACAACCTTACCACTCTAGCCAGTGTAAAGTGTAAACCAGTGTGAAGGCAAAAATATAGACAACATATAAACAAATAACTAAACAGGAATAAATCCAGATGGTTTACAAGCTGATCAAAATAAACTTACTTGAAATATTGTTCCGAGTTTCTTCAATGCTTTTGCACGTGACTTGAGAACATCCTTTGAAACAGTACTATCCCTAAGAACCTACAAGGAACAAAGATCCTATAAAACCACCACTACCAGGTACTGGATTTTCATCTAAGCAGCAATCTCACCAATTCTGGCCTCAATTCATTTCACGTAAATTTCTATCTGATTTCCAAAGTAGTGTCAACCAGAAAATATATGGAATCTAATAAGAAAATGCAAGAGACTATAAATAAACTGGAGCATGGTTCAGAAGTGCCTACGGCAATGTATTGGTAGTTTGGCACTATTCCAAGAAAAGCATACTCATAACGACTTTCTTTTTGTGACGTAAGGAGTACATTATACTGTATGTGTAAGAACAAGAAAAGCAAACTCAAATAGCTCACAGCACATGTTAGTTCAGAAAGAAGTATAACTACTGGTCTGAATAATATGATGAAGCTTTTCATAGGACTCATACTACCTCTTCTAAGTTCACAAACACTCATATTTGCCCAAAATGTATATGAGGCCATCTGCTCGGTTACCCCCTTCTCAAAGTCTGCTTATGTAGATTGCTTCAATCTGGATGCTTATCGTTTATATCTTTTATTTTTGCATAAAGATGTCAAAAAACAATCCCCATAGCCCTCGCAAACAGTAATATAAATATACTCACTGCTTGGCAGACACGTGACAAGGTTGTCTCTATATCAATGACGTTGAGCTGCCAAAGGGAATTTAACATGGCATCTTTCTTCTCTTCCATGGCTTTCATCAAATTCTCTTCTTTGTTCTCTCCTTGACTCAACCGCTTTATATCCTCTTGTATTTGAATCAATGAAACAGCTCCTAAGTACCAAAAGCACATAATAATTGGACATCATAAGATTCTAAATAAATAAAAAATAAGAAATAAAAAGTCTACAAATTCTTAATTTTTTACCTGAAGCTGCCATCACCTGTGACTTTATCTGGTGTCCTTTGTCACGCACCCATTCTGCTAGAAAGGGTACGTTTAAGAACTTTTTGTCCTTTCCAATTTCTTTGGCAGATTGTCTTGTATAAATATAACCAATTGTGTGCAGCATGGCCTCACCAAAAACTGTATATGGTGATCAAGAATTACAAAACTACATATAAAAATGTAACTTAGCAATCAATTCTGAAGCAAGTAAGAATAGACAATACTTCAGAGTAAGAATAGACAATACTTCCGAGTATCTTTCCATGATATAGAGTCAAATCAGAAATTAACTAAGCAGTAAAGAAGATAACAATAAGTGCAAAAGGGTAATATACATGTGACAGAATACAAGTATCCAACGTCAAAATAAGAATCAGTAATGCTTCTTCCTAAGCATACTAACACATTAGTACACGATACAATGCCTGTGAGTGAAGCTATGCCCTTAAAAGGGAGAGTGGAGTTCATTAGCTTCCATTAGATCTCAATATCATAAAGTGGTCAAAGTCTTCTTTCCACATTGGTAGCACTCATCAAAAACATATTCCTTTTTTATATATTTAGTTGCATTCACCCAACGAATTATTGATTTTCTAATGTTCTTCTATGTCTTCCTCATCTAATAGAACTGCCTTTCCAGTTGATAATTAATCACTAGTAGGGTCACACATCACAAGCTTGAATCAAGTAATCCTTTGTCACAAACTCATAATGGTTATTTCTTTCACTACAGTGCCACCTTACAGGGACATCAAGGTAAGAAGCAATGTTCTATGCCACCCTGTCATATAGTCGATAAACAACCCAAGCAACAACAAACTAGTATGCATCATATATCTACACAATCTTATCCCAAAGCAGTCTTTAGACTATTATAGAGCTTGTTTCTATAGAAGGCCAATAGATCATTACAAAGGAAAAGGAACGAAACAAGAAAGACAGTAAAGAAATTCCCCTTTTTTCTGGTTTCTGAAATGAGATCGAGAAAAGAATAAAGTAAGGTTATATAGAGTAAAAGCTGAAATTTGAAAGCACTAAAGCTGAAATGGTGGAGGCGACAGACGGTGGAATGAAAAGAAAAGTACGAATAAAAATAGGATGATAACTATATAATGAAAACGGAGAACAATAGAAGAAAAGAGGGGGGGGGGGGGGGGGGGGGGGGGGGGGGGGGGGGGAAGACAGCAAGTAAATTAAACATAAGGAAAAGGGGGTTGAGAGAAGAACATGTTCCCTACAAGCCTATACACTAAAGAAAGGAGTTATCTCGTACTTGTGGTCAACTACCTGAATCCTACCATGCAACTACTTTGTATGGTGAAGCATCTCCTACATGACCGCCAGAGTCCAGGCTGACTAGATCCGACATTATAAATTACAAACTATTTAGAACCTTTTGACCAAGTCTACCTCGCCAAACCCATTAAAGTACATAAAATGCTCTGTAATATTTCTCATCGGGTGATTGAGCCAAAAAAAAATCACAGAGAAACATCTAAAATTACTGTCTTCAGTGAAAACATGGACAGTGAATTCAGAACTCGATAACATGTCGCAGTCACCAACTTCAATGAATAACAACAAAATAGTGGAAAAATATAAACATGTATACCAGCTTTTGAGAGATTAGATGCTTCTGTTTTTGCCCAATCCACAAACTCATCAATACGACCTTCAACATATGGTTGAAGACGATCTTTTAAATTCCCTATGAGTCTATCCTGCCTTTCCTGTTGCATGGTCTGTGACGTAATGCAAACCAAATTAGTTCTGCTTTAATGCTTGAATTTAATATTTAAGACAGGTAACAACAGCAGAATGACATACCTTCATCTTTTCCTGAATTTTCTGCCTCCTGAGTTCCTCAGGAAGCTGGGAATCCTCTTCAAACTCAAGACCTGCTACAGATGCCAACGCAAGTTGACCAATATAATCTTCAAAAAAGTCACTTCCAAACAGCATCCCAAATACTGCTGCTGGATCTACCATGGCATCCCTGAGAAGGATAGTAGAAGACTAATGAGTAAAACATCCACTTCAAGGTTCAAGGTACAATGACAGGCTGACAGCATGAGACAGCCACACAATATTTCTGTGACCGGGAGAATTTAAATGCTAAATAGACTAATAAGCGAATAAAATTACTGGATAGACTAATAAGCGAATAAAATTACTCATAATCAGTTTTCTAAACCATATATTAGAGCAATTTACCAACATCTTCCTTACAACTGTAACACTTACTGAGGTACACCTGTCTTTCCATATTTGTCATATGCCTCGCGTTTTTCAGTATCACTTAATACTTGATAAGCCTCACCAAGTTCCTGCATTTCAACAAAGAACGTGAGTTTAGGAAAATCCAATCCATCAAGACGAAATGAAGAAAGACTTCCAACATTCAAATGGTTCTAGTTCCAGCTTAACAAATGTTAGCATCTTTGCCACTTAAACTAAAGAAGAAACTTCAGCGCCTCAAACATGGGATTAAAAATAAAAAATAATATAGATATATTCTATGTCCCACGCTCATCTCTTACTTACAGTTTTACACTGAGGACACGGAAACACCATCGGATATCATACCTGAAACCTGTGGGCAGCTTGTGGATCTCCAGGATTTTTATCAGGGTGAACGATCCTTGCCTGAGGGCCAGCAAAATTATAATTAATAATGAACATATATGATTATGAAAATTGAAGATCCCCCATGAGGGACCTATTTAGCTGAGGAGTCAACATACAGCAGTTCTCGAACCGAATAAAATCAGTTCCCAAGCATCCTTACTGATTACGGTGCAATTTTAACCAAAAGGAAGCTGTCAATAATTAACAGAAGGTTGCAAAACTTGTCTACTAGTATGTAAAGAATCAGCAAGGTCATCCTGTCTGAGCTTTTTTTATAAGTAGAAAAAATGCATTAGCATGCGAGAAGTTAACTACAGAATTACCAGTCTCTTACTTGAGTGCATCAAAAAAATGCAATTAAAGTTGTGGGCCTATGGCTATGATCCATCTGCAGTTGACATACATAGTGGATTTAAAACAACATTAAAATTGCTTCTTATGGAGAATTTCCTTCGTTCAGATGTTTGTATTACTTATCAAATGCAAAAAGAAGTAAATGCCTGTAACAAGTGCACCTGTTCTTCAAAAACATTAAAGGAAGATGACTCGTTATTGATTGTTCTAATCCCAGGATTTAGCCTGTCTAGATATGATTAATTATATGCCCACATGTTCAGAAAGAAGTTTAACCCTGGAGAAAGATCACAATTGATGGCACTCTTTTTATATAGGAACATCGTATCAAAAATGTTTTTGGAAAGCAACTTCAAGTAGCTTTAATGATAGCCCGTTGAGATTTTCACCTAGCTTATGATTCTAGCAGTGACGCCACATTGGCAAGATGCTTGAAAAAAAACATAGTTAATTGCTTTTAGATCCAATTTTGTTCAAATCAACAGAAGCTAGCTGGTATCAGTTGAAAATTTGATGTCTTCAGCACTCCATCATCTACAACTTCTAGCCAATTCAACAACTAATTTAACCAAATACTTCTAATACAATCAGCTAGTTTATCAAACTGTCAGCTATCAGCTAGCATTTCATCCATCCTACCAAACAGAACGTTAATCTTCATATTCTTACTTCTTTCTTTTCTTTTTCTTTTTTCCTCATTCTGTACTTCAAATTGCTTGCCTGCCACATATTCATTTTTCGCATGTTTACCGCATATGTATACCACTTCACTTTCCATTCTCCACCTCTACTAACCTGGTTCTCGTTCTACTTCACCATACTTTCATGTTGACATGCATCTGGCACTATAATACTCCTACCTCAATATGATCCTTAGTGAGAAAATGTAGAAAAGCTTGAGAAGTTGGAATTCACATTGGAATTCTCAAAGCTGAAATTACATAGGTTTCCACTGATTATGCTTATATTTAACAGCAAAATTTTTTCTTATCTTCTTTGGAGGGGAGAAGTTATACATAATTGACACAGCCAACTTGATGGCTACGCAATGCTTAAAAATTATCTAGCAACAAGTCAGCTCTTTGCGAATTAGGAGCTGCCTAAATTACCACTGTCTGTCGCAGCTGAATCAAGTGCTTCTAAAGACAAAAATCAATTAAGCTCAAGCCTAATGGAAGGGTAGAGAAACAATCATGGCTTGAAGAAGCCGAGTTAATTAGACAAAAAGGCCAATTCAGTAATTTTACCAAATTCAGCTTAAAACTTTGCACCAACTTCAAGCGCAATAGTCTCGAGATTGGATATTGATATCACACATCCCTCTACGCCCGGGCTTAACCTTCTACCTTCTCATAGTAGATCAACCGAATAATCCTAAATTTCTAATCCAAAGCAAATTCTAAAATAGGATGGGTATATATATTAAGACGACCAAACTCAACCCCATTTCTCATCAAGTAAACTCGTATCCATTTGAAAGTTATCCCTCAACCTCCGTGTAAAGTTAGCTCATAAGAAGCGCTCCATATCAATAAATTCACTTCTTCCTTGTTGAACACCTGTCTATTCCTATAACTATTGGTAATTCACATTATCGGTGATCACCCTCTTAAATCTTAACACCCCCATACAATATGATTCATGACACTAACACTTCAAACTAGACCAAAATTTCAGCAACTACTTAAAAGAAGGCAATAGTTGAATAACTAGATGTTGGGCTGTGGCCCAATTTTTATTATAATGGCCTCCAAGTACCTATTCTACCCATCTTTAAAAAAAAATGCCCACTATCTATGTCGGTACACATAGCTCCATCTGACTTGGTATTAGAAGACCAAGATTTTCTTTGATCATCATGACTTCTCTAGAAATCAAGCTATCTAGTATCTAAGTTGGAGCAATTATGTCTCCATATATTGGAGCATTGGAGAATTCTAGATAATTTGGGATGCATCTTGACTGACTTAATCAAGCAAATCTTAACGGACTTTCTTCACTTATAAATATGGCCATTGGGTTAATTTTGCATCATCAACCACCATGCATGAAGCCATACTAACTACACAAGCCTTCCAATACAATTCCTCCTTGCATCACTAAAATCTCCTATTCCACTATTTCTTGTCAACTACTCCTCTTAGAGTTTGTACTAATAGTGAGAGTTATAAATGTATTATTCACCCTAATAATTTAGGGCTCTTGTACTCAATTACCAGGTACTCGTCGTCGTTAGATTTATTTACCTCGTATCTTTCCCATGTTAATTGTGTGCCCATCTATGTTACCTTTGTTAGGAATACGTAACGTAGGCGCTAACAAATCAAGCAATCGAAGTATAATATACGGATGAATTAAGAAATAAAGCAATAAAGAACGCACGAAGATTTAACGTGGAAACCCTTAAATAGGGAGAAATCACGAACATTGCACTAGACTTTGAATATGAGATGATGATACAAGGAGAATTTTTAATCTCTCTTGACTCTCTAATCTCTTTGTAGGTTCTCTAATCTCACTCAGCATATAATGAATAAAAGGCTCAAACATATTTATAGTAAGGTTAAAACGCAAAACCTAATGCAATAGGAAATAGAATCCGAGTAGAAAAACAAGTAAAATCTCGTAGCCACGGAACACCACGGTCAAGCTGTGGCCTTCCTCTCAAGCCACGCGCAGCTCGTGAACTTGAGTTGTACAAAGCACCAAAGAAACTCCTAGACAGTGAACTCCACGGGCAGGCCGTGCTGTTCAACACCACGGGTAGGCCGTGGTCTTCTACTGTTCATGCTTTGATCCATTGTTGTGCTTCCCCAAATGCTCTAACTTTAGTGCAATGTTGTAGCTCAACACAACACGCACACACATGGCACAACAATACCTTAGCTTGTTCCTTCACCTACTCGCTTCATGATTCCTCTTCAACACACCTTACCACCTTTCTTGCCATATCTCTATTTCTATTTATCTTCCCGATCTCTACATCTTTCCTCCTCCTCGCACTTACAACCCTAACACTAGATCATTTAGATATCTTTTCCATGTTAAATTATGTATCCATCTAGGTTACCTTTCTTGCCATATTTCTATCTCTATTTATTCTTCCCAATCTCTACATCTTCTCTTCCGCTCACACTCACAACCCTCTAACACTAGATTATTGTACCTCAAGAGGACCAAACATTCATTACCACTTAAACAACATGCAAATAATCTCAATAAACACTACCACAAATACAAAGTCAAAATTCATCCAAAATCTTCAAAATAAGAGCATTAATTGAAATCAAAATGCGCTTGCCTTAACGTAGTAAGCCTTCTTGATATCCGTTGGCGTAGCATCAACACCAACTCCAAGTAAATCATAGTACTCGGTTTCCTTCACCATTTTCTACTAAATTTCCTACATAAAAATGCAATCATTACTATTTTCGAACACAATAAAATCGTAATCAGACACAAATAATTGAAATTTTCAATCAATTTCTAAGAAAATTGACCTCGAAAAATAGCTTACGAATCGAATATTAATTGTAAACAGAAATTTCTTGCTTTAATCAGCAGGAAAAAAAATTAAGAAAATATAAAAATTAAAACTAAAACTTACCTGAATTCGGCTTTTCTTTCTGATTGAATTATAGAATATGATTAAGAATGATGATTTTGATAATAATAATGGTGATAAAAAGTGTGGAAATTGAGGAAGAATATATCGAACTTCAATGGAAGATAGAATATAGATCTGTTTATTATCTGGAATTTGTTTCTGTCTCTTTTTGTTTTTGTTGTAATAGAGAATAAAACGACGTCGTTGCTATAAAACAACAAAACAAAATAGTCAATGGGAGTTGGGACTATGGGAGGAAGAGACTAACGGGTTAACATGTCAAAGATCCGGATACATAAAACCAAGTTGTGAGCAAAATGTTGTGACTTGTGACTCGAAAGTCGAAAGTGCCCAAATGCACTCGGACTTGGGTAATTTGGATTTATTGGGCTAAAAGTTTGACCTGGTTTATTCTTAGACTTGACTGACTCATATGTCATTACATATATACTGATATATTAAAAGGCGTTCCTAAGAATGTCTATGTCATGTGGCACTCTACTTTAATACTCTAATGCAAGTTATGCAACACTAGAAAGGTAGAAGTCGTGTATCTCTGGAGGTTGATTGTTGTTCACGTTTGTTTTTTCCAGTTCCTATAAATATCAGTGTTCTGGTATTGGTTGAAAACACATAAATACACATCTTCCTCTTCTTTTCCAGTTTCACTTTTCTAGGCAATATTATTCAACGTTCTCAATCTGATTTTCTATCGACACCGAAAAGGGTTTGTATATCCCTGAAGGTTGATTGTTGTATGTCGTGTGTTGTAGCTAGTGGCGGAGCCACATCGCAAGTTGTGGGATCAATTGACCCCACTCAAACCTAAAAAATATGGAACTTTCTCCTAAATTTTTTGAGATTTTGGTGTATCTCCTTATAAATTTAACTATTTGATTCTTCTAAATTTCATCATTTTTATTTTAACCCCACTGAATATATTTTCTAGATCTGCCATTGATTGTAACGGGACAAATTCAACTTTAAGACAATGTTTAATTCACGCTACAATTGTCAGATAAGTTTTTTTCTATTCGTTACCAGTTTACGTTCCTACACTTGCCAAACCAGGCCCAAATGCAAGTCACCATGAAACTATCCTCTACCAAAGTAATAATACTATTTGGTATTTGCTTGGTTAATGAGCAAAAAGGCTTGAGTGGAAAAAAATTTATCTATCCAGTGGGTTAACAACTCACTACTAATAAAAATAAATAAATAGTGGGATCCAACTCATCAGTTGTAATAGTTTTTTAATGCTCTATTTCTAATGGGTTAACTATCCACCGGGTAGATGTAACATTGTCCGACATGGCCCAACTTAAGCTTGTGTTTCCTCGTTATGGTAAACTATTATGTTGAACATTGGCCCCCAAACGAGGAAATGGTCTAGGTCAACTTATTGGGGTTCGTGACTAACTTCACGAGTTGTCAACTTCCACTTAACAATAATCAAGATTTAAAGACAAAAAAGTGGAACGAAAAAAGAAAAACTCTTAGCATGCACGTAAAGTATACTCTTATTGTGTCTACTGATCATAATGTCTTCGCATTGTTATCGTAATGTGCGCTTATTACAAGCACATAAGAGACAATCTGAAACATGCTTAAATTATTTTAGCTTAGCTTAGTTTAGCTTTACAATCTAAAAGCTTTAAAGCTGGTTTAGTTTTGCAGAACAAATTGGTGCAATATTTGTTGATACGCGTAACTGCCGGGTTGTTAACAGTACAGAATAGATTCTCTTTGAAAAAGTATCAATGTTTCCTATAATGTGTAGGTATATTTCATTTATGTATGAATTTGACTACTATCTTATCTGGTTAAATTTTACACCCTTCATCCTCTATTGATTGTCCAATTATTATTTTCCTATACTTTGTAAAAAGTTGTATTCATTGGTAAATACTTTTGTTTTTTCCTGTATAGGAGTGTAAGATATTATAGACCACATCACCAAAATAGAAAATGGGCAAAGTTTTAAGAGAAATTAGTATTTGGGTTCGGGTGTTGCTCCGGGTTGGTACTGTTTTTCAAGTTTGATATGCATTTTTTTCCGTTTTCATTAAAATATATTAAGGAAAAGTCAATATTTAAAAGGTACAAATATAATGATGTGGGCGCTTAAAACATGATTAAAAGTCCGTACTATAAATGAGGTCGGTGATCGGAATTCTAACATGTTTATGATCTCATTAACAAAATATCACATGACCTTTGAACAGAAATGTGAGAGTTTAACCATCAATCCAATACAATTTCAATGTTTTATATTTAAAATTAAAACATAATAAAATCTATCCCCAAATTCTTATATTAGTTTTTTCAAAACAACTTATCATGCCATAAAATCAATTTTTCAAGTTCGCACTAGTCAAAAAAATTATGACAAACTAATAAAATTAATTATGAAATTTATGAATAATAATATATTTAATAATTGTAATTGACCCGAGACATAGCCTAACCAAAATAGTGGAACAAAATGTATATTTTTCAATGTTTTCAGGGTGATAAGAGAAAAAATAAATGTAAACGGAAAATAAAATGCAATACCAACATTGTAATAAGTCCTTTCTTTATTAAATTTTACATGACAGCATACTTCATATTGGTATGACTTGGAGTCTTGGACTATCCAGTCACACACACAACAACAACACAAAAAAAAAAAAAAAAAAACTTGAAATATGGCGTTCGTAAAATTTTCTTATTAAAGGTTTTCTACAGCTTTTCTGCTAGTTGACCGATGCTGTACGCGGAAGAAAATACCTGGGCCGACAGTTACATATAAACGGCCCATTTCCATATTATGTTATTTTCCAAAAAAAACATAATAAATAAAACAAATAATTTTCTCTATTTTTATTTTTTGAAGCGAAAAGTCATCCATTGATTTGAATCCATAAGAAACATCTATAACAGATATCAAAAACTAACAAATATAAATCAAACTGAAATAAACATAATTTTAATATGGCAAAACTACGATCATTGAGTAAATCTTGGACTGAAAAAAACCTTGTAATTCTCATCGTTGTCTGACGTAGCCTTATGTGAGGGGGTCTGTTCTCTTCGGCATAAAATAGCTGTACTGAACTGAACTGAACTGATCTGAACTGAACTGAATTGAACTGAATTGAATTGAATTGAACTGAACTGAACTGAACTGAAATGAAATGAATAGTGATATGTGAGAGTAAAATATTGTCAAGAGCTGAGCTGAACTGAACTGGTCTGAACTGAACTGATCTGAATTGAACTGAACTGAATTGAACTGAATTGAATTGAACTGAACTGAAAATAAGTTGGGGAGAACAGGCCCGTAATATTGAAGTGAAACCGAATTTTATTCATCTTATTGTAGAATACGTGCTGACTTTTTTACAGCCCAAAACAATTTTCAATCAAAAAAAAAACCTTTAACTCGAAACTCTACATCTTGTGATTTAACAAATACATAAAAAGTGCCTGACAAACAAACCCACCATGATAAACTTGGCTTTCCTTAGTGGATAACTAAGCTCGAATATTAATCTTATAAGCATTTTTTTGCTATCAATGAATGAGCACTTTATTTATTTTTAAGCTTGCTCTTTGATAAATGGAGAAAATAAATTGTAGACGTAACTCCTATAATATCATAAACGATAAACCTTGTCATAATAAAGTTGTTTCCATACCAAACTCCAACTACCTAGATATTCGCCTTGTTTGGTAATTGGCGGTTGGTTGTTGGCTGTTGGCTGTTTTATGTGGTTGGTTTGACTGACTGTTTGCATTGACTGTTTGTGTTGGTTGTTTGACTATTTTTATTTTATAAACATGTTTGGTAAAATTGTTTTTGGATGTTGACTGTTACACTATAAAATGATCATTATGGGCATTGATTTTTTTTTCATCCAACTTATGCCATAAGGGTATATTTGTAATTTTATTATTAAAAAGCCAACAGCCAAGGAAGAAAAGCTACTTGGAGTAGCTTTTGACTTTTGGCCGAAAAGCCAACAAAAAAGCCACAAAACAAACATGGAGTTCACTCATGGTACACTCGGGTGTACCATGAGCATGGTACACCCAGGGGTATTTTTGTAATAAATTAGAACTTCAGGTGCTCATTTGACACCAAATTTACTCATTTACTCATTTTGCTCATTTTGTAATAAAAGTGTTTACTCATTTTCTTAAATGAGCAGAAATGTTTGCTCATTTTTTCATTTTGTTCATTCGCTCATTTTGCTCATTTGGAGAAAATAGTCTTGGGTGTACCATGAGCATGGTACACCCAGGTGTACTATAAATATTCTCACAAACATGATTTTTGGTTGTTTGACCAAACTAAAAAGCTAAAAGCCAAAAGCCAAGCCAAAAGCCATTTACCAAACACCCCCATTATGGCACTTACTGAGTTTTTCTAATACTTCCTACATTTGTTTTTCCTATTTTAGCTACGTGTGTATATTAATGTACATCTTTGACCTTAAATATCTTTTATTTCATATTAAAAAATTATTATAATTAAATATTAATAAAGTACTCATCAAAATGATTTTTTGTTTTAAATTAATTTTTTGTTTTAAATTAACATTAATTCATTGATTCAAAATCATACAAAATATACAATAAAAGTCAAAACTAAACAAATACATATCAAATGAAATAAATATAATTCTAATATGATAAAACCATGATCGTTGAGTAGATCTAACACTTCTGAAAACCCTTGTCTTTCACATCGCTGTCTGATGCAACCTTTTGCAGGGGGGTGTGCCGATCTTTTGTAGTTTTGAAGTAGAACCGGATTCAATCCAAGTGATTGTAAACAAAGTCTTGACATCTGTTGCAACTCCGCACAAATTTCGATCAACAAATCAAAATGATTAAACAAGAACCACTATATATATTACATAAAATTCTCTCTATTTCTTGTTTCTCATGTTAATAAGTTGGGTCATGTCCAATAAATTAAGATAAGTTTAATTCAGTTAAGGTAAGTTTAGGGTTAAGGAGAAGACAATGCAGTCTTAAAGTAAATAATACGTATATTTTACTTTCGAATAAGATTTTGAGCCGAATTCAATATTTTTTAAAAAATTTCTCTCACTCTAAGTCCAGCTATAGTATGATGTGTCGTGCTTAGTGTCATCATAAGCCATCTTTATTCTTTTTAAAAAGTTAAAATCTTATTTAAAAAATAGATACCATGAGTAAATTAATAAATATTACATGCATCTGATGACTTAGATAACTTTGATGATGTTTTTCCAGCTTCAAGCAGGATATTCCTTCCACATTTTCAATATCTTCGATTTATTTTGACCTTACATTTTCTTTCGTCACATGAAAAGAATAATTTTGGCAAAATTACGAAAAGTCAAAACTAACACATAGCACCTCTCATAGTCATAGCTACTCTTTTCTTTTTTCTTTTACTTGTATGATTAGCTCTTCTATAGTTTTTTTAGTCCAAAACATAAAAAAAAAAAAAAGTGTTGAATTGATATAAATATTTTAACAATATAAGTTGAATTATTTGTTCAGAATAGCATGTGTAAAATAGTATACCGCCGTTCCTTTTTTACTAGTTGCAACGTTTTGCCTTATACATAATTCATATATTCTATTTTGACCATTTGTGATCGTTGTATATACAAATTTTAGCATGTAAGAAGCCGTTGGATTAATTTCAATATATGTTATCGCTTACAATATATTATGATAATATATATAATGTCAAAGTAATAATTTTTTTTATTTTTAAACATCATAAATTTCTAAATACTCTTACGTATATGATTTTATTTTGAATTTCATTATTTTTTGAAGCTGCCAACATAATATATTTTTGGAATATATAACTACAAATAAACTCCCATGTTGCAACATTATCTCTTGGCAAAATTATATAAAAGTAGGACTTATAAAATAAGACAGAATTTACGAGAAGATATTACTAAATAGAAAAATATTACAATATATTTTAAACCTCCTAATAAGGAAAAGGCTACAATTAAAAAAACAAATATTAAGAATTATCCATAAAAATATGTACAATTCTCCATAAAATTATCAAATTATATTTCCTTCATGGTAGGAGTCTAGAAGAATTCCTTCTCAAGAAGAAAGATATTGAAGGTTGTTCTTGTAAAGTGTGAGAATCCAACCTTTGTCTATAAATCATTCATGACCATTAGGCCACCCAACCTTATTCTAATAAAATTTTCAATGTAAGAATGAAGAAAATAACAATACTCTAATACTTTTTATATATGTTTCAAAATATTTTACATACTTCTCTTGACACGCTTGTTAATGCATATTTTTAATAATCAATATCTCTATTTTTTTATAAGTAAGAATTATAAAAAGTTGATATTTTTAAAATATATATGGAGACATATCTAACAAAATATCACATAACTATATTTTACCTTATAGAAAAATCACAAAAAACGATCGAAAGAGAATATGTGAATAATGCAAAAATCAAACCTTGTAAGTATTTTAAAACGGATGAAGTACCTTATTCGTATTTTTTTAAATAAGGTAAGGGTGTTTGCAATAAGAGTTTTGGAGCGAAAAAATAGTTTTGGACCACTTTTAGAGTTTTGACTAGTCAAAAACTTTAAGAAGGATGTTTGGTAAAATAGAGTTTTACAAATTAAAGAGTTTTTGGAATAAAACCTCTCAAAATGAAGAAGCTCATAATAAGAGCTTTTTCTTTAGAGGATTAGGTAAAAATATATTCAATGACTTTTTTGCCTTTTATAATAATTTCTACACATATGTATTAATATGTCTATAAATGTCATTTCGCACAAACAAATGCCAATACGCTTCTAAAAATTGGCTACTCCCTCTGTCCCAAAAATATTGCTACGTTTTGACCGTTGACACTATTCACTTGGTAACTTTGACTGTCTTTTAGTTGATATACATAAGAAAAAACATAATCATGTTGGATATTATTTGATTCGTCCCAATTTGTATCTTTCAAATATATAATTTTTATATTTTTTTCACATATTTTTCAAATATATAATTTTTATATTTTTTTCATATATGTAACTCAAGATATTAGTGTTTGAAGTTTCATCTCGTAAACTGTGAAAAAGCAAATGTAGCAATATTTTTGAGACAAAAGGAGTAATTATTAACACACATTTAGAAAAGAAAAAATTGTCAAATCAACGGTCAAATCTGATGAAGAAAAAATTAAAACTCTATCAACAAACTATAAACTCTAAAAGCTAAATTCTAAACTTTGTTTACCAAATAAATCCATCGACAAGTTAGGGTGAATAAAGGGGATCCTAAATTGCCTTGAATGAGGGCATGTTCTCCCCAACTTATTTTCAGTTCAGTTCAATCAGTTCAGCTCAGTTAAGTTCAATTCAATTCAGTTCGGTGCAGCTCAGCTCTGGACAATACTTTTAATCTCACATATCACTATTCATTTTATTTCAATTCAATTCAGTTCAGCTATTTTATGCAAAAGAGAACAAGCTTGAGTATCTTCTTCATATTTTCACTAGGTTATAGCCTTAGATTCCTTGAACTTTGAAGTACTTTTATCATAGTAGTAGTATCTGTTCTTTCCGATGGACATTACTCCGTATTCTATTGTAAAGACAAAGTACTAACAGCAACTACACTAGAACGAAAAAACCAAAGTAGCTGCAAAACCAGGCTAGGCAAACAGCATAAAAAAAGTAACTACAACAACAATACAACATTACTACTACTCTACTACTACAGTACTACTATCTATCTCCTCTCCTTCATCTCCAACCATAACTCCACGTGGCAACCAAGACAAATTCAACCTAAACATTGGGCCCCACATTCATGTAGGTTCCACTATAACACTACCTTCCCATCACCGTTCATCTACCCTTTCTCTCCTACCTTCTAGGCTTCTCTCACCCACATTATATTTAAAATTCTTATTTTTAATCTCAATTTTGCACTAAACAAAATATTACGAAAAAACTAATTGAATTATTTATGAATAATAATATACTATCTTTGTATTTTTTTTAGTTGCATCATTTGCTTTTTCACGTTTGCCGAAACGCTTCTTTGAGCGTTAATATCTCTTATTATGTATAAGTAAAAATTATAAAAATTTGATATTTAAAATCCTCGTATTGATATGAATTTAACAAGATCCTACTTGACTATATTTCTTCTTACATAATGATGCGAGATAGTTTAACGAAGTTGGTTGATGAATAGTGGCACAAAAACAATATTGCAACTAAAAAAAGACGGAGGTAGTATTTGATATTTGTAACTAACACGGGTAAGAATGGCAAAGAGCTGGACTTTACATCCGAGTCCAGCCCCGACACCCGAAAATCTGAATTCGAAAACCCGACTCCGACTTAAAATTCGAACATTCAACTTAAAATCTGAACACCCGGTTCCGAACCCGATCCGACTTATTTTTTCAGTCCATATTTTATAATAGAATAGCCTTCTATAATATAATAATCAAATCATTACAATTTATTCTAATAATCATATGGAAATTTAATATAGTACAAATAATTTAAATATTACTATTATTTTTAGCAATCATTTTTTCAATGGGAAAATCATATATAATACAATTGGTTGAAAGTCGAAGTCAAATAATAATAAATAATACATTAGTATAAAAAAGAAAAAATATTGATGGAGTCAAAGTCGAGGTCGAATTTGGATGTCGGGTTATTTGTGAGATTTGACTCCAACTCCGTCTAACTCGGAGTCGGACTTTTTCAACGGACTCGAAATACTTTTTTTCTCGGAGTCGACTCTTCCTTCGAATTGGAAGGGACTAGGGTTAAATCCGGACTGAGTTGCCATCCCTAAACACGAGACATTGCTCGGCCCCACCTCACGCAGGTCCCACTATAACACTACCTTCGAATCACAGTTCATCAACCCTTTTTTCTCTTACTTTCTCTCTCTTCAAATTACTCTCCCTCGTTTCCTTCTACTTTTTCTCTCTCTCAAATATCGCCGTCAAATTCGGGAGAATTTTATTTTCTTTCGAAACGAATTTCAATTTATACCAATCTTAAATATAAATATAATCATTCAATTGACTTCATCATCTAAACCCTAAAATATCATATCATCGTAATTTTTGTTATTGTTAGTAATAATTGTGGAGAATTATTATTATTACATCGAAAACTCTGAAAATTTCAGCTTCTTCTAAATTTGGAATCTTTTTATCTTCTTCAATTTTTACTATATCAATCCTATCTTTTTCTCTCTCCTCCTTAAATTAGCACCGACAATTCAGATCACTTGATATTTCTCTCACTTTTTCTGTGATCTTGATATCACCTTTTTTTTTGAGGTATAGGGTTTTGAAATTTTCATCGTTAATTCCTTTGATTTTTCTTTTTTTTTTTGATTTTTTTTTTGTAATTGAGTTTTAGGGTTTCGAATTTTGACGAATTTGGGGGTTTATTGATTATAAATGCAGGTTAAAGAAAAATTCGGAAAAGGAGGATCGTCGATTTTAAGGGGCTCCGGTGATGCTTAATTGACCGTTATAATTTTAAACGGAAAATTGGAGAAATGTCGGGACCTCTTGATCGATTTGCTCGACCTTGTGAGTTTTCTAATTTTTTAATTTTTTTTTATGGATTCTTTATTATATTTCTGGAAATTTCTTTTTTTGGCTGAATTTTTAGGTGTTTTTTTTTCTTATCCTAATTGAATTTTTAGTTAAACTTTTGTTCATATTAGAATTAGGGTTTTTCTTTTTGATTCAGTTAATCGTAGCTTTGTTTCTTTTTTTTGTGAAATTATAGAAGGTTACATAAATTGATACTGTATATCCTCTTTTCTGGGATATTGTGAAATGAAGAAATTATGAAGAATTTTATTTTCTTGTTTTCTTTTTTTGCTATTTTTGTTTGTTTGGTGGTGGTGGTTGGGACCTGGGGGTGAAGGGTAGCTGGTGAAGATGTCTCACATTGTTGTCAATGACAATTATATGTGGGTTGAATTGACAAAATATCTAGGTTAGCAGTTGTTTATGATGGGCCAAAGATATGAAGCTTGGATATACTGATTTAGGTTTAATATACGGCGATTGATGGCATTGTTAGCCTTATGGCTTGGCAGCAATTTTGCTGTTCTAATCGTCTGATATGGAGGTGAACAAGGTGGCCTAATACGAGCTTTGTTGAGGTAGTTATGTGAACCTCATGAATGCATTGGCTGATGCTCGAAGGACTTGTTTTTTTCATGACCAACAAACGAAGGGATTTCGCGCCACTTTTGTTTTCTTTTCTTCTTACCTCGGAGCTCTGCAGCATTTATTAGATCATTTTCATTAGAGGTTTTGCATTCTTTGTTAAAATTGATGTTCATGCTGGAAGAGGTATGAAATTTATTTCTCTCAATGTTTACGAATGTTTGAGCTCCTCGTTTTAGTTTTCTTTATTGGCAACTTGTTGATTGAAGATTCTTCAATCCCTAACTTCTTTCAAAATTTTGTTAAAGTTGGGACCATTATGAGATATCAGGATTATAGATATGTTAAGTCTCAAGTTATATATTTCAAGTTATTAAATTATTGTAATATAATTTTGGCTGAGGAATCATTTCCCATTTGCACTAAATTCATCTACTGCCTTTTTGCCATTTTTTAATCTATTACAGGTTTTGAGGGATTCTCCGGACACGATGAGAGAAGGGAAAGAAAATCTGATTTCGAGAACTCGGAGGATGAGAGGAGGTCAAGGAACTGGTCTTTGAAGAAGAAGGCAATGAATGCTTCGTCCAAATTAAAACATTCTCTTAAGAAAAAGAGTAGCGGCAGAAGGAAAAGTGATGGGCGTGTCAGCTCAGTTTCAATAGAGGATATACGAGATGTAGAAGAGTTGCAGGCTGTTGACGCATTTCGACAAGCATTGTTATTGGATGAACTTTTACCCAATAAGCATGATGATTATCATATGATGTTGAGGTGTGGTGGGCTGTCTTTTATGCTCTTGGCTGTCTTTTTTTTTTATCAACTATGCATGGAGATAGCTGGACAATTTCTGCAACTTTTGTGCAGGTTCCTTAAAGCTAGAAAATTTGATATTGAAAAGGCAAAATGCATGTGGGCTGATATGGTCAAGTGGAGAAAGGAATTTGGTGTTGATGCTCTTGTGCAGGTAATAGCTTTTGGGTCACATCTATCTTGCTAATTCTTGTTTGTATCAACCCTATGATCTCTTTCTGTTTCAAGTTTCTGGTTATTTCACTTCTCTAAGATGGTTTTATCTCATGGCTCCAGGAATTTGAGTTTAAAGAGATAGATGAAGTCTTGAAGTATTATCCCCATGGTTATCATGGTGTGGACAAACAGGGTAGACCTGTTTACATCGAACGACTAGGAAAAGTTGATCCAAACAAGCTCATGCAAGTAACTACGATGGATCGCTATATAAAATATCATGTTCGAGAATTTGAGAAAGCCTTTGCAATTAAGTTCCCAGCTTGCACCATTGCTGCAAAGCGGCACATAGATTCAAGCACTACAATCTTAGATGTTCAGGGTGTGGTATGTCGTCTGCATTTATCTTCTTTTTCCGCTTATTTTTTCGAGGAATGTTTTGTTTGAGTATATGGCTAGTTGTATAATTCTGTTGATGCAAAATTCAGGGTCTGAAAAACTTTACCAAGTCTGCTAGGGAACTTATAACACGACTGCAGAAGATTGATGGTGACAATTATCCTGAGGTATGTTCCAGAACTCATTGCTGAGAAGGAATTAGCTTTTTCTCCTTATGTGCAGTAATTATAATTATACTTGTTTTCTTTTGCAGACCCTGTACCAGATGTTCATTGTTAATGCTGGTCCGGGATTTAGGCTACTGTGGAACACTATTAAGTCTTTTCTGGATCCAAAAACCACCTCAAAGATTCATGTATGATGCTTTTACTGCCTCCCTTTATTTACATATCGTTATGCCCTTCCTTCTATAGGAGTTCTTTTTTATAGTATTGATGGGAAATTGTTTCCATAGGTTCTTGGTACCAAGTTCCAGAGCAAATTACTTGAAGTAGTCGATGCCAGGTAATATCTTTTGTCTTTCTTTATGATTTATATCTCTTGGTATGGAGCTTCCCTTGCAGCATGTAGAATGCTATTGAGTGCAGTTTTCCTCATGGAATACTACCATATGCAGTGAGTTGCCAGAATTCCTTGGAGGGACTTGCACTTGTGCGGAGCAAGGAGGATGTATGCTGGCTGATAAGGGACCTTGGAAGAATCCTGAAATTTTAAAGGTTTGTCTTGCAGAACTTCTTTTCTTGCATCCGTCTCTTTAGAGGAGAAAGTACAAGTGACGTAGAATGCTTCTGATTACCTTGAGAAAATTTGTGTTTTTTTCCTTAAAAATAATCAACTTTGCATTTTCATTTGCCACAGATGGTTCTTAATGGTGAGCCGCGGCGTGCAAGACAAGTTGTTAAGGTCTTGAGCAGTGATGGAAAGGTTCTTGCTTATGCTAAGCCCCAATTTCCAATGGTATGAATATTTATTGCTTGAACTGAATGAAGCTTCTGATGTTTGAGTCATTGGTTTGAGTTTATGACGTATCCTTAAACAGCTGAAAGGGAGTGATACATCTACTGCTGAGTCGGGATCTGAAGCGGAAGATATTGCGTCACCTAAGGCGGCAATGAATTACTCACATTTGAGATTGACTCCTGTTCGTGAAGAGGTGAATTTTCAAGTGTCAACTTGCTTTAATTTCATTTAATAGTTTTAGTTATACTGTTAATCCTTGTATAACGCCACATGTTGAACAATTTCTCTAAATTAAATAGATGTATTTTTTCACTTCTTTTGCTGTTGTTACCATGTAGGTCAAGGCAATTGGAAAGACAGGCTTTGCTGGCAGCTATTCGGGTTATGACGAGTATGTACCCATGGTGGATAAACCCGTTGATGCTGGTTGGAAGAAGCAATCATCAATTCAAAGATCTTATTCTTCTAAAGGTCAGCTGGTTTGCAAAATTTGACAAAGTTATGCTTCATCGATGTATCATTCTTTTTGCATTTGGATTTGCAATGACTTTATGATGTTAGATTTCCCTTCTCCTCTTCTGGGCTCATTTGGATTTGTATTTGGATTTGCAATGACTGTATGATGTTAGCTTTGTACTTAATCTGTGATACTATAGGGTTATAATTAATGTTGAGCATATCCTTGATCATCCTGCCACTTCAGTATTTCTGCAGTTTTTGCTTCTTTGGCCTTCTTTGAATAGAAATCTTTAATGGGCTTCAGTTGCTAAAGGGAAAATGCATGGGGACATAGAAAACACGTCGGTTAAATATAATGTGAATTCACATATCAACATTACTTTTTTGTATAACTTGCTCTAATTTAAGTTTGCAAAAAACTTTGTTTCTTGATGCAGGGATATTTCCGCAGCCGGATACGAAGAAGACTCCAGAAGGAATCCGAGACCGTGTGCTGATGATGCTTATGGCCTTTTTCATGGCCCTGCTCACAATTTTCCGGTCATTGGCAGGCCGTGTGACTAAGAAACTAACCTATGCATCGAGTAATGAGCTTAATGTGACTGACGTCACCTTAGATCCAGTTCCCCAGGAATCTCGCCCCCCTTCTCCACTTCCGGCATTCGCTGAAGCCGACTTCATGCCCAATGTATTGAAGAGGCTGACTGTCCTTGAGGAGAAGGTAGATACACTTCAATCAAAGCCTTCTGAAATGCCATATGAGAAAGAGGAATTGCTGAATGCCGCTGTATGTCGTGTGGACGCATTGGAGGCAGAATTAATTGCTACCAAGAAGGTATATCATTTGCATAGCTCATTCATTGCTGGTATCATTATATGTTGCTTTCTTGTAATATTGGATTTTGCTATCTTTTGTGAGAAGTTATACTTTTGGTTGTGTTATCATCATATTTTTCCCAATGTCATGTGTCCTTTGACCGTCAGTGGTTTTATTTGTTATTTATCTCATCCATGCCAAGTTGCTGGGAAATCATGCAGCATAATGCAGTGACAAAGTCATAAAATCGACCTGCCCGGATGTTTTTTTATTCTCAAGTCCACATTCTGACTATTCATTAGGCTCTAGTCTATGTTGTCATACCTAACGTTAGGTGAAATATATTAATATAGAATTGTCAAAAAGAAAGCTGTATATGTTATAATCTTTGTGCTGGTGTCTGTTCTGTTTCATTATGATAATCGATGATTAGCAAGCCATAATATAATCTCTAGCTGGGTCAACAATCTTTATTGATGCTTATATACATGAAAGTATGTGCAATATGTCCGTAGCTGTGGTCTGACTGATAACAGTTCGTAAATTCGTATGGATCAAATTTATCAGGCCATTTTTTTCCCATGCAGAAATCGTGATTTTTGTAAAACTCTTGACGTTTTCTCAAATCTTAGAGTAACAACAAATTACTTGCTATTAAGAAACTGGTAATGAGACTAATGATATATGTATTTTGTGCAAAAGACACTTTTTTTTTTTACCGTGAGAGTACCTGTCCTGTGAGATATTACGATTCAACATAAGCTTTCCTGTCAAATAGGAATCTTTATGCATTAGTGAGCTTTAATAATTGCTAAGTTATAAATTTTAAGTAGTGGTGAAAGAGTGAAGTTGAGGGAAATGTTGTAGCCTAGATAACTTTTAGGAGTTGTATCTGATTTTATGTTTTGGACTTCTATATTTTTGTTTTTGGTCTATTGTCTATTTTTTGATTTCTTTAAATTTTATGGGAATACTCCTTAGTTTTTAGAAATCCAAAGTAAATTTGTTATGTGTTTCTTAAATATAAAAATGCTTTTAAGTCCAATAATTAGATATCATTATTTTACATACAGGCTCTACATGAAGCTTTGATGAGGCAAGAGGAACTTCTTGCTTATATTGATCGTCAAGAGGAAGCCAAGTTTCGGGTAAGCATCAAGTGAACAGAATATTGTTATATGATATCATTGAATCAAATCTGTGTTCTTGTGTTCTTACTGTTATTCCTTTTTTTTTGCATTTGGAACAGAAAAAGAACAAGTTTTGCTGGTGAGCGGATCGATAATGAGAGCTGAGGCATTTTCTTAACAATATCTTCTCCATAAGCGAAATATATGTGAATCTATATCAACTTTATGTTCCACAAAAATAGCTACTGCTATGATGTAAAGAGATGCAGAGAATCTGTGTATGTTGAGTAAAATACCCCCCAGTTCCTATTTAAGGGGAGGGTGGAAGTGAAATTACATAATGTTTCTGGAAACCTGTGTGACTTCTGGTGTTCTTCGTCTAATACATTTATTTATCGAACTCGTATCTTTTTAACCGGATGAAATGGTATTTTGTTTTACCAATATTATGGCATCTTTTCCTTCAAAACATTTAGATTCCGTCTTTTAGGCTAAACTACCTTAAAGCTATTCACAGATTAAGCAGAGATGGCTGTGTTTGAATTTTCAGTCAATAATAGAACGAAGCCGTCGAAGAAGATAAAATATCTGTTTTTTTTTTTACGGTGCATATTTGCATTCTATTCATTGGTTTTGACTGCTTTTCTGTTCAGTAAACTAAAATCTTGTGGCTCCGCATGTGCTGAAAAATCGAGAATGGGTTTTGAGGAATTGCTAGAATGTGGTAATTTCTGTGCCACTATAGTACTCGTCCAACTTTGGGAGATTAGTAGCAAGATCTGGTGAACCAAGAAAAAGGATGCGCGGCACGCAACGGCTTTCGTGGTAGCGCAGCCCTTGCTTGTTCAAGCGCCCAGTTACAAATTTTGAGATTTTTTGCTCGTGGAGTTGGTTGTTCCAAACTAACTGTCATCTGTTAACCGCCTATAAGACATAGGCTCTCCTACCCATTAAAACGTAGTAGTCTAGTGTTGAATATTGTTGCTCTGTTATATTTTCTTCGTTCTGAAATAAATGAAACGTTTCTTTTAAAAAGCTCTAGTATACTAGTATTTGGCCTAGGGCCCTAAGGTAAGTAATGTTCCTCCTATTTTCTAAGAGCCTGACTTTGTTAAGGTGGAAGTTGATCAACAAGAACGGCTGGTCAAGTAGGTTTTTATACTTACCTTTTTTTTTTAGTAAAAAGTTGCAAACAGATTTTAGAATGCTTTATTAGGGAATTGGTTTGTTTAATCTAATCTTTTTGGGCTTGCAACTCTTATTAGTAATGTGTATGTACATGTCTCTGGTTTCCATGGAAAATCCAGAAACATCAACCCTGTTATGTTTGTTTCTTTCAACAACGTCGATATTAGAAGACATTGAATTAAAAGCTCAATCTAAACATGACATTGTTTTAGAGAAACATAAACCACAATATTAACAAATGACTGGAATAAGAACATTTGCAGCCTATCTTCCTCCTTGAGCTATCGATCATGCCTCTTATCTAATTGAACTTGAAATTCTTTCGTTTCTTTCGTTTGATGGCACGGGAGACCCAACTTACGTGCACACGAAATTTCCTCCGCTTCTCATACTTCCTGGAGATAGTTAGTGGTTGATGAGGGGGAATAATTCTGCACTCATCAGTAGCTTGTATTACTCAGCTCTTTTTATTTTGGTGGGAAAATTTTTAGTTTAGATATACTACCCTGGAAAATGTGGCAAAGCCACCATTATGAGAAGCTTAACTGCATAGTTCTGCTTCTTATCCACCAGAAGTCACAAAACACAAGGGATAGTGTCATTGACAGCAAATGTCCCTCCAAGTCATTCTTACGATGTACAAAGTTTTCAGAAGAAACAACACAGGAAATGAAAAGACAAACTGTGATAGTAGTGATGATAGTTGTAATATACAAAGCAACAAGCAAACGTCGAGGGGGGAAGGAGGAAGGGGGGGTGGCGGGGCTAAAACTCACAATCGCCACCAGGTTAGAGACTCTTCCGATTCTTAGAAGTACCGCACACAGTATACAGATAGCTCACGTCTACTATCTCTGATCAGTGAAACTGAAATGCACTCAAAAAAGGAACTGCAATTGCAACAAAGGAAGCAAAACAAGAATTAGATTCAGCAAGTCCAAGTGCAGAAAAGAAGGAAACTAAGTAGGTGATAAATAATGGCATACCATCTTCTTCTTTTTCTTCTTCTTTTCAATGAATGCCATAATCTCCTCCTGTCTTTGTAGAGATTCCTCAAGAAGCTGCAACAGGCCAATTTTTGTTAGAATTTTTTTACTGTCATGATAAACTCTAGAAACTTCTCTAGGATTTAGGGAAAAGTAAGATTTGTGACTTATGATGAAGTTGCTAGGGGGAGAAAAGTCTATCCAACCTTTATTGTATTGATTTTTAGTCACAAAGTTACTCTAGTATGGTGCATTAAGCACGTCATATTGCCATAATAGTAAATTGCGCGGTGTTAATTGGTTAGGCAAACTGCTAATTCTCGTATGTTACGTAAAAGTTATGAAAAAAGAACCCTTAAAAGGCTAAGAGTTGCACAAAACTTCTGTACAATATGATCGTGTCATACTGTCATAAAAAAACTGACAGTATGCTAACGATAGAGACTACGTGCTTCTGTTATGCTAGGAACTTGTTCAGCCGATTGAAGGTCATTTTTATCAGAATTCCACTCTTAGCATAGAAACTTCACCACAACCTTACTTCACTGTCTTAATTAAGCTTAAACACTTATTTGATCTTAATAATTTGGATAAATTGTACACAGTTACTAATAAGTCATATCAAAAAAATTACCTTTTTGGTTGAGGCAAGTTCCTGCTCAAGGACTTCTACACGGCTCAATGCATTGTTGAGCATTTCCTCCTTCTCGGGTGGCATCGTTGTTGGTTTGGCAATAAGCGAAATCACCTTCCCTTCCAATACCCCTACACGCTTCATCATAGCAAAATACTCTTCCTCAGAAATTTCATTCTCTGGCAATTTGTGGGAGTTCACCTTGTCATCACCATAAGTCAGGGTAGAATATAGTGTTGCATCATTGAACTTTTTGGGCATGTTTCGACTCAGCCTGATCATCGTTACAAATCCCATGACAACGGCCATGATACCGGTCATAAGATGGTTACTGCTTTTCTGATTAGAACACTTAGAACTGTTCTTTGATTGGAAACAACCTGCAGTTTCAAGAACCAAGTTTTAGTACAAGTCAAATGTGCATCAGTAATTAACAACACTTGTAGCACAGATGATTTACCTTTGGACATGACCATGTTATTATTTGCCACAGCTTTCATCCAGATTTTTTCCATGTCCTTGTCTACTATTTTGAAACTTTCATATTGGAAGGAACTTGGTGCATCTTTGCAGTAATTTTCCTGGAAAACTCTTGTGTCAGATATGTTGGAAAAATGTACTATTCATAATACTTTGAAATATAACCAAGAGCAAAATATTCATACAGAGGTTCTATACATTAAACCTATTCTTTATTTGTTGGGATTTTTGTAAAAAGAATGTTTATTATGTATGGCCAGTGCTGAAATTTCTGCTTAGTACTCTATCTGCCCCAATTTAGTTGGTAAAAATGCCCTCTTTAAGAGGTTTATTTTATTACAACGTAGTTTAGATGGATAGGGTATCAATTAGCTGCTAATTATTTAGGCCCTATTCTTTTGGACTACGAGAAACTGAACTGAATAAAAAATGTGAGAGGAAACTAACTGAACTGAATTGAACTGAAAATAAGTCCAAAAGAACAGCGCCTTATTCTGGCTTCATCTTTTTCACATAAAAAACCTTTATCTTTCAATTTAGGTAGCCTTAGTTTGAACAGATGTGAACTTTTTAGCATTTATGTAAATATTCTTGTAGCCTATGATGATGAATGACATTTGAACACTTACTTTGAGTCCACAAGACTGAAAATCATCCCACTCGCACCCCTTCACATTACATGAAACAAAGTAATTAAATCAGCAACACAGCATAGATACTAACTCTACAAGATATAGGTCCATTTTCTAGAACAGTACCTTGGGTTTGGCCATCTCATCTTCAGCTATGGTTTTCTCATCTATTACTGGAAAAGGACCCCTTGATGCACATTTGGCCTCGCCGTTACGAACCATCTGTATTAGTGGGAATAATAGAAAGAAACTATCAGAACATAGATAGGCAACTCCAAGTAATATAAGGTGAAGAAAAAGGCTCAAATAAGAACTTGTTCTCCACCAAACAGATAGGAGGAATTGGTATAAGACTCGCAACAAGTGAATTTACCAAAATAATCTACTAAAGACAGATTCTTTGCCAGATTTTACCTTCATTATATCGGGATCGTTCCATGGACCTTTGTCGGAATTCAGGCAGCCACCTTTATCTGCACATGAGTTGCAGGTACCACCCAAAAATTCTGGCAATTCACTATACATCATATGAAAATGAGGCTTCATAAGTCTCAAAAATTATGCAACTTGCAATCAAATTTCTAAGATAATAAGCTTATTGTAAGATGTCAAACCAAATTAATTGGTAATGGAAAAGAATAGTAACCTGGCATCAATGACCTCCAGCAGCTTGCTTTGGTACTTGTTTCCCAATACCTTGACAAGAAAACCAATATTAGGCTTAAGACCCTCCATTTAAATTTCTACTCCCTTGTCTCAAATACTTTCACTCTTTTTTTTTTCACGATTATTAAGACACGTCTTTAACCATTTTTTTTTAATAATGTACGAATAGAAAGTTAAATAAAGTTAATTGTTCGAAGATTCACATTGAAATAACACGATCAAAGTTGATGAACTTTGACTTTGACGGAGCAAAAAGTAAAGTATTTAGAGAGTGAGAGAGCAATAGAATCGAGAAGTTTTCTTAATCAAATTCTTACATGAATTTTTTGAGTAGTCTTGGGATCAAGGAACGACTTAACAGTGCTCCACAACAGCCTAAAACCAGATCCTGCATTGATGATGTACATCCTACATAATGTCTGTGGAAAGCAAATAAATTGACAATTTCTTAACATTTTCAGTTTGGAATTTTGAACAACCAATCATAATACTATGAACACAACAACCAAAATGATGGTAGGAATTAGTAACAAGATTTGTACCTCAGGATAATTGTCACCATCTATCTTCTGAAGGCGCTGGATGAGTTCTCTTGCTGCTTTGTTGAAGTTTTTAAGCCCCTACATATCGTACACACCAAAATTAAAATTTTTTTTACCCTTAATGCCAGGAAATTACATAGAACTTTTATGCAATGCTACAAATACATCTCATACATACCACTCCTTGAACATCCAAGATGGTGGTGCTTTGATCAATGTGTCTCTTAGCAGCGATTGAACAAGCTGGGAACTTATCGATGAAGGTTCTCTCGAACTCCTGAACGTGATATTTAAGATATCTGTCCATGGAGGTGACTTGCATCAGCTTGTTTGGATCAACTTGACCCAACTTTTCAATGTAAACTGGCCTGCCTTCCTTGTCAACTCCATGGTGTCCTTGTGGATAGTATTGCTTAACTTCTTCAACTTCCTTGAACTCAAAATCCTATTCAGGAAAACAAAAGGGTATTCAAAGGTAGTGAGAAAAAATATCGCTTGAGATATATTGAATGGCCTAGACACGTCAAAAACTGATCCAACTTGAAAGTTGATTGATCTAGAAATTCGTGAAAAATTAGCTCAAAAATGCACTTCGAACCCAAAAATTGGCATTGGTGGTCTACCTAAATCGACATGCTAACATATCACTAAATTGCACATGACCCATTCGACTTAAGCAGATGAAAGAACCTCATTAGATTTGAGTGGCCTAGACATGTCAAAAATTGATCCAACTCGAAAGTTGACCTACACTGATTTGAAAATATGTGAAAAAAAGCTTAAAGATGCACTTCGAACCCCCCAAAACGGCACTCGCTACACAAATAACATGCTAATGTAGCATAAAATTTCACACGACCCATTCGACTGAGAACAAACACAAAAAAAAAAAAAACTGACTGAATTTGGGTGAAGACCTCGAAAGGCTACTAAAAATTGGTTAAACAAAATCAAAACCTAAATTTAGATTGACCAGCTCCATTTCAAATGGAAACGGCCAAATGAGAGAAACATATAAATTTGTAAGTATATTCTTTAATTGTTCAATTTATATATACCTCCATGATTGAGTCAGCACCAAAATCCTTCCTCCATTGGAGCATGTCAGTCCACATTTGCTTTGATTTTTCAATATCAAACTTCCTAGCCTTCAAGAATCTGTCAAAATAACACTTCTATTATTATCTTTTGAAACCAAAAATAGACATTGTGAGACATATTGTGATCAAGTTCATCAAAATGTCTAGGAACAATCTTGATATTTCTTCTACTTGGCGCGTTTAAGAAGGGGTGCAACACGAGTACTGCCTAGGATTTCATCCATCCTAGTCCAATTCTCGACCATGCATGCTTAATTGCAGAATTACGATGGGATCCATTGCATTAGTGCTGGTATGATCGCATCCCATGTTGATAAATCTAACATATATAAGTTAGAACAAATTGTTACCTAAGCAGCATATGATAATCATCATGCTTTGAAGGCAGTAATTCTTCCAAAATAAGTGCTTGACGAAATGCATCTACTGCCAGCATTTCCTCTGCATCATGCTCATCTTCAAAAGAAACAGACATAACTCTGCTGTTTCTTCTTCCTTTCTTTGTCAGCGAATTCCTGAACCTACTCGAAACATTAAAAGCCGCCTTCTTGAAGGAACCAAGCTTTGTTTTCTTCTCATCTTCATAGTAATCAATGTCAGGTTTCTCATAATCTGAGAAAGGAAATCAAAATAATCAACTTAATTTTGATCATAAATTATCACAATACAACCAAATTTTAAGGCCTGTATTTAGTCAGCAAAATCCAGAAACGCGCAACAGTTACCTGAAAGAGGTCCGGACATGGGATCAGTCATGGCCATGGCTTGTACACTAGTCATAGCGCGAAAAACTCTGCAATTGAAGGACAATGCAAACACACATATCACACAATGTAGTAAAAATATTTGTATAGTAACAAACTATGTCATGTATAATTGAATTTTCAGGTTATATTGTTCCATTTATATTAGATGTTAGTGAAAGATCATGAAAGATACTGATAACACTTGGAAGAAAAACATGGTAAATTTACCAAAAAATTAAAACAACATTTATGATTAGTATCTTGGATTAAGCAAATCCTAGTAAGGTTAATCACTTTTTGTACTAAAATGAAGAAAAAAAAAACTCCCCTTTGATTTTTGCCTTTCATAACCATTGATTATGATAAAAGGGTTTTATTCAGAAACAAATCAAAATAATAAAAGCTTCCTTTTATGGTAAACTACAATATTATCATTCTCAAATACAACAAATGATTCATTAGTAATTTCTTCGAACACGAATTTGATTTGATCTTATCTGATTATATCTTACTTTTCGTAAATATTGATGGTAAATGTCGTTTGGCTTTGAATTAATGAAATTTCTCAATACAACAAACTCATAAACACAGTCTTATGATTCACTAATCATTAATTACTAGCTCAATTTCACAAAACAACATTCAGAAAAACAAAAATCATAAGCAAACAATAAAGAAATAAACCAACTTAGTACTTACTAATGTACAATCAAATGAACATCAATTATGAAAAAAAAAGTTGGGATTTCTATTTTTGGAAAAAAAAAAGAACATGAAGAAATAATTACCTGTAAAACAAAAATAGTTTAGAGAGCAAAAAAAAAAAATGAAGGGAGGAGAGAGAATTTGGAGGGAGTTATAGAGTGAGAAGACTCTTCACAACGGCTAGGGGACAACCAGGATTACACGACAACATAATCTCATTGTTCGGTTTTTTTTGTTTTTATTTTTTGTTTTTTGAAGGAAAAATAGTTTTCATTTGTGTTGTATTAATACAGATGTTATTATATCACCATTGAAATAGTCTTAGGAAGAAGATGATGCTTTTAGTTATTCTGTAATTTGAGTCATTTTAGTGATTAAGTGACAGAAAGAGAGAGGAAGAAAGAAAATAAAAAGACATGTAGGCGGTTGAGGAAGAAATGCAAGGCACTATGTCCATCTTTATGATTTTTTTACTTTCAATATATACTTTGTGAATAATGTAATTTGACTTTTAGGGTAAAAATTATTTAAGTAAAAAATATTTATAGACTTGGTTCACGCTAAATTTACTTTGAAATGTAAAGATGGCCAACTGTACGAGCCAATCCAGCTCACCTCGTGGGCTGTGTGTGTAGGGCCCGCAAAAATCCTGATCCAGCCGAACTCGAATCATGAAATTGGTGCGTGGGTCGTGGGCCAAATTTCTTGAGCCCAACCCACTACAGTCCGCTACTAAAACCACCCAGTCGGACCACGAAACCGGTACAGCACGATCCATGAACCGGACCAGCCCAATCCAAGTAAATATTGAACCAAATAGTGTATGTTTTAATCAAATTGTACATATTATAATTTAATCAAATTTAAAAATAATGAAATTATTCATTAATATTAAAAATTATATATTTTTTAATTCATTTTAAAGATTTTATGTAACACTAATGAATAATTTAACTGATTAAATAATTTTGGAAAAAAATTCTCATGTTGGCTCGCCAGTCCGGCCCAGCCCACTAGACTCACGAGTCGTCAGAATCGCTTCCCAAACCGTGAAAATCGATAACAGACCGGTATGGGCCAAGATTTTTCAGCTCGCGAACCAACCCGCCCAACCCATGCATGAATTTCACGGTTTGGTCCTGGGATGTGAAATCTCAGCCCAACCCGCTACGGTCCACGACCCGTTCCGTCCAGCTTGCACTAGTGGCCATCACTAATGTGGACCTACTACTAATAGATGTAATTTATGAAGCAAGAGTTACTATGTTAAAAGGAATAGATATGAAAGATGACTAGTTATAGATTTAAACAATGACTAAGTAAGAAAAAGATTATTATGTTATAAATTGTATTTTTTCTTATAATAACTAATGTAAGAAATGATGGTTGTATAAAAAAAAGTTATCACTATGATAAATAATGGTAAATTAATGTCATTTCAGATTGTAAAAGGTGATCATAAGAAGAAAAAAAAGGTCGCTATATCACATGGGTGGATTTTATTCACACTAATATTAGTATGAACCAAGTCCATGTAAGACTAGCTCAAATTTTCAACAATAAAATTTTACCAATATAAATATTATTCCCTCCTTTTTTTTTTAATTGTTACACTTGCACTTTTCACGCATGCCAATGCATAACTTTGACGACATATACCTTTAGTTTTGTATTTGTAAAATTTTTAAAAGTACATATTAATAAAATACAAGTTAAGACGAATCTAATAATATCGCACATGACTATATTTTTATTTACGTATAAATCACAAATGTAACAATTAGAAAAAAAAATCTTTAATTAATTTATCTTAATATATATAGTATAATAAAGTTTGATTACTCAAACTAATTAGTTTGAATTTATAAAGAGACTAATGGTTAAAGTACAACGAAATTATTATACTAATCAAACAAGGATTTAAGTAGTATTTGGTCTAGTTGTAACTGGTAAGATTTGTATTTTATAGCCTTCAAATTGTGGGATTGAACTCCATTAGAAACGATTTAAAGGTAAAAGGGCATACTAAACAAGAAGATAATTATATTAAGAGTATAATGATAAGGTTTGTATCTTATAACGTTAAGATAATTTTTTTGGGGAGACATTGTTAGTCTTGTTAATAATATTATTCTTGATGCTTTCACACAAAAACGAAAAAAAAAAATGATATTATTGATGCTGATTAGTGATTAACTTTGTCAACTACTGTCTTTTGGATGATTCTTGGTGTACTACCCGCCAAATTCCAAATATCTTTACCAACCATGGGCACCTTCCTTAGCTCTAGTGGATTTCCCTTTTCTCTTTGCATTTACCATATGATAATCATGGAGAATTAATATCATATTTATTCAAACATAATTTTGGTGTATCATATTGAATTCTAAAATTTAACTTTGATGATGAATCCATTGTAACTAGTTATAACTTCTAGTAATGATCTTGTAAGATTGTTTATTCAGTATTATTTACCGTGGTATGTGTCATGACGATATAAAATAATGATCAAAGTTGAAAAGGTTCAATCATAAAAGTTAAATATGACTTATTATTTGTTAATTATGAAAGATTTGTAATACTTTCATATATGTTGATTTCTCATGTTATATATTTGAACATCAAACTTTATTTTTAGGGTTTGGATATATGGATTTATAGGAGATACAAAATGTTAAATACGTTGTTACTAGAAGATCAAAGCTAATTAGTGTTACTATCCTTTATAACTTTACAAAGCGCATATTATAGTGTTATACATTGTGTAATATCCAGCAATCAAGTGTATCATCCTCTACCTGCATGATGTTGCAAATGACTATGATGCTTTTGACATTTGATATGTTTTTTTCCAAAATAAATATAAATTGATATGTTTATATCCATTATCCAGAAATGATACACTTCTTTCTTTAATGAAGTTTTGGCCTATACTATGACGAGGATGATAATTCCACCAGCCTCAATCGTTTTTCTTCTTTTTGCGATGGTTGCATTATTATCATGGGTGTTTAATACTAATTTTTTTCTACTAACTAATCACTATATTCATAATTATTATTTTTTTGATAGAAAACGAAGCGAACTTAAATTACGAAATTAAATAGCATCTTACAATCCGAGATTAAATTATCCATACAGTAACTAGGGGGTGGGGGGAAAAATCCTAGTTACATTACTTCTACTATCCGCATAGCTACAATTTTTAGCTAATATACATACGCAACTCGATTATCTTTTCTGCCACATTGCTCAATCTTCACTCCCAGTAGCAGTGTACTCCACGACTTTCTACTCTATATTCATAATTCATCAACCAGGTAATTTTAAGATTTGGCTTTCAAAATGCCTCCAATTGATTTGTTCTTCAATTTGACTAGTTAACTTTTGAAGATATGAAAATTCCTAGTAAATTATAAATGGGTAATAAATTCACACCTAAATGTAGGAGAACCGACTGCAAGAAAGCGTTGAGGCCAACATGTAATGTTTCTACACAAAATAAAATAGTCTACCCTTTAATTTATCATTATTATTTATTAGGTAGGCTAGTTTGATGATGAAATCCAGAAGAATATGCATGATTGAGGTTCTCCACGAAGTTTTTGGGGTCACTCTCTTTAAATTTTAATACTTCTATATTGTATATTAATATATTTATTGCCTGCTTACAAGTCAAAGGAAATGCATGTAAAATCTTATTAAAGTATGATAATTTTTTTTAAAGTTTTTAAACACTTTTATAGATTCCTATTTGCAGGCAATCTGCCCACCTACCTTCTTCTTGTATGATATAAGTGATGTCTTATCAAGAATGTCTTCACCTAATAGTTAAAATTAATGTGATGCGAACGATAGGTTCGAATCCCCTTCTTACTTTAATTGCGTTTGTAGTTAATATGGATCAAACATATATATATATATATATATATATATATATATATATATATATATATATATAATATATATATATATTATATATATATATATATAGGGGTAGGATCCGCTGAAAACAGCTCTTAATCTGAAAACTGAAAACAAGGTAACTTTTAAGCCTTTTGGGGTAACTTTTAACACTTTTAGGGTAACTTTTGTCAGTTTTAGGGTAACTTTATTATATTTGTAGTTCTATATATTTCAAGGGTAACTTTATTTATTATAAGAGTAACTATTACCACTTTTAGGGTAACTTTTACCATTTTTAGGACAACTTTTTAGATTTTAAGGGTAACTTATTTTAACTTTGATTATAGTTAAACCTATGAAGGATTCGAACCTACATCGTTGTGTCTTACACAATGTTTTGCCAATTGAGCTAATAGGTTGTATGAATTTCGCCAAATATATGTTAGTGAGAGGGGGTAACAAAGAGCTTTAATACAGCAACTAATAACAATTTTTGGAAACTAATAAAAACAGAGTATGCTACACCATAATGAACAAGATAAAAATAACAGAGAGAACACCAAAAGTAAAAAGTAGACAATACCACATGAAACGAAAGATTAGGAAAATTAAAATTATCAGTTTTACATCAGAGAAAGCAACAACATCCAAGTAATGTAACCATAAGATTTCATAAACACGCAATATAAAGTTACCCTAAAAGTGCATAAAGTTACCCTTGAAATATATATGAAATTACCCTAAAATTGCTAAAAGTTAGCCTAAAAACGGTAAAATTATCCTAAAAGTGGTAATATTTAGTCTTATAATAAATAAAGTTATCCTTCAAATATATACAACTACTCTTAATATAATAAAGTTACCCCAAAACTGGCAAAAGTTATCCTAAAAGTGTTAAAAGTTACCCTAAAGAGGTTAAAAGTTATCCTTGTTTTCAGTTTTCAGCCTAAAGATAGTTTTCACGAGATCTCATTCCTATATATATATATATATATATATATATATATATATATATATATATATATGTATATATATATATATATGTATATATATATATATATATTATATATATATATATATATATATATGTGATGTCTTGCCGGAATTTGCTTTGGTTATAGTGAATTAAATAAAAAAAGAATTGATTTGTTTTTGGATAAAAGAAGAACATAATACATAATACAATGCAAATAAGTGGCACAATCTTAGTAGTTGAGTATAGTATTACTAGCCTTCATATGCACGCGATGCGTGCGTTAATTTCAAAATTTGTTATTCTATTAGATACTCCATTCGTACTTTATTTATGATTGAACTTAAATGTGAAAAATTCAACAGTTAGATGAATTTAGATATATTAATTCGCTAATGTAAAAAAATAAAAAGGTTGTGAGTGATTGTTAACATTAATTTTTTGTGAATGAATATTGAACGGAAAGAACAAAATGATGAGTTGGTTTAACTGAATTAAAGAGTATCAAAAGTAGTGAATGTTTAGACTTTTCATGTGCACGTTATGTATGTCATCTTTTTTTATAAGGTATAAATATTTTGTCCATTTAACTTTTGATTGAAGTATTTGATTCATATACCATTTTAAACTTGTTTTAAATGGTAAGTTGGAATGAGAATTTTTAAATGATTTGCTTTTGTAATTTTTTTTATTTCATTAATTAGATCATTAAGGGTATTTTAGACACTTCAAAAGAGGACACCACACCTCCTCCCTTGGCTTATATAATAGAGATTGATCACTTAAATATATTAGCCAAAGAATGTCATCTAGATCAATGATGCGTGTGAGTGGTGGGTAACAAATTAAATTGAACCAAGAAAGAGATTACTACTGAACAATGCTATTTGATGCTTATTCGTACTGGGCCAAATTGGATTGTACTTTCCCCTGTTTGTGTTTTCCTAAAAAGAATTGGGTTGTACTTTCATCCAATATGAGAAACAACATTTGTTGATGTGGGGTTATAATTTGATTAATTATGGGTCGGACCGGACTTTTAGCCCATTTTGTCCCAAAGTCACTGGCTGAAATTTTCACTCAAAAACCCACTTATTCGGGTCAGGCCAAGCGGAATTTTCGGACCGTATCAAAACTTAACCTTTTGTTTTAATTTTTTTTTTAAAAGTTGATCAGTTAGATATATCACGACATTGCTAGTTATCTTACCGTTCTTGTATTCTTAACACCCACTCATCTTTTCAACACATTATAAGCTAATCTACAAATTTCATGCAAATGCTTGAGTATGACACATTTACATCACATGTCAACGAGCGATTATCACATGCTTCACACACATACAATAGGGTGGTAATAATTCCTCCTACAAATTGTTTTTAAATAATTCCAAATTCACAACTTTATAGGGAAGCTTACCAAGATAATTCGAACTCTTATTTTTTTCCGTCATTAGACCCATTAGCAATCTGTTTTAGGTCTATTGTATGCAAGAAAAAAAATTAGAAATTTGAATCATTTTAAAAATTTATTCCCCGAAAATTATGATTATTCTAAAATAACCAAAAGGCGGAATCAAGTTCAACCGACCAAAAATTACATTATCAGAATCACAATTTTTCCAAAAAAAATTATTCTTGCTCCATTATATTCTAGGTTTTCTTGGGTTGGGAGGGTTATATTTAGTTGGGCAATCCAAACCCTAGAGGCCCATAAAAACCAAAATAAGTTCATTTCTGATACTGAAATTCAAACCGGATTAACCAACCATCATCAAATTCAACCGTTATTATCTCCATCATCATTGACCCATACAAAATCCAAGCAATAACCTACACCATCACTCTCTCTTTCTCTCTCCTACTTTTAGAGCTGCAACAATGGCGGCGACCCATCTTCTTTCTCAATCAACCACCCTTTCTAAAACCCCAAATCTCTACCAAAACCCTAAAACCCCATTTCTTTCAAAACCATTTATCACCTTCAGAAAACCCTTAATTCCAAAACCCTTAATTCTTAAGTCAGTTCTTTCCCAAAACAATCCCACTACAACAAAGTCTGCAACTTTAGACCCTAAAACCAGCAATTTAAAGCATTGTTTTAGTAAAAAAGAAGATGGGTATTTGTATTGTGAAGGGAATAAAGTGCAAGATATTATGGAAAATGTTGAAAAAAGGCCATTTTATTTGTATAGTAAACCCCAAATTACTAGAAATGTTGAGGCTTATACAGATGCTCTTAAAGGGTTGAGGTCAATAATTGGGTATGCTATTAAAGCTAATAATAATTTGAAGATTTTGGAACATTTGAGGAGTTTGGGTTGTGGAGCTGTTCTTGTTAGTGGTAATGAACTTAGACTTGCATTGGCTGCTGGGTTTGATCCTACCAAGTAAGAGATTTCATCTTTTGATTTATTTTTTTTGGTGAAGTTGATGATTGTATTATATGGTTTAATTGCTTGGAAATGGATCATTTTATTGACTTATGCTGTAATTTTAAGAATTTTCATTTGGGAAACGGATCATTTTACCGACTTAGGCCAGTTCTCTTCGGCATAAAACAGCTGAACTGAATTGAACCGAACCGAATAGTGATATGTGAGAGTAAATGTATTGTCCACAGGTGAGCTGAGGTGAACTAAATTGAAAATAAGCTTGGGAGAACATGCCCTTATGTTGTAATTTGAAGATTTTTCATTTGCTAAATGTAAATTGGTGTAAATGTGTTGGGAGTGTTAAGTATGATTAAGTTGTGAGTTTTATGGAGGAATTGATTATTTGTTCAATGTTTCGAATTGTTTATGCTATTGATTTTTTGTGTGGCTGTAACGTCTATTTCTAATTGTATATGAGTGTGTTTTGTGAGGGATGAAGTGTATATCTGTCCTCTGAGTGGTCTGATGATGATTTTTTAGTTGGGGGCGGATTTGGAGCTGATTTATAGGCTCATATTGCCCTTTTTGTCTCGGAAGAGCGTTTTTTAGGCTATGTGTTCTTAGCTTGTCATGTAGTTAGTGGTAAAAAAACTTGTTTCGTGAGTTGGAGCAATTAGTAAAAGGTGTCATTGAATTATCATACTTGTGCTCGTGCTAAATTTTGATTCAAAATTAATTTTGGGGATATTGTGTACTAATATTGTCACAGTGAGTGATGTGGCTTGGGTTTTTGAGTGATAATAGTATTGTGTTTCATGCAGCATAATGGTTTCCCAAGATTATATCTCGGTTATAATTTGTGTCGAATAATATTATTAGTTTTTCTTTGCATTGAATGATGTAAAGTTTCCAGTTTGATTTGATTTTTAAAAGTTGAAGCCTAATGGAAATTTGTTTACGTTGGAAATTATGTTGTGTATTCTCTCAATTGATTGGACTATGAAATGATGGAGTTTGTCTGCTGATTTGATGTCTTGATGATAGGTGTATCTTCAATGGAAATGGGAAGATATTGGAGGATTTGGTCCTTGCTGCTGAGAGTGGTGTATTTGTGAACATCGACAGTGAGTTTGACTTGGACAACATTGTTTCAGCTGCTAGAATTGCAGGCAAAAGGGTGAATGTTTTGCTCCGCATTAACCCTGATGTTGATCCCCAGGTATGTCAGTTTTGTTGGCATCCTTTCCTGTTATTGCTGTATCAACACTAACCAATTGCTTTGGATTAACTTAGATACTTGCGTTGGTAAGCTAGTTTGTATTGAAACATTATAAAAATCTTGAATTCTGGACATCTCCGTGAACCAACTACATGAACTGTTTGAGAACCCCTAATACAAGCATCTTCAGTGGCATTTTCACTGTTAGAATATGATTTCCCTTTTTCCCCTTCCAATTATTTGTTCATCTCAATTTTTCTACTCCATGTGAGACTAGAAGCCTGTGTTGATTTATCCACATTTTCTTCTTGTAGAATAGGAAACCTGATTTAAATTGTGTTACAGAGCTTCAACAATAGAATCAAGTACAGACTCTTTATTTCTGTTGCCCTGGATGTGTTTGTAAAATAAGTCATTTGCCTTTTACAAGCACCCAATGCCATCATGCCATGCTTTGGTTATGAGTGGCTTGATTTGCATCCTTACAATTTTTAATTATTAAAAGAAGGTATATTAAATATCAATCGCATGGTTTTTTTTATCGTTGATAGTAACAGGTGACAATTTTTTTTTTTTTTGGGGGGGGGGGGGGGGGGGTGCGGGAGAACATAACTGTGACCTGTGAATGAGGCATAATCGCATATGATTACTTGCATTTGCATTCCTGTACAAAAAGAAATTTTTTCTTTTTTTGTTCTTCTTGTGTTTCTGTATGACTTACCAGTTTATTGTCATTTCTAGGTCCATCCTTATGTTGCCACTGGAAACAAGAACTCCAAATTTGGCATTAGGAATGAGAAATTACAATGGTTTTTAGATGCTGTGAAAGCACATCCTACTGAGCTGAAGTTGGTCGGAGCTCATTGCCATCTTGGGTCAACAATTTCAAAGGTATTTAAGCTTGTCAATGTCCCTGCTTATATTGATCATTTTTTCATGTTGCTCGTCTCTTTTTCATTTGTCATAATAACTTCCAGAATGTTGATGTCTTCCTGAAGATAAAAACAGAGTTGCTACTTTGGATTGTCTATTCTTCAGGACTAGTGTTTTTGGTGGTTAAATTTGCTTTGTATATCAGAGCCACATGGTAGTTAAAGAACGTTTTCCTTTTATGCCTGTACAGGTTGATATATTCAGGGATGCTGCAGTCCTTATGGTAGACTACATAGACAAAATTCGTGACCAAGGTTTTGAAATTAGCTACTTGAACATTGGAGGTGGTCTTGGAATAGACTATTATCACACTGGCGCTGTTCTTCCTACACCTAGAGATCTTATTGACACAGTAAGTCCCTTGCAAATCTTTAAATGCAGCTTTATATTATTGCTGAATCATATGATTAGCTTGACTTTATAATAATGATGTGATGATAAAAATTACGGACATGCTCTACTATAATCCTTTGGGCCCTTGCAAATCCTTAAATGCAGCTTTATGTTATGCTAAATTATATGATAAGCTTGACTTTATAATGATGATGCGACGACAAAATTGACGGACATGCTCTATGATGATCCTTTGGGGAATTATTTTCTGAAATTAGATGGTAAAAAGTTTGTAATGGTAAGACGTGATTTGCCAAAAAATTACTAGTGCATGAATATCTCTCGCAAGTTTTCATTATAAAATGTGGATTTAGGGGCCGTATGAGAAATTGAATGCCATGTGTCTTGTTTTTATAGTAGCTTTTCATTTGTGATCTTTCATTGACTTCAGTTTGTGGAACTTAAGTATATTTACGAATCTATACTATATTCTTCCTCCGTAACGAAATATATGTTACACTTTCCATTTTAGGCTGTAACAAAATAGATGTTACACTTTTTTCTTTCCTATTTAGTAAGTTTTAAGTGTTGAAATCACTAATAACCACCATCTCCTTATACTCCACCAACACTCACCACCTATTTCTCTCTCCTCACCCCATTCAACAACCACCATCTTTCTCTCTCCTCGCCCAACAACCAGTCAACCACCATCTTTCTCTTTCCTCACCCACCCACCCTTTCTTTCTCCTCACCCCAACAACCACCACCAAACACCGATCTTCAAACAACCGTCAATCCGCCACCAAACACCAATCTTCAAACAACCGCCAGAAACCAATGTTCTATCTTCGTCGATCTACGCTCGCATACGAACGGCGATTCTTCTTCTTCTTTGCCTCCTACCGATTCTTCTTCTTCTTTGCCTCCTACCGATTCTTCTTCTTCTTCTTCTTCTTCTTCTTCTTCTTCGCCCGATCTTCGATGGTTGGTGTTTGGTGGTGATTAGGCAGGGGGATTGCTGTATCGTTGGTTGTTGTTTGGTGTTTGGTGTTTGGGTGTGTCGGTGGTTTCTGTTTGGTGCTTGGTGGTGAATAGGTGGTGGTATTGGGTGTTGCGGTGGTATGTGGGTGATGTCGGAGTTGCGGTGATTGTTTTTGAGTTGGTGCCGATGGTTGACTTGATGTTGGTGGTGTTCGTTTATGGAGTGGTGGTGGTGTTGGTTTCTGGAGTGGTATTGATGGTGTTGGTTTCTGGAGTGGTAGTGGTGGTGTTGGTTTCTGGAGTGGTGATGGTGTTGGTTTTTGGAGTGGTGGTGGTGCTGTTTCCACCCCTTGGCTCCACTTTTACTTTCATAATTAATTTAATTACATGCCCCCTCATTTCATTAATCTTCATTAAGAAATATTGCCTGGAAAGCGTTTTTTGAAAAGTGTAATATTTATTTCGTTACAGAGGAAGTATTTAAGAAGTATGGCCTTCAAAAGATGTAACTATGTGTATCTTCTAATTTTCTTGAAGGCCTTACGAAAATAAAGAGTAAAAGAGGTATCAACTATGCTCCGACACAAGACCTTTTGCTTCTTATCATGACATACATCAACCATCAAGCCAATAAAATAAGCTGTGTCTTTGGGACAATCTTTTAGCAATTTACTTGGGAGGGCGTCTAACTGCATGCGATTAATATTTTCAAAATCATTTCAATGCCACATCATTTTTCTCATATCTCCTCATTATTGTAAACTATGACTGCTATCATCATACTAGCCACGGCCTTATCATGATGCTATCGCTGTCCACTAACTCTACCATCTTCTATTGCAATCCAGTTAAAAGTTATCACATTGAAATTGAAAATAAAATTCTGTGCATTGCGCAGGATCAAACACTACTTCACCTTAAAAAGGGATATAAACAATGATATGTGAATCTGTGAACTACCTACAGATTCTTTTGTTTGAGTATATCTTAGTTGGCATTCTTTCTAGTACTTGGCTTGATTGATAGCAGCTGAATAAACTTGAAAGGGAAAAAGTGTCCCACTGATTTATGATCATGTATCCATGTAAATATTGCAGGTACGCGAACTTGTCCTGTCACGAAATCTCAACCTTATCATTGAACCAGGAAGATCACTTATTGCAAATACTTGTTGTCTGATTAATCGTGTTACTGGTGTCAAAACTAACGGTACAAAAAATTTTATCGTGATTGATGGGAGCATGGCAGAACTTATCCGTCCAAGTCTGTATGATGCTTACCAAGTGAGTTACCAAGTCTCCCGGCTAGTTCTTGTCAATTGAACCACACAAACTAGCAAGGAAAATTGGGTCCTGATTCCTGTGACTGTCTAAACGGCTTACTAACTTCTGTAAATTGCATCTGCAGCATATTGAGTTAGTTTCCCCAGCTCCGTCGGATGCAGTGGTATCCACTTTTGATGTGGTTGGCCCAGTCTGTGAGTCAGCTGATTTCTTGGGCAAGGAGCGCGAACTTCCTACTCCAGCGAGGGTAACGAATATTCCCTCTTTCTTCTCTTTGAGCTCATTGCTTCAATATGTGAATTAAAAGATTCAGGATCTAACCCTAGGGTTTTGGTTTGTAGGGAACTGGATTAGTAGTTCATGATGCAGGTGCCTATTGCATGAGCATGGCCTCGACATACAATCTCAAGATGCGCCCACCAGAATACTGGGTATGTAATCTTATCTGTATCTGACTTTCTGGGTGTTGAGGCCAAATCTGTTTCCAAATGTTGCTCCCTGATTCACAGCATATGAACTTGTGAGGGATGTTAGAATTGAAATATCATGTACTACATGACCTTCATTAATTTCAATTGCAACACTTTTGCTTGACCATAAATTTTAGATTTAACATATAAAAACAAACTTTTAGTATGTAAGACATTAACTTCTTTTAGTTTTTACTAATTGATCATAAAAAGTATTAATGGTCATAGTTGTGCATTCGAAAGTGAAAGGAAAACAAAAAGAACAGAGTACAATGACCAATTTTTTTTTTTGTGCGCTTGCTGATTGCTATATTATCTTGGTAGGTGCAAGAAGATGGATCAATTGCCAAAATCCGTCATGGCGAGACATTTGAAGACCATATTCGATACTTCACCGGTCTGTAATTGTTATAGACGTCGAAAAACCTTTGTTCTCATTCAACATAAAGAGGTTCGTGTACTCGGCAATTGTAGTCATAATGATGTATCTTGGGCAAGCCTTGCCTGGAGGGTGCACCATGCTTTGTAATAGTATTAGAGTTATTAGTCATCTATTGTACCATCTTCCTCGGAGCACCCCTAATGTATTTTTGCGTGATTGGAAGTCACTACATGGTTTCTAATTAACCGATAATAAATTCACTGCTGAAGGCCTGCTTATTGTTCTCTTCTTGCTTTCTTCCATTTTTGTTTTTTACACTACAAAAGTGCTTTGAATTTTCAAAATTATTAAGTTTTTTACAATTCATTTCACAAAAGTTAGATGATTAGAATAGTTAAGTTTAATTTAAACAAATTGTTTACTGATTAGATATGAACTGCAATTTTACATCTCGAATTTCGTTATTATTAATTCAAATAGAATAATGCTATAAATTTAGAGAATTTGCGAGATTCAAACATATATGGTATACAAATAATATTACAAAGCCTTATAAGTGCTTAAGGGAGCACTACGAGAGTTAGGTGTTCGCTCTCACATTTTACTTACTTTTTTTTTTAATATTTTATATTTTAATTGTGCGTGTTTGTCAATGATATTAGGTAGTGTTTGGAAACTTGTATTTTATTTCAAATAATGGAATTGAAATCTGGAATTTAAAGTTTGTATTTCAATTTCTAATAACTGTTTTGTAAAGAGGGTTTGATAGAGGATAGAGAAATAGAGGTTTAATGGAGGAGAGAGAAAAGTGTGGGTTTGCTAAAAGAGAGAGAAAGAAAATATTAGAAAGTGTGGGTTTATTTATGGAGTTGGGATATGTATGAGAAGAGAATTTCAAATGACAAGGTAATAGCTTGAATTTGAAATTCTACTAATATAGGCTTTTGATAAGAATTTGGACAAATTCCATAATTTCAAATCCCATGCTATCCAAACAATAGATTTCATCCAAATCCAGGATTTGAAATGTAATCTTGCTATCCAAATATAGCATTATTGGACTTAAAATATCTATTATTACGTATTTGTAAAAGTTTTAATGATTAAGTATTAATAAAGTATTTATTGAGACGAATCAAACAAGAAATCATGACTATATTTACCTATGAATCTGGTAGCATTTAAAAAATTTGTAGAAATTTTATATCTAAGAATGTTGGGGATCTTAAGTCATATGTAATCTATATATCTCAATAAGTGCTCCCACCAAATATTTCTTTTTGAGGTAGAATTATAAGGTGTGTCAATAAATTCAACATCTTTTTTTAGATACTTTCTCTTCTGTATGTTGTTGTAAAACTCTTCCGTTTATAAATTTAATATTTTCTTTAATAATTCCAAAACTCTATATTTTTTTAATTCAATTTTCTCCACAATATACTTCATCTTTTAATATTTGCAAACTTGCAACAACTAGACTTTCATGCTTATCAATGCAACACCTTGACTATTCATATCTTTGACAATATATAGTAGTAATTCATATCTTAAGTTTATATACATAAACGAATCTAACAAAATCGTACATAACTCTATTTTTTCATACGTACGACGGTACGAGTCACTAAATGTAACACTTTACAATTTTTATACCTCTTTAAAAGTTCCATCTTCCTATTTCTTATATATAGATGGATTGAGAACTTCAGTTTATAAAAGACTTTCGATGGATCTTTCAAAAGAACCGAATATCATTTCATATCATATCATATCAAATCATATCCTCAATTGGGATGTTTTAAATACTAGTCTTAGGGCCTGTTCTCCCCAGTTTATTTCCAGTTCAGTTCAGTTCAGTTCAATTGAGTTCAGTTCAGTTCAGTTCAGTTCAATTCAGTTCAGTTCAGATCAGTTCAATTCAGTTCAGACCAGTTCAGTTCAGTTCAGCTCTTGACAATACTTTTACTCTCACATATCACTATTCAGTTCAGTTCAATTCAGTTCAGTTCAGATCAGTTCAGTTCAATTTAGATCAGTTCAGTTCAATTCAGTTTAGTTCAATTCAGTTCAGTTCAGTTCAACTGTTTTATGCCGAAGAGAACAGGCCCTTAGGCCCTAAAGTATCAACAAGACAACCACCACATGTACTGGCGCGAATTTGCGCGCTTTTTACTTGTATGAACAAGCTCACAGTCTCACTTCTTTCTTCTCTACTCTTTTTGACTCATTTGCTCTTTTTGAGCTACTAAATTCTCCAAAAATTGGTACTACTGTTGTCAAAATCAAATCGATCTTTTCCCTTAGATCGCGATTATCGGTAAGTATATATTTTCATGTGATTTAAATTCAACTCATCAATAATCGCAATGTGAAATAATCATATAGTTAAACCCTAAAATTTCCGATATTTGCTGTAATCTTGTTCAATTTCTTGAGTCAAATTAATCTTTTGCAGTTTTTAGTGTATATTTTATTGTTTGCCCTAATTTTGCGTTTTCAATTGAGAAATGTTTGATGCTTAAACCATTTCCAATTTCGAGCTTTTTTACTGCTTTATATCGCAGATTTTCATCAATATTTGCGGCGTTTCGATGGCTAGTGAGGTTAGAAACGTTCTTAATGGAACAATCGATGAGAAAACAGACTTGAGAAGGTCGTACCAAGTAGTAGTTGCTGCAACTAAGGAAATGGGTATTGGCAAAGATGGGAAATTGCCATGGAATTTGCCATTTGACCTTAAATTCTTCAAGGATGTTACTTTGCAAACATCTAATTCTGATAGAATGAATGCTGTAATAATGGGGAGAAAGACTTGGGAGAGTATTCCTCTTAAGTTTCGGCCTTTGCCAGGTAGACTTAACATTGTTCTCACTCGTTCGCGGGATTTTGATGCTGGTGATCTGGATAAGGTTAAGGGTTGTGATAGCATGGACTCTGCCTTAAGACTGTTGGCAATGTGCCCGTATGATCTTTCAATTGAGAAGGTGTTTGTCATTGGTGGTGGGCAGATATTGAGGTGGGAATTCATTTTGTGTTACTATGTATATTTTGGAAAGAAACTTCTTTATTTTTGCATACTTATTTTTTGTTGTCTTTTATTGGATTCAGGGAAGCACTAAATGCTCCAGATTGTGATGCGATTCATATGACAGAGATTGAGACCGATATAGAATGTGACACATTTATTCCCCCCGTGGATAGTTCTTTGTTTCAGCCTTGGTATTCATCGTTCCCTTATGTCGAGAATGATATACGATACTCTTTTGTCACGTATGCACGTGTGAGGACTGCGGTTGATATTTGTAGTCAGAGTAATGGCTCCAAGTCAGCTACTGGTAAGTTTGAGGTGCAGGACTTCTCCTTCCTGCCTCAATTGGTATTTGATAGACATGAGGAGCATTTGTACCTTCAGCTAGTTAAAGAGATCCTGTCAAGTGGGAATCTCAAGGATGATAGGACGGGGACTGGTACCCTATCAAAATTTGGTTGCCAGGTGCATAATTAGTCTAATTATTTTAAGCTCTTCTTTATTGTTGTTTTGGTTTGTAGTTTTTAATAATTTTGCTTCTGTCCACAGATGCGGTTCAATTTGCGGAAGACTTTCCCTCTTCTTACAACCAAGGCATGTATATCAATTTAATAGTTTTTATCTGACATAGCTTTCAGCTATTTTTGCTCCTCGCAATTCATTTTTGCTTGAAGTAGCTTCCTGACTTGACTAGTCATACCTCGTACGTATCAGGTAGCTTTAGATTCTGATATTATCAAGCCAAGCTGAATTTGTGAGTGTCGATATTACTTGTGTGAGATGTCTATGTGGACTCTTATCTATATGCTGACACATGGTTTTGTTATTTAATATTGTAGAGGGTGTTTTGGCGAGGTGTTGTTGAGGAATTATTATGGTTTATCAGCGGTTCAACAAGTGCTAAGGTATTGATATCGGATTGTAATCTAACTGTATGCTTTCCTCTTCCAAATTAAACTCCGAGCTTCATTTTTTGTTGGCTCCAACATTCCTTTCAAATTTAGTGAAGTTGTTTCTCCCAAAAAAAGTAACTTAATGAAGTTATTCCTTTCTTACAGTTAATGAGTTACTTCTGTGAATCTGGATACTAGGCTTTCCTAGCTAAGACTCTTGATCAAGTATTAACATGAGACCTGAAATACCTTTGAGACATAATGTTTCTTTCCCCGTAGAGACTACTATATACTGCTTATTCCATTAATTAATAGACTAAGCTATTTATATTATATACTCAGGTTTACCTAGCTCTAGGTAGTAGGTACACCCAAGCTATTTTATTGCTCTTTGTGAAAGCTCAAAAGAAGCAAAAAGAAATTAGCCTTGGTTACACTTAGCTCTAGGTACACGTTGGTGTACAGTGGAGGTTCTGTAGTCTTCAGTGCTGTTTTCTGACATATTGGCTTAGTGACTTAAAAGCAAAAAAAATCAGTAGCACAATTTTGAAGTGTCTTCACACCCTTACCATTTATAGAAGGGAAGGGGGGGGGGGGAAGGCAAATTGTCCCACCACAGTTTCTCAAGAACCAAGGGCAATTCTCTTATTGATACTTTAAGTTTAAGATCCCGAAGCTCACCCTCAGAGGAACATACACTTCCGTAAAGGAACATATTTTGTATCCTCCTTCTTTTGAGATTATTATTATTCCTTGCATCCAATGTCCATGGCTGTGCTAGTCTGAGTGACTTTTGAATCTGTTGCCTGACATTCGTGATGTAAAAAGTGTTTTGATTTGTTTCCAGGTCCTGCAGGAGAAAGGCATACATATATGGGATGGAAATGCATCCAAAATTTACCTTGAGAGGTAAATTGTCAACTTGCTACATAAATTTGTCGACTGGAACACTAATTTTGTGCAATAATTCGTTTGACATGCGTCTATCCTGTTGCAGCATTGGGCTTCCAGACAGAGAAGAAGGCGACTTAGGACCTGTTTATGGGTTTCAGTGGAGGCACTTTGGGGCTAGGTTGGTTCATGATGTTTGAAAAGTTATTATATGTTGCTACTCATAAAGAAGCCAGATGTTAGTTCTCAGTCCTACGTTTGAACTCTACAGATATACCGACATGCATGCTGATTACTCTGGGCAAGGATTTGATCAGTTGCTAGATGTTATCCACAAGATTAAGAATAAGCCGGATGATAGACGTATCATCCTCTCAGCTTGGAATCCTTCTGATCTTAAATTGATGGCATTGCCTCCGTGTCACATGTTTGCACAGGTTGGGATCAAAGTACATGTCTGCTTTTATGTATTTTTTTTCTATAGTACTTACTGAGTTATTGTCTCTGTTACAGTTCTATGTAGCAAATGGTGAGCTATCCTGTCAAATGTACCAACGATCAGCAGACATGGGCTTGGGGGTTCCCTTTAATATTGCATCTTATGCTCTTTTGACATGCATGATTGCTCATGTCTGTGGTACGCATTGCCTTGAGACTCTTGCTCTGTAAATATTCTAATTGCTTGGACCAGTTCACTTCACCTAAGTTTATTGAACTGAACTTAATTTTACTGATCAAAACATATTTTTACTGATTGGAATGATGATAACTGCTTTTTACTGATAAAAGCTCATGTTTTCTGATTCTCTAGTGTGTTCCTGTACAATGATTAAATCTGATTGTTGCTGATTATAACTGACTATTTGTTAATCAACACTGATTTTTACTGAATATTATTTTATCGAACTGAAATGAACATGGCCTTGGTGGTTAAAATGTCCAAACACTTTACTTGAATGTTGCATCCTATGGGACCAATGAGGTCATATTTGATACATGGATTCTGCTCCATATCGATGATGCTGTTTCAGTTTTGGCAGATTGTAATTGCTGTTTAACTTCATTTTGCTAAAGGTTAGTTGCTGATATAGTTATATGTGCTTACAAGATTTCTCTTTCTTGCAGATCTTCTTCCTGGGGATTTTATTCATGTCATTGGGGATACTCATGTTTATCGTAACCATATTGATCCACTACAAGAACAACTACACAATCTGCCTAAGCCTTTTCCTGTAAGTATCATATGAACATGATGTGATATTGCTTTGATCTTGAAGTGGGAAAGTCACTTGTTTAATCTTTTGGATTTCTCTTTTCAAATGAAAGTTAATTTTTGTTCTAATTAGGTTTTGAAGATCAACCCTCAGAACAAGAATATAGATTCTTTTGTAGCAACTGATTTCGAACTCGTCGGATATGATCCTCATCAGAAAATTGAAATGAAGATGGCAGTTTAAAGCTTACTCTCTTTTTCTTATTTAGATGCTTTCCTACAAGTTACTGTGAGTCCATATACTCTTTCATCTTTGATTTACTGAAACTATGATGTTGTGTTTTATTTTTTTAAAATTTATGTATAGTGTTACACTTTTATAAATAGGTGGCAATTGTAGGGTTTACATAATTAACATTACTGGATGATGTTTTTGCTAATACTATTGACTGAACTCAAGATATGCGTATTTGCATTCATTTCTTGATCTCGTCTTGCTCACAACTGCTATTCTCCTCTTCCAACTCCTTACTTTCTACTTCTACTATCTCTTTCTGCTGAGTACTTTTGAGATCCTCACTTCTCTTCTTGTCAACAAGAAAACTCATGAGCCTTTTTAATGTATCCTCTAAGTCTTCACTCTTCATCATTTGTTCCCCTACTTCTGCAGGGGTGACCTTTGCTTCTTGCATCAGTTGTTCAATTTCCATCAAAAGTGGGTGCTCTGTGATCCCAAGGTAATTGGAGGAGAGTGTTCTTAGTGCCGATGGGGTGCAATAGGACATGTGAATGTGCATATCCATTCGTCCTGGTCGTAAAAGAGCTGGATCCAGTCGGTCTTTGTGATTTGTTGTGAACACAATGATTCTTTCATCTCCACAGCTTGACCATAACCCATCAATGAAATTAAGCAAGCCTGACAGCGTCACCTAGGTTTTTTTTGAACACAAAAATGTCAATAAAAAGTCATTGGATGTTATAATTGCTCTTTGATACTTATATTTGCTATGTTTCTAAATGAATACAACATTTAGAGTTGCATGCTTGCCAATGCATGACTTTGATCATTAATTTCTTTGATTAGCTATTAGGAAAAACTATGAAGACTTTATTTTTCTAGAAACATATATTAAGACTAATCTAACAACACTTACAATGACATTTGTTTTGTACGAAGTATATGTAAGTAAAAAGATGTGGTGAAGTATAGATAGAGCTGTCAAACAGTGAGGTTGGGTATGTTCTTGTCATCCATAAACTGGTTGAGATACCCTGATACAAACATGATCCTTTTAATAAGCGGGTCAAAAATTCTAAACATGAACACAATTACACAACCCAATTATTGAAACAGGTAACACAAACTTAACCCAATTAACCCATTTAACTAATATCTTCTATTTTTGTTGTTTTCAATTATCAAATGGAATCTTGATAGTCAAAAATTATGAATTTTCAACATAATATATTATTAAGACAATTTTTTAAAGCATCATAAAATTTGATTAGAGTTATCTAATAATTAAAAGTATTTAAGAAAAGGTACCGATATAGGTAGTTTTTCCTGTACTTCCATAATCTACTATCAGTGTGTTGTTTGTGCACCATCTAATTTGAAAACTAAATGTATTACTTACAAACTACAAAGGGGTTCCTAAACCAAATTACAATATTAATATTTTAAGGTTAATCATATTCCAATCATCTAACAAAAGCCGCCATGCATTCTCTATACAAGCCTACATCAAACTCTGTTCCCTCGCTTTTAGCTCTAAATCTGAAAATAATAGAAGTCATTAGAAAATTGAAAACCATAATGAAATAAATTCTATAAAGAAATGACTTATATATTCCAAAAATATGGAAGATTTAGTCCTTTGGACTTGGAGAAGAACCTAGAGAGGGAAATCGAGGAGATCCCCTCTAATGGTCCCCTTTTTAAGTCTTTCTCCAAGTCCAAGATTCAATCTACCGTAATTTTAGATTAGGTAAGCAATTTTTTTATAGAGTTTATTTTCATTACGATTTTCAATTTTCTAATAATTTTCCATTATTTTCAAATTTTGGAGCTCAAAGCTAAGAAGCAGAGTTGATGTGGGCTTGTATAGAGAATGCATGTGGCAACTTTTGCTAGATTATTGAAATATGATTATCTTGCAACATTAATTTGGTTTAAGACCCCTTCCCCGATTTGTTAGTAACGCTTTAGTTTTTTTTTTTTGAATGGTGCAGAATCAACACAATGATAGTAGATTATGGAAGTATGAGAAACACTACCTATATTGATACATCTTAAATTATTAGATACCTCTAATCAAAGTTTAAGATGTTTTAAAAGATCTGGTTTAATATTTATCATATTGAAAATTCATAATTTTTGACTGTCATGTAGTGAGATTCGGTTTGATGATAGAAAACAACAAAAGTAGAGGATATTAGTTAAATGGGTTAGGTTCGTGTTACCTGTTTAATAATTGGGGTCGTGTTTGTTTTCATGTCGGGGTATTCCAATCCATTTATGTATGACACGAACACAACCCAACCTCATATGTTTGACACCTCTAGTATGTGTATAATATAAAAGTCAAATTGCTGCATTCATGTAGAAACGAAGTAAATAGTTACCTTATTGTCTCCGTCTGCACCAAAATGTTGTGGATACTGGAGTTTCTTGCGTTCCTTCATCGTGTTTTGTAAGTCGACAGAGCAATCAATATCTTCCACCACAAGTATTGATCTATTAGCAGTTGCTATCAGTAGTCTCCTAAGGTCAGAGTTCCTCCTAATGTCCGTCAACTCCAGATCATATATATCAAAATTCAGGTAATTAGCCATGGCTGCAATCAGACTAGATTTTCCAGTACCTGGAGGTCCAAAAAGCAAATAGCCACGTTTCCAGGCCTTCCCAACTTTTCTATAGAAATTTTTCCTCCTTACGAACCTGTCCAAATCCTCCATGATCGTCTTCTTCATCTCGATATCCATGGCTAGAGTATCAAAAGTAGCTGGGTGATCGAGATTCACCGATTGCCAATCACTCCCCATGGTCATATGCCTTAGTTCAGGGTCCAAGGTGTGCAGCTTTGGGGTCCTTTTTTGTTTCTTGAGCACCTGTTCTTGTTCTAGGATATGCTGGAAGTAGCTGGTGGACACCATCTCTTTGTGCTTTTTGTGGAAGCTCAATGTGTAATATTGAATCTCAGAATAAGAGTTGGAGCCCCATCGCCCCTCTGTTTCTATTTGTTGAGATACTCTTCTCCAAGTGAGCTTGACACCATTAAATACATCAATCACCTCTTGATTTTTATCCATGGAGAGCACAATTTTGGTCTCTTTGATAGGTAAGGTGGCTCGGAACCTATGGGTTAAAGGGGAGAGTTTGGTCCCCAAGTAAAGGTCTGCAGCATGGAAGAGCTGGTTCTCAACCATTCCATCAGCTTCATTGATGATTATGGTTACTTCGGAGGAGAATGAAGCAAAGAGAGATTGAATTTTACAGGAAATGTAGTATTGAAATTCATTGGGCACATAGTCATTAGCTAGACTACGTATCAGCATAGCTGCTGCAGCAGCAGATGTAGCAGTGGAGATGATCGTTTTAAGTGTTGGCATATGGATGTTGGTGTCAAACATTTTCAGAGGGTTTTCTAATCTTATTTTAAAAATTGAAGTCTGGAGTGTCTCTGGGTGTGGTGTTGGGTCTTTCCCTCTGTGTTTGTATTTATAGTGTCAGAGCCTTAGAAGATACGTTGATACTAAAGTGAAACTTAGTGCTTGTTTGGTACTATGTAGGTATTAGTCTTTCCTAGGAATTTGGTTCACACATGAAACATTGTTTCCTAGGAGATGTATAGTCTTGTTTGGTTGTTTATGAAAAGTTCAACTTTTCATGAAAATTTCCACTATCCTAGGGGACCTAAGTAAGTAAATTCCTCCATTTTATAGAAGTTCTAACTCCCATGTTGTGAACCAAACAACACCATCTTCTTGAACTTCCTAGGAAATTTAACTTTCTATCTATTCTTTGGTTAATTAAACAACACCTAGAAGTATTTTGAATGAGATATCTGTGGTTCTTAATGGTTGTAAACAATTTTTTATCTCTTACAACTATAAAAGTAGTACACTCAAACAAATAGTGTATCGAAAATCCATTATGCTATCTTTTTGACTTTTGTATTCAATATACTTTCTTATTTATTATTATGAACATAATTAACAATTATTAATTGAGTGGCCCTCTAAACAGTGGCTTTTGAGAAAATTCCATTGTTTCTTTCTGTTGGCTATTTTCTACACGTTAGATTGACCAGGTTGACTTTGATTTAAAAAGTTCACAAAGTTGCTGGTCATGCCTTCATGTTTGACCAATTATAAACGGTGGTTAGTGTAGTGTAATAGTCAAAGAGTCAGTCAGTAGGGTCAAGCATTAAATTTATGTGGAAAACATAAGAAAAGATCTAGAAACCAAGTTTAAACAGTGAGACATTATCCCTTTCAGTTTTACTAATTGTCTATGTCATAAATTCTAGCTACTACAAGTTATTTTCTTTTTTCTCCAAGACTTTGAAGACCCTTTGGCCTCCAAGGCTTGTGAAGACCCTTGGCCTTTAAGGTTATTACTTGTGTCCTTGGGCTCCAAGGCTAATGCAAATACTTGGTGTTGAAGGTCAAGGTTTATGACAACTTGTAGCTTATTATAAATACCTGTCATGCTCCTTTTGTTTCAAAAAGACACACAAGAGCTATACACACAATACCTATACACATTAGCTCAATCAAATTAGAACCAATATTAGTTGGAGAGTCATACCATACTCTATTACCCTTCGGGGTTGTACTCTCATTCCTTTTCATATATTGGATAATATTAGTGCTCGTTGTCGTGGGTTTTTTTTACCTCTTTTGAGGGTTTTTCTCACGTTAAATTGTGTGTGTTTATTTCTACTTATCTTGTTCATCTTTTACCTAATTTTCTCATTATCACTAGTTGCTTCCGCTTGCGCTCCTAACCCCAATAAAATTGACAATTGCCTTGCGTCTGTACTGTGTACATACTACATAGGGTGCTTTTTTCTGTTAGAAAATGTCAAACTTGATACTAAAGATCCATTTAGCATCAGAAGCAAATGAGTTAATAGGTCTTTCTATATGTTTCTCGTGGCAATATTCATAATAATGCCTGTCCAATCTTAAATACACTTCTTTTTTTCGTCACAACTTTCTATTACCTGGTGGTATAGATTGGTAACTGAACTTTAATAAGGCATGCGCACATTATTCATTACCATAGATATTGATATGAGACTTTCTGTACAATATTACATACAAAGTCATTCTCATACCATCATTTATCTCTGACTGCGAATGGATATTAGGTTGAATTTAGAAGTACGGGGACTTAATACCATATTTGGTTAGCAAAACCCTTGTTTTCCAATTAACTGCATCCCTATGACCCTAACAACTTTAGTTCTCCATGAATTTTCTGACATAAATTCTTTTTAGGACATTGAAAATAATTTTAGTGACAAAAATATTTGGATGGAAGGAGTAACTGTGAACTGAACTCAGACCTCTCCTACATTGCAAGTATACCTCCTACATTGCAAGTATACCTCTTGAAGCTGCATAAAATATTTATAATGTAGGAGACCGTTGATTCCTTGAGAAAACCGAGCGATGCCAAATTCTTAAGAGAATGTTTGATACATTTTCTCGCATTATGGCTCCGTTTGGTTGGATGTAAGACATTTTCAATGTAAAATGATTTTTCATGTAAAACATTTTACAATGGAAAATTCAAATGCAAAACTAATTTTCCTTTGTTTGGTTCAATGTAAAAAAAGTTATGGGAAAGAGACAAATGGAAGGGGAAGGGAGAGGATAGATAAGAGGATAGTAAAAAGTTGCTAAGGAAGAGGGAGGAAAATGTATTTTCCCTTCTTTTTGAAAGGAAAATGATTTTCACCTAAAGCTCCCTTGATGGAAATCTTGTTTTACACCCTTTGTCAAACCAAACAACGGAAAATGAAAGGAAAAGGAAAACTCATTTTCATGGAAAATATTTTACACCCTATCAAACGGAGCCTATGTGCTTAATAACAACAGTGCACTTTAATAGATCATGTAATTTATGGATGCACTATAATTTCTTTCCTTAACCATATATGACATCGAGCATTACTAACGTTTGTCTCTCTTGAGGACTGAGACGGTGAGATCACGATGGTCCTGTTTGGTAAATAGAGTTTAGCGGTTAGAGTTTAGAGTTTGCTCTTAACTTTTTGTTCAGCCAATTTGACTGATTTGACAACTTTTTTATAAATGTGTTTGATAAAAATTAACTGATTACTAAAAGCTTATTGCCATTTGTTTGTGTTAATTGACATTTATAAACATTTTAATACATATGTGTAGTATTATTATTAGAGGCAAAAAAGTCATTAAACATATTTCTACTTAATCCTCTGAAGAAAAAACTCCTAATAGGAGCTTTTTTATTTTGAGAGTTTTTATTCCAAAACTCTCTCTAAAACTCTCTTTTGCCAAACACCCTTTTAGAGTTTTTGACTAGTCAAAATCATAAAAGTAGCCCAGTCCTCTCTTTTTGCTCCAAAACTCTAATTCCCAAACACCCCCAATGTTTAAGTATTCACTTCGTTTTCAAGCTATACGTTCTTTGACACTTGTTTCAAATCTAAGAAACAAAAATCATTCATGGCTGCAGGCTGCCTAACTATATGCAGTTGCAAGGAGAGATTCTGTAGCTGCTCTATAGTATTTGCAACAAATTTGACTCTCTTTTTTAGGTTTTAGTTTTAGTTAACATTCCAATCAACTCTAAATTCAAGTTTGTTAATCGGAAATGATCATTCGGCCTCAACAAATTTTAGTCACCTCCTCAAGTGTAGGCTCATAAATTGGCATGGTGAATCTAGCCAGTATCTCCTGTTCAATTACCCCCTGCAAACCACTAGAGCTGCTATCTAGGTTCTGTTTGATTAATTTACCTTTTTTTTCCGCTTCTCAAACATTGAGCTTCTTATCAGGAGTTATGAACCCTTATCCAAACTTATTTAGTTGTGAAAACTGAGATGTTACGCTCTTATTAAACCTGTTTTATTTTTTTGCGATCACAAGTCATATATGAACTTATCTTTCCTTAGCCGAACATTCTCCCCCCTTCTAAAGCCAAGTTGAAACACCGACGAAGCAGTCACTGTCACCTCCAAAACCTCAGGAAGAGCGTGAAGTCCCTCCTAAACTGTGTGTAATATGCCAGTGATATCTCTGGTGAGATTGTGTTTGTGATGCATATATATCCCTTGTTCAATGCTTCTTCAGTCCTACTTTCAGATTCTTTTGGTACCTGCCATCTCAATCCTGCATCCAGTTTATGAAAGAACACATAACTGTTTCCAGGAGAATGTACAATTATACTTCTAAGAACTGAAAAATATGTGCATCAATATTATAATTATAAGAGATCTTGCTCTGCTTCTAGAGCATCTATTTCAAACTAGTAAAGATTTTTCCTTGACACTTTATGCTATGGAGCCATACAACAGTTATTCTGAGATTAACTATAGTCTCTCTTAATCATTGACACCACAATGTTTAAGTATTCACTTCGTTCTTGAGCCATACGTTCCTTGACCCTCATTTCGAACATAACAAACAAATCATTCATGACTGCCTCACCAAATGCAGTTGCAAGTATAGACTCTGTAACAGCTCTTATAGTCTTGGCAACAAATTTGGCTCTGTTGTTAAGGCTTTGATTGGTGTCAACGCTCCAATCAACTGTAAAAGTTTCAAGTTTGTTAATCGAATATGATCCTTCAGCCTCAACCAATTTTCTCACCTCCTCGAGTGTAGGTGCATAAAATGGCATGTCGAATCTGTCCAGTTTTTCCTGTTCAATTATACCCTGCAAACCACTATTGGAGTTATTTTTTTTTCGTTGAACTTTTTTTCTTTAAGCGAAAGTATAAAAAGACCGAGGAAGTATTCACCTCTAAAACCATATTGTGGAGGGTAGAGCCAAGCAACTCCCAGATTGAGTCAGGGTCATCTCTCTGGATGCTACCCTGCAGAGTCAAGACCATTTGTCCCCCAGACACCAACTCCTTTGCTCGTGAGTTTAAGAAGACAGTGAAGTCTCTCTTAAACTGTGCAAAAAATGCATGTGATATCTCTGGAGGGCTCGTTTTTGTGATGTAAATATTTCCCTTGTTCAGTGCTTCTCCAGTCTTACTTCCCAATCCTTTTGGTACCTGCCATCTCGATACCGCATTCAATTTAAGAGTGAATTGTTCCAGGAAAATGCACAACTATACTTTGAGGAACTGAAGATATATTTATTTTCTGTGCATAAACATTATAATTAGCAGAGATCTAAAAGCATCTATATCAAGCTTGCTTGTCAAGACTTCTTTTTCTTGTGTTTTTTTTTTTTTCTGAGGAAGCAATTTTCTGAAGAGCTATGTTACCTGAACTCACGTACTTGTGTTAGCTAGGGTATGTGTCCAAGTACCAATTTGTTTCTTTTTGTGAATAGTTTTCATAGTTTTAGCACAAAGTGTCCGTAGCCATATTGGATTGTGAAGGATCTTGAATTCGATACGGGTACTTGAGGTGAAAAGGAAAGTTAGAGTAACTACTAACTAGCTTGAGGGTAGGCTCAGATTCAGACAAAACAATAATAACAGAATAAGCCACACTGAGGGTCAGTTTTAGACTAGCTTAGACCAAAAACAGCAAATACAGACTTCCAAAGAGTGTTGCTTAAAAAAAGTAGTATATGTAATATGTATCAGTCATATGTTTTTACCTGAGAAAGCCAATGTATACTGTAGGAAGAGTGGACAAAGTGTAGAAATTGATCAGGAAAGACTCTTCCATAGAATGACTTGGGCGTGCCTGATACAAAGCATGGTCCGAAATCACTTCCTTTTTCTTGCTGTAGACTCTCGTATAAACTTGGGAGCAAGTTAAAGATGGCATTGTAATCGTTCCCTGGAAGATCATTGAGAAACACCCCAAACATAGGGGATTTCCGATTCAAACTTTGTCGTTCTTGATCGATTGTATCAATGATCTCCGAGACTACCAGCAGAGAATTAGGCCCAGATGAACAACCAAAGTCTGCTATCATAAGGGATTCTGGCAGTAATGCATGGTACAGTTCTCTTATGCTTTCTTGTATTGCTGGTCTTGACTTTGCTATCATAGTTTTCTGTTCCAAAACAAACAAACAAAATCGTTATGTGTACTCTTCAAACTTGCTTTTACCCTCTTCTTTTGTTATGGCTAGAATAATTCTTGCATGTCATGTTTGTATGAGTGAGTTGATTCTATGAAAGATAAGAAATTTCCTTTTATAACCAATTCCCCCATTGACTCAACATTTTCTAATTAAAGATGTGTACGTATTTCTTCTGAAAACCTCTTATATTGATCAACTCGTTTCATATTATTCTTAATACGAGAGTGAGGGATAGCCTAGTGGTTAGAGCTTCCCTCCCGGTTTCAGGATGTCTTTGGATCGATTCTCACCCTTGACATGTTGGGATTTCCTTTATTTCCCCCAACTTGTCAAGGTCGTTTCTCCTTACCCTATTAAAATATATATATATATATATATAATATATATAATATATATATATATATATAATATATATATATATATATATAATATATATATATATAATATATTATATATTATAATATATATATATATATATATATATATATATATTCTTCTCAGTACTCGATGAAAATTGGGATGTCTTGGCACATTCAATCTGAGGTGGTTAGTAGCTCAAAAAGTGTAATAGTTTTATGTATCTAAAGCTAGTTTATGGGTGAACAATATAAATATTGGTTATGGTTTTCAAAGCCTTTCACACTGATATGTAATAGAGCATATGGTAATGGCTTAGGTGATTGTCATTCTTTGAGACTTTGAAGCATATGTTTCTTTGAGTCATAGAGTTTTGGTGATTATCTTGATTTTTCTATCATAATTTATTTTTATATATGAGGCTTTAACAAGTATTTTATAGGAGTTATGAGAATGTCCTGATTATACAAGGATTATTTGTAAGATAAGTTTATACTATGTCAATTGACTAAATCACTAGATTACGCTTCTCTTATAATGACTTTCTAGATACGAATATTTGCACTTCCTTCCTTTCTTTTTAGATATGATATTTTGACATTTTACACTATTTACAAATTTCACCTTAATATAGTGATGTGGGATTTGTTAGATTCGTCTTAATATGTACTCTTTAAAATGTTTACAAATACACTTTCTCCATTTTTTAGAGAAGTATTTCACTTTGTGCTTAGCAAAGACTAGTTAGATCGGGCCGAAAATTCCAATTCGGTCCTCGGTCCAAAGAAAATCCCGATTCCAAGTTTCATGTCCGGTCCAAATTCGGAAATTTGACCGGAATTTCTGATTTTTTTTTTGTGACTTTAAAGACCGGGAAAATTAAGGTCCAGACCGAACCGAAGGTCTATCGGTTTCGGTCCGGCCATGGGATGGTGGATACTCCTAGTTTCACTTATTTTAGAATAGAGGAAGTATGTTTTAAAGTTTTACATTAACATACGTGAAAAAGTGAATGTGTCACATTCAAATTAAAAGAAAAAGAGGAAGTATCATTTTCAGGGTAGATGTAGGAAATGAATGTGGATAACATGGTGAAGAAAAAAACCTGAAGTGAGGAGTTCTTTGCATAACTACTTTGCCCAAGTCCTTCCTTCATGTGAAGAATTTTCTCTACCTCCATTTAACCACCTGTTTCTTTCTTTCTTGTCTAAGTAAGTTCAAATGTGACAACGTGCTACATATGCTATAAAACTTAGTCTCACACCAATTTATAACTATGATTATACTTGGTGTGATACCTACCAAATGCAAGTTATTTTACACTCTCACGCCCATTGTTCCTAACTCTTAAAGAAGATACAATCAAGTGCAAAGGTTGTGCTGCGAAATTCACGTGTCTGCTTACCATCTTCTTTCTCTTCTTATACTCTCAAGTAAAATTTCCCAAACTTCAAGTGTTCTAGAAAATCAGGTTACCCAATTATTATTATTTTGATATGAGAAAAGTATACAAACCAAAGCATAATATAATTTGGATGTTTTTATCATCGTCATAATAAAGATGACCATGTGAAATTTAATGGATCATAAAGATTTTTGGCTGATATTAAAAAACCTAATTATTTTGGACCATCAGATTTTCATAGTCATCTTTATTTATGATCATGATATAATTTTCAATGAAATTGGGAGATTCGCTATGAAAAATAGGAAATTTTGGTAAAATTTCTAATCGTATAATTTTAAATTTTCTTTTCTAGTCAACTAGGCCGCACTTATCTGAAATAGGTTGCTTGACTTGAGTTCTATGTGAATTTAAAAAGATTATAGGGTTTCTTTGAATTTTTTCCCTAAATATTGTTAAAATAAGAAATAATTCCTATATTACGTCAAAGTGTAAAATAATTCCCAGTATATGGTCCACGTAAGACTAGGTGCAAGAAAAATTAATTTCTTTTATTATCGTTGTAATAACCTGCTACTCCCAGTAGCGATCTATCTAGGAAACAAAGAAATGTGTTTATTAAGGTACACCGTTACTCTAGTAGCGGTTCTTCATGTTTAAACGCTTCACCGATAGTGGTGCTTTGTAATAGGAAATTAGGGATTAGCTTCTTTACACTAGTTCTGAGAAGAAGAAAAAAGACCTTGTATAGTTATATTCGAGTAGTATTTTTCTTTTTTAAGGTAAGGAGAATTCCCTTGCAAGGAAAGGGGGAAATTGGGGATCCTTCTTGCAAGGGGTGAGAATTGAACTTCTGTCACAGGAGTGAAAGGAGGACCTTACAATGACTAGGCCAATCTGGATTCTCTATTCGAGTAGTATATTACCAAATCATGCTAGTGTGAGTAAAAACATGTAGAATAACAAAACGTTCACGACATCCCTTCTGCAGAAATGATGCTATTTTCTCCTTGCACCAATAAGATCATCAACAAACACTGGCCACCCAGCAGGAGGTGAGGAGGACATATCCTTCAGAATTTAAGTTCTCATTGTCTGGTACAGTTTAGCATTTAGATACCAATTTTTGGCATCAAAGAATATATATTGCATTATATTCTTTGGAACAAAATATAGCATCTGTCAAAATTATTGATTTTTCCCCATAACAAGATATAGCTGCAGTTCGTTATTTGTAAAATAAAAATTCTATTTCGTCTATTAATAGATTCTTTTTCTTTCTATTGTTTCCACAAAGTTATTCATGTTTAAGGGTGCTAATGAGCCATAGCCAAAGCCAAGCTCGAATTTTAGGTTGCTCGACTTGATTCGTTATGCTTTAATCTCTATTATATAAGCCAAGGGGTGAGCTACGGTGTCTTTTTATAAGATCACTTTTTTACCCTTCACTTATCAAAAATATTCAATTCCTTCTTAATCTATATTTTTGTGTGATAAGTAATAAGAAAACTTAACATTACCTAACTTATAATAAAATGTAATGTACACATAATATATTTTTAAAAAAAATATGCTTAAAAGAGATATTTTTGATTGAAAATTAATCTAATCTAACTAAAACAATTTTCAAACAATTAAAAAGTAAGAACTTACAAAGTTTCTTTCTAACTAAACTTCCAATTGCAATCACAATTTCAAAGAACATACATTAACATAAACATACCAAACTTCTTTTATAATTGTCTTATGTGCCGATTAGGATAATTTATCATTTTATTTATTTAAAGGCTCATAGTGGTTGTTTGTGTTAGTTGGGATAATCCATCTCATCATTATTTAAAAATATTTCGTAATTCAAATATATCAAAGAAATAGGCTTATACCATTCAATTTCTCAATATAATGTTACGCAATGAATTACACATATATTAAAGATATTAGCATATATCATCCAATAATATCAATTTATAGTACATTATGGTACAAGTTCATTTATCACATTGAAAAAAATATTGTGAATGATCAAATTAAACTACAATAAAATAGTATAAGTACATTTAGTGCTTTCAATGTCAATATTAATGTTAATATGTTTTCGCACGCATCGCGTGCATATGAGACTAGTTTAGCTTGAGCTATGTGTGAAGTCTTTTGAATTGAAATTTAGCTTGAGCCAAGCTCTTAGGAAGGTTGTACTTAGGTGCTTATAGGAGGGTATTTTCTTACCAAATTAAAGAAAAAAGAATTAGAACTTCCTAAAAAGTGTAATTTTTTTTGATATCCCTTTTTTTTTTTTTTTACTTCCTACGCAATTTAATTTCTTATGGGTTTTAATGTCAACCAAACAAGTATTTGATATATATTTCACTTGTAATAATTATGATAAAAGGATTACATGGCATACATTAGTCATTTTTTTAGGGGGTTAAACTAAAAATTGGGAATTTATATCCAAAAGCAAATATTTATACAAACTCTCTAAATTGTGGCTGATGAGAGTCGAACACCCGACTATGAGGTGGAAGCTCCAACCGTTGGACTCTAATGATGACCAAGGGGGTTGTTATGGTTTACAAATTTATGGATTTACTAGCTTGAGAAATGAGAATATAAAGTAATAAATTTAACTATGGTGAATAATATCTTGATGGCTTTTACAAAGTATTAAAGCTGTATATGAACCTTTTCCTTGTCAATTTTACTGTGGATTTGGTTTTTATGTGCTCCTACCTTTCGCAATTTGATATAAGAAGAGACAAAAGAAAATAATGCTTGCTTAGAAAGTGAAAGCCTAAAGCTTTAAGGAGCTAACTTGAATTATAAGATTGGAATTTATTGATTTGGACTTGAGCCAATACGACTTGTAAACTTTTTTTTTTGTTGGTAAGATGAAAGACCCTACGGCATCTTTTACAGGTATAACCAATCAGGTTTCCAGATCAGATTCCTTGGAGGGGGAGATGGTAAGGGAAACATCACCCCAAAAGAAATCCTACTTCCCTAGTGAGATTTGATCCCATAACTTTAAAAGGTCATGAGGCTAAATCTTTACCACTAGGTCAAGCCTTGCTTGGTATACAATTAATAAACTAATAGATGAGTGATTAACTGATAGTATCTTATGCTAGCGACCTTTGCAAACAGAATAACAGCCATATCTGTCCTCTGGGAGCTTGTGATTCTAATAAAGATACGTGATTAGCTTGTAAAGACAAATGGTTTTAACTTTGTTAGTAACTTTTAGGTTAGTTATCATACATATACTACACTTAATTAGCACCCAGGAAAAGGTTAAATTTGATTTGCCAATATGAAATATTAAAGTCAAGTAGAGGTATGTAGATGAAGAATCTAACACAACTTTTGATAGAGAACTTAATCGTCATTTATTTGTCATTCCAACTCCTCATACTTAAGGATCCACCCTTGATATTACTAAAATACTCTCGGTAATACTTACGTTCGGACGCCTTTTGAGGACTCCCTCACTTGTTGGAAGGCGGTAGCAGCAGAATCGAGAAATCCAACTCTTTTTTTTTACTTGTTTCTAGTTGACAAAAGGGCTTATAAATTAGCGTTGTTGAAGTAGGGTCTGATTAAATACATAATAAGAAGTAATATATCATACTTGTACGATATTATCTACTCCCTCTTTTAGTTTTTCATGTGGGACAACTCTCATTTGAGTTTAACTTCCTCTTAACAACTATCATAGATAAAATATTCTTCATTGATAATCAAAGATATTAAGATCAAAGTTATACGTGAATCGTACAAGTTAAAGTGGAACAAAGGGGGGAAAATGTTAGTAGTCGTCTTCTTTCCAACCTTTCTCCACCACTCTAATTGGCAGGGATATAGGAATCAGGAAATCTAATCACAATCTTTTTCTGCTATAGAACATATGATACTCCTAATTTTTTCGAATATTCCTAAATAGTATATGTGATTAATATTTTTAGACGGTGGAGTATATTAAATTAAATACATATATCCGCAAATCCCAGCTATTGAGTTGTACCAGATGAAGTATACTGTATATTTTTCCTAATCCTTAAGCATCTGTTCTGCCCAACTTATTTTCAGTTTAGTTCAGTTACAATCAGTTTAATTCAGTTTAGTTGTTTTATGTCGGAGAGAACAAGTCCCAAGTACATAGCGGCCTAATTTAAGTAAAATAAGTATAACAATGCAAGTTACAACTGTGAAAGAGCAATCTGAAGTTCTGAACATATTTATACTTGAAAACCTTGATTTTCAACTAATAACACCATAATATATCCCAAAAAAAAACTTGTCTTATATACTAAAGTTTAAACCTTAAGGTAAACTATAGCAAATAACAAGTTAACTTTGATTTCCTGAAGTAAAAAACACTGTACAAAAACCTTCCAATCTTCCACTGCAGAAAATTAACTACTACTATTGTAACCAAAAAAAAACTACTCTTGAATTGCAGAAAACTCTTCTTCTCTCAACAACCTTTGTTGCTTTGCAATGAAATTCTCTATAGTCTTCTGAAACTCTTCATTGCTCATATGATCTTCAGGGTAACTATGACCTTCCTTTGCATCTTTACTACACTGATCTGAACCTTTTAGGCTCTTAATCTCTGTGTTCGACCTTCGTAAACCGGAGTAATTCTTATCAGTTTTCTCTCGTTTTATCTTCTCAGACTTGCTCCTTTGATATATCTTTATAACTTGGTGTTCTGGTGTAGAAAATATCATAGCCATAATCGCGCTTTCCTCTGTTTTTTCCTGTTTTTTAACACTATTCTTGTGCTGCATCTTAGTGTTTTTACGTTCATATGAACAAGTTTTTGGTGTTTTTGTGTTGGAATAATTGTTATTAAGATGTCCAGAGTTCACAAAAAGAGTGATCACAATTGCATTTCCTACAATGAACACGAATTTAGGACTAACTAGGTAGATTGATAAGTGTTGAATGTAATCACTTGAAAGCTTGATTATTGCTAAGGGTAATTGAAAAGATAGCCTAGAGATTACTGCAAGAATAAGCAAAATTTCGAAAACTCGAAAAAAGTTTGTGAGTTTCCTTAGTTGTTGGTACCTAAATTTGATTGCATTTGCTTTCTCAACTTTGATATGGTTGATGTTTAAACGATTCATTTGAAGAGAAATTAATCTGATAGAGGATAATAATAATAATCTTGTAAAAGAAGACTTTTTGAGGTATTTCGAAATTTGATCAAAGCATTGAAATTTGTTGGGTTGAGATTTGGTATATCAGAGGAGAAAATTGAAGTGTGAAGAAGAAAAGAGAAAAATGGTTGTGTTTGGCTGCTCAAAGGAGTGAGTTAAACAACTATATATAAAGGCAAAGATCTTAAAGTAAGTACACTAGTTTAAGTGTAATTTTTAGATTAATTATGTGAGTGTGGACTTGTGGTATTGGTATAAATAGAATAAGGAACATCTTTTCTCTTTTAAACTTTCTCTAAATCTCGTATCAATGATCTAGTAGATTATCTGCATTTTTAAATTTTAATGCAATCTCCACCAGAGGGTTTTTTTGGTAGTAAGAAACTTCCTTCTCTTTTCCCTATCTTGTTTCCCGCAAACTATTGAAAATAATACTACATTCGTTTCTTTTTAATCTGTATTATGTCCACTTTTTATTTCGGGTTGTTCCTTTTTACTAATAGTTACCCTATTACTTTATTATATAAGATAAAATGTCGTGTCAAATTCCCCACTTTTATCCTTCGTGTGGTCTCTTACCAAATAAATTAGCGCACTTAAAACATACAAGATGTGTGGACCTCTATTTATATACCAAATAAATAGAGAATCCATAAGACAAATGCATTATAAATGCATTTTTAATTGTGAATACATATATATTCTTAATATACTAAAACGACTCCAGTTGTCCATCTACCTCATTGTGGATACTTATATGGTAGTGCTCGTTTAGCTTTTCAATATATCTTGAAAAATAAAAAAAGTTCCCTTAAGTTTCAATAAGTTATAAAAATAGTAAGTTAAAACTTTTTTAAAAATGTAAGATGAAGTTCCTCGAAAGAGGGGAGATATTAGGAATTCCTCCTCACAAGAAGTAATATTGATGCTAGCAATGTTACACTGTCACCTACTGCTTAGTATAAGTTAAAATTACTCTTACACTATACATTACTTTCATTGCTAAATTCGATCTCAAAACCTTTTGAAATCGAGAGAGAGCTTTAACCACTAGACTATCTCTCACTCTCAGATCTCAATACAATTTTGAAATTAGATATAATCAAACTCTCAACCTGTTACGTACTTATGATGTTTAAAACTCTTCTTAGATAACCATGTCTGTTACTAAAAAGTCATTCGGTTCCCCTCAAATTTCACTAGAATTTGGATTTTCAAGAAAGTACAAAATAGGATAGTTGTTTGGTATGCAGAAAATAGGAAATTCATGGAAAATAGAATTTCCAAGGAAATGTAAATTCATATGAAGTGTAGACTTTTGACGATTAGAAATTCTTGTGTCTATTACAAATTCTTATGTTCAACCAAACACTCAAAGCCACTTTCCAAGATTGGAAAAAGAAATTTACTTCCGATGAAATAAGACTTCCCATAAGAATTAAGTTCCAACCGTAACCAACTAGTCGTGAGATATTTATGTACTTAGATTAACATGTTTGGCGCTGAAGTAGGTTAGAGGCAAATTGTCACATCCTAAGTTAGGCTTTTTGCCATTAAGCGATGACACGTAGTTGTAGAGAACATTATCATTGGCCATCCTTTTCTTCCTTCCTTACTAAGAAAAATGCCATGGAAATTAGCAGCCATAAATTTTAAAATCAAAATTTCCACTGTACTTGACAAATTTCACTTTAAATCTTTAATCATACCAATTACTTATGAACCCCACCATAAATAATAATGCAAGAACAACTTTAAGTCTTTATCTCCTAAACCAAAAAATATAAAGAAGTTTATGCAATATGTTTTGGGTCTTTTTTTATGCTTTATTTATATTGGACCCCTTCAAGTTTTACCGTTTTCTGTTGAACTTTCCGTTACTTTGAGACTAGACGGAGACATAAAATTGGTGGAGACATAAAATTGATTGGTTTTTATTGTCTCATGAAAAGACAGTGCAACATTTTGGCACTCATTTTTTTGCTCTTAGATTGAGTGTATATATGGAGTAGCATTGCTCAGTGATAAAGAGTTTGTGTGTCATAAGATTTCTATAAACACAAGTTTGTGAAAGCCAGTACTTTTAAGATCCTGTTTTTTAGACTGAATCGAAGTAAAACTGCGAGTAGAAAGTAATTGAATTGAATTTAACTGAACTGAAAATGTACCTAAAAAACAAGACCTAGGACACTTCTAGATAAAACTTCCTTATGCCTCCCTCCTTCGTAATTCCCTACTCTTAAGGGTTAGGGTCGCTAAAGAGTGAGGGTCTGTTCTCCCCAACTTATTTTCAGTTCAGTTCAGTTGTAATCAATTCAGTTCGGTTCAATTCAATTGATTCAATTCAGCTCCAATTATCATTTCTGTTAGTTATAATTTAATTTAATTCAATTCAATTCAGTTGTTTTATGTCAAATAGAACAGACCTGAATTGAGAAACCTGTGAGTAATCAGATTCAATTGGATCATTCATGTTATCTACATTAAATAAGGATAATAACTAAAAAGAGTATAATGATGTGATTTTATCCCCATGTATATCTTAGATGTAACTTTAAATTTATAGTTGACAATATTGTAGCATACAATATAATGACTACAAATCTGAAAATAATTACATATTACAAACTAAATGGTAGATATCAAATGTTTACATAATAAATCTTGGTGGGAAGCTCCACTTAATAGGGAAGTTTAAGTTATTTTCCTACAACATCAAATGTTTACATAATAAATCTTGGTGGGAAGCTCCACTTAATAGGGAAGTTTAAGTTATTTTTCAACGTTGTAGGAAGTGAAACTTAATTATGAGTTTTTTACTATTCCTGTATTTTTATCAATTAAACAATTTTATTGTTTTTCATTTCTCATATTTTATCAGTCAGTCAAACAAGTAATAAAATTACCCGTTATGAAAATATAAATATAATATTACATTCTTTTCTTAGACGAAGCTGACTGTATTTGTTCTTTTAAAGAATAACTTTTAGTTATGACACTGGAAAATTAGATTGAAAAAAAGCTTTGTATCATATATAGTAATTAGTAAAATAAGAGACTTTTTCTTTGTAACTACAGCTAGATAGTAGAATCTTAACATGTTTCGTTGATTTGACACTTCTTTCTGAGGAGAATATAATGAGGTTAAGTCGTTAAAGTAGATAATCAAAAAATTCACCTGAAAGGATGAATATGATTTGTGAGAAAATGGTAAGACCCCAGTAAGGACAAAAACTCTTGGTGTTTCATCGTGAGAGGTTAAAAATGGTATTTCACATGTAACAAAGTAAAAGTTGTTATATTAAAGGAGGTATTAGTGATATCAAAGTTCAAAGTTAATACCAAATTACTGTACCAAAGGAGGTATAGTGATACCAAAGTTCAAAATTATACCAAAGTAAGCATAATTGGTACAAAAACTCAAAGTTTATACCAAAGTCCAGTGTCTGTTTTTTGTATCTTTGCGCGAAATGTCAAGTGTGTTCCTGTGAGAGGTCATTTTAACTCTCACGATGAGACGTCTATCCAAACTCTAGTAAAGATGAGGATCTAGACATTCTTTTATTAGCTAGTTGCTTAGGCTAAAGATCAGTAACGGCAATAGAAAGGCAGCAGAGAGCTTCTAGAGTTATGAGTTTCTATCATTTACCTTTACTTTGTTTGTTATGGTCTATGGTTATCTAGCCAATTAAAGATGCATGGGTCTATACGTAACTTGAGTTAGGAATCTTATCCTGTGTTCTTTTCACCCCAATATTCATAAACTTTGTAGAAACTCGGATGATTGAAGCTTTTGTAAATCTTTGGATTATTGAAACAAGTTATTTGGAAATGACTATATATTACTTGATCATCCATTCTTCAAAATCTTTAACCTTTTTCGTAAATCTATATTATGTGAGTAGGTTATAATAATACTCCTTGTATCGTTTAAATTTGTTCCATTGTTAATTTACTTTTTACATGCATTTTGAGTATAATTATAAAGTGAATACAAAAAAAAAGAGGGATGTTTGTGATGATTTTTCAATCTTTTCTACTAGGTAATCTAGTAACCTTCTGCATGAAGATAATTAATTCGGTCGTTGTGATCGGACTCTATTATGGATTTCTGACCACATTCTTCACGGGGCCCTCTTATCTCTTCCTTCTTCGAGCTCAGGTTATAGAAGAAGGAGAAGTCAATTTACACCATCAAACTAATTAACTAAACATTTGGATGAAGCTTTATTATCCTCATATAAATCAATGGATTTGGCAGACAAATTTGGTGAATGATTGAAACTTTTGGAGCATATGTATGTATCTCTGCATAAAGTAATCCTAGCCAACAATTCCTAGCTATGTCTTAGTCACTAATTTAGTTTATCTGACAATGACTTATGGCCAATATGCTATCTAAAGGAACAAGGCACTATAGGATATTAGGATAATTATACTAAATGCTCTCAATTTCTCAACATGCATGTGTGCTTGATTCTATATTTCCTTAATTATGGAGGAAAAAAGTGGTAACTCAATTATTTTGATTCTAACACGCATTGTTGATTCAAAAGGAACAATGTTTTGGCTAACACAAAGTTCGTTCCCACAACTTTTTTTTTGTTTACAGGAAAATGTTAGAAAGAGATCAAGTGGTACAAGAAAAGTATTTGGCAAATTGTAATGATTTTGGAGTTAATGAAAAGTAATAGAATTATTAATAAAAGTTCGTGTTAATTTTTCTCAAATTATTGTAATTTCGGTACCATATATTCTTCATTTTATATTTCTATAATAAATTTGACTATTACAAAATTTGAAAATGAGTTAGTTAATAAAAAATTTACTCCTATCTTATAGTAGTAGTTTAACTTTTCTCTTTATTTTCATCCGCTCCAAAATAATTTGAGCTATTCAATTTTCTTATGTGGTTCTACCATTCTCATTATTAATTTAATATGTCATACTAGATCTACCAGTGCATTTGCGTATGATATCCCATTAAAATAAGAGAAAAATTATATTGTTAAGTTCTATTACAAGAGGTAGTATTTTTTAGCTCAAGTACATAATAATACAGAATAATCTAAATTATGACTAATTATCTTATAATGATCCCAACTATCCATTATTGCATAATAATATCAACTATTAGACGTATCTTCTCAAAATAATCCATTGATCTAAAAAAAGCCGATTTTAAAAAATAATGTATCAAACTCTAGTTGAGTAGTTGGCTAAACAGAGGGAGGCATTGTAAGAAGTAGTGAGCGAGAAACTGGATTCAATGTGTTATTGGACACTTGAAATTATTTTGAAAAGGCCATCTCCATATGTGTGATTTTTTTAAAATAATACATAATTAAGATTATTCCTTCCATATTTTAGATTATTCTTGTAAAAAAATTATTTTAATTAAACTTTTTCCCTATCCTGTCCCATATTAATTTTGCTATGATTTAGTAGTACATGGTTATTTTTATGGAATATTAGTCCATGATATTGAGTACGTAACAATATCCTCCTACTTTAAAAGTGGAATTTGTCACGTCGGATAATACCATAATGCATCAGATCCACGTAAAGTTCTCATGCAATGGCAGTCTTAGTAATCCACTGCATTTTCCAACTCATATGCTGATTCTATATTAACTTAGAATATATCCTGCTGTTCCATCATTAACTTGTGCTACTGTACTATATACTACCTCCGTTTTTTTTTAATTGTTACACTTACACTTTTCACGCATGCCGATGCACTACTTTGAGCCTTTACATCTCTAATTTTGTATTTGTAAAAAATATAAAAACTACATATTAATAAAATACATACTAATACGAATCTAACAAGATCCCACATGACTATGTTTTTATTCACGTATAAATCACAAACGAGGGTCAAAGTGCAATTTGTGAATAGTGTAAAATGTCAAAGTGTAACAATTAAAAAGAAACGGAGGTAGTATAATGCATAAAGGGCATATTATATCAAGGTTCAAGGATGTTTAAGCCTAGTGATTAAGATTGATCGAGGTGCTGTGAAGTGTGAACGATAGGTCAAAAGTTCGAATTCCCCCTCCATTTCTCTGTACTTTACTACCTTCGTGACTCATATGAATAAAAAAAATAAAGGGCATATTATGAAATTAAATATATCTTCTTACAATTTTATTTTTCAAAGAATCGGTTTATTAAAGTAAAGTATTCTTATAGATCAGAATAGAGGTGCACCGTTTCGATTGCATCCTTGTAATCAAAATTGAAGATTAATTAACAATGGTTAAAGCTAAGGAAATATATAACAAAATTAAAAGATTCATGTACAACTAGGCCATGTTGATGAACTTATATACTATAAGTTATTGATAGAAAAAAAGTTATTGATATGTGCATGTACATTTAGACTTAGACCGAGAGTGAGGGATAGCGTACTGGTTAGAACTTCTCTAATGGTTTCAGGAGGTCCTGAGATCGATTCTCACCCTTGTTAAGTTGGAATCTCCTTTATTCCGATCCCCCAATTTGTCAAGGTTGCATGCGCAATTATAATAGCATTTTGTACGTAGAATTATCACATATTGTATATACATATATACATTGAGATAAAATCTAGTTGGATATAGTTGTAATATGCATATACAAAAAAGACAATTAGATGAACATTTTGAATACGCGCATGTAATATCTATTCTGCTTATTGACGTGTATATCGAATGTGACCACATTATATATTCTTAAAGTGATAACAAAGTTGCATGTACAAGTAAAATGAATGATCTCTATATATAAGGCAACATATGGGGATACCAAAAAAATAGAAAAAGAAAAAAAAATAGGAAGATAAGTAACTGATTTATTTTGAATGAGAAGAGGGGAAAAAATAGGATATTTAAACTAACCTTTTTTTCTAAAAAAAGTGTAAAGACAGTTATTCTACCCAATTAATTTCATTTTCTACTTCATATGCTATCACGCTATTGCACGCATTGCGTGCATGTAAGGCTAGTTTTATATTAATCACACTGTATGTCTGTATTGGATGTACTCTAGTGACGATTAGTGTTTAATCTCGGTTCATATACTATAAGTCTCTTTATTATTTAAACATAAATATAAATATAAATCTTATATATACTAAAATTAATAAAGGGTTTGGTCCTGTTATTTAAGGAATAATCATATAAAAGTTGGGGATTTTATACAATACCTAGAAAATTATTCCAATTAAGATTGATGATAAATTATAAGAATTCGGGACATATTATGTTGTTCAGCCATTTAGTTCTATTTGACTATTTGTACTATAATTATGTACAAGAGCAAATGTCATCATGGAGAAATGTATCCTCTTACAGAGCAGCCTAGCAACTTACTATCATTGTTATGCATTTCTCTTATAAACTTGTGTTATCTTATTTAGGGGGCGTTTGGTCCACAGAGGAGAAAGGGTAAGGGTTTAAGAAACGAAAACAAGAAGATGGAAAGGTAAATCCTTAGATTTACTATGTTGTTTGTTTCAAGATATCTAAGGAAAATCTTAATATATCACCACCTCTCCACCTCCACCACCACCACCACACTTTTGCTTCAAAATAAAATCACTTTGCTGCCACCCCCGCCCCTTCTTTTAAGGAGTAAAGGATCGATCTTAGCCCTTTACTTCATTGATAATAAAGACTAGAACCTGTTTCGAGATGATCATATAATCCGAAACCAATTTTTTTCAAGAGGTTGAAACCTTTCGTAGTTCAAGTCGGCCTGATTTCACACGTCAAATACTTTGGAAGTGCGAAAAATCCTTTCTTTAAAGATGTCTTTAGTAGGAATTGAACCCCTAACTTTAAAGTTATCATACTATGCTGTCACATGACTTTAAAGCAACGCTTGCACCATCCAGAGCCCAATACACATGCCCAACGTCTGCGCCCACGATTCCATAAATGGCCCATGAATCGAAAAAATACTAATATGAGCCGAAATTAAATTAATTGAGAAACTAGTTCCTCAATCCAGTAGAGCTTTAAAGTGTAAGTTCGATTAGCAGTTTTGTATTTGACGTAATCTAATATAAACCAGACATAATCCAATCCAATTTATATTAGACGTAATTCCCCGTGCTTAACAATTTGCCAAGTAGAGAGCAAATTTAAGCTCTATCAAAAGACAATCAATCATAATTCTTCATACTTTAAAACAACAGTGTCACAGGTTCGATTGAGCACTATCAAAAGGATGTCTTGGCCTAGTGGTTAAGATTGAAGTGTTTTTTAACGATAGGTCATAGGTTTGAATCCCTCATCCCTTTCTTTGTAATACTTTTGTGGCTCATATAAATAAATAAAAAACGGTGTCAAATTTTCATATTTATATAGTGATGCTAACGGCATAAACCAATAGGTTATTTCGTGGTCATCCACATTATTTGTCGGTAAGTCGTGTCATTTCAATATACAAGTAATTATATTTCTAAAAGCACAATTAAAGATAGTCATGAATTCATGATTAAAAATGTGCATCAATATGTCAAGAAAAAAAAAAAAGCAACAGAATTGGACAACGTGCTAAAAGAAAATTGAATGGACACAAAATAAGATGTATGTGATTGGAAATTTCACTTCATGCTCCATAAGCCCAAAAGGATGAATTGACCCAATACTAGGCCAAACCATGGTAAAAAAAAGTCCATCAACATCAATCTTTATAGATTAGAAAACCATACAAAAACGTAAACATACCAAATTAAATTTTGATGTTTATTGCTTTTATTGCTAAGTCGAATATGTCATGCATGGGCTTTTACTGCTGGAAAGATGTGTATGTTTTTTCTTTGGTCCATTAGAAGTTGCGCCCGACTGCCCCCTAAAAGATCCGTATAAATTCACGTAGAAACCTTAGCATTGTAAAAACATATACTATAAAGAGAATAAATAAATTATGTGTTGTGAGATGAACTTTGTCTACTACTCTATTAAGTAAGTTTATTACCCACTATCGCTAAAATTTGATATGTTGTCGAATCTAACTCAATATTTGACAATTGATTTATTAAAAAAATCTACTAGTGGTAGGTAACTCGTTTAATAAATAGATTTAGGTCCTATTTGGTAAAGAAAGTTTTGGGACAAAATTAGATGTTTGAACACATATTAGAGAATTTGAACAGTCAATATCCTAATGTGGGTGTTTGGTAAAGAAAGTTTTGGGACAAAATTAGATGTTTGAACACATATTAGAGAATTTGAACAGTCAATATCCTAATGTGGGTGTTTGGTAAAGAAAGGTTTGAGATAGGAGCTTAAAGCTCTTTTTGAAAAAGTTGGGAGGAAGAACTTTGGGATATTAGAGGTTTGGGAATTAGTGATACATTTATGTCCTAAAGCTCTTTAATATTACTACACTTACCGAAGGTTTTAATTTGATTTTTCTTATTCTTGTAATTTTCTTTGTTAATCTTGCATAATTCTTATATATTATTTTTCTTGTATGTCTTATTCTCAATATATACAATACATATATATTTTTTTCTAAACAATAAATGGTACAATAATGAATTATGTCCATATTCTTATTAAATATATTTGCAAATTATCTACTCATAAGTTTAAATATATATATATATATATAAATTAATAATGATGAATATTGAATTTAATAGACGCGGTTAAAATTATTATTTATTACTATACCAAGTTTATTTTATAAACCACCAAAAATACAAAAGTGAAAAATATGTCTATATCCTTATTAGACATTAGAGAGAATCTTCTCGATTTTTTTCAATTTATAAGAAAAAACTAGTTTTTTTCCCGGGCGATGCACCGAGTCAGTTACAATAAATAGATATGTTACTTCACCCGTTTCAATTTAGTTGTAACACTTTTAAAATCACGGACTCCTAAATAATTTTTGGAGAGGAAAGAGATAGAGAAAGAAAATAAAAAGGTCCCATGTGCTAGGAGAGAGATATAGACAAGTAATTACCCAAAATGAAAGTGTCACAACTAAATTGAAACTTCCTAAAATAGATAGTATCACAACTAATTTGAAACGGAGGAAGTATTAGTTTTAAATTTCATAATTTATCTTGCTACTTTTCGTATATTTTGTCGATTAAGAAATTGAAAATTTCATGTTACGACGTGATAAGTTAAAAAAATTTTGAGAGGTTTGAGTTTGAAAACAATATCTTAGAAAAAATTATGATAGGAGAATATGACATCAATAAGGTTCGATCCCGATACCTCAAGTACATTATATACTAAAGTTCTAACCACTATGCTAAGTTGTATTTAGTTGTAACAGCCCACTCTTCTGAGCTGCTAGCGGACACACACTCAACATCCATAAACAAGAATTAACTCTTAAATAAATTACTTCGCAGCGGAAAAATATCCTTAAATACACCAATAACTGAACTAAAATTCCCAAATATTATACAACGAAATATCATAAACTATTCTCCAATCAACTAACTAGATACAAGCTCAATCCTTAATCTAGGACGACATCATAATCTTGCTTCACTTCAATTCTCGAGCTCTTGATACCAAACCTGCAAATTCAGGGAGAAAATACAAAACAAACACAATTCCAAAATGAGTGGAAAACTCGTAACCTTTACTTCAGCCCGTTATAAACATTTTATTTCTCAAATCATTTTCAATTCGTTACAACGCTGGCATAGCTCACTCTCTTAAACAAACGGTGGCAAGTACAAGCTTTGGACAAAGGACAAACACTGCCTCCAAGGTTCGTTATGGAGCCCAGCAATACTACCCCCGAGGTTCGTTATGGAGCGTAGCAGACCGTATCAGGTCAAAAGAGTAACCATCCTCCACCCATACCTTGCCCACTTTCTATTTTCAGTTCATAAACTAAGCCAGCAAAACGGTTTTCGTATTCATATTCAATCAATATTTCATCATCACATTCATATCTATGGCCATAGTACGAACTTATTTATCGAAAACATAACACAAATATTCACACACACACACACAAGGGAATGAGTAAATGATTTTACTGAACGTAAAAGTTACCTCATACGCGATCCATTCCGTAGCTCCGACATATAAAGACTTTGAGAATTCCACAACTCCAACTCTCTTGAACTCCTAACAATCCTTAACCTCAATAACAAATATAACTAATTACAAAAACCATTATCACAAAATCTCAATAAAAGAAACTAATCTAATCTAATCAACCTTTCTTAAAACAACGTACTACACCGATCAAACTAAATCCCGAAATAAAATCTAATGAAATCCATTTTATAACTCTTAAACTTAACATCCAACACACGACTCCAATAACTACAACAACAACAACCATACGACTACTATATAATATCCTTGAATAGGAAACCACACAAAACTACTTCTAAAAGACATCATCTTAACTTTCAGATTTACCTACAAACTTACCCATCACTTAAAACTAATAAACCACCACAATAACAGAACAACAATAATGCAACACTTCACCACGACCACCACACAACTCCACAACAACAATAATAACAACAGCACCGCAACAGCAATAACAACACCACCGCAACAACAACATCCCAATAACAACAACAAACAACAGAGCAACAACAACAATAACTACCCCAACAACATAACAACAGCATCAACAATTCAAGAACAAAACTACCAACAACAACTCAACAATAACCACCACAACATCACCACCACAACATCAACAAATAACAAACAGCAGCAACGAAAGGAAAGACTTAGAAATGCTTACAGTAGCAGCACCGACCAACCGCAAGCAACAACGGCAGTACCGATCAACCGCAAGCAACAACAACAGCACCGCGGTGGCACGCGAGCAGCGCCGCGATAGCAGGACACGAACAGAGGAGAAAGATGTGAGCAGGGAGACACGCAGCTCCGGCGAAGGAGGCGGCGAAGAGCATCAATAACAACAACGACAAAATAGAGGAGAGAGAGAAAATGAGAATAGTAACGTCGCTGGCTCGCGGCGGCGAGACGAGTCGAGGCTCCGACGAGCTTGGGTTCCGACGAGAACACAAGGAGAGAGAACTGGGTTTTGGGGTTGGGGTTTTGGGAGTAGAAGACACGGGAGAGAGAGGAGGGGTTTAAGGAATTTGGGTTTACCAATTTTTGACCGACAATAGGGGGGGTTGGGTTTATCTTCCAAAAATAACCAACTATGATAAATGAAATGGAAAATCGACTTTGGCTTTAAATTCTGGCAAATACCACTCAATTAATTTCACACAAAAATATTAAATAATAATAATAGTCTCATAAAATTAAATAAATAAATATATTATAACACATGTCATACTCCAACTCAGAAATAATTAAAGTATCCGAAACATAGGCTATTACATTAGTGTTATTATCATAAAGTATTATATTAATAAATGAAATTTTTTCTTACCCAGGACATAGCCCGAACCTAATAACTAGTTCTCTTGTAAGAGTTGTGCATACTTGTTTAAGTCTTTTTAGTTAATTATAATTATTACAAGACTTCATCATATTTTATTTGAAACATTAAACAACAAAGTCATAGTGTATTGATGGTTAAGCTCTTACTTTTCATTTCAAAGGTCATGTGTTCGATACCTTACATTTACACATTTTTTTAAGTGAGGAGTACACGTAAACATAAACACATTTGCATTAGAAATTTGAGGAGAGTGCCACGTGGCATACAAGCTTTATTTTGCATGCCTTTTAATATATTTGTATAAATATAGTCATGTGGGATAAAAGACATTTACGCTCAAAGACGTGTATTGAGAGATGTGCACAGGAAAGTGAGAAAAAAGAAAAACAAAAGGGGGTACCAATCAACTATAATCTACTTAAAAAACACCTTTATAAAAACAACAAATACAATCAGCTAATAAAACCAGCTACTCCCTCCGTCCCAAAATATAGTTCCCATTTCTTTTTGCACAGTCTCAAAGACGTATCTTTGACCTATTATATCTTCTATTTCGTATTAGTAAAAAATATAAAAAACTGATATTATGAATCTACACGTTGAGACGAATCCAACAAGACCCCACATGAATATGTTTTCGTGTATATATTAATGAAAATATTTGGTCAAAGATTTTAAATTTTGACTCTCAAAATAG